>NC_092713.1:28393962-29067055 GCF_047496885.1 Scyliorhinus torazame
CGCGGTGGAGGCAATGGGTGCGACGGTGTCAGACATGGGGAACGGTTTGCGAGGCCTGGGGCCTTCCGTGCAGGCGGCGTCTGTGGCCCAGGAAATGGCTGCCCTCTCACAGGAGGCCATGAGCCAGTGCCAGCGCCAGATGGCAGAGGCGCTCAACGCCATAGCCCAGTCTCAGCAGGCCATGGCCCAGTCTCAGCAGGCCATAGCCCAGTCTCTGCAGGCCATGGCCCAGTCTCTGCAGGCCATGGCCCAGTCTCAGCAGGCCATCGCTGAGGGCATCGGCGCCAGTGGCCATGTGCGAGCTGGCGTCGCACTGTCGCAGACAGGGTTCGACAACCCCCTGGGCTCCATGGCTGCAAACCTGCAGACCCCTGTCGATACCAGCACGGGCCTCCAGGACTGGCAGCGCCAGATGTCGGGGGCGCATCGGATGGCCAGTCCGTTCGCATCCCCCACCCATGTAGAGGCCTGGGGGCCATCGGGCACCCCGAGGGAGGAGGAGGTGGTGTGGTCCGTCCCGGCTCCCTCTGTAGGGGAGGTCCCGGTACACCGCGACACCTCGGACTCCCCCCCTTCCGTCCCAGGTGCATCGGGTGGGCAACGGGCAGGACAGGCTGGCAGCTCGCCATCCCAGTCACCCGGGCCGCAGCCTGGCCCATCTAGGCCAGGACGCCCCAGGAAACGGCCGCCAAAGGGATCCAGTGTCAGAGGGCAGGAATCACAGGAGTCCACCTCCAGTTCTGCTGTACCGTCTGGGGAACCACGTAGACGTAGTCAAAGGGCCCGTAAGGCCAAACAATTAGACACTGAGTAAGTTGGCACGGGTGCAGGGCACAGATGAGTTTTAGGCGCTAGGGCACGTGCATGAACTCCTTTGGTTATTAAAGTCAATGTTACACCTACCGAAGCTGCCTTTGTGCTCTGTCCAAAGTGTGCGGGGGTGTCATGTACGTTGAGCGCAAGTGTGTGTGTGAGGGGTGGTCTTACCTCAGCCCCAGGTGAGTCTGCCCCCTTCCCCCTGGGCCGCCATCAACATCCCCCGGGCAGAGGACGGGACCGTGCGCTGCAGTGTCACAGCCGCATGCAGGGATGGTCCGGGTGGATGGTGGTACTGTGGCCATGGGTCAGACATAGTCCAACGATGTAGAGCCAGGAGCTCATCGGAGGCGGGTTGTCATCATTCTCCATGGCCTGCGATAGACACGCGTCCACCCGCAACTGGGTGAGCCCGGCCCGTTGTGCCGCCGGTGGATCGGCAATTGGGAGTGGGGGGGTGGTGTGCATGCGGGTGGGGTGTGTGGGGTTGGGGAGGGGGGTGAGGGTGCTGGGTGGGTGGATGGGTGGGGGGTGTGGGTGGTCGGCTGTTGTCATGGTGTGCGGTCTGTGGCCATACTACCCGATTCCCACGCCCATCTAGTCAGTGAAGCGGGCGTCTATCAGTCTGTCCCGTGCCCGCTGGGCCAGCCGGTAACGGTGGACAGCCACCCGTCTGTGTCTACCCCGTCTGCCCTGACCATTGCCCCCATCCCCCTCATCTGGGGAGGACTGGGCCTCTTCCTGCTGCTCCTCCACTCCGCCCTCCTCTGCCTGCGGCACATCGCCCCTCTGCTGGGCTATGTTGTGCAGGACGCAGCACACCACAATGATGCGGCCGACCCTATCTGACCGATACTGGAGGGCGCCCCCAGAGAGGTCCAGGCACCTGAAACGCATCTTCAGCACGCCAAAGCACCTCTCGATCACTCCCCTTGTCGCTACATGGGCATCATTGTAGCGGTTCTCCGCCTCATTGCGTGGCCTCCGTATAGGCGTCATCAGCCACGATCGCAATGGGTAGCCCCTGTCGCCCAGCAACCAGCCCCTCAGCCGGGGATGGCGTCCCTCGTACATGCCGGGGATGGATGACCGCGACAACACGAATGAGTCGTGTACACTGCCTGGGTGACGGGCGCAGACGTGCAGGATCATCATGCGGTGGTCGCAGACCACCTGTACGTTCATCGAATAGGTCCCCTTCCTATTAGTGAACACGGCCCTGTTATCTGCAGGTGGCCGCACGGCGACGTGCATCCCATCGATCGCGCCCTGGATCATGGGGAGCCCGGCAACGGCAGAGAAGCCCACGGCCCGGGCATCTTGGCTGGCCCGGTCCACGGGGAAGCGGATGTAGCGGTGCGCCATGGCATAAAGGGCATCTGTCACTGCCCGGATGCACCGATGCACCGATGTCTGCGATATGCCGGACAGGTCCCCACTCGGTGCCTGGAATGACCCCGTTGCATAAAAGTTCAGGGCCACCGTAACCTTGACGGACACGGGGAGAGGGTGTCCCCCGCCAGTGCCACGCGGTGACAGGTGTGCCAGCAGGTGGCAGAAGTGTGCCACGGTTTCCCGGCTCATCCGGAGTCTCCTCCTGCATTCCCGGTCCGTGAGGTCCTGGTATGACTGCCGGGGCCGGTACACATGGGGCGCCCTCGGGTGCCTCCGTTGCCGTGGGGCCGCGACGTCCTCCTCCCCCTCCTCGTCCTGTCGGTCAGGTGTCCCTCCAGCCTGGGCGGCTGCCACCTGCCCCTCTGCGGCAGCCTGCGCCGCCTCTCTGGCACGCTCCTCCTCCTCCTCCTCCTCATCCAGGGCAACATAGACATGAGCGGCTGCCACCACGGCGGCCAACATCGCTGGATGGTCTGAAAATATGACGGCCTGGTGGGGGGGAGGGGAACGACGACATGTCATCATTGCCCATATCCCCTCCTCCCCCCAGCCAGGTGGCATGGACCGCATGGGTCCAACTGTTGGAGGCTGGCACCTGGCCAGGTGGACCAACTCATTTGCCCTCCCATCACCCACCCCGGCACGGACCCCCCCCCCCAACCTCCACCCCGGCACGGCCCCCCTCCCCAACCCCCAACCTCCACCCCAGCACGGACCCCCCCCAACCTCCACCCCAGCACGGACCCCTCCCCAACCTCCACCCCGGCACGGACCCCCTCCCCAACCCCCAACCTCCACCCCGGCACGGACCCCCTCCACAACCCCCAACCTCCACCCCGGCACGGACCCCCTCCCGGCACTCCCCCGGAGCCCAGCCTACTCTAACCACCCCCCCACCCCCCCCCCCACCCCCCTCCCCCGCCGCACACACACACAAGCCGAGACACACCTCTCCTCAGGCAATCAGTCTGCGGCCACGCCATTTCCTGCCCAGAGCCAACCCCCCAGGCCGTCACTCACCTCCTCGCTGGTCGGCGTGAGCCTGGAGCACCGGGTCACGCCGATGAAAAGGAGGTTTGATTCACGTCGACGTGAACGGTCATCACGTCGACGGGACTTCGGCCCATCCGGAAGGGAGAATATCGGCAGGCCGAAAATTGGCTGCCTTGCGCAGACCCGTGACATTCTCCGCGGCAGCGGCGCCATTAACGCCCCGCCGACTTTTCTCCCTTCGGAGACTTCGGCGGGGGCGGGGGCGGGATTCACGGCGGCCAACGGCCATTCTCCGACCCGGCGGGGGGTCGGAGAATGACGCCCACGGTTTCAAATGATATTCTGGCTGCATTCATAAAGAATGGAACCAAGTGAGAACAGTAACACCCAGTGGAGAGGCATTGCAGGAGGATGATGTTATCAACTGTGTCGAAAGCTGCAGGCAGGTGAAGGAGGATGAGAAGAGGACCAACACCAGAGGAGAGAGAATTATTAATAATAATAATAACCGCTTATTGTTACAAGTAGACTTCAATGAAGTTACTGTGAAAAGCCCCTAGTCGCCACATTCCGGCACCTGTTCGGGGAGGCCGGTACGGGAATTGAACCCGTGCTGCTGGCCTTGTTCTGCATTACAAGCCAACTGTTTAGCCCACTGTGCTAAACTAGCCCCAATATTATTTCGCCATTGATTATGATCATGGCAGATCATCCAGATGCATGATTGCTTCAGGTCTGGATAAAAGGACAGTGGGCAAAATTCTGCGCCTCACGCTGCGGTAGCGGAGTTCCCACTGAGGCAGAGAGTCCAGCAGTTGTGAAGAAAACGGGATCGGCGCCGATCTGTTTCCGATGCTCCAGTCCCCCACTGATGTCAGGATCATTAAGACCCATTTGCATCCACTTAGCGGGCAGGGCACCATATTCTCCGGGCCTACGTGATTCTCCGGTCCTCTAGGCCAGGAATCACGTGTGTGAGAATTACTACTGGTCTTGACCAGCATGGCCTTGATGTGGTGGACCTCTCGGTGGGCCAAGGGGATAACACTTTAAGAGAGTTGCCCCCAAATTCCATCCAAGGGCCACACTTTCTCCACAATGCAAGAGCCCCCCCCCCCACCACCCCCACCCCCACAGAGACCCCCAAGTAAAGGGACCCCACAGAGACCCCCTAAGTAGAGAAACCCCCCAAAGAGACCCCCAAAATAAAGCATCTGCTGGCTCAGACAGAGGAAGCAGCACATGTCAACTCTTGGAAAGAGAAAACCAGTCAGCTTTGTTTAAACCCCCTCAGATATTTGATCTGATAGGCTTTCAATCATTTCTCTCTGATATTGATTTTACATGGCTGTGATTGACAGCTTCCACACACACACACACACACACACACACACACAGCTGTCAGCATTGCTCCATTCATTTACCTTCATATTTGTGTGACTCTAAAGTGCTCTAACTGCAATGTTTATAAACATCAAGCTTTGATTGACAGCTCCTGGACCACTTCAAACAGAGTTCACTGCTGTCAATTTCCAGTTGACCACTTCAAAATCACTCAAGCGTAAAGGGAAGTGAGTGGAAAGCACTGAATTGAAGTGGTTTAAACGCAACTGACAGGTTTTCTCTTTCCAGGAATTGACAGGTGCTGCTTCCTGTGTCTGAGCCAGCAGGTGTATTGCCCAGCCGAGTGTAAAATGCAGTGATTTTTTTCACTGCCTCTGACTGGACTACTCTTTAGCTTCCTGACAGGGTCTCTTTTCTGGGGGGAGTCCATGTGGGATGTGCTTATTTAGCGGTCTCTGTGGGGGGTGTCTTTCATAGGAGGTATCTGGGCGGCCCTTCATTTAGGGGCTCTCTGTGGGGGGTAATCCCCATACTAGGGGGTGGGGGTCTGAATTGCAATGAAGGAGGGAGGGTGCCGAGCAGCAGGGCCTCACTATTGGGCTGTCCACTCAAAATGGCAGCCTGATAGCGGGATTCCCGAGGGACTCTCCCGCAATCCTCACCATGCATAAATTTGCACAAATCAGGTGCCATTCAGCTCTAGCGGGAGAACAGGTTTACACAGTGCTATATTTGGCAGGTCCACAACTTGGAAACTCTTCTCCTAGCAATCACCCAGCAAGATATTCTGTTCAAGGGCAGTTAAGAATGGGTGACAGATGTTGACATTGCCAGTGACACCATGTCCCACAAAATAATTTTTTAAAAAATCACGGTCGCATTGTGGATAGCACAATTGCTTCACAGCTCCAGGGTCCCAGGTTCGATTCCGGCTTGGGTCACTGTCTGTGCGGAGTCTGCACATCCTCCCCGTGTGTGCGTGGGTTTCCTCCGGGTGCTCCGGTTTCCTCCCACAGTCCAAAGATGTGCAGGTTAGGTGGATTGGCCATGATAAATTGCCCTTAAGTGTCCAAAATTGCCCTTAGTGTTGGGTGGGGTTACTGGGTTATGGGTATTGGGTGGAGGTGATGACTTGGATAGGGTGCTCTTTCCAAGAGCCGGTGCAGACTCGATGGGCCGAATGGCCTCCTTCTGCACTGTAAATTCCATGATAATCTATGATCATTTGTCAAGGAGAAAAAAAAAATTGGTGCATCCAGCTATTTCTTCAAAATGTCACGATGTCTGATTGCTATCCAGTCTCGCCCACGGTTTTTGAAATCCAAGTGGGAAACAGAGCGAGAGTGGATTTTGCAGAACATTACAATATCCACCCTGTAATTGACTGTCCTCTGAGAGTGAAAAGATTAAATAAAAGGATGGGGGCTTTGCAATGGCATAGGGCTGTAGCGCTTATGTCTCAGAGTTAACAATCTGGTGGAGGACATCTATTCTGGTTGTGGATTGCTAAAAGAGTTTTGAAAGTGTTCCATAAAATGTGAAAAGGTTTCCAATATTCATTTAATTCTTGCACTTTCTTTAACTAACTTAATTAATTTATTCTTTTGGCTACATGCGGTTCATTAATTTGAATCTCTGGGTTTCGGTAACCTAGGAATCGTACGCTGGAAAATGATGCACATCAAGTGGTCATGTGACTGTTGAACTCAACTGCCTGATAAACTGGAGCATTTTAACGATGGTTACACATTGCAAAGGGTTTCCTGGAAACTACAGGACTGGAGTATTGGGCTAATGTGGAAATATAATTTGGAAATTTTAGAAAGACAGACCCTGGGGCTGGAAACACATGTTCCCCGGAAGCGTGTTTCTCGACAGCGTGCCATTCGCTGGCAACGGGATTCCATCATCCCTTTGCTTGTCAATGAGATTTCCCATTGAAACCATCCCACTCCGCCGGGAATCCTACAGGCAGGGGTGCGCTGCCAGTGGGAAAAGTGAATCCCGATGACTGGAGAATTCTGGCCATGACCTTCGTGACCTTTTTCACCGATGAGTTCAACATGGAAAATGTACCTGGCTTGACCACAGAATCCCAAATCTCTCCCATCTCATCATTCAGCTTTGTGTTGTCTTCTTTCATTCCAAGGTTTCATGTACATGAGAAACATTAAATATTCACCGCACGGTGTACCTTTAATGCATTACTGTGATTCTAGTTTAGTTTCCAGTTGCTCTGAAGTGGCATTTATCAATAATTTGCTAAAAGGTGATCCATGTTCTGACTACCTAATGATTTATTTACATCTCTGAGTGGCTATTTATAAAATTATGCTTAATAGAATACAAACATATAGACTCATTTATTCTGGCATTAACTGCAAAAAAACCCTGAGGAACCTCATCCCTGTGCATCGTCACCCAGAATTGTAATTCAAGCTGAAATTGTTCAATGGAATTGACTATTGGTCCCATGCCTCTTGGAGAAGTTGTAGTCTACATCTAAATGTAAAATCACTTGTCCGAGACATCAAGCAACGTCTGGAGAGTTTTTTTCTTGCAGTGCTTAAGCAACTGTGTCTTGTGGGAACAATCTGACTGCAATGTCTGCAGGTTAGCTATTGACCTGGGCTGGGATTCTCCCCTACCCGGCGGGGCGGGAGTTCCCGGCGGGATGGAGTGGCGGGAACCACTCGGGCGTCGGGTCGCCCCAAAGGTGCGAATTTCTCCGCACCTTTAGGGCCCAAGCTCTCACCGTGAGGGGCTAGGCCCGCGCCGGAGTGGTTTCCGCTCCACCGGCTGGCGTGGAAGGCCTTTGGCGCCATGCCAGCCGGGGCCGAAAGGTATTCGCCGGCGGGCGGAAGTCCGCGCATGCGTGGGAGCATCAGCGGCTGCTGACATCATCCCCGCGTATGCGCAGGGGGGGGGGGGCTCTCTTCCGCATCGGCCATGGTGAAGGCACTGGCCGGGGCGAAGGGAAAAGAGTGCCCCCACGGCACAGGCCTGCCCGCGGATCGGTGGGCCCCGATCGCGGGCCAGGCCACAGTGGGGACACCCTTCGGGGCCAAATCGCCCCACGCCCCCCCCAGGACCCCGGAGCCCGCCCGCGCCGTCAGTCCCGCCGGGAAGTTAGGTGGTTTGATTCACGCTGGCGGGACTGGCATGACAGCAGCGGGACTTCGGCCCATTGCGGGCCGGAGAATCGCCGGGGCGGGCCCGCCGACCGGCGCGGCGTGATTCCCGCCCACGCCGAATATCCGGTGCTGGAGAATTCGGTGGCCGGCGGGGGCGGGATTCACGCCAGCCCCCGGCGATTCTCCGACCCGGCGGGGGGGTCGGCGAATCCCACCCGTTTTCTACTGAACATTCTTACGAGTCTTTTTTTCATTAAGAGTTTCACCATCTTTGGTGAAACGTAAGATTTGTTTCAGGGGTGACTTTTGAAATATTTCAAAATATATTCCTGCACAGACTTTTCTCAAACAATTAAATGTACTTATTTTTCACATAATGCCTTTACAGTTGCCCGCAGATTGTGTTCAGTGCACAAAGACCCTTGTAAAATAAATTGGACAGAATTTGTTCATCAGAAAGTTCAACTACTAAAATAGTAAGATAGCAAAATCAAGTATCAGATATTCAGCTATAGTAAATTGAAGAGGTGGTTCAATATAAGGTGAAAGGGAGGGACGAAACATAGTAATATGTTTGAAGATTATTTCCTTTGTAGCCCGAGAATGCTTCTTCAGCCTTCAAAATATCAGGGGTTGTAGAGTCTGTGGAGTAATGACCATCAATTGGAACTGTTTGAACTGTTGCCATAGCAATGGGTGAAGAGGTCATTTTGGCAGAATGTTGGCAAAAAATGTGGAATGTTGAATGCGAAGATTGCACTTCACAGAATCATAGAATGGCAGCACGCAGAAGGAGGGAGCTCAGCTCTTTGTTCCCACCTTTCTGCAAGCAAAGTTCAGTTTGTCCCATTCTCCCACCCTTACCCTGCATTCGCTTCCCTTCTGACCGTTATTCAATTCTCGTTCGAAGGCCACAATTCAATCTGCTGCCACCACACTCTCAGGCAGTGCATTCAGCACGTGTTCAGAAGGAAATTATTCCTCATGTGCCCTTTGGATTTTTTGCCATTCATCCATCCACAAAACCCTGATCCCGGGAATCAATGTCATGAAGCTTTGCCGTGCCCACTCTAAAGTCTTCACGTTCTTTCCAAAACGTGGTGCCCTGAATTAAACACAATACTCCAATTGAGGCCAAACCAGTGTTTTACACAGGTTTGTCATTACCTTCGTGAATTTGGACTCAATGCCCCTTTTTAGAAAGTCAAGGGCCCACAACACCTTACTGACCACTTTCCCAAACTGCCCTGCCACCTTCATCTCCCAGAACAAGATCCAGCAATACTTCCTCCCTTGTACGATGAGAAACGTAGCGATCAAGAAAATTCTCCTGGCCACAATTCAGAAACTCTCCCCCCTGCCTGGCCTTAATACTTTTTTTTAAAATTTAGTGCACCCAATTATTTTTTCCAATTAAGGGACAATTTACCGTGGCCAATCCATCTAATTGACCCCTTAAATGCACTCTTATTTGATGTTTTTAAGTTTCCGTTGATCTTTGTTACGTTCAGGCAGTGCCCCTAACAGGAACGGCCCCTTTTTTCATTTGTCCCGAAGTTTGTCTCCTTTCTTCGGTTTTGTTGGTGGACCTCAAAACAGTGGCCAATCCACCTACCCTGCACATCTTTGGGTTGTGGGGGTGAAACCCACGCAGACACGGGGAGAATGCGCAAACTCCACACGGACAGTTTCCCGGGGCTGGGATCGAACTCGGGTCCTCAGCGCCGTGAGGCAGCAGTGCTAACCACTGCGTAACCGTGGCCGCCCCATCTGCCCTTAAGACTATTGCTATTCCAGATTATATTAGGATAATTAAAGTCCCACCATTATCACTATTCTCTTGCTCTTGATAGTTTTCCTGAACATTTGCTCATTCATAACTTTTCTACTAGTTGGTAGTCTATCAAGTAAAACCAGTAGTGCAAAGGCACTTCCATTGATTCTCAACTCTAACCAAATAGATTCTGTCCTTGACTCCTCTAGGCACTGGAACATTCTCCTTCATCATGTTGTGTCCCTGCCGCAAAATGTGTTTTAACCCTTATACGGTGGACAAATAACTGCGAGTCAACTTTGTATTAATTCAATAATATTTATTCACACATACACACACGCAATGGTAATATTCATCAACCACACCATCACTAAAAGTTAGCCGACAGCATACTAAAGTTCAATACCGACCTTGACGTAACTTTGAGTGACTGACAAGTACCCAAACAGATATTGGCCTTTAGCTGTCTGTTGGCTTCTGTCGTCCCGATGTTTGGTCCTCCGTCTGGTCTGATACTCTGGCTCTGGTCTTCTTTCTGATGGTGGCGTGATGATGCTCCTCATGATGGCGGGTGAAGATCACCGCTGTTCTGTCCCTGTTGCTGGCTGCTGCAGAGAGAGTTTCTTTTAACCTTCATGGATTTTGCGCCTTTTTGGGCGGCCTCTGGACCATCGCCAATCGGTTGATCAGGGTGCGATCACTCTGATCGATTATGTCCAATCAGGGGTTGCCACATCGATTTTGGGGTGTGCACTCAGCGGCCATACCTGCAAGTGTTGGGGGCATGTAGGGCGCTTCCAAATAAGGAGTTTAAGTGTCGCCGTGTCTGGTAAACAAGCATGATTGACTGGATAGTTCTATTAACCATGAAATGATCTGGAGATGGCCTATTTCCTGTATATTGCAATGTACAGGCTGCAACCTGCTTATCACTATTCATAAATACTGCAGCCTGCTTGTCCTTGCACTTGGCTAATTTTCCCAGTAAACTTTGCAGAACGCCATCTTAGGCTGCCGTTCGGCCACAATCAATACTGCCAAACCCCCCCCGCCCCTCCTCTCTTTCATTCTCAATCTTTCCTGAACGTCTTGTTTTCAATGATATTGAATACTCAATGCTGCTTCTTTTTGAACCAGGTTTCCATTATCATCACATCATATTTCCATGTAGCTATTTGCACCTAAAACTCAACAGCTTTATTTATAATGCTGAATGCATTTGCTTTTATGCACTGTAATCCTTAAGTACATCATTTTTCTTGTTTGACCCCACTTAACACTATTTCTTACTCTAATGTTAGCTATTCCTTTGTTCATCCTGTTTATCTTTCTGAATGATACATCCTGCTTCCCATTCTCCAGTTAGGTTAGTTCAAACACTCCCCAACAATATGAGCAAACCACCCCACATGTATATTAGTCCCAACTTGGTTCAGTGCAACCCATTCAGTCTGTACTGGGCGTAACTCCCCAGAACTGGTCACAATATCCCAGAAACCTAAAGGCATCCCTCCTGCACCATCTTCTTCAGCCACGCATTCATCTACTCTATCCTCCTATCTCTCTGCTCGCTATTTAGTGGCACTGGGAGTAATATAGAATCATAGAATCAACAGCAGAAGGGGGCCATTCGGCCCATCGAGTCTGCACCGGCCCTTGGAAAGAGCGCCCTACCTAAGCCCACACCGCCACCCTACCTCAGTAACCCAACCCAACCCCGGGCATTAAGGGCAGTTTAGCATGGGCAATCCACATAACCCGCACATTTTTGGACTGTGTGAGGAAACCGGAGCACCCGGAGCAAACCCACACAGACACACGGAGAAAGTACAAACTCCACACAGACAGTGACCCAAGCCGAGAATCAAACCTGGGACCCTGGAGCTCTGAACTATCAGTGCTAATCACTATGCTACCGTGCCCCCATTATAGTTATTATCATGCCCGAGATCCAAGAACGACATAGTGGCACAGTGGTTAGCACTGCTGCCTCACAGCAGCAGAGACCCGGGTTCGATTCCGGACTTGGGTGACTGTCTGTGTGGAGTTTGCACGTTCTTCCCATGTCTGCGTGGGCTTCCTCCAGGTGCTCCGGTTTCTGGTTTCCTCCCACAGTCCAAAGATGTGCAGGTTAAATGGATTGGCCATGCCACACAGTGTCCAAAAAGGTTAGGTGGGGTTCTGGGTTCTGGGTCTGGTAGTATGCATTAGGGGTCATGTGGGACTGTGAAGCCGTGATGTCATTGGCTGACAGATCCCGGGTCCTGGTTGGCTGTTGACCTCTAGCTCCGCCCTGAAGGCGGAGTATAAGAACCAGGAGTTCTCCCCCGCAGGCCAGTCTGTTACTGAACTGCGGGGAACAAGTCACGCTTAATAAAGCCTCATCGACTTCACCTCTATTCGTCTCTTGGGAGTCTTTGTGCGCTACAATGGGGATATGCGATATGGGGTCATGGGGAGGGTGCTCTTTCAAAGGGCGGTGCAGACTCGATGGACCAATTGGCCTCCTTCTGCACTGTAGCGATTCTACGATTCTATGTATCTATCCTGCCTCCTTCCTCGCTCCCTGGAACCTGCTGCAGGACCTCACCCTCTTTAGACCTATGTAGTCAGTTGACTGTCTGGTACATCTGCGAAATTAACTCAAAAAAATAACTCAGTGCGAGAAAACTGGATTACTTTATTCAAAAATATAGTGAGTCACTCGTTGTGAAGTGAAATCTGCTCCACATCACACTTCATATTCCGCTAATTATACAATTAGAAAACAAACCATTTAACGAAATCTGTTTACATATGTTGAGTTCCACTGAATATCATTACTGAACCTATTGGATGCCACCGACACTTTGAAGGAATTCATCAAATCGCACCTTATTTTAATTTAACCCTGAAATACCCCAGCATGTTTTGGAGAATAGCTAAGTGGAATTGTCTCTGCGATCAATTACTTGATTAGTAAGAAGATTTAGCAGTGTTGCGAAGCGTAGTGGCTCTCATGGGAGAGTGGTGAACTCCAGGGGCGTCATTCTCCGACCCCCCGCCGGGTCGGAGAATGGCCGTAGGCCGCCGTGAATCCCGCCCCCGCACCCGACGAAGTCTCCGGTACTGGAGATTGGGCGGGGGCGGGAATCGGGCCGCGCCGGTTGGCGGGACCCCCCACTGGATTCTCCAGCACGGATGGGCCGAAGTCCCGCCCAGAAATTGCCTGTCCCACCGGCGTAAATCAAACCTGGTATTTACCGGCGGGACCAGGCGGTGTGGGCGGGCTCCGGGGTCCTGGGGGGGGCGCGGGGCGATCTGACCCCGGGGGGTGCCCCCACGGTGGCCTGGCCCGCGATCTTTCCCTTCGCACTCTTTCCCTTCCGCCTCTGCTACGGCCTCCACCATGGCAGAGGCGGAAGAGACTCTCCCCACTGCGCATGCGCGGGAAACTGACAGCAGCCGCTGACGCTCCCGCGCATGCGCCAGCTGGCGGGGCAACAAACGCCATTTCCGCCAGCTGGTGGGGCGGAAATCCCTCCGGCAAGCCCTCAATGTTGGGGCTAGGCCGCCAAAGATGCGGAGCATTCCGCACCTTTGGGCCGGCGCGATGCCCGTCTGATTGGCAGCGTGTTTGGCGCCAGTCGGCGGACATCGCGCCGTTGGGGGAGAATTTCGCGCCGTTGGGGGAGAATTTCGCCCCAGTTCCTGTACATGGAGCGGGATTCTCCGACCCCCCCCCCCCGGGTCGGAGGATCGCCGGGGTCTGGCGTGAATCCTGCCCCCACAGGTTGCCGAATTTTCCGGCACCGGATATTCGGTGGGGGTGAGAATTGCGCCGCGCTGGTTGGCGGGCCCCCCCTGGCGATTCGCCGGCCCACGATGGGCCGAAGTCCCGCTGCTGGAATGCCTGTCCCGCCAGCGAAAATCAAACCACCTTTCTTACCGGCGGGACAGGGCGGCGCGGGCGGGCTCCGGGGTCCTGGGGGGGGCGCAGGACGATCTGGCCCTGGGGGGGTGCCCCCACGGTGGCCTGGTCCGCGATCGGGGCCCACCGATCCGCAGGCCGGCCTGTGCCGTGGGGGCACTCTTTTCCTTCCGCCTTCGCCATGGTCTCCACTATGGCGGAGGCAGAAGAGACCCCCTCCACTGTGCATGCGCGGAGATGCCGGGAGCGGCCACTGACGCTCCCGTGCATGCGCCGCACGGCAAAGTCATTTCCGCGCCAGCTGGCGGGGCACCAAAGGTCTTTCCCGCCAGCTGGCGGGGCGGAAATCAGTCCGGCGCGGGCCTAGCCCCTCAACGTGAGGGCTCGGCCCCTCAAGATGCGGAGAATTCCGCACCTTTGGGGCGGCGCAATGCCGGACTGATTCGCGCTGTTTTTGGCGCCGGTCGACGGACATCGCGCCGATTGCGGAGAATCCCGCCCCAGATACCACACAAAGCTGGTCGAAGTTTCCTCTCACTCCCTTCATACACTTTTAATGTCCTGTCCCCATTATCTCTTTTTCTAAAAAAAATGTTTTCTCCATTTAACAGCTTTGCTTTGCTTTATCTCACAGCTCACATTATTTGCCAGCCATGAAGAGATGGCAACGCAGAAGACCAATCATATCCAGATTCTTACCAAAATTTGTATTTCTGATTGTAACACTCCTGTTCCACTGGGAGGGATTACATAGACTCCTGGGATGCACAGAACAGTGGCACTGGCCTCTCCAAGAGTGACTTTGGCAGTGATTCTCACAAACGCTGAATATTAATGCTCATGCAAATTGCAGGACACCAAACCCACTGGAGAACAGCTTCCTGAAAACAATTAGCATCTCCCAGAGTTCAAAGGCAATATTGTGTAGGTTCCACCAGACCTGCACATTGCATCCTGAGGGACCACAGGAAAATCGGACTTCAAAGGGGCTCCCCGCCCACCAGAGTAAGCATTGTAAGGAGGAGGAAGACTCCCAGGAATATTCTCATTGAATTTGTGAATAACATGGTATATTTTCCTCATAAATCCTTCCAAAGGGAATAATCATGAAACTGCATCAAAAGATGTAACAAAGGGACTGAACATTGAAGGGATTAGCAGCCATGTACCCTGCAAGCAACAGAATTTGAAAGTGAAGCCACAAGAGTTAATGTTTTGCATGCTTACGCACATTTTGATTTACGTGTTCATGGAAAATATGCAATTTGATACTAAGTTAATTCTGCTTTGAATAGAATTATTAACTGCATCTCAATTGATTAATTGTTAAAATGAATGATGTTTTGCATTAATTTGATTTCATGATGAAATGTTCTAATGGTAATCTTATAATTTCATCCATGGAAAATACTGTAAGATTACATTTAGATTTATTGTCACGTGTACGGGGGTACAGTGAAAAGTATTGTTCTGCGTATAGTCCGGATAGGTCGCTCCGTACATGAAAACAGAGAACATGCGATAAATACATGAGGACAAATAATGAAAATATATAAACGTAGACAGTGGGTGAAGTATGGTGTATAGTGCTATAAGTGCAGAGAAGATGCAAAGAAATATCAGTTCAGTCCATAAGAGTCATTCAGGAGTCTGGTAACAGCGGGAAAGAAGCTGTTTTTGAATCTGTTAGCGCGTGTTCTCAAATGTTGTGCCTATGCCCGATGGAAGAGGTTGGAAGGGAGAATAACCTGGGTGGGAGGGGTCTTTGATTATGCTGCCCACTTTTCCAAGGCAGCGGGCGGTGTAGACAGGGTCAATGGATGGGAGGCGGGTTCACGTGATAGACTGGGCTGTATTCACGACTCTGTTGTTTCTTACGGTCTTGGGACGAGCAGTTGCCGTACCAGGCTGTGATTCAGTTAGATAGGCTGCTTTCTAATGAGCATCTATAGAAGTTGGTAAGAGCTAATGTGGACATGTTACCCAACATTGTTAATGTTTACTTGGATGAATCGACTAATCTTAAGTCAATCAGTGTTAATCAGAAAGTAGAAAAATATAGGGTTGGTAGCAAGGAGAGAAGAAAAAAACATGGATAGGGTAAATGACCTTTCTATTCCACTTCATTACTCGACAGTTAAGAAAGTGAAGGAAATGTTGTGATACTGTAGGAGCCATACAGGAAGGTGGCTTTCAGGTAGAAGATCAGCCATGATCGTACTGAATCGTAGAGCACGCTCAAACTAGAAGTTTACAGAAGGAGGCCATTCAGCCCATCATGTAGAACTTGGGTTTTTGAAAGACCGGTCGTGCTATGTATCACACCCCAGATTTTTGTCCGCAATCCTGCTCGTTCCTCGTCCTCAAGTAGTCACAGAGACATAGATGTTTACAGCATGGAAACAGGCCCTTCGGCCCAGCTTGTCCCTGCCGTCCAGTTTCTATCACTAAGCTAGTCCCACTTGCCCGCATTTGACCCATATCCCTCTATACCACCCTGCCCAAGTAACTGTCTAACTGCTTTTTAAAGGAAAAAATTGTACCCGCCTCTACCACTGCCTCTGGCAGCTCGTTCCAGATGCTCATCACCCTCTGTGTGAAAAGATTTCTCCTCTGGTCTCTTTTGTATCTCTCCCCTCTCACCTTAAACCTATGCTCTCTAGTTCTAGACCCCTCTTCCTTTGGGAAAAGATGTCAACTATCTACCTTATCTATGCTCCTCATTATTTTATAGACATCTATAAGATCACCCCTAAGCCTCATATGCTCCAGGGAAAAAAGTCCCAGCCTATCCAGCCTCTCCTTGGGCGTCATTCTCCGCCGGCGGGAGTCTCCGTTTTGCCGGCACCGGGGGGTTTCCCGACGGCGTGGGGCTGCCCCACAATGGGAAACCCCATTGGCCGGCCGGTGTTACGGAGACTCCCGCCGGCCGGTCGGCGCAGAAATGTGGCGGGGCGGGTAGGAGAATTTTGTCCCTTATAACTCAGACCATCAAGTCCCAGTAGCATCTTCGTAAATCTCTTCTGCACTCTTTCTAGTTTAACAATATCCTTCCTATAATAGGGTGACCAGAACTGAATACAGTATTCCATGTGTGTTCATACTAATGTCTTGTACAACTTCAACAAGATGTCCCAACTCCTATATTCAATATTCTGACCAATAAAACCTAGCTTGCTGAATGTCTTCTTCACCACCCTGTCCACTTATGACTCCACCTTCAAGGAACAATGAACTTGTATCCCTAGATCTCTTTGTTCTGTAACTATCCCCAACTCCCTACCATTAACTGAGTAGGTCCTGGCCTGATTTGATCTACCAAAATGCATCACCTCACATTTATCCAAATTAAACTCCATCTGCCATCCATCGGCCCACTGGCCCAACTGGTCAAGATCCTGTTGCAATCCAAGATAACCTTCTTCACTGTCCACTGTGCCACCAATCTTGGTGTCATTTGCAAACTTACTAACTATGCCTCCTACACTCTCATCCAAATCATTAATATATATATAACAAATAACAGTGGACCCAGCACCGATCCCCGAGGCACACCGCTGGTCACAGGCCTCTAGTTTGGAAAACAACCCTCCACAACCACCTTTTGGCTTTAGTCGCCAAGCCAATTTTGTATCCAATTGGCTACCTCACACTGGATTCCATGAAATGTAACCTTTTACGACAACCTACCATGCGGTATCTTGTTAAAGGCCTTGCTAAAGTCCATGTAGACAACATCGACTGCATTGCTCTCATCTACCTTCTTGGTTACTCCTTCAAAAAACTCAATCAAATTTGTGAGACATGACTTTCCCCTTACAAAGCCATGCTGACTTTCCCTAATTAGCCCCTTGGCTCTCTAAATGCCTGTAGATCCTGGTCCTCAGAATACCTTCTAACAATTTACCCACCACAGAAGTAAGGCTGACCGGTCTGTAGTTCCCAGGCTTATCCCTACAGCCTTTCTTAAACAAGGGCACAACATGTGCTACCCTCTAATCTTCAGGCACCTCTCCTGTGGCTGTCATTGATTTAAATATCTCAGCTAGGGGGGCCGGCAATTTCCTCCCTTGCCTCCCACAACATCCTGAGATACATTTCATCAGGTCCCGGGGATTTATCTATCTTGATGCACTTTAATACCTCCAGCACCTCCTTCTCTGTAATATGTACACTCCTCAAGACATCACTTTTTATTTCCCCAATTTCCCTAACATTCGTGCCTTTCTCAACAGTAAATACTGACGAGAAATATTCATTTCGGACCTCTCCCATCCCTTGTGGGTCTGCACATAGATGACCTTGTTTATCCTTAAGAGGCCCTACCCTCTCCCGAGTCACCCTTTTACCCTTTATGTATCTGTAAAAGTTCTTTGGATTTTCCTTTGCCTTATCTGCCAAGACAAACTCATGTCATCTTTTTGCCTTCCTGATTTCTCTCTTAACTCTACTCCGACAAGCCCTATATTCTTCAAGGTATTCAGTTGACCCCAGCTGGCACTGCATGTCAAATGACTCCTTCTTTCTTTTGACCATGGCCTCAATATCCCGAGTCATCCAGGGTTCCATACTTCTACCAGTCTTACCCTTCACTCTACGAGAAATGTGCTCACCCTGAACCCTAGTTAACAACCTTTTGAAAGACTCCCACTTACCATAGTTGCACAGTGGTTAGCACTGTTGCTTCACAGTGCCAGGGTCCCAGGTTCGATGCCCGGCTTGGGTCACTGTCTGTGCGGAGTCTGTACGTTCTCCCTGTGTCTGCATGAGTTTTCTCCGGGTGCTCCGGTTTCCTCCCACAAGTCCCGAAAGACGCGCTGTTAGGTGGATTGGACATTCTGAATTCTCCCTCAGGTGTACCCGAACAGGTGCCGGAATGTGGCGACTAGGGGCTTTTTACAGTAACTTCATTGCAGCGTTAATGTTAGCCTACTTGTGACAATAAAGATTATTATTATTATTACCAGCTGTCCCCTTGCCTGCAAACAGCCTCCCCCAATCAACTTTTGAAAGTTCCCACCTAATACCCTCGAAATTGGCCTCGCCCCAATTTAGAATTTTAACTTTTGGGACAGAACTATCATTCTCCATAGCTATCTTAAAACTAATGAAATTATGGTCACTGGTCCCAAAGTGATCCCTCACTAACACTTCCATCACCTGCCTTTCCTTATTCCCCAAGAGAATGTCAAGTTTTGTTCCCTCTCTCGTCGGGCCATCCACATATTGAATGAGGAATTCTTCCTGAATACACTCGACAAATTTCTCTCCATCCAAACCCCTCGTGCTATGGCTGTCCCAGTTAATGTTGGGAAAGTGAATATCCCCTACTACTACCACCCTATTGTTCTGGCAGCTATCTGTAATTTCCCTCCATATTTGCTTCTCGATTTGGGGTCCTATAGTATAGTCCTGTCAAAGTGATCTCGCCCTCCTTATCTTTCAGTTCTATCCAGATAGATTCAGTGGGAAAACCCTCGGATATATCCTCTCTCTGTACTGCCGTGACACTGTCCCTAATCAAAAACACAACTCCCCCTCCTCTCCTATCTCCTGTTCTATCTTTCCTCTTGCATCTGTACCCCAGAACATTGAGCTGCCAGTCCTGCCCCTCCTGTAGCCATGTTTCAGTAATTGCTAATATATCCCAGTCCCCTGTACCTATCCATGCCCCGAGTTCATTTGCCTTGCCCATTCGGCCTCTTGCATTAAAATAATTGCAGTTCAATCTGTTTCTCTGCTTTCCACTTTTCTCCTGACTGACTCTTGTTTCCATCCCCTCTTTATTACCCTCTAACTTACTGCATTGGTTCCCACCCTCCAGCCAATGTACCTGTCCAATGCCATTTTAACTTTTTATATGGAATCAGCTTCCACCACCTTTTCAGGGAGAATGTTCCAGAACTCGGCAAAAGTAAAAAAAATCTAATCTCCCCTCTCGATATTTCTCCAATTATTTTAATGGAACATTGGGCAGGATTCTCTGATCCTGAGGCTAAGCGTTTCCCGACGGCGTCAACATGGCCTCAGGAGCAGCGATTCTGACCCCTGCAGGGGCCAGCATGGCACTGGAGCGACCCACGCGATCCCGACGTCAGATGGGTGCCACGGGGTCTGCGCATGCGCAGTGGGACCGGCGCGGTTGCTGCACATGCGCGGTGGCTCCCTTCTCCACGCCGGCCCCAGCGCAACATGGCGTAGGGCTACAGGGGCCGGTGTGGAACAAAAGTGGCCCCCAGCCCGTGAGGTCGGCCCGCCGTTCGGTAGACCCCGATCACAGGCCAGGCCACAGCGGAGGGTTCCCCCCCCCCCCCTCCCGCACCACATAGAGCGGCCCCCGACTACCGCCGCGCCAACCGCGCCAGCGCCAATGGCGCCGATTCTCCACTCTCCAGAGAATCGGCGGACAGGCGTCAGGGCATCATCGCGCAATTCGCGTCCGTCCCGGCGATTCTCCGGCCCGGCCTGGGCTGAGAGAATCCCATCCAGAGACTCAACAGATGGAATAGATTTTCACTATCTCATCTGTCAACACCTCTCACCATCTTGAAAACCTTTTATCGGGTTACCTGGCGATCCTGTACAGTCGCAATAGTCCCAGATGATCATAGGCTGCTTTCCCCTTTGAGGGGGTGAGAGCTGACTGATGGTGATTTAACCTGGGGATCACCACACCTCAGGCAAAGGGCAAAGTTGAGAAGGTGAGGCCTTCATGAATAACCTCAGTTGGTGCAGGAATTTAACCCATGCCTTGCTCTGCATCACAAACCAGTCATCCAACCAACTGAACTAAGCCCCCTGAAGTGTGGTGATTCTCAGGTTAAATCACCACCAGTCAGCTTTCCCCCTCAAAAGGGGAAGCAGCCTACGGTCACCTGGGAGGATGGCATCTTGACAAATCCTCTCTGTTCAAAGAAGGACAGATTTTACTTTTCACACCTCTTCTCATAGCTGAAGTTGTTCATGACTAGTTTCATCCTTAATAAAGGGCCTTTGTGCTTTCATAAAGTAGACATCTGTGTGTGTAGTGTGTGATTAATGTAGGAATGTGTTCTATATTATATTTTGGGTTAGGTTCTCTATTTGGAATGTTCCCGCTGGGATTGAAGAGTGTGTGATTTGCATTTCCCTTGGGGCACTATTCGTTCCGTGATTCGGGACATGCAAATGGGCCAGCGCACTGCCGGCGAGACTTGGAAGCAATTCCGGGCCCAGCGGTCGGTGTACCCACTGGGGCCTGATAACTGGAGCTGTTTCTAAGAGCTCCACTCACCACACACTCATTGCAGCCACAAAGATAGTGGGGGTGGGGATCTGCCTGAGAGGAGTGGAGTACCAGGGAGGATTCCTTTGTTTGGGGTGAGCTCTGCTAATCTTGTGCTTCCTCTGCATTGATACAATATTGTATTGATTCTATTGATTGTATTGATTGTAATGATTGTATTGATACAATACAATACAAAGCTAGTGACATCGAAACAAACCTGTTGGACTTTACCCTGGTGTTGTAAAACTTCTTACTGTGCTCACCCCAGTCCAATGCCGGCATCTCCACATCATTGATACATAGATACATAGAAGATAGGAGCATGAGGAGGCCTTTTGGTCCTTCAAGCCTGTTCTGCCATTTATCACTTTCATGGCTGATCATCCAACTCAATAGCCTAATCCTGCTTTCTCCCCATAGACATTGATCCCATTCACCCCAAGCGCTATATCTAGCCGCCTCTTGAATATATTCAATGGGCAGGGTTCTCCGACCCCCCGCCGGGTCAGAGAATCGCCGGGGACTGGCGTGAATCCCGCCCCCTCCGGTTGCCAAATTTTCCGGCACCAGATATTCGGCGGGGACGGGAATCGCGCCGGTCGGTGGGCCCCTCCCCGGTGATTCTCCGGCGCGCGATGGGCCGAAGTCCCGCTGCTGGAATGCCTATCCCGCCGGCGAGAATCAAACCACCTCTCTTACCGGCGGGACAGGGCGGCGCGGGCGGGCTCCGGGGTCCTGGGGGGGCCGCCACTCCATCCCACCGGGACCCCCCGCCCCGCCAGGTATTGGAGAATCCCGCCTGATAGTTTAGCTTCAATTACTTCCTGTGGTAATGAATCCCACAGGCTCACCACTCTTTGGTGGGTGAAGTGAGACTGTGCTTCTGACAAGTGCCAATCCCTGCTGGACCACAGATTGACCATTACCACATCCATCCCCTTGCTGGGGTTTGAGGGTTTCCAGAGGGGAGGCCTGGGTGGGCTCCCACATCGTCAGAGGCTCTCTGAACATTTACAAGACCCAGTGGGCAGTCAGCAGTGTAGACAGCCAGGAACCTGTAAGTAGCACCAAAGGGTTTTGTTTAAATCCACATACTGCAGCAATAGTGGTTTGAGGCAGGCCACCCCTATCCCAAAGGAGATAGCCCGGGTCCACGGATTTGGCACCAAGTCTTTCCCCGCTACGCCCCCTCGGCCCAGGCAGCAAACCTGACAATCTTTGAGAGTTTATGAGAGTCTTTTTAGCCTCCTGCTTCTCCTCAACAACTGTGACACCCAGGTCCCCCGTGTAAATACTTGCACCAAGTCGCGTCTGACTGACCTCTGCCAAAGAGGGGCGGAGTATTGCGGAGGGATGGAGCATGACATGTTCAACCCACTAATCATATTTGAATCAATGCAAATGACGGTTTTGCATGGCCCCACAGGAGTGGAGTACAACTTCGATATCGCCGCCAATGGGGGAACCGGAGAATGGCAATGGAATCGGCACCGGGTGAAAATCGCGATGTTTCTATTGCGTGCTATTCTCCACCTGATCGCAGCTTTCACTGCCAGTGGCAGGAAGGGAGAATATCAGGCCTTTATATTTGTTGCAGCAATGTTATTAACCTATTTTAAGATACATTAAGGCAGTATGTCTGCTCAGGCTGTGAGTAAGGGGTCATACAATTGAGGGAATCATCGATTTCAACCCTTTACTTTGCAGATAAATGGCTAATGGAACATTGTTTTGATTTTGGAGGATCCTTGGGTGCAGATAGTTTATGAAGGATGGTGCTTAGTTCTGGATAAATAGGTCATGGTACATCTTAGTGGGAGGAGAGCAAAGAATGCCTTATGATGTAATGAAGCGGTGGAGCCAGGTCTGTCGTTTTGCAGTTTGCTATAAGATTTTAGCTTGACAAGACAGCTGTTCAGCTGGCTCCTAAAAGGTTCTTTCCAAGGTTTTTACTCAGAGAAAAACAAGTAAACCTGATTTCAACTTGAGCGGTGTTTAAATGATATTGTTTTGCTCAATTGGAATATATATAGTTGCAGGTGTAGGGAGTTTTTCCATCTAGTCAAGAACTGTTAACTGTAAATCTGTTACTTTGTTGCTAATGTGATTTAATATGAAATTAAAGTTTGTTTTAACATAAAAGGTACCTGTTGGTCAGTGTTATCATTCCTGTGGTGAAGGATCCCTTCCTCACAGTTTTACATTGGGTTCGTGTCTGGGATCCTAACAGTTGTAAGACATCTTGGGCGGGATTCTCCCGAATCCCCGCGATGGCCCGACACCGGCATCAAAAGCAGTGCGAACCACTCCGGTGTCGGGCCGACCGGAAGTTGCGGAATCCTCCGCACTTCCGGGGGCTAGGCCGGCGCCGGAGGGGTTGGCGCAGCGCCAACCGGTGGCGAAGGGCCAGCACGAATTAACACATGCGCAGAACCGCCGGCGTGGTTCCGCGCATGCGCAGACCAGCTGGCGTATTCTAGCGCATGCGCAGGGGGGTGTCTTCTCTGCGCCGGCCATGGCGGAGCCCTACAGGGGCTGGCGCAGAAGGAAGGAGTGCCTCCTCAGCACAGGCCCACCCGCAGATCAGTGGGCCCCGATCGCGGGCCAGGCCACCGTGGGGGCCCCCCCCCCGGGGCTGGATCCTACTGCGCCCCTCCCGAGGACCACACCAGCGGGCCTACCAGCCACGTCCCGCCGTGTGTGACCATGTCCAATCCACGCTGGCGGGACTAGCCAGAAACCGACAGCCGCTCGGCCCATCGGGGCCCGGAGAATTTCCGGGGGGCCGCTGCAAACAGCCCCCGACCGGCGTGGCATGATCCCCGCCCCCGCCCGAAAACCAGCGTCGGAGAGTACGGCAGCCGGCGGCGGGGCGGGATTCACGCCGCCCCCCCCCGGGGATTCTCCACCCTGCGGGAGGTCGGAGAATCCCGCCCATTATGATTGGAGTGACTCTTATCCTATCACAAGCTCTCAATATACAATGACCTGAGATACAACACCACAGAGTAGTGATTTTTTTTTTGATTGAGATTTTTAAAAATTCATTTATGGGATGTGGGCGTCGTTGGCTGGACGAGCATTTATTGCCCATTGCTAGCGGTCTTTAAGAAGGCAGTGGTGACCCACAGTGCTGTTATGGAGGGAATTCCAGGATTTTGGCCCAGCGACAGTGAAGGAACGGCGATATATTTCTAATTTTGGGTGGTGAGTGACTCGGATGGAAACCTGCAGGTGGTTCCCAGGTATCTGCTGCTCCTGTCCTTCTAGGTGATCATGGTCGGGGGTTTTCCAAGGAACGTTGGTGAGATCTTGCACTGCATCTTGTAGATGGTACACATGGCTGCACTGTTCGTCGGTGGTGGAGGGTTTGAATGTTTGTGGAAGGGGGAGCAATCAAGCGGGGCTGCTTTGTCCTGGATGGTGTTGAGCTTCTTGAATTTTGTTGGAGCTCATCCAGGCAAGTGGAGAGTTTCCATTACACTCCTGACTTGTGCGTTGTAGTTGGTGGACAGGTTTTTGGGAGTCGGGAGGTGAGTTACTCACCACAGGACTCCTTGTCTTTGACATCCTCTGGTAGCCACAGTATCCATTTTGCTAGTCCAGTTCAGTTTCTGGTCAATGGTAACCCCTAGGATCTTGATATGGGGGATTCAGTAATGCCATTGAATGTAAACGGCGTGGTGGTTAGACCCTCTCTTGTAGGAGATGGTCATTGACTGGCACTTGTGTGGCACGAACGTAACTTGCCACTTGTCAGCCCAAACCTGGATATTGTCCAGATCTTGCTGCATTTGGACATGGACTGCTTCATTAACTGAGGAGTCGCGAATGGAGCTGAACATTGTGCAGTCATCTGCAAACATCCCCACTTCTGACCTTATGATGGAAGGAAGGTCATTTATGAAGAAGCTGAAGATGGTTGGGCCGAGGACACTACCGTGAAGAACTCCTGCAGTGATGTCCTGGAGTTGAGATGATTGACCTCCAACCACCACAACTATCTTCCTTTGGTGTCAGGTATGACTCCAACCAGCTGAGAGTTTTGCCCCTGATTCCCATTGACTCCAGTTTAGCTCGGGCTCCTTGATGCCATACTCGGTCAAATGCTGCCTTGATGTCAAGGGCAGTCACTCTCACCTCACCTCTGGCATTCAGCTATTTTGTCCATGTTTGACCCAAGGCTGTAATGAGGTCAGGAGCTGAGTGACCCTGGCAGAACCCAAATTGAGCATCCGTGAGCAGGTTATTGCTGAGTAAGTGCCGCTTGATAGCACTGTTGATGACTCCTTCCATCACTTTGCTGATGATGGAGAGTAGACTGATCGGGCGGTAATTGGCCAGGTTAGATTTGTCCTGTTTCTTGTGTAGAGGACACACCTGGGAAATTTTCCGCATTGCCGGGTAGATGCCAGTGTTGTAGCAGTACTGGAACAGCTTGGCGATGTGTGCGGCAAGTTCTGGTGTCTTCAGGACTAAAACATTTGTCAGGGCCCATGGCCTTTGCAGTATTCAGTATCTTCAGCCGTTTTTGATGTCATGTGGAGTGAATTGAATTGGCTGAAGACTGGCATCTATGATAATGGGGTCCTCGGGAGAAAGCTGAGATGGATTATTCACTTGGCCCTTCTAGCTGAAGATTGTTGCGAATGCCTTGTCTTTTGCAATGATGTTCTGGGCTCCTCCATCATTGAGGATGGGGATACTTGTGGTGCCTCTTCCTCCAGAGAGTTGGTTAATTGTCCACCCCCATTCACGGCTGAATGCAGCAGGACTACACAGCTTTGATCTAATCCGTTGGCTGTGCAATTTCTTAGTTCTGTCTATTACTTCCTGCTTATGCTGTTTGACACACAATTAGTCCGGTGTTGTAGCTTCACCAGATTGACTATGCTCATGGCCCTCTCTGTGAAGAGCACTGTCTCAAGTTGGTATACACTTCCATGGCAACCAGCCACCCTTTGGTACCTTGCCCATGTGTCGAGTCTTCGTATTCAAATCCGCACCATGAATGTCAGTATTCTGCTCCAACCTATGGACCTCGAAGCTAAGCATGTGATCACCCCTTACCCTCTAAGCACCAGTTTCCTGTCGAAGTGAGATGAGCAATCAGGCAGAGAAAATTCAATTGATGTTGCTGCCCATTAGCACGTTCACTGAAAATAGTCAGCTCAGCACAAACTGGATCCAAACCCAAGACCTTTCCTGTCTGCCTTGGTCGGATCCATCCTGCTTATCGTGGGTTGAATTTTACAGAGGTTGTATCGCTCACACCCTGGTTGAAAGGTTGGTTCCAGACAACCAAATTTGAATTAAAGGCTCCCTCACCATGACAGTACATTGGGGTCGGCCTCAATAAGCTTAGTGTGCGACTTCCTCAGGGAAAGGAAGTGCTTCCTCAGGCGGTACCGGCCAGTCTGATTGGCTGGAAGCTGATTCGCCTCAGCAACACTTGAACCCGGTAGTTGCCACCACTGGGACTACAAGCAGTCCCAAGAATATGATCAATGGTTACCTGGGCCTGGAGGAAAGTCCGGGGTTTTTGGCCATGCTTTGGAAGCCAGAGGGTAGTCACAAAATGAGGGAGGGGGGGGGGGGCTACCATCTTGGAGAGGGGGAGGATACCTCAAATGGGCACAGGGCGCCCGCAAAAGAGATACCCTCCTTCCCGCAATTTCACTTGAAATGGTGAAGTAGTGGACTTGACTCCTTCAGTCCATCTCCCGCAATGGCAGAGGTGGAATGCGGCCTTTAGCTGACCATTCCTTGGCCTGTTAAGGTCCTCAACAGGTCTAATTGCGGTCAGGTTGGCTGTCACCGCATCTGTTAACTGTCACCGCATCTGTTCACTGTTGTATGGGGGGGGGGGGGGCAGCTTAGGGCTGGGTGGGATCTTTTATGTGCCTGCCCCCCCCCCCCCCCCCCCCGCCCCCCCGCTCCTCCTGCACATGTGCTTACTGGGAGGCTGCAAAATGCCATCCGAAGAGTACCTGACAATGCTCAGTGAGATCACCTTTCCAATAAAGGGCAGAATTTCTCTTTTGTTATGCAGAGTAAGGCAGCGGGCAGGAAAAGTGGCATTGAAGCTGTCAGTGCCAATGGTGGCTTTCTCTGCTGTATGATTGGGGAGATTTTTTACAAAAACACGGGGAAGATTCCACAACCTCACATTGACGCAGTGGGCTCTGATTAAGCCCGTCTCACCAGCAACTTTGTTTTTTAAAGATTGGGGAGCCGTTATAAAAGGCCGCCCAGTACATAAAAGTATGAAATTAACCCCTCCCCACACTGTCTCCCCCCCCCCCCCCACCCAAATGCCAACCCCCCCTCCCGACTCTGTCCCCTGTCACTCTCAATGCCAGGGGGCAGTGTAAGGGCAGTGCCTGGGTACTGTGCAGGCATATCGCTCCCCCCCCCCCCCCCGCCATCCCACTGAGTGATGCACGCCATGGGAGACCAGCCATAATTCACACTGGCATTTCCTCACACCGACAGGAAGGGATAATTTAAAATGAAGTTCAACGTCAGTCTTCTCGTTGCGTCACTGGCAGAAGGGTGGGGACAGGCACGGCGAGACTTGAGCAGGCGCCAAACGCGATTTGGGCCTCTCGCAAGATCTTCCGCTCCCGTCGCCATTCATGCCCGAATCCCAGCCAAGGAAAAGGCGGATTTTACACCATTGACAAATTAGGTAGGGGGTCACAAATTAGGAGCGCAGTTTCTGCAGTTATTTAGCAGTTGAATCATCAGAGTACTTCTCCTCTGCTACTTTACATGCCTTTTAATTTACTGAAACTGGAACAGGTAAGAAGAGGCCTGGGGAGCGAGGCTGAATTGAAAATTGGTAAATATTTTCTGTGTTATTCCAGGGAGGAATTAGGCAATTTTCCAGAACAGCCCTGGGGAGTATGAGGGGAACAACACACATCAAAGAAATATTGCCTGAAGGAACTGGAAGGAGCTGCTGAAATACAATGCAAGTTACCTCAGGAGTCAGAGTGGGTAACTAAACTGACTGCTTAACTGCTTGTGTTGGATAGATATGACAACAGAATTGTAACAATGACGTAAATGCCTTGTATTATTTTTCAGCCGTTTAATGTTTTTTATAACCCCATAGTGCCCACACACACATGTCCACAGCATTGCTCTGTTGGTAGCGCTCTCAGGTCTTCAGTCAGGAGATTGAGTTCAAGTTCCACTCCAGAGACGCAAGGGCAGTACTTCAACCGAGGCTCCACGGAGTGAGTGCTGCCCTGTTGGAGGGGCTGTTTTCCAGAGATGATGCCAAAATGGCATCCTTTCCCGGATGGGAAATATCGAACATCCCGAATATCCAGCAGCACTATTTCAAGGAAGATTATTGCGTTAATTCTCCTTGGTATCCCTGCCAATACTTATCCCTGGACCAACATCACTAATAACGACGACCTGGTCGTGATCCCTTTGCAGTTTATGGGTGCTCGCTGTGAGCAAATCGGTTGTTTATAACTCTATGGTACCAGAGACTTCATTTCAAAAATGCTCAATTAGATGTAAAAGTACTTTGGGATGTCATAAAGTTGCAAAAAGTGTGATATAAATGCAAGATTTTTTTTTCTTTTGAAACGATTCTGTTGCCATCTGGGATGGCCACTTCCCGATTACAAAATGGACACTTTGCAAAGATTGCAGGGAAAATGGACAATGCTGAGAAAACAAGCAGGTTCAGGGTTTGTCTGTTTATTGGAGCCGCAGCTCCCAGACAAGACCAAAATTGTAGGCCCATTAGCATACTAATGGCCCATCTCCGGGAACAAAAGAGTAACATTTGAGTAACCGATACTAAGGCAGACACCCCGGCGCCAGAGGTGACCGAAACAATGCAGGCCAACGGCCACCTAGGACACGCCCAGCCATCAGGGCACCCACCCCTTTATTGGACGAGATCAATAGGAATGATCAAGTAACGGCCCAATTGATTGGGGCCAAGTTCAAGGCCCGCACAAAAGAGCGCGAAGCCCCTTTGGGTATAAGAAGGACCCCCCAAGAGAGAATTGCTCTCTTGGACTTGGCTCTCACAGCGGAAAGACCCGTCCACCAGCTGCACCAGAAGCAAGTAAGGCCAAGGTCAACGCTCGCTACCAGACGGATGACCTTAGCTGTTCCCCTTCACCACTTCGACCCCAGCAGCCTCAGATCCGAACAACGGCCATTGTTCCTCTGACTGAGTGGGCGCCCGAAGCTAAGTTTAGGCTTTAGCAGTAGTGATAGTTTAGTCTGTAGAGTTTCGTGCATGAGAATATTTAACTGTGTGTGTAACTAAATAAGCATTTGACTTTGAACTAACTAACTGGTGTATCGAGTCTTTGATCAGTATTCGGTTTAAATCTTGTGGCGGTATCGAAAGATACCTGGCGACTCTAGAGCAAACGTAATTATAATTAAGGAAGGCAACCATATTGACCGCCATATTCAGAGCCAAACAAATATAGCAACATTTACTGGCGACCTCTGACGGGACTCGACCTAGAAGTGGCCTAGTCGCTCCGAGAGAACCCAAATTTGAATTAGAATCCAATTGGAAACAGAAAAACCACAAGTGTGAGAACGATACTGATCAAACCTCCGAGATTCAGAAGTGTGTCAATGCATGCGTGCTAACAGGGATATAAGGTAAACCTGAGAGATTTTGTTGCGTAAAACTGTCGGGAGTTTTGTAGGCCGGAAAATAGCGTAAGCCGTACCCGTGTTTACATCGCCACATTATCACCCCCTGTTCCAAATTCAGTAGAGAACCCAGAGGTAGAGAGAAAATGGAAATGAAGGCAATGGAAAGCCTTATGAAGCCCCAAGAATGCGAGGTCGCAGCGACCAGTAGAGTAGGATAGTGTCCCGTATGGGAAGAAGAGATCAGAAAATATCTCAAAGGGAGAGGATGGCCCCTTTGGAGTGAATTCTGCGCTAATGACGAAACAAGTCCCCGGAGTATAGGACATACTTGGTGGGAGAACCTGTCAGAGATTCATAAGAAGAGCTTGGGGAATCATATTGACCGCCATATTCAGAGCCAAACAAATATAGCAACAATTCCCCGGGCTGGATTCTCCAGAAATGGAGCTATGTCCCCATGCCGGCGGACTTTCCGAAAAAAAATAAAGACCAATTCACTTACCTGCAGGCGGCTGGCAGGGACCGGGGGAGCTTCATGGAGCATTAGCTGCCGATACGGGCCGCAGCACTTCCGGTTCCGAGTCCGCGCATGCGCACGGTGGCGGCCGAACGCGATGGCGGACTCAGCCGGCGGACCTGGGCCAACAAACAAGGTCCCACCGATCTGCCCCGCGCCGCTCCATATGACCCGTCCGATCGCCGCCCCAGCGCCACCGTGCTGCCACCGTGCTAACAGGTGTGCCACTGGGCGGGGGGCTTCTGCCAGGGCCGGGGGGAGTAGCGGGGGTGGCCAGGAGGTGGGCTGTGGGGGGCAGGATTGACAGGGACGGAACACCATTGCCGCAGCCTGCAAGACAGCTGTGCAGCTGTGCACACTGTTGACTGTCCACTGTGAACTTATTGCATGGGTCATATGGGTGTCCCTCCAGGCCATCCCCCTTTGCCCCAGCTGGCCCGTCAACAGGATGGGCGTACTCCAATGCAACCAGTGCCACTTTGTTGGCTGACATGAGTGTGTGTGAGGAGTGAAGTGTGCATATGAAGCTGCAGTTTGTCAGCCTCCTGAGAATCAACCCTGAACCCGGCGAATCCGGTCCCGTTTCTCATTGGAATCGATTGTGTTCTACGTGCGCCGGTGCTAGCCCCTTAATGGACAGTGAATTGGTCCAGGTTTTGCTGTTGTAGAACTTCCACTAATCCTGCCCTGGCGCCAACACTCTCAGGAACGGGAGAATCCTGTCGATTGTGTTTGCAGTTTGTTTGCTGTTATTTATTTCCTTGCTTGAATATCTATTCCCTGGGTTTTAGGTATGTTGACTTGATGTAACTGGGAAACATAAAGCCAAAAATCTGTCATTAGAAAACGGCTACACCATTTTCTCTCAGAGAGTGCAGCTTGTGGAACTTCACCATGGCTGAAAAGTGCTTCAACCTAAAATGAAACCCTTTCAAAACTAGCCCACGTTTTGAGTGATGCCAATCCCTTCTTGCTGAAAAGGAAAGAATCTTAATTAATTTAACTGGTTGAATTTAGATGTCCTGGATGTTGACTGTCTGCCATGATGCATGTTATCACAATTATGGAGATTCCAATGGTTGTATCTGTCGTTCCCCCAGAATGTAGGAATCTATTTTTAATAATGTTTTTTGAGATATGCAGCCATTTGTGCAATTTGTTACCAACATTTAAATCTGTCCGTTCGGTTGAAAGCATTTGCCCTGCAATAATCCTTGCAGTAAAAGGTAAATTAATCTGCTGCATTAATATAATTTACCACAACACGGCCAAATCATGCTTGTGAACTCTCACCTTCAATTTCATAAACATTTACCATTATATATGGGCCTCAAAATATTACTAAACAGCATGAGAAGGATAGGGAATATTTTACCGAGGCACTTTTAAATAGCAGGGTTTAGAAACGTACAGGGTGGAATGAAGGCTGTTGGACCCATCAAGCCTATGCCAGGAATTTGGTTATTCATTTGGCCCCCCCACTCCCCTGCCCTTTCTGCTCGACCCACCAATTCTTTCTGCTTCAGGTATACATCCAATTTCCTTTTGAAATCTGTCGCACAACCTGAAAGGTTGGTGGACGAAAATTCAACAGTAACCATCAAAAGGGAATTGGTCAAAGATCAGAGGAGTGTAGCTAATTGGATTTCGCTCTCAAAGAGCTGACATTGACACAATGGGCAGCCTATTTGGATGGTAAGGGCACAAAGAATCAACGGGGAATGCATCCCGTCGGTTATAGCATCCCCGCAGTCATTCGGCGCTCCAATAATTGCCCATTTCATTGGGTGAGAGCGGACGGGCCACCCCTCATAAAATTGTGGACAGGTTGGGAGCAGGGAAAGCCATGCAAGGAATTATAAGGGTCCCTCACCTGCATGCTCCTGGCAGGAGACTGTAAATCTCTTCCCAATGGCCTGAATCACCTTCTTTTGTCTGAATGATGCTCTGAATAACTTCCAGTGGGGTAGGGAGGAAAGTATTCAAATTGGGCAACACAATCTGACAAAAATTTGACATGGTACAGTACAAGTGGAAACTTTGACCTTCAGGTTTTGGCTGATAGTTGGAGAGAACAGCAGATCATTGTTTGGAGAGAACAAGCTTCCGAAGAAAATCGGGACGCCATCTCTTATGGTCTACAGGGTCTAATTGATTCCAACAGATCTACCACGTCATGCTAATCACTTGGCATTTAGTTCCAGTGTCCAGTATCCACTGGCATGGCTAGAGTACACTTTTTACACAGAGGGTAGTGGGTGCCTGGAACTCGCTGCCGGAGGAGGTGGTGGAAGCAGGGACGATAGTGACGTTTAAGGGGCATCTTGACAAATACATGAATAGGATGGGAATAGAGGGATACGGACCCCGGAAGTGTAGAAGATTTTAGTTTAGACGGGCAGCATGGTCGGCGCAGGCTTGGAGGGCCGAAGGGCCTTGTTCCTGTGCTGTCTTTTTCTTTGTTCTTTGTTAGTACACCTTTACAACACCACCTTCTCTTCTGAAGGCAGCTAATGTGACATTTTTAGTCAGTCCATTCATCCATGTATTCAGAGAGCTCAGGCCCAGGCTTCTCATGATTCTACAGTGACATCCTAGCCAGCTGAGTTCCCTCAGGATGCAGAGACTCTGATTTGTGGATTATTTTAATTCAAAGAGAATTCATGATAGCCTAGTGCAGCTATTAACACTGCCTGCATCATTGGCCCTCAGGATCATCTCAGTCCCACACCAGGGTAGTTTTTTTTAAAAACAACACAAAGAGTAAGGGTGTTGTATTGTAGTAAAAAAAATAAGCAAATGTTGCTGTGAACAGTAAAGCCACTTTGTGCTATTAAGTCTAGTGTCCAAAGTATGTGTGGTTTATGCGCTTGCGAGGAGGTTTGGAGGCCAATTTGCAACAAACAAAATTCTTTACTAAACTGTTCCCTGAGTTGCTGACTGCTGGGTCATGGGGGGACAGTAGTTGTAAGTTCTGGCACATGTATACTTCCTTTTGCTGTAACCTTATCCTACCTGCCTCTTCGATTTGCGTTCCTCTTTCCACCTGTCCCTCCCTTCATTGTTGGGGCATTTGTTGAATATCAACAGCAAAAATAACAACTATCTCTACAGCTTTTTAACATAGCAAAACATCTCAAAACACTTTGCAGGGGCATTATTGAACAATATTTGACACCAAGCCACTTAAGGATAGATATGATGGCAGGTTGGTCAAAGAGATAGGTTTTAAAGGATGTTAAATTGCCCTTAGTGTCCAAAATTGGCCTTAGTGTTGGGTGGGGTTGCTGGGTTGTGGGGATGGGGTGGAGGTGTTGACCTTGGGTAGGGTGCTCTTTCCAGGAGCCGGTGCAGACTCGATGGGCCAAATGGCCTCCTTCTGCACTGTAAATTCTATGATTCTATGAGTAGTAGAGTGGTGGAGAGGCTTAAGAAGAGGAGCTTAGGTGGAAGGGGTATTAGAGAGAGCATATTTCAAGCTAAATCAGTGTCAGAATAGTGGGAGGACTTCAGGTTGGATCTAAAAAGGGTCCAGAGCAAATTTGTCCCCATAAAAAAATTTAGAACCACTTCCACCTACTCCTCCCCCTCCCTCCCTCCCTCTCCCCCTCCCTATCTCCTGGATGCCAAAGAGCACATGATGGTGGATATGACAACAAATAAAGTCAACTTATGATAGATGTAAAAAAGAATTCAATACTATAGAAAGCTGAGGAGGATATAGAAAGTGCAATCCAAAGCCAAAGTTCAGCACGGTAGCACAGCGGTTAGCACTGTGGCTTCACAGCGCCAGGGTCCCAGGTTCGATTCCCTGCTGGGTCACTGTCTGTACGGAGTCTGCACATTCTCCCCGTATTTACGTGAGTTTCCTCCGGGTGCTCCGGTTCCCTCCCACAGTCCAAAGACGTGCAGGTTAGGTGGATTGTACATGCTAAATTGCCCTTAGTGTCCAAAAAGGTGAGGAGGGGTTATTGGGTTAGGGGGATAGGGTGGAAGTGAGGGCTTAAAGTGGGTCGGTGCAGACTCGATGGGCCAAATGGGCTCCTTCTGCAGGGTATATTCTATGTTCTATAAATGTGACCCAAGATTTGCTCACTCTCCGATTCCTGTAAGCTAACCAATCCTCTATCACTGCTAATATCCTACAACATGAGCTCTTATTTTGTGTAGTGACATTTGATGTGACACCTTGCCAAATGCCTTTTGGAAATCCAGGTACATCACATCCACATATTCCCTTTAATCCACATTGCTTCTTACTTCCTTAAATAGCTCCAATAAATTAGTCAAACATGATTTGTCTTTCACAAGACCATGTTGACTCTGCCTGATTGCATTGAGATCTTCTAAGTTCCATGCTATAGCCTCTTTAGTAATAGATTGTAGCATTTTCTCCATGACAGATGTTAAGTTAATTGGCCTGTAGTTTGCTGCTTTCACCCCCACAACCGAAAGATATGCAGGGTAGGTGGATTGGCCACGCTAAATTGCCCCTTAATTCGAAAAAATGAATTGGATACTCTAAAATTTTTTTTTTTAAAGATGTGTCGAGGAACAGATGGACCCTGGAGTGTTTGTCTACAGATCCCTGAAGGTGGATGGGCAGGTAGACATGGTGGGTGAGAAGGTAAAGTGGATGCATCCCTTTATTGGCCAAGGCGGGAGAGAGAGAGGGAGCCGGAGCACAGCGAGTGCAGCTTGGGATTCAGGTAGGTGTTTAAGCATGCCCCCAGGTTCCAACGGCCTTCGTTTCCGGGAGCGGGAGAGAGAGAGGGAGCCGGAGCGCAGCGAGTGCAGATTGGGATTCAGGTAGGTGTTTAAACCTGCCCCCAGGTTCCAGCGGCCTTCATTTCCGGGAGCGGGAGAGAGAGAGGGATCCGGAGCACAGCGAGTGCAGCTTGGGATTCAGGTAGGTGTTTAAGCATGCCCCCAGGTTCCAGCGGCCTTCATTTCCGGGAGCGTGAGAGAGAGAGGGAGCCGGAGCGCAGCGAGTGCAGCTTGGGATTCAGGTAGGTGTTTAAACTTGCCCCCAGGTTCCAGCGGCCTTCATTTCCGGGAGCGGGAGAGAGAGAGGGATCCGGAGCGCAGCGAGTGCAGCTTGGGATTCAGGTAGGTGTTTAAACCTGCCCCCAGGTTCCAGCGGCCTTCATTTCCGGGAGCGGGAGAGAAGAGAGGGAGCCGGAGTGCAGCTTTGGAATCAGGTAGGTGCTTAAGTGTTTGATTTTTACCTCTATTTAAGTTGGGCGGTTGCTAAACCCGAGAGACTACACTTGTAGTGTCTCCCACCCTTCCACCTCCTCTAACCTAAAGGGGTGAGTGAATATCAGGTAAGCTCTCTCTTTTCTTTTTCTTTTACCCACAAGTTATAGCTTCAGATTTTTGGCGTGAGCAGTGGCCAGGGGTCTGTCGGGAAGGTAAGTTTACCCTTGAAAAACTTACCTTGCAGGAGGAGCGGTCTTCAGATTTTCGGCGGGAGCAGTAGCCAGGGGTCTGTCGGGAAGGTAAGTAGCTGGGAGAAATTTAACTCTTCCTGGGTTGGTAAGTATTGTGATTGGTAAGTAAAATCCTTATTCCTTTCACTTATTCATTATTTGATATTATATTTGTAATCAGTTAAGGTAAAGTGTAAAAATGGTAGGAGATCCCAGACCAGTGTTATGCTCCTCGTGCTCAATGTGGGAATTCAGGGACGCGGCCGATGCCACTGACTCCTTCATGTACGGGAAGTGTGTCCAGCTGCAGCTCCTGTTAGACCGCATGACGGCTCTGGAGCTGCGGATGGACTCACTTTGGAGCATCCGCGATGCTGAGGAGGTCGTGGATAGCACATTCAGTGAGTTGGTCACACCACAGATTAGGATTGGTGAGGGAGACAGGGAATGGAAGACCAAAAGGCAGAGAAAAAGCAGGAAGGCAGTGCAGGTGTCCCCTGCGGTCATCTCCCTCCAAAACAGGTATACCGTTTTGGATACTGTTGGGGGAGATGACTCACCAGGGAAAGGCAGTAGTAGCCAGGCTCATGGCACCGTGGCTGGCTCTGCTGCACAGAAGGGCGGGAAAAAGACTGGCAGGGCTATAGTCATAGGGGATTCAATCGTAAGGGGAGTAGACAGGCGTTTCTATGGTCGAAAACGAGACTCCCGAATGGTATGTTGCCTCCCGGGTGCACGGGTCAGGGATGTTTCAGATCGGCTGCAGGACATACTGAAGGGGGAGGGTGAACAGCCAGATGTCGTGGTGCATATAGGCACCAACGATATAGGTAAAAAACGGGATGAGGTCCTACAATCAGAATTTAGGGAGTTAGGAGATTAAGTTAAAAAGTAGGACCTCAAAGGTAGTAATCTCAGGTTTGCTACCAGTGCCACGAGACAGTCAGAGTAGAAATTCAAGAATAGTCAGAATGAATACGTGGCTTGAGAGATGGTGCAGGAGGGAGGGGTTCAGATTTTGGGACATTGGAACCGGTTCTGGGGGTGATGGGACCATTACAAATCGGATGGTCTACACCTGGGCAGGACAGGAACCAATGTCCTAGGGGGTGCTTTTGCTAACACTGTTGGGGAGGTTTTAAACTAATGTGGCAGGGGGATGGGAACCAGATTAGGAAGTTAGAGGTCAGTAAAGAGGCAGCAACTAAAGCCAGTAAGGTACTAGATAATAAACTCAATGTGACTAAGGGGAAGAGTAGACAGGGAAGAGATGATGAACGCAAAGGGACAGGTGGTCTGAGGTGCATTTGTTTCAATGCGAGAAGTGTAGCAGGTAAGGTAGATGAACTTAGGGCTTGGATTAGTACCTGGGAATATGATGTTATTGGTATTACTGAGACTTGGTTGAGGGAAGGGCAAGACTGGCAACTAAATATCCCAGGGTTTGGATGCTTCAGGAGGGATAGAGAGGGAGGTAAAAGGGGTGGAGGAGTTGCATTACTGGTCAGAGATGATATCACAGCTGTGATTAAGGAGGGCACGATGGAGGAATCGAGCACTGAGGCAATATGGGTTGCGCTAAGAAATAGGAAGGGTGCACTAACATTGTTTGGACTTTACTACAGGCCTCCCAAAAGCGAGCGTGAAGTAGAGGTACAAATATGTAGACAGATTATAGAAAGATATAGGAGCAATAGGGTGGTCGTGATGGGAGATTTTAACTTCCCCAACATTGAATGGGACTCATGTAGTGTTGGAGGCGTAGATGGAGCAGAATTTGTAAGGAGCATCCAGGAGAGCTTTTAGAGCAGTATGTAAATAGTCAAAGAACAAAGAACAAAGAAATGTACAGCACAGGAACAGGCCCTTCGGCCCTCCAAGCCCGTGCCGACCATACTGCCCGACTAAACTACAATCTTCTACACTTCCTGGGTCCGTATCCTTCTATTCCCATCCTATTCATATATTTGTCAAGATGCCCCTTAAATGTCCCTATCGTCCCTGCCTCCACTACCTCCTCCGGTAGTGAGTTCCAGGCACCCACTACCCTCTGCGTAAAAAACTTGCCTCGTACATCTACTCTAAACTTTGCCCCTCTCACCTTAAACCTATGCCCCCTAGTAATTGACCCCTCTACCCTGGGGAAAAGCCTCTGACTATCCACTCTGTCTATGCCCCTCATAATTTTGTATACCTCTATCAGGTCGCCCCTCAACCTCCTTCGTTCCAGTGAGAACAAACCGAGTTTATTCAATCGCTCCTCATAGCTTATGCCCTCCATACCAGGCAACATTCTGGTAAATCTCTTCTGCACCCTCTCTAAAGCCTCCACATCCTTCTGGTAGTGTGGCGACCAGAATTGAACACTATACTCCAAGTGTGGCCTAACTAAGGTTCTATACAGCTGCAACATGACTTGCCAATTCTTATACTCAATGCCCCGGCCAATGAAGGCAAGCATGCCGTATGCCTTCTTGACTACCTTCTCCACCTGTGTAGCCCCTTTCAGTGATCTGTGGACCTGTACTCCTAGATCTCTTTGACTTTCAATACTCTTGAGGGTTCTACCATTCACTGTATATTCCCTACCTGCATTAGCCCTTCCAAAATGCATTACCTCACATTTGTCCAGGTTAAACTCCATCTGCCATCTCTCCGCCCAAGTCTCCAGACAATCTAAATCCTGCTGTAAGACAATCTAAATCCTGCTGTAAGACAATCTAAATCCTGCTGTAAGACAATCTAAATCCTGCTGTAAGACAATCTAAATCCTGCTGTATTTACGCGGGAAGGGGCTATACTGGACCTGGTATTGGGGAGTGATCCCGGCCAGGTGGTTAAAGTTTCAGTCAGTGATTATTTTGGGAATAGCGATCACAATTCCGTAAGTTTTACAATTCTCATGGACAAAGACGAGAGTGGTCCTAAAGAAAGAGTGCTAAATTGGGGAAAGGCCAAGTATAACAAAATTTGGTAGGAGCTAGGGAATGTGGATTGGGAGCAGCTCTTTAAGGGTAAATCCACATTTGAAATGTGGGAGTCTTTTAAGGAAAGGTTGATTAGAGTGCAGGAAAGACATGTCCCTGTGAAAATGAGGGATAGAAATGGCAAGATTAGGGAACCATGAGTGACGGGTGGAATTGTGAGATAGCTAAGATGAAAAAGGAAGCATACATAAGATCTAGCCGACTTAAATCTGATGAAGCTTTGGAGGAATATCGGGAAAGTAGGACAAATCTCAAACGCGCAATAAAGAGGGCTAAAAGGGGTCATGAAATATCTTTGGCTAACAGGGTTAAGGAAAATCCCAAAGCCTTTTATTCATAAAAAGGAGCAAGAGGGTAACTAGAGAAAGGATTGGCCCACTCAAAGACAAAAGAGGGAATTTATGCGTGGAGTCAGAGGAAATAAGTGAGATTCTCAATGAGTACTTTGCATTGGTATTCACCAAGGAGAGGGACATGACAGATGTTGAGGCTAAGGATGGATGTTTAAATACTCTAGGTCAAGTCGGCATAAGGAAGGGGGAAGTTTTGGGTATTCTAAAAGGCATTAAGGTGGGCAAGTCCCCAGGTCCGGATGGGATCTATCCCAGGTTACTGAGGGAAGTGAGGGAAGAAATAGCTGGGTCCTTGACAGATATCTTTGCAGCATCCTTGAGCGCGGGTGAGGTCCTGGAGGACTGGAGAATTGCTAATGTTGTCCCTTTGTTTAAGAAGGGTAGCAGGGATAATCCAGGGAATTATAGACCTGTGAGCTTGACGTCAGTGGTAGGCAAACTGTTGGAGAAGATACTGAGGGATAGGATCTATTCACATTTGGAAGAAAATAGACTTATCAGTGATAGGCAGCATGGTTTTGTGCAGGGAAGGTCATGTCTTGCAAACCTAATAGAATTATTTGAGGAAGTGACAACATTAATTGATGAGGGAAGGGTTGTAGATGTCATATACATGGACTTCAGTAAGGCATTTGATAAAGTTTCCCATGGCAGATTGATGGAAAAAGTGATGTCGTATGGGGTTCAGGGTGTACTAGCTAGATGGATAAAGAACTGGCTGGGCAACAGGAGACAGAGAGTAGTGGTGGAAGGGAGTGTCTCAAAATGGAGAAAGGTGACTAGTGGTGTTCCACAGGGATCCGTGCTCGGACCACTGTTGTTTGTGATATACATAAATGATCTGGACGAAGGTATAGGTGGCCTGATTAGCAAGTTTGCAGATGATACTAAGATTGGTGGAGTTGCAGATAGCGAGGAGGACTGTCAGAGAATACAGCAAAATATAAATAGATTGGAGAGTTGGGCAGAGAAATGGCAGATGGAGTTCAATCCAGGCAAATGCGAGGTGATGCATTTTGGAAGATCTAATTCAAGAGCGGACTATACGGTCAACGAAAGAGCCCTGGGGAAAATTGATGTACAGAGAGATCTGGGAGTTCAGGTCCATTGTACCCTGAAGGTGGCAACGCAGGTCGATAGAGTGGTCAAGAAGGCATACAGCATGCTTGCCTTCATCGGACGGGGTATTGAGTACAAGAGTCGGCAGGTCATGTTACAGTTGTATAGGACTTTGGTTAGGCCACATTTGGAATACTGCGTGCAGTTCCGATCGCCACATTACCAGAAGGATGTGGATGCTTTAGAGAGGGTGCAGAGGGGGTTCACCAGGATGTTGCCTGGTATGGAGGGTACTAGCTATGAAGAAAGGTTGAGTAGATTAGGATTGTTTTCGTTGGAAAGACGGAGGTTGAGGGGGGACCTGATTGAGGTCTACAAAATTATGAGAGGTATGGACAGGGTAGATAACAACAAGCTTTTTCCAAGAGTGGGGGTGTCAATTACAAGGGGGTCACGATTTCAAGGTGAGGAGGAAAGTTTAAGGGAAATGTGCGTGGAAAGGTTTTTACGCAGAGGGTGGTGGGTGCCTGGAACGCTTTGCCAGCGGAGGTGGTAGAAGCGGGCACAATAGCATCATTTAAGATGCATCTAGACAGATATATGAATGGGCGGGGAACAGAGGAAAGTAGATCCTTGGCTAGGTGACAGGTTCAGATAAAGGATCTGGATCAGCGCAGGCTGGGAGGGCCGAAGGGCCTGTTCCTGTGCTGTAATTTTCTTTGTTCTTTGTTCTAAGGCATATAGTATGCTCCCTAGTCATTGATCTGGGGATAAGGCTTCTTCCTGTCCACTTTATCTACACGCCTCATAATTTTATACGTCACAATCATGTCCCCCCTCAGTCTCCTCTGCTCCAATAAAAACAACGCCAGTCTATCCAATCTCTCCTCACAACTAAAACGCTCCAGCCCAGGCAACATCCTGGTAAATCTCCTCTGCTCCCTTTCCAGTGCGATCACATCCCTCCTGTAATGTGGATTCCAGAACTGCACACAATACTCTAGCTGTGGCCTAACCAATGTTTTACAGTTCCAGCATAACCTCTCTGCTCTTAAACTCTTGGTGAATAAAGGCAAGTATACCATATGCCTCCTTAACCGCTGTATTCACTTGCTCTGCTACCTTAAGGGACTGGTGTACATGCACACCAAGGTCTCTCTGATCCTCGGTGCTCCCCAGGGTCCTGAAGCTCATCATGTATTCCCTTGCCTTGTTTGTCCTGCCCAGGTGCATCACCTCACACTTATCGGGATTGAATTCCATTTGCCATCTGACCAGCCCGTCTATATCCTCCTGTAATCAAAGCCTATCCTCCTTACTATTTACCTCCCCACCAATTTGCGTATCATCCACAAACTTACTGATCAACCCTCCTACATTCATATTTAAATCATTTATATAAACCACAAACAGCAAGAGCCCCAACACTGATCCCTGCGTGGCCCCACTGGACGGAGGCTTCTTGTGTTGAGGAGTTACTTTTTCACCTGGGTATGGGTGAAACTCACTGCTTGAAAGGGTGGTAGAGGCAGAAACTTTCATAGCATTTTTAAAAAAAACCCACTTGGATATGCACTTAAAGTGCAGCAACTGACAGGGCTACAGGCCAAGAGGTGGAAGATGGGATTAGACTGGATAGTATTTTCTTTTCTTGTCTAGCATAAACACGATGGGCCAAATGGCCTCCTTCCATGCCAGAAATCTTTCTAAATTTCTATATTCCTCAAACAGACATTCTTACCTGATTTATTCGCATGGCTTTGCCATTTTGATGATAGCCTGAGCACTCGTCAGCAAACCGTTGTTATCTGAACCCTGTTCAAATGCCACTTGCTCAACATTTGGAACGTTTGAAGGAGGTTTGTTCTTTTTAAAGTTAGTCTTTAATTGCATTGAAAGTATTTTGTGTATTCGTGGGTTGCAACAAAAATGCAGTCAGTCACTGCCTGTTGAAAAACTGTTTTTCTACATCGACTGAATTTTATGCCACTGCTAGCACCACATGCACAGATTGTTGCTAACTTTTGGTTGGTTCAATTGGCTCTGTTTTATAAACTTTGCTCTAGAGTCTCCAGGTATCTTTATGATACCGCCACGAGGTTCAAGTTCAAGTAATGATCAATAACTCAATACACCAATTAGTAAGATTCAAGTCAAAGCACATTTATTATACAGAGTAAATCGCTACTCATGCACAAATTCTACTTCTAAGCTACTTCTACAACTAACAGGCCTATACTTAGCTTCGGACTGGCCCACCAGGTCAGGGGAACAAATGGCCTTTCGTTCGGGTTCTGAGTCTGCGGGATTCAAAGTTGGTACGGACTGGTAGCTAGGAGCGCCTATCTCGTAGCAAGTGTTGACTTGAGACTTACGGTCTCTTGGCAGCAGTTGAACCGGTCGCGGTCAAGGGTTGGTTTGCGTTGCTGTGTGACCCGGTCAAGAAGAACGATTTGAACTTGGGGCTTAACTTTTATAGTCCCCAGGGGCTTCCCGCCTTTCGGGGCGGACCCTGTACCTGGTTCCAGGTGATTGGACTTCGTTCCGTTCTCTTGGTTGATTTCTCCAATACTGGAGCGGTTCCCTGATCGATGGCCGGTCTTGAGGTGTCCATTAACCTCTTTTGTGTTGGCTCCTGCTGGCGCCGTGGAGTCTGGCGTAGCTTTGTTTGTCCCAAATGTTGCGATTGTTCCCGGGGATCGCGCATTAGTATGTAGATGGCTGCTACATTATTATGCAGATGGCTGCTGGTATTGATGCTGTCTGGGCTTTTGCAGAGTTTGATACACAGTAAACCAGCATCTGCTGGTTTCTGCCTGTGTTGGCTGAATTTCCCTTCAGCCTTTGCTGTTCTCCATTTTACGTCGAGAGTTGGCCAACCCAGGTGGCTACAAGATTAATAAGGGGATCAGGGGTTATGGGGAGAAGGCAGGAGAATGGGGAAGAGAAACATATCAGCCAGGATCGAATGGCGGAGCAGACTCGATGGGCCGAAGACCTAATTCGGCTCCCATGTCTAATGGATGTATTCATGGGCGTGAGAAAACAAGAAGCAAATAAACTTGTTGAGACACATCGTATTCAAAATTGATATCTTGATTGTTAGCAAATTAGACTATGATTTGAATTGCTAGTCTTTGCAGAAGATATAACAACCATGTTTGTGGTTGACTGATGGGATATATTTGTTTCGAATGTCAGAGGGCTGTTTGTTTTACACAGCCGTTGAATAATAAAACCCTATTATGCTTAAATTAGCCGTTCTTGTCTTTTCAACCTTATCTCTGTGTAAAAATGCAGATTGCATTAATTAAATAAATGTATATTTTCCAGATAAATTATGTTTTTTTGCTTGTTTTCTCTCAGGGGTCAAACTAGTATCATGCAGTCTCCTAGCATTGAAGAAGACCATGTGCACATTAGCCCATCTGCTATTTGAAGGGAGGCACTAACCCATTTATTTAAACAGGTTAATGAGTCTTAAAATAGGAGATAGAAAAATGTCATAGCAATGTGTCGGGGACCTTTCTGCTAATGTCGCCAGCAGTAATTTATGAGCCAATACAGATAAGTAAAAGTTAGAGTGTGAATTCCTGATCACTTTTCTAACATTAAAACAACTAAGATGCAGAGTTGAAGATTAAGCTTTTGAGACTATTATAAGCCCCACTTAGCTGCCTCTGAATTGATTGGGAAAAGGCATAACAGTGGCATCTTAATGAGAGTAAATGAGTTACACATCTTCCCTACAGCTTCAATTTAGTGTTAATGGTGTCTCTAAAGCCCAGTCAGTCACGGATCTAATTACCTTTTGGATTAATCAACAATTCAATACTTTTCAATACTTTTTTTCAACTTTCTGTGGTTTACCTAATTACATGTCAATGTTTTGTTTTGTTCTTTCATGTGATGTGAGCTTCGCTGGCTTGGACAGCATTTATTGCCCATCGCTAATTGCCCTTGAGGTGGTGGTGAGCTGTCTTCTTACAACCGCTGTGATCCATGTGGTGTAGGTACACACACAGTGCTGTTAGGGAGGACTTTGATTTTGATCCAGCAACAGTGAAGTAATAGTGATAATTTCCAAATCAGGATGGTGAGTGTATTGGAGGGGAACTTCCAGATGGTGCTGTTGCCAGGCATCTGCTGCTCTTGTCCTTCTAGATAGGAGTGGTCTTGGGTTTGGAAGGAGATGTCAAAGGTGCCTTGGTGAGCTCCTGCATTGCATCTTGTAGATGGTACACACGACTGCTACTGTGCATCAGTGGTGAAGGGAGTGGATGTTTGTGGATGGGGTGCCAATCAAGTGGGTCGCTTTGCCCTGGATGGTGTCGAGCTTCTTGAATTTTGTTGGAGCTGCACTCATCCAGGCAAGTGGAGAGTATTCCATCACAGTCCTGGCTTCTGCCTTATGGATAGTAGACAGGCTTTGGGGAGTCAGGGGGTGAGTTACTCATCACAGGATGCCTAGCCTCTGACCTGTTCTTGTATCCACAGTATTTATATATAGCCAGTCCAGTTCAGTTTTCGGTCAATGGCACCCCAGCAAAGTTGATATTGGAGGATTCAGTGATGATGATGCCATTGAATGGAAAGAGGCGATGGTTAGATCCTCTCCTGTTCGGAGATGATCATCGCCTGCTACTTGTGGATACTCTGTTACTCTGTTTGGCATTCAATAGTCTTCAATAGTCCTGTGTTGTAGCTTCACCACATTGACATCTCATTTTTAGAGTATGCCTGATGTTGCTCCTGGCATGTCGTCCTGCACTTTTCATTGGTGGTAATGGTAGGGTGGGGGATATGCCAGGTCATGAGGTTACAGATTATGGTGTACAATTAATTCTGCTGCTGTTGCTAATTACCCACCACACCTCATGAATGCTCAGATTTGAGTTGTTATCTCTGTTCTAAATCTATCCCATTTAGCACGGTGGTAGTACCGCACAACACGCTGGAGGATATCCTCAAGGTGAAGGCAGGACTTCCAGGACAATGCTGTGCTCACTCCTACTCATCACCATGGAGGAGTACTGATTCAACAGAGGGGAGGGGTACACGGTAACCAACAGGAGGTTTCCTCGCTTGTGTTTGACTTGGTGCCATGTACCTTCCTTCACATTTAGAACATTAGTGAGCCAGATGGGTTTTTACAACACTTGAGAATAGTTTCATTGTCACCATTACTGAGATTAGACATAGAATTTACAGTGCAGAAGGAGGCCATTCGGCCCATCGAGTCTGCACCGGCTCTTGGAAAGAGCACCCTACCCAAGGTCCAAACCTCCACCCTATCCCCACAACCCAGTAACCCCACCTAATCCCCATAACCCAGTAACCCCACCCTACACTAAGGGCAATTTTGGACACTATGGGCAATTTAGCATGGCCAATCCACCTAACCTGCACATCTTTGGACTGTGGGAGGAAACCGGAGCACCCGGAGGAAACCCACGCACACACGGGGAGGATGTGCAGACTCCGCACAGACAGTGACCCAAGCCGGGAATCGAACCTGGGACCCTGGAGCTGTGAAGCAATTGTGCTAACCACCATACTACTGTGCTGCTTTTAATTCCAGATTTCTTGACAATTACGTTTACATTCCACCATCTGCCACTGAGCATAAGCCTGTGCCACTGAGTTCTCAGTCCAGTGACATCACCAGTGACATCACCAGTATACCATCACCTCCCCTATGATAAAGCTCTCAACAATTTTCAGAAAGCCAACTCTGTATATCATTTAATCATAGAATCTTACGGCACAGTAGAAATCATTCAAATTGTTCTGCTCCATTTATAGGGAGGTGCAGTGGTATTGTCACTGGACTAGTAATCCAGAGACCCAGGGTAATGCTCTGGGGACCATAAGACAACAATAGCTGTCTGCAGTTTTCTCCATTTGAATAATACTCTGCTCTCTAGTTCTCCCTTCCAAAATGAGAACTTCACATTTTCCCACATTATGGGTGAAACATGCGCCGTTCAGCGTTTTTTTTCTCAGCACCTACACACCAAAAAAATCCCACTATTCGATGGCTCGTTGCCGTTTTCTTTGGCCTCGGGCAGATTCTCTCCACTGAGGCTGCACTGAGAGAGAATTCCTGTTGCCGAGCTTACCCGGCCGCCATTTTGTCCACCATAGCAGCTGGTGGAATTTGAATGCGCTTATAATCTGGAATTAAAAGTCTAATGATGCCCATGACACCATTGTCGATTGCTGTAAAAACCCATCTGGTTCATTAAAGTCTTTCAGGGAAGGAAATCTGCCAACCTTGCCTGGTCTGGCCTGGCCTACCTGTGGTTCCAGACCCCACACAGCAACGTGGTTAATTGATAAATGCCCTCTGGAATGGCTTAGCAAGCCACTCAGTTCAAGGGCAATTTGGGATGAGCAACAGATGCTGGCCCAGTCAACGACACCCACATCCCAGTTAAGAACCCTTGCATTTAGTACCACTCCCCTGCTCTTTCCAAAAAGCCAGATCATTTTCTCCACTTCAAGTGTTTATCCCATTCCCTTTTGACATTTATTGCTGAATCTCCTTCCACTATTCTTTCAGGCAGTGGATTCCAGATCAGGATGACAAGTTGAGTGAAAACTAAAACACACTGGGCGGGATTCACCATCATATTATGCCCGGCGTGGATCTGGGCGCGTTGGGTAAATAGCGGGAAAAGGCCAAAAGCGAGATTCGCGCTGGGCGTGAACCAGTTTGCAATTCACCCCGCCTACTCCCGATGGCGAGTTCATTGCCGAGCATATCCCCTCATTTGCATTCATTTGAATCTAATTAGCGAGATTGAAATTAAATGCAGCGGCCTCCTGGAAATTAAACGGCTCCTCAGCGAGAAATCACACGGGTGTCGTTCAGTGTGAAGTTGCCGCAATGGCTGCTGAGGGAAGTGAGGAGGTGAGCAGACGTTTCCATTTTCCGGCATGTAGCTCGTGGCCACCGGAGCTGTGCCGCAGTGATCGGGGGATGGTGGACCACTCAGGGGGTGGGGGGGGTGGTGGGCTTGGCCAGGGGGGTGGGGGCTGAAGTGTTCTGAGTCGGGGGGTCACCCCTGGGGTGAGGGGCTTTGTGTCTGTGAGGCCTTGAAGCCATCGTTAAATAGTGCGGAGACCCATAACAGGGGCAAGCTACAGCCTGTCTGTGAACCAAACACTTCCTGACAGAGCCTTGCTGTGGCTTCAATGCTGAAAGTCAACTTCACTCCCTTAGACTGTGAGAAGCCTCTAGCTTCACAGCTGAAGGCTCTTGCTAATAAGGAATTGGCATTGTTAGTTGTGAGAGCACTTCACAGCTGCAGGTTGTGTTTGCTGCTTGCTCCTGCTGGTGGCTGCTGATGCCTGGAGGCTGCTGTTACTGTTTCCTTATTGTTCTGCAGCCGGAAAGAAGGACAATTTTTTCTAAGATACCTGGGTCCTGAAACACTGGGCTCAGGGGGACGTATCATTCCAGAAGGCAATCTGGTTTGAAGCAAGAAGACGCTGCTGGACCTGGTGCGCGACATTGATCCAAATGGCCCACCTGATGACATCATTGAGGAAATGCTTTGCAAATTGCTGAAGCTTTTGTTGCTGGTGTAGTGAGTGCTGCCTGTAACTGGCACGTCACCGCGGGTTAAACACGCTGGAAGTCCAGGACATTCAACTACACCTTGAGCGGCAGTGGAATATGTGGATGGCAGGATTTGGTTCCGGTGAGATTGGGCCGAGTGGGAGGGGCCTGCACAGCTGTGGACGGAGAATGGCACTAATACGTGGAAGAAGTAACATATTGATGGACAGATCATTTCTATGACAAAGTTCTGGACATAATACACAGTCTCCATTTATGTTGAGGAACCTACGAACGGCGATGTTTCCTTGTTGTTTAATGGTTAGTGTGATATGTGGAATATTACCAAGTTGATTTTCAAATCTTTGTTACTGTTGACCGTTTAGTAAAAAGATGTGGGAGGTTTGGGATCCAGAACACATGCAGGACAGTCCAATCTGTAAGAAGTGCCAGAGGGTAGCAGTCCTCGAACATGTGGCTGATTTGGATCAGCGATTCTCTTCACTGCGCACCGTAGAAGAGGAAGAGAGGTTTCTGGAGCAGTCGTTCCAGAGGATGGTCACTGCACACCATGATAGGCAGGGAAGGAGGAGTGGGGAGAGTGGGTGATCATTTGTCGAAAGAGAAAGAGACGGCAGGTCCAGGAGACCCAGGGACCCAGTCTGCCTTCCCTACCATTCTACTGTGCCAAAGTAATAAACGGATGTCCCAAATAGTGGACACACTATCAATCAGAAGATAAGAATGACAATGGCTATGTCAAGTGCCTCCCTCTGTGTTTACTGAGAGTTCGTGATGGGCTAACCTGTGTTAGAAATGAAAGACCAGTTAATCTCATTCCAGCTATGGGAGAAGCAAAAATTAATAACCTGATATAAAACTAGCAAATACTATAAGACCATAAGACATAGGAGCAGAATTAGGCCACTCGGCCCATCGAGTCTGCTCCGCCATTCAATCATGGCTGATATTTTCTCATCCCCATTCTCCAGCCTTCTCCCCATAATCCCTGATCCCCTTATTAATCAAGAACCTATCTATCTCTGTCTTAAAGACACTCAGTGATTCGGCCTCCACAGCCTTCTGCGGCAAAGTGTTCCACAGATGCACCACCCTCTGGCTGAAGGCATTCCTCCTCATCTCTGTTTAAAAGGATTGCCCTTTAGCCTGAGATGGTGTCCTCTGGTTCTAGTTTATCCTACAAGGGGAAACATCCCCTCCGTGTCCACTCTATCCAGGCCTCGCAGTATCCAGTAAGTTTCAATAAGAACCCCCCTCATCCTTCTAAACTCCAACGAGTACAGAGCCAGAGTCCTCAACCGTTCCTCATACGACAAGTTCTTCATTCCAGGGATAATTCTTGTGAACCTCCTCTGGACCCTTTCCAAGGCCAGCACATCCTTCCTTAGATACGGGGTCCAAAACTGCTCACAATACTCCAAATGGGGTCTGACCAGAGCCTTATACAGCCTCAGAAGTATATCCCTGGTCTTGTATACTGACAGCAAGGACTGCAGCGGTTCAAGAAGGCAGCTCACCACCCCATTCTGAAAGGGAGTCAGGGACGGGCAATAAATGCTGGGCCTTGCCAGAGACACGCACATCCCACGAATGAATTAAAAAGAAAAGAAATCCATGGGTTAATCGAGGACAACCAACACAGAAATATCACATGCAAGTTCTGTTCGCTAAGTTGAATGGAGCTTTGGGAAGGAGTGGCTGACTGGGTTGATGAAAGTGCGTGGAGTGGAAATTAGGGGTGGCACGGTAGCACAATAGTTAGCACAGTTGCTTCACAGCTCCAGGGTCCCAGGTTCGATTCCCGGCTTGGGTCGTTGTCTGTGCGGAGTCTGCACGTTCTCCTCGTGTCTGCGTGGGTTTCCTCCGGGTGCTCCGGTTTCCTCCCACACTCCAAAGATGTGCAGGTTAGGTTAATTGGCCATGCTAAATTGCCCCTTAGTGTCCAAAATAAAAGGTTAGGTGGGGTTACTGGGTTACGGGGATAGGGTGGAGGCGTGGGCTTGAGTAGGGTGTTCTTTCCAAGGGCCGGTGTGGATTCGATGGGCCAAATGGCCTGTTTCTGGACTGTAAATTCTATGATTCTATGAATCATCTGATAAATTTAACAAAATCTCTCACAAAAGACTCGTTCGAAAATAAAAACACCAGTGTGATATATGAAAGGAAATGCAACAACACAGAACATTATTTGACAGACAGGCAACAATGAATTAGGGTGGTGTCTTGGCTTGAGGAAGGTTTAAACTGGTGAGCAAGGGTAGGCGTTGGCTTCACTCTTGTTGGGTATGGGGGGGGGGGCGGGGGGCATAATCTCGAAATTTGCTGGTGATGCACGGGTAGGTGGTTTGACAATGAATGAGAAGGATTGCGAAATATTTCAGGAAGACAGAAACAAGAACATTTCTGGCTAAATAAAACAACGAATTGGAACGTGCATGCAATGAAAAAGTTTTGAAGTATGTGAGTAAACAAAGAAACCGAGGGATTTAAATACATTGGGACACACATCAGTACTGGGTAAGCGGTAGTGAATTGACAGGAGATTTACCACTACGCTTCATACTCTTTTTCACTGAAGTCAATGTTATGGAAAAGAAAAACATCTTTCTTTAATGAACGACCACGGAGGTGTAAAACCTGTCTCCGTTAGCGATAGAAGTGAAAATCCCTCACCACAGCTGGAGGTGGGCAACGTCTAAATGCAAGTTTTATTTGACAGAACAAAGAGTCGAGATTGTGTATTGCGTTTCCAACAAAGCAAGTAGACATGGAGATCTGCTAGGAACTTAAGAGATGGACAACCAGAGTGATTCCAGTGAGCCATGGCGGTCCACCACCTCTCTGATAATTTAATTAGGCTGTGGAAGCGACGGATGAATCAATACAAGATTTTTCAGGAGACATCTGCCACAATCAGCGAAAGCAATGAAGATGTGAGGGCTGACGGTGAAAGCGGACTTCAAAAAAGCCCAGGCAGTGCAGCTGAATCGACGTGACGCATCTGAGCGCGGGTGGAACTTTGTCCCAGGTGGACAGGTCCACCCAACCTTCCAGGGCAAGAGAAAGATATAAGATAGGCATAGGCAGCCTGAGAACAATTAGATGGCTTTAGGAAAGGAACACCAGCTCGTGCATGGGGCAAAAAAATGAAACAGTGCTTAGTGTAGCAAAGAAGGTGGAAATGATCAGTAGTGAGGGCTGTTTGTTCCTGGTTCCAAGTGCGGCAGAGTTTGACAGAATGGAATTCTATTAGTGAAGGAATAACAACATGATTTAAAGTAAACCATTATAATGTGAAGAGAGGGAAAATACTGTATACTATGCATCAACAAATTAGGCATCACAGCAGGTGAAAGGCAACTTTCATAACACATCCTGAAGAACGTCTCCAGGCATGATATATTATTAATAGAGCTGAACACCAAAGGTGAGAGAAAGAGACTGTGAAATGCAAGTCGCGTGGTTAGAAATTGGTGAATATGGAATTAACTAATGGCATATTCAGTTGGCGTATATACTTTAAGCGTCAAGAGATCACTCAATGAGTAGTTGTAAGAACAGACAGACTGTACTACGGGAAAGGTAAAAGGTTCTTTGAAAGCATGTAGATGTTTATCAAGGAGCTCATTTACGCAACCTGCCATCAATTAGTTTTAAGGAGACGTGTGCTCCGGCTCAGAAGGAACCTACGCTATAAACCCAAGAACAGTAGGTGAGGATTTTGCCGGTACTGCACACAGAGTTCTCACCATTTAACTGCGTTAATTATGCACCCTGTTGTTACCTGCTTAATGGGACAACACAAAGGCAGGTATTAATTCCATTCATGGCACCACCCAACTCATCTAACATTTATAATAGCCCATGCATTAAAAATGGTCATTGCCAAATGGCTCAAATAAAAGCTACTGCTTCTGTTAAAATGTCCACCAATCGTACCCTCTTTGATAAATTATTTTTTCAGAATTTCTTTTATGCAAGACGACATTGTGCCCAGTATGAGAACCCTAGATAGGTTCATGCAGGACTACAGACGGCAATGTTTGAGTGGAATATATTTGCACATTGGAGTTCCTTGGGTCATCTGCCTGGAGAGACGTTAGGGTTATCAGGCACTCGTGCGGAAATTTGCAACAATGACGTGAGCCTGAACTTCCTCCGAGTGACTATCGGAGTCAGATTGTGTCAATCGGAGTCAGATTGTGATAATCTGAGTCAGATTGTGTCAATCAGAGTCAGATTGTCATAATCGGAGTCCGGTTGTGACAATCAGAGTCTGGTTGTGACAATCGGAGTCGGGATGTGTCAATCGGAGTCAGATTGTGACAATCGGAGTCAGATTGTGGCAATCGGAGTCAGATTGTGACAATCGGAGTAAGGTTGTGATAATCGGAGTCAGGTTGTGACAATCGGAGTAAGATTGTGTCAATCGGAGTCAGATTGTGTCAATCAGAGTCAGATTGTCATAATCGGAGTCCGGTTGTGACAATCAGAGTCTGGTTGTGACAATCGGAGTCGGGATGCGTCAATCGGAGTCAGATTGTGACAATCGGAGTCAGATTGTGATAATCGGAGTAAGGTTGTGACAATCGGAGTAAGGTTGTGATAATCGGAGTCAGGTTGTGACAATCGGAGTAAGATTGTCATAATCGGAGTCCGGTTGTGACAATCAGAGTCTAGTTGTGACAATCGGAGTCGGGATGTGATAATCGGGGTCAGGTTGTGGTAATCGGAGTCAGATTGTGGCAATCGGGGTCAGATTGTGGCAATCGGAGTCAGATTGTGGCAATTGGAGTCAGATTGTCATAATCGGAGTCAGGTTGTGACAATTGGAGTCTGGTTGTGACAATCGGAGTCGGGATGTGACAATCGTGGTCAGATTGTGGTAATTGGAGTCAGATTGTGGTAATCGGAGTCAGGTTGTCACAATCGGGGCCACATTGTGACAATCGGAGTCAGATTGTGACAATCGGAGTCAGACTGTGACAATCGGAGACAGATTGTGACAATCGGTGTCAGGTGGTGACAATCGGGGTCAGTTTGTGATAAATGGAGTCAGATTGTGGCAATAGGAGTCAGACTGTGACAATCAGAGTCAGATAGTGACAATCGGAGTCAGGTTGTGACAATCGGAGTCAGATTGTGACAGTCGGAATCAGGTTGTTTCAATCAGTGTCAGGTTGTGACAATCGGAGTCAGGTTGTGACAATCGGAGTCAGATTGTGACAGTCGGAATCAGGTTGTGACAATCGGAGTCAGATTGTGACAATCGGAGTCAGGTTGTGACAATCGGAGTCAGATTGTGACAGTCGGAATCCGGTTGTGACAATCAGTGTCAGGTTGTGACAATCGGAGTCTGGTTGTGATAATCGGAGTCAGGTTGTGGCAATTGGAGTCAGATTGTGACAATCAAGGTCAGGATTTGACAAGCAGAGATGGATTGTGGCAATCAGAGTCAGATTATGGCAATCAGAGTCAGATTTTGTCAATCGGAGTCAGATTGTGACAATCGGAGTCAGATTGTGACAATCGAGTCAGATTGTGACAATCGGAGTGAGATTGTGACAATCGGAGTCAGGTTGTGATAATCGGAGTCAGGTTCTGACAATCTGATTCTGATTGTGACAATCGGAGTCAGATTTTGTCAATTTGAGTCAGATTGTGATAATCGGAGTCAGGTTGTGACAATCAGAGTCAGATTGTGACAATCGGTGTCAGGTTGTGACAATCAAGGGCAGTTTGTGATAATCGGAGTCAGATTGTGGCAATCGGATGCAGACTGTGACAATCCGAGTCAGGTTGTGACAAGCGGAGTCAAATTGTGACAATAGGAGTCAGATTGTGACAATCGGAGTCAGGTTGCGACAATCAGAGTCAGGTTGTAACAATCGGGGTCAGATTGTGCCAATCGGAATCAGTTTGTGACAATCGGAATCAGGTTGTGACAATCAGAGACAGATTGTGACAATCAGAGTCAGATTACGGCAATCGGAGACAGCTTGTGACAATTGGAGTCCGGTTGTGACAATCGGAGTCAGATTGTGGCAATCGGCACAGATTGTGACAATCGGAGTCAGATTTTGTCATACGGAGTCAGATTTTGTCAATTGGAGTCAGATTGTGACAATCGGAGTCAGATTATTACAATTGGAGTCGTATTTTGTCAATCGGTGTCAGATTCTGACAATCCGAGTCAGATTTTGTCCATCGGAGTCAGATTGTGTCAATCGGAGTCAGATTGTGGCAATCGGAGAGAGATTTTGACAATTGGTGCCAGGTTGTGACAATCGGAGTCAGATTGTGACAATCAGAATCAGGTTGTGACAATCGGAGTCGTATTTTGTCAATCGGAGTCAGATTGTTATACTTGGAGTCAAGTTGTGAGACTCGGAGTCAGGTTGTGACAATTTGAGTCAGATTGTGACAATCGGAGTCAGGTTGTGACAATCGGAGTCAGATTTTGTCAATCGGAGTCGGGTTGTGACAATTGGAGTGCGATTGTGACAATCGGAGTCAGATTGAGACAATCAGAATGTGATTGTGACAATTAGAGACAGATTGTGACAATCAGAGTCAGGTTGTGACAATTTGAGTCAGGTTGTGACAATTTGAGTCAGATTGTGACAATCGGAGTCAGATTTTGTCAATCAGAGTCAGATTTTGTCAATCGGAGTCAGATTGTGACAATCGGAGTCTGATTGTAGCAATCGGACTCAAATTGCGACAATTGGAGTCAGGTTGTGACAATCGGAATCAGATTGTGACAATCGGTATCTGATTGTGACAATCGGAGTCAGATTCTGACAATTGAAGTCATATTTTGTCCATCGGAGTCAGATTGAGAGAATCGGAATGTGATTATGACAATCGGAGACAGATTGTGACAATCGGAGTCAGGTTGTGACAATTTGAGTCAGATTGTGAAAATCGGCGTCAGACTGTGACAATCAAAGTCAGATTTTGTCAATCAGAGTCAGATTTTGTCAATCGGAGACAGACTGTGACAATCGGAGTCTGATTGTGGGAATCGGACTCAGATTGTGATAATCCGAGTCACGTTGTGACAATCGGAATCAGATTGTGACAATCGGTATCTGATTGTGACAATCGGAGTCAGATTATGACAATTGGAGTCGCATTTTGTCAATCGGAGTCAGATTCTGACAATCGGAGTCCTTTTTGTCCATCGGAGTCAGCTTGTGTCAATCGGAGTCAGATTGTGGCAATCGGACACAGATTGTGACAATTGGAGTCAGGGTGTGTCAATCGGAGTCAGATTGCGACAATCGGAGTCAGATTGAGACAATCGGAGTGTGATTGTGACAATTTGAGTCAGATTGTGGCAATCGGAGACAGATGCTGACAATCGGAGTCATATTTTGTCCATCGGAGCCAGATTGTGTCAATTGGAGTCAGATTGTGGCAATCAGAGTGAGATTTTGACAATTGGAGTCTGGGTGTGACAATTGGAGTCAGGGTGTGACAATTGGAGTCAGGTTTTGACAATCTTAGTCAGATTTTGTCAATCGGAGTCAGATTGTGACAATCGGAGTCAGATTGTGACAATAGGAGTCAGATTATGTCAATCGGAGTCTGATTGTGACAATTGGAGTCAGGTTATGACAATCGGAATCAGATTGTAACAATCGGTATCTGATTGTGACAATCGGAGTCAGATTATGACAATTGGAGTCGTATTTTGTCAATCAGAGTCGGATTCTGACAATCGGAGTCAGATTTTGTCCATCGGAGTCAGATTGTGTCAATCGGAGTCAGATTTTGTCAATCGGAATCAGATTGTGACAATCGGAGTCAGATTGAGACAATCGGAGTGTGATTGTGACAATCGGAGTCAGATTATGGCAATCGGAGTCAGACGGTGGCAATCGGACACAGATTGTGACAATCGGAGTCAGGTCGTGACAATCGGAGTCAGGTTGCAATAGCCAGAGTGAGGTTGTGACAATTTGAGTCAGATTGTGACAATCAGAGTCAGTTTGTGACAACTTGAGTCATTGTGACAATCGGGGTCAGATTGTGGCAATCGGAGCAGGTTGTGACAATCAGAGTCAGGTTGTGACAATCGGAGTCAGATTTTGTCAATCGGTGACAGATTGTGACAATCGGAGTCAGGTTGTGACAATTTGAGTCAGATTGGGACAATCGGAGTCAGAGTGTGACAATCAGAGTCAGATTTTGTCAATCAGTGTCAGACTTTGTTCATCTGAGTCACATTGTGACAATCGCAGTCTGATTATGACAATCGGACTCAGATTGTGACAATTGGAGTCAAGTTGTGACAATCGGAATCAGATTGTGACAATCGGAGTCAGATTATGACAATTGGAGTCGTATTTTGTCAATCGGAGTCAGGTTGTGACAATCAGAGTCAGGTTCTGACAATCAGAGTCACGTTGTGACAATCAGAGTCAAGTTGTGACAATCAGAGACGGATTGTGGCAATCGGCATCAGATTGAGACAATCGGAGTGTGATTGTGACAATCGGAGTCAGATTGTGACAATCAGAGTCAGATTGTGACATTCGGAATGAGATTGTGACAATTGGAATCAGATTGTGACAATCGGAGTCAGATTGTGGCAATCGGAGTCAGATTGTGTCCATCGGAGTCAGATTGTGGCAATCAGAGTCATATTGTGACAATTGGAGTCAGGTTGTTACAATCAGAGACAAGTTCTGACAATCAGAGACGGATTGTGGCAATAGGAGTCAGATTATATCAATCGGAGTCAGATTGTGACAATCGGAGTCAGATTGTGACAATCGGAGTCAGGTTGTGACAATCGGAGTCAGATTGTGACAAACAGAGTCAGATTTTGGTAATCGGAATCAGATTGTTCCAATCGGAGTCAGATTGTGACAATCGGAGTCAGGTTGTGACAATCGGAGTCAGATTGTGACAATTGGAGTCAGGTTGTGACAATCGGAGTAAGGTTGTGAGAATTGGAGTCAGATTGTGGCAATCAGAGTCAAGTTGTGACAATCAGAGTCAAGTTGTGACAATCAGAGACGGATTGTGGCAATCGGCATCAGATTGAGACAATCGGAGTCAGATTGTGACAATCAGAGTCAGATTGTGACAATCGGAATGAGATTGTGACAATTGGAATCAGATTGTGACAATCGGAGTCAGATTGTGTCCATCGGAGTCAGATTGTGTCCATCGGAGTCAGATTGTGGCAATCGGAGTCAGATTGTGGCAATCGGAGTCAGATTGTGACAATTGGAGTCAGGTTGTTACAATCAGAGTTAAGTTCTGACAATCAGAGACGGATTGTGGCAATAGGAGTCAGATTATATCAATCGGAGTCAGATTGTGACAATCGGAGTCAGATTGTGACAATCGGAGTCAGGTTGTGACAATCGGAGTTAGATTGTGACAATCGAAGTCAGGCTGTGCAATTGGAGAAAGATTGTGAGAATTGGAGTCAGATTGTGGCAATCAGAGTCAGGTTGTGTCAATCAGAGTCAAATTGTGACAATCAGAGATGGATTGTTGCAATCGCCATCAGATTGAGACAATCGGAGTGTGATTGCGACAATCGGAGTCAGATTGTGACAATCGGAGTCAGATTGTGACAATCGGAGTCAGGTTGTGACAATCGTTGTCAGATTGTGACAATCGGAGCCAGGTTGTGACAATCGGAGTCAGATTGTGACAATCGGAGTCAGATTTTGTCAATCGGAGTCAGATTGTGACAATCGGAGTAAGGTTGTGAGAATTGGAGTCAGATTGTGACAATCGGAGTCAGATTTTGTCAATCGGAGTCCGATTATGGCAATCGGAGTAAGGTTGTGAGAATTGGAGTCAGATTGTGACAATCGGAGTCAGATTATGACGATCAGGGTGAGATTGTGACAATCAGAGTAGGTTGTGACAATCGGAGACAAATTGTGACAATTGGAGTCAGATTGTGACAATCGGAGTCAGATTGTGACAATCGGAGTGATTTAAAAATAGAACTTGATGAACTGATAGGCCCCTAAACGTTCTGTCCACATCAAGCTGAAGTGTGTTTTTTAGTCTAACAGCAGAGAGTTGTGTGTTGTTCTGGCTGCTATACCGTAGGAAGATTGTGAGAGCCATTGCAAGGTAAACGAAGAACAAAGCCCACCAGAGGCTCATCAAACTCTGCCACCAGGCTTCAGGCTAAGCACATAGAACAGTGTCGCAGCCACGAGTAACGTCTCCTGCAAGGACAAAAACAATGACAAAACAAATGCAATAATTTGAGCAAACACTGTTTGGTAATTCATCTAAACCTTCCGAAGGAAATCAAGCAAACTTTTGCTGGATTGTCACTCTCTGTGAGAGAAAGGGTCCACTTCCCTCATAGTCTAATCAAGTTTCCTTTTGAAATCACTGCAACAAATCCTTTCAATAGTTTGTGCAATCATGCAGCGGGTCTTCGCAAAAAGGTTTTCTCACCTCTAACCCTAACTCCCCGCCTGTCGGTTTTAGACGAATGCCTGCCGGTCCTACTGTGCATCTCAAGTAAATTATCCAGTTCCTTGGTCATTTTCACCATCCCAATCCTATCCAATATTTCTCCATTGTAAATAGTCTTAAATATCGGAATGGGGAGCGTCCCTGCCTCTGAGCCTGAAGCTCCAGATTCAAGTTCCATTCCAGGACTTGATGGTCAAGAAAGGCGAGTTCATAATGCGGTCAACCTGCAAAATCCTTCCAACACACACCAATGGCATGCGGTACAAGTGGGAGAGACTCCTGGTCAGCCATATCTCTTGCTGGATGAAGACCTTTAAGCTGGAAGTCCTTCAGCATCAGAGGCCAGAGCAGTGGCGCCACGGCTGGCTCTGTTGTTCAACAGGGAGGGTCAAAGTGTGGAAGAGCAATAGTCATAGGGGACACTATAGTCAGGGGCACAGTTAGGCACTTCTGTAGCCGTCAACGTGACTCCAGGATGGTGTGTTGCCTCCCTGGTGCCAGGGTCCGGGATGTCACTGAACGGCTGCAGGGCATTCTGAAGCAATTCAACAAAGCATTTGACAAGGTCCCACATGGGAAACTTATAAATAAGGTAAATGCACATGGGATACAGGGGAACTTGATAAGGTGGATACAAAGCTGGCTGAGCTGTAGGAAACAGAGGGTGGTGACAGACGGCTGCTTTAGTGACTGGAAGCCAGTCCAGTGACGTACCACAGGGATCTGTGCTGGTCCCCTATTATTCATCATTTATACAAATGACTAAGATGACTATGTGTGGGGGTAGGATCAGTAAGTTTGCGGATGACACAAAGAGAGGCCAAGTGGTTAACAGTGAGACTGAGTGTCTTGGCTCACAGGAAGATACAGACAGGATGGTCAAATGGGCAGAAAAGTGGCAGATAGAATTTAATCCTGAAAAGTGTGAGGTGTGACACTTTGGAAGGAGCAATTTGACAAGGAAATATTCAATGAATGGCCCCACACTGGGAAGTCCTGAGGAACAAAGAGACCTTGGCACGTTTGTAAATAGATCTCTGAAGGGTGGTGAAAAAGGCAAATGGTACACTTGCCTTTATCAATCAAGGCATAGGTTACAAAAGCAAGGAAGTCATGTTAGAGTTGTATAGAACATTGGTGAGGCCATAGCTGGAGTACTGTGTGCAATTCTGGTCACCACATTATAGGAAGGATGTGATTGCACTGGAGGTGGTGCAGAGGTGTTTCACCAGGATGTTGCCTGGGGTGGAACATTTTAGTTATCAAGAGACATTGGATGGCATGGAAGCACAGTGGTTAGCACTGTTGCTTCACAGCGCCAGGGTCCTGGGTTTGATTCCCGCTTGGGTCACTGTCTGTGCGGAGTCTGCACATTTTCCCTGTGTGTGCATGGGTATCCTCCAGGTTTGCTCCCACAAATCCCAAAAGATGTGCTTGTTAGGTGAATTGGACATTCTGAATTCACTTTCTGTGTACCCGAACAGGCGCATGAGTGTGGCGACAAGGGGATTTTCACAGTAACTTCATTGCAGTGTTAATGTAAGCCATTATTAGGCTTGGGTTGTTTTCATTGGAGCAGAGAAGACTGAGGGGCGATCTGATTGAGGTGTACAAGATTATGAGGGGCATGGACAGGGTGAATAGTGAACTGCTATTCCCCTTAGGTGAAGCATTGATTACGAGGGTGCACAAGTTCAAGGTCAGGGGTGGGGGGTTCAGGGGGGATTTGAGGAAAAACATTTTTACCCAGAGGGTGGTGACGGTCTGGAATGCACTGCCTGGGAGGATGGTAGAGGTGGGTTGCCTCACATCCTTTAAAAAGTACCTGGATGAGCACTTGGCATGTGTTAACAATCAAGGCTATGGGCCAAGTGCTGGGATTAGGTTTGGCAGATCAGGTGCCTTTCATGCAGTGGTGCAGGCTCGTGGGCCGAAGGGCCTTTTGTGCACTGTATTTTTCTGTGATTCTATAAGTTTCTGACCTGTTCTGGGGAAAAACTCGTGATAGTAACAGTTGAAAATCTGCCTTGGGGACCATTGGGTGTGGGAAGAGAAAGAAGAAGTAATGCCATACCGTGTCTTGATGATGAAGAACTCAAAGACTCAATCAAAGACTCAATCAATCTGATTCCCTTCTCTGTTTTTTCTCTGAAGCCTTAACATGTGAGCACCAAACGCTCCCAGTTTGGGCCCCGAACTTTACAGGCCCCGAACCCTATGTACAGTTAATTCTAAGCTTGATAGTCCATGGCGCAATGTAAGCTTTTTGTTTTCTCGTAGCTACCACATTGTAATGAGTGATCTCTTCTTACCATAGTCTCTTGTTTCTGAATTAAGATGTTTTGGTTTCATGTCCCACCATAGGGCCAGACCACATCTAATTAGAGTGCAGAGAGAATGCTGGGTGTTGGCTTTTGAGTAAGTTGTTAAACTGTGGTCCTATTCAATTGCAGGCATGATATTCTATGGTACTATTTGCAGGAAACCAGGGCGTTCTCCCGGTGGCATAGCCAATATTCAACCCTCAGCCAACATCCCCAAAGCAGATCATTCATCTCATTTGGTTTACACTGAGGCATTGCATTGACGACCAATTTAAAATGGTCAGCCAGATTCGCAGTGAGGTGCATTTACATGTACTGATAGTCCATGGCGCAATATAAGCTTTAACAGCTTACTCAAAAGCCAGCACTTCCAGCATTCTCTCTGCATTCTATCAGCATTTACATTTACAGGGCCCTGTTATTTGCTCAGAAAGGACATGTACACACATTACTCCTGTCTCAACAAAACAAAATAAGTGACAGCCATTCGGTGGCTCATTCCTCATTGGCCTTGGCCAATCTGGGTCAAAGTGCCTGGTTAAAATTTCAAACAATGCTTGGCAGTCAACTGTCAGCCATCGTCAACTGGTGTTTTCTCCATGGCAACTCTTCTAACAATCAGAGTCCAGTTGCTGAGCAATCAACACTCTCTTCTCGTGCAGCATGAATAGTCGTTTCCTGATCCTAATCCCACTTGCCAGTACTTGGCCCATAGCCTTGAATGTGATGACCTGCCAAGTGCTCATTCAGATACTTTTTAAAGGATGTGTGGCACCCGCCTCTACCACCCACCGCTTATATTGGTATCCTTGTGAAGTGTCCTGCTGAGTGCAAGATGAAAAGCTTTGACAGGTCTCTTTTTTCAGCAAGACTCATTCTGTTCTGTGGGATCTTGCCGTGCAGAATTTGGCTGCTGTCTTTGCCTTCCTCACGCCTGCAGAAATGATATAATCGGTGGGAAAAAGGTAATCAAACCCTTTGAGCTGACACTGGCTACATTGGCAGCGACTTACTGTCTCCTGGCTCTCATGTGCTAAAAATGTCAGTGCAATATAACCTCAACATGTGTATTTTTCATAAAATACCAGTTATGGAAGCCAGTATTTCAGACATAGATTAATTGTTTCATCGGTAATCATGGGTTTAAACCTTCAGTCGCAATATATTAATTCCTCTCTCCCCGCCTATAGTAAATTGTATTTTTTTTGCTAAATGCACAATCACTTTTGCCTGCCAATTAACGAATTTTACTGTTAAAACAACAGACTGACAAATGGTCATGCAGCGGTAGTTGTACAAGAAATATTCACAAGAAATAAACCAAACCATTTTCAATCAAAATATTTGAAGCTCTTCTTTTTCCAATGACAAATGTTAAACTTCATAAGGGTGTCAAAGCAAGTGCAGAAACCCTCAGCTGCCACTTTGAGCTACTGATATTTTTCTCTTTGCCAGATAGCGAGCACCGTATCATCGATATAACAACCGCTGATTCTGTATACTTACCTAACATGCTGGGCACCACATCAAAAAGACAGATCACTATACGGCACGGCATAGACAATTTCCAATGTAACACAAATGGCCCTCAGGATGACACTACACCTATAGTAATGATGAATCTGTTACACACTAAAGTTCAGTGCATCAGCATTGTGCAAGCAGCCTATCTTGTAAAACTCGTATTAATCTAATTCACTTCAGGGTCTTATAGATGACTAAATCATGTTTAAACATCCAGCTGTGCAGCTGAAAACTAAATTGACTTTGTAAAGGTTTCTATATTTAGAAAAGTTTTTTCTTAGTGTTTGGTAGTTGGAGGGCAATAGTAATTTCAGGCTAACAAAAAAAAAACATACCACATAAAAAACATTTCAAATATTAATAACACTTCTGTCAGCAATTTCTCCACTTGATCAGTGGTACCTTGAATCATTTGATCTGAAATCTTCAAACATTTAAAAAAGTCAATAGAGTTCAGCAAAATCCACATTGGTATGTAATGGTATTGTCTACATCATAGTGCCTTCCAGGCATATTGGGAAAATGACCAGAAGATCCAAAGCCTTTTCTTATAAAGCTTCGAAGATAGTCTTTTCTTTCATCTTAAACAAAATCAATTGCCTTAAAGCAAAATCCCATAAATATATCTTCAAAACCCTTCCATGTACCCCTTAAAATGTGTAATTTGACAGTAATTCTTTGAACTTGTGTTACTGAGGTCTGGAGAAATACGATTGGAGCATTAGCTGCAGGTAATCAGAGAGCAAGAGTTTTTCTGACACAAATATTCTTCATTTAAAAAAAAAAATCACTGAACACGTTAATCACACACAGCACTTGAAGTTGCTTAACATTTTTTCTAAATTCCAGAGATTACACAGCAGTCACTAGGAAGGTTGTCCGACACATTATAACTCAAACGGGCGAGATATAGATTGCAACTTTAGGCACAGGAAACCAAGGCAAGACATGTAAATGTGAAAGAATTTAAAATCAAAACAAGCCTACTTGCAAATTAGGAGAAATTGCTCACATGCTTTTTTTTGTAGCAATCTCTGTTAAGTGATCAAAGGTTAATTTTATTGCACAGAATTGGCAACAACAAAGAGCAAGGAAGATATTTGTGCCAAATTTAACGCAAACGCATGTTTGATCTGTTAAATTTTAAAGAAACAATCTAATGGATGTGGCTCTCTTTTAATTAATTTTAATCTTACTTAATGGTAGCTTGTAATAAAATGGATGTACAATTACATATGTTTTATTTATCAAGCATTAATGCATAATTAACCAATACAGCAGACTCTTCATTGCTAATCCTGTCATACAGCCTACTAATCTTCACAACTAGTACTTAATGATGAAAGTCCCTCAAGCTTTCCCTCTTATCTCAATCGCTGCTTTGTACTAGCACAAATATGCCCTCTGTATCGGGGGTCCCCTCCTGCCTTTCCAACGCCATATAAAAGGATGGATAAATTATCAAGGGTTCTCTGTTCACTATTTCCTGGCTAGAACACCAACAATTCCCAGAAACAATATACTGAAGTCAATAAAAGCATTTTTCAATATTAATAATTCTTCAGACAAGTAACGAATCTTTGGCACTCATTTACATTCATTTTCTTTTCGCCGCAATGTGAAACCTAATAAAATAATCTTTGAGACCAAATTGTTTTTGTTTGAAAAATCCTGTTTTTTTTTCCAATTCTGAATTTACTTGAGAAGTCGCCGTGTTAATCGGCAGTTTTGCTCCAAATAACTTCATGATCACAAGATAATTACACATAAAGAAAGCTATTGGGCCTGTCTTAATTCACCCACACAGTAAGATCCCAGTGTTTGATTGTTTTCTTTTGTGATTCCAAAGGTTTACCCTCCTATATTCTGGGCGCGATTCACCCACATGGGGACACCGTTTCATCGCGAGCGCGTTTAGCCGTGTGTTTCCCAGCGCTCGCAGTGCCGAGAAACACAAGGCTATTCAATGCGGCTCGCATTGTATAAGGGGCCTGAATGGGGACGTGTAGTCAAAGTCACACATAGCCCCATTTTGTACAGTGGGGAGCTCTGCTCGCCAGAGCTCTCCAGTGTAGAGAGAGATCAGGACGCCATTTTTAAATGGTATCCCAATCCCCGAGGCCCCTGAAGCGATCCCCGACCTCCCCTCCAGCCTGAATACACCATGGCAGGGTCCCCGGCCCTGCCCTCACCTCACTCCCCTCCCCCAGCACCCCAGTCCTATTGCAGGGCACCCCTGGCCCAGTCGCAGTTCCAACCTGGCACTCTGACAGTGCCAACCTGGCACCCTGGAAGTGCCTAAGCCAGCTGTCAATGCCAGCTGTGGGCTAAACAGCTGGCTTGTAATGCAGAACAATGCCAGTGGCGCGGGTTCAAATCCCGTATCGGCCTCCCCGAACAGGCGACGGAATGTGGTGACTAGGGGTTTTTCACAGTAACTTCATTGAAGTCTACTTGTGATAATAAGCGATTATTATTATTAACCGTGACAGTGCCAGACTGGCAGCCAGGTGGCACTGCTAGGGTGCCAGGCTGGCACTGCCAGCATGCCCAAGTGGCATCAACAGTGCCAGGGAACCACCTTCCCCAAAGGGCATGGAGCTGGGGGCCTCTGATCCCCTGGGAGACCCCCATGAGTGCCGTTCCATCTGGTCCCCATTTGTGGGGGTCAGTGTTGAATGGCGCTCACCCGAAAGGCCTGAGACGAAGTGGATGAATCCCAAAGCCTCACGTACTTTGGGAATCTGCACATTAGGGTGAGAGTAACTGTCTCCCTCTAATGTGCAGGTTTGCCAAAAAGTGATCCCGTCCACAATGGCCGAGGTTTACATTGCAGCGTCTCGTGAGATCATGGTGGATCCCGCGAGGCTTCGCGACCCGAGTAGATGCCAAGAGCATGGTCCCCCAGCTTCTATCGGCCACGCTGCACCATGGCGAGCTACTTCTCAGGCGGATCGCGCCCTCTATCTGGAAGCTGATTCTCAAAATTGAACAGTCTTGTGTGAAGAAAATGTCTTATCGGTCCTCAAATTGCTTTCACTTTCTTACTCTCACTCTAATGTGCAGATTCCCAAGGTACATGAGGCGTTGGGATTCATCCACTTCGCCTCATGCCTTTTTGTCCCACTCCTACAGTTCAATTTGTTGTAATATTCCAGATTCACCTTTCCTGGATCCATTAAACTTTACAGAGGATCAATTTTCACCTTCCTCCTTTAGAGAAGTTAAAAGCCCAAATCTCTCCAATCCCTTCTCTGAATTCAAGAGTCCTGACACGGGGCCTTGTGTCTTGTCTCGACACTGCCTCCAGCCCTTGAATTTGTTGGTTTCTTGGAGACGAGAACTGGATACTGTATGCAAAGCATGATCTGACTCCAGCACACTACAGTCTGATCAGTGACTGTTCTGGCATATTCTATTGCTGAAGGTTTACATTCTATTCATCTTGTTGACTTCTGCTCTGCATGAGATGGGCATGCTTACTGTTAAATGTCTTAAGACTCTCAGCATCATTCTTAGCTATTTCAACACCACTCATGGAGAATGCATGTTGGCAATATTTTCTTCCTATCTGCCCCACTTCACGATAGCCTTCATGAAATATCATTTGCTGTTGTGCTCCCATCTATACATTTTCTCCAAATCACTGTTTTTAATTTGTCGGGTACCTCTTTTGGTCCCACTGTCCTTCCTAATTTAGTAACAACTTCAAATCTTTGAGGCTCCTTCATTAAATGTTTTTAAAATAAAGATAGATAGTTTTTTGAAGAATAAAGGGGTTAAGGGTTATGGTGTTTGGGCCGGAGAGTGGAGCTGAGTCCACAAAAGATCAGCCATGATCTCATTGAATGGCGGAGCAGGCTCGAGGGGCCAGATGGCTTACTCCTGTTCCTAGTTCTTATGTTCTTATGTTCCCACAGAGTTTCTCAATTCAGCTCCTTTACATATATTAGAAACAGACGCAGTCACTGCTTCAAGTTCAGAGCGACGGTGAATAAAGAAGGAACGTTTTCACTGCGAGGTTCATGGCCTCAGGATGTGCCAAAGTGCTTTATAACAAACAGAATACTTCTGATATGCCGTCAACTGTTGTAACGTGGTAACGCCGCATCCAATCAGCAGATCGGAAAATCCCACAAATAGTAATGTGATAGTGGTCAGATAATCTGGTTTAGTGTTTGGGGGATATATATCGGCGAGGTCATTGGAAGAACCTACTCTTCATTGAATACCATCATGGAATCTTTCATATTTGGGGGGAGACAGTGGTGCGGTGGTAATGTCACTAAACTATTAATCCAGAGGCCCAAGTTAATTCTTTAGAGGACACGAGTTAAAATTCTACATTTCAATTCAATAAATAAATCTGGAGTTGAAAGCTCGTCTTCAGCAATGGTGAGCATGAAAACCATCATTGGGGGTCGCAAAAACCCTCACCTGGTCTGCCCGACCCGTGACTTCAAACCCCCAGCAATATGGTTAACTCTTAACTGTCCTCTGAAATTGGGCGGCACGGTGGCACAGTGGTTAGCACTGCTGCCTCACAGCTCCAGAGTCCCAGGTTCAATTCTGGTCTCGGGTGACTGTGTAGAATTTGCAGTTTCTCCCCGTGCCTGCTTCCAAGGATGTGCAAGTTAGGTGGATTGGCCACGCTGAATTGTCCTTTAGTGTTCTAAAGGTTGGGTGGAGTTACGGGAATGTGGTGGGGGTTTGGGCCAAGATGGGGTGCACTTTCGGAGGGTCGGTGCAGACTCGATGGGCCAAATGGCCTCCTTCTGCACTGCAGGGATTCTCTGATTCTATGAACCGGCTGAGCAAGCCACTCAGTCCAAGGGCGATTTGGGATCGGCAACAAATGTTGGGCTTGCCAGTGACGCCCACATTCTGTGAAAGAATAGAAACAACAATCATCCAAATGACAGTACAGTACTCCCCAGGAGTAATAGTTAGGTTTTTTAATCGATGGCGTGGGATTTGAACCCACAGCCACCCGACTAAGAGATGCTAACATAGAGCAATGACTGACACAGTGATAGCTACATTGATAACATTCCACCATTCCTTTGATACAGTGTTTGACACATGCTGGATACTGTTGCTGTCTGCAGCAGCAATGATCATGTTTATCTCTTACCTGTTACTACAATGGGGAGCATGTAATTGCTGGCTGCCTAGCCGGGCACCATCAAAGGGCTGAACGAGAGTGGGGAGAATGAAAGCGTTTTCTCAAACAATAAAACATTGTGGGAGCATTGGCGATGTGAGAGAGTTTATCATCCTCTACGTGTCAAAGCCAGAAATTGGCTGGATAATGTATTCCCTGATATTATTCTAATGGAATAAATGTCGACATGAAAGTTACTGAAAATATTTACCAGCTGACTTCTCCTGAGCTGGTGACGCAGGGTATTTTCCATGGAACTGCTCAGCGTCTGGATTGACGGGATTAATTCTTGTGATAATATTTGAATCCTGCTTCTGTAGCTTAAGTGACTGGGCCACTTTTATCTTCGCCTCAATGGTACCACGCTTGCTTAGGGTTGGTGGGGTCAACTCCCACTCCGGTGATGCTAGACTTCCGTGAAGTATTGAGCGACTGGTGCTTTGAAGTATAAGCTCTTGCTATCTTTCTTATTTTATGTGAGGATATAATTGCTGTGACTGAGATATTCACACATTTCCGTGTGGACACTCTGATTTTCCCTTCTCCCTGTTGGGGAATGTCTGGCCTTTTTTGTCCGTTTCTCCCACACAGGAACCACAGCTAAAATCAATCTCAGCGCAGCAGGAGAATCAAATTTACATCTCGCACTGGTCGGCATTGACTAATGTTTTTCTCCTAAGTGGATCCAGTTCAAGTTATATTGCATCTGATAGCAGAGTAACTAAGGTGTTCAGGAGTGTGTTTAATGTCTGCTTCCAGTCGGGCAATGAGGCGAATGCCCTGTTTTGAGCGCGAGGTGATACTTCTCCTGTGATCATGGCTTTCGCTGCATCCGGAAGGGTAGCTTTGGGACGAGCATGGATTATCACTGTTGCGCAAATCTCTACCTACTGTTTGAAAAAGAGATTGAGAGGTTCATCGGCTGCAATGGATCATGAAATCTTTGTTTTGAAAGAACAGGATCTGAAACTGTGTCAAGCCACGGCTGGTACCATTTTTCTCCAAATCAGCAAACCTTGGTTGTAATAATAACTCACTTTTGATCCTGTTTCAGATGTCATCGGGTGTCAGTGTTGCCCAGATATTAGCCGCTAGCTACATAATTGGGAATCTAGATCTCGCTAATTGAATTTCTGACGAGGAAATGAATAATGAGCAATAGACATGGTTATTGGCCACTTGAGTGCGGGTCTCGTATTGACTTGGCCTTAGCATGTTGATATTCGCCTTTTTGGGCATTTGTTGGTAAAATAGTAAGATGAAAAGCGGAGAATGTGAGTGCTTTTTAATCAGTAAGAGGGCTTTAGCTCCTTAGTTACTGAGTGGTGGTACATAGAATCTCAACAGAAGGAGGCCATTCGGCCCATTGAGTCCACACCGGCCGTCTGAAAGAACACCCTACGAGGCCACTCCGCCTGTCTGATCCCCAGCTAACCTTTGGACACGATAGGGCAAGTTAGCGTGACCAATCCACCTAACCTGTACATCTTTGCTCATGTTTATTAAATACAAATATACATGTGAAGAGCATTTAACTGGTGCTGTGTGAATAGCATAGAGGTTAGCACAATTGCTTCACAGCGCCAGGGACCCGGGTTCAATTTGCGGCTTGGGTCACTGTCTGCGGAGTCTGCACGTTCTCCCCGTGTGTGTGTGGATTTCCTCCGGGTGCTCCGGTTTCTTCCCACAGTCCAAAGATGTGCAGGTCAGGTGGATTGGCCATGCTAAATTACCCTTAGTGTTCAAAAAAGGTTAGGTGGGACTACTGGGTTACTGGGATAGGTTGAAATGTGGGCTTAAGTGGGGTGTTCTTTCCAAGGGCCGGTGCAGACTCGATGGGCCGAATGGCCTCCTTCTGCACTGTAAATTCTATTAACTTCTATTGAAGTGGTGCAAAAGCTGATTGGAACACAACTTCTCTGTTACATCTTCTTCTGAAGTTCCTCAGCAACGTCCATAAGAGTAAACTCCCAAAGACCTGCCCCTGCTCTGCTTATGTGACATTTGTTTCCACACCAACCATCTTGTCCAGGGTCAATTGTCTAAGGTTGATTCTAACATAAGAAATAGGAGCCGAAGTAGCCCTTGGGTATCTCCATTGCCGTTCAATATGATTACGGCAGATCTGGGGCCTCAACTCTGCTTTCCTGCCTGTTCCTTGTATCCTCTCATTCCCGGAGAGATGAAAGACCTAACTATCTCAGCCTTGAATCTATTCAATGATGGAATATCCGAAACCCTCAGGGTCGAGAAGTCCAAAGATTTACAACCCTTTGACTGAAGGGATTTCTTCTTACAGACTCCAGATCCTGAGATTGTGCCCCAGTGTTCCAGCTTTCCCAGACAGGGGAAACATCTCTCCTCACTGTCTATCCTTTCAAACATCTTCAGAGTATTGGACACTTTAACAAAATCATGCCTCATTCTTCTGAATTCCAGAAAGTATAGGCCCAATTTACTGGCCTCTCAATGCAGGACACCCACTCATCACAGGAGCCAATCTATTTGCAGATCACCTAAACTCCAGAACTGGCTGAACAGAAATTTCCTCCAATTAACTATCGGGTAGACTGAAGTAATGGTTTTTGGTCCCCACTCCAACCTTATTTCCACCTCCGTAACATTGCCTGCCGCATTTCATCTGTAGCTGAAACCTGCGTTCATGCCTTCATTGCTTCTAGACTCGGCTATGCCAGTTCATGCCTTAATTGCTTCTAGACTCGGCTATGCCAGTTCATGCCTTAATTGCTTCTAGACTCGGCTATGCCAGTTCATGCCTTAATTGCTTCTAGACTCGGCTATGCCAGTTCATGCCTTAATTGCTTCTAGACTCGGCAATGCCAGTTCATGCCTTCCTTGCTTCTAGACTCGGCTATGCCAGTTCATGCCTTCATTGCTTCTAGACTCGGCTATGCCAGTTCATGCCTTCATTGCTTCTAGACTCGGCTATGCCAGTTCATGCCTTCCTTGCTTCTAGACTCGGCTATGCCAGTTCATGCCTTCATTGCTTCTAGACTCGGCTATGCCAGTTCATGCCTTCCTTGCTTCTAGACTCGACTATGCCAGTTCATGCCTTCATTGCTTCTAGACTCGGCTATGCCAGTTCATGCCTTCATTGCTTCTAGACTCGGCTATGCCAGTTCATGCCTTCCTTGCTTCTAGACTCGGCTATGCCAGTTCATGCCTTCATTGCTTCTAGACTCGGCTATGCCAGTTCATGCCTTCATTGCTTCTAGGCTCGGCTATGCCAGTTCATGCCTTCAATGCTTCTAGACTCGGCTATGCCAGTACAATCCTGGTTGGTCTCCCACATTCTACCCTCCCATCAACTTAGGGTTATCCAAAATGCTCTTGTCTGGACTCTTACCAAATTCCGCACCCCTGGTGCTCACTGATCTACATTGAGTCTTGGTCAAGCAACATTTTGGTTTTAAAATTCTCATCCTTGCTTTTAAGTTCCTCTCATGACTTCGGCCCTCCCTATCTCTGCTATCCCCTCCAGCTCCACTGCTATCTGCCGCTTCTCTGATTCGGGTTTCTTGTGCTTTTAGTTGCTCCAAAATTGGTGGCTATGCCTTCAGTTGCGAAGATGTGGAGATGCCGGCATTGGACTGGGGTGAGCACAGTAAGAAGTCTTACAACACCAGGTTAAAGTCCAACAGGTTTGTTTCAAATCACTAGCTTTTGGAGCACTGCTCCTTCCTCAGGTGAAGCTAGTGATTTGAAACACACCTGTTGGACTTTAACCTGGTGTTGTAAGACTTCTTACTGTTCAGTTGCAAAGACCTCAAGCTCTGGAATTCCCTCGCAAGCCTTTCCCCCTTTCTGTCCCACTTTCTTCCTTTAAGACAATTTTTCAAACCTATCTCTTTGACCAAGCGTTTGGCCATCCAAAGATGTGCATGTTTAGGTGGATTGGCCATGCTAAATTGTCTCTTAGTGCCTAAAGGTTCAGTCAGGTTACAGAGTTACGGGGATAGGGTGGGCTAGTGGGCCTAGGTAGGATGCTCTTTCAGGGGGTTGGTGCAGACTCGATGGATCGAATGGCCTCCTTCTGCACTGTAGGCATTCTATGATCCGACCAAATATCTCGTTATGAGGCTTAACATCACATATTGTTTGATAATGCTCCGGTGAAGCACCTTGGTACATTCATTATCTCAAAGCTACTCCCTAAATATACTTTGTTGCTCTTGTTGTTGTTGTAATGAATCTTTGCTGTGCTGCCTCCAATGGAAGCATGTCCATCCTTAAATATGGAGACCAAAACTGTGCGCAGTATTCCAGCTGAGATCCCTGCAAAGTCCTGTACAATTATAGCAAGACCTCCTTATCCTAATACTCCAATCCCTTTGCAATAAAGGCCATCATGCCATTTCCTTTCTATTAGTTTGCTGGACCCGCAGGATAACTTTTGGTCTTTCTTGTACCAGTAACCCAGGTTTCCCTCAACATCAACATTTACAAGTTCCATGCCTTTGGAAAAAAATTATGCTTTTCAATTCTTTTGACCAAAGTGAAAAACCTTATCACGGGTACATTTGTGCCGTTGACTCATTTCTCTTGCCCATGCCCCTCCATGCCCCTCACCATCCAGAAGTTATACTGAACTTCATGTCCCCAGCGTAGTCATCAAAACTGGTTCTCGTTTTGAAAACCAGGAATGGTCCACGTGGTATGATGTAATGCTGATGGGATAGGAAGATAAGGCATAGGCAGACATTACAGCATCAAAGCCAGTAAGTAGATGTTAATCTATTTAAAATTATGGAAATCAGGAGACCCCCACGAGTGTTGTTCCATCTGGCTCCCATTTCTGGAGACAAGTACTGAACTGCAGTCGCCCGAGGTCTCCTCAGCGAGGGACATTAAATAGCTTCAATAGGGGGAATCCCCCAGAAACCCCTGTAATAGCGTGACACCCCACAGGGACCCCGTTTATAGTGCGACTCCCCCCCGGGACCCCCTGCCTAAAGAAACCCCCTCCACAGACTTCCCAACACACACAGACACCCCACACAAACCTTCAGAGAGATGTAAGTGCATTCCAATCACTCAAGCATGTGATTTCACTGCACTTACCCCTCTTTGATGCAGTCAATGTTTGTCAACATTGGGTTTTCATCACCTCGGCCACTGAAGCTTGTAAGGATATGAATGGATCAAAGCTGCAGATGGTTTTTAGGAGCTGTCAATCACAGACCACCACTAGAAAGCTATGAATGGATTGCAGATAGTGGATCTGTGGGAACCAGACGCAGGCAGTGCTGCTCTCCTTCCAGGAATGGGCATGTGGAGCTGCAAGGTAAGTATTACAGGTATTGGGTGTGATTCTCCAAAAAATCTCGAAGTTAATTTGTGGCAGGTTTTTCAGGAAGTTTCCCGCTGGCTCTCCGGCGAGTTCCTTATCGCTATTCAATGACTCTTAGTCACTTTTTGGGCCCTGAGGAGTTTCCCACCGGTTTAGCCCACATTTATCATAGAATCTTTTAATCATAGAATTTACAGTGCAGAAGGAGGCCACACGGCCCATCGAGTCTGCACCAGCTCTTGGAAAGAGCACCCTACCCAAGGTCAACGCCTCCACCCTATCCCCATAACCCAGCAACCCCACCCAACACTAAGGGCAATTTTGGACACTAAGGGCAATTTATCATGGCCAATCCACCTAACCTGCACATCTTTGGACTGTGGGAGGAAACCGGAGCACCCAAAGGAAACCCACGCACACACGGGGAGGACGTGCAGACAGTGCTGGAGGGTGGATAGGGCTGGATTCTTCTGCCCCGCCCACCGCAAAAACGCCACGGGCGAGGCATGGACAATGGAGAAGTCCATTGACCACGGACAGGATTCCTGGTCGCCTGTCGGGCGCGGCCGGAGAATCCCATCCTCAGAATTTTTTTAGCACGAGGGAGCTGAACTCAGAGATTGGGCTGCCATTTTGAAAGGGTGCCCCAATCTCTAAGCGAGCTAGTGGGTTCCCCACACCCCCCACCCATGGGTAATGCCACCCCCCAAACACATGGACACTACCCCCCCCCCCCCCCGAATTGAGGACACTTCGCTGTGGGGTCCTGTGATCCCCCCTCTTTAGGCCCCCCAAGTCCCCTTACAGCTACCACCCCCTTCTGGGACCCATACCCTGCACTACCCCACCCTTCAACCCCCCCCCACACCCTCATTTCACAGGCATGGTTCCTCCTCATACCCTGGTCCTTGGCAGTGCCACCCGGGCACTCAAGCACCCTTGCACTGCCACCCTGGCACACAGGTACTGCCCAGCTGTCACCCTGCCACGCCACCCTGCCACACCCAGATGCCCAGCTGGCCAGTGCCAAGGTGCCCACATTCCAGGGCGAGGACCAGGGAGCCACCCTGCATTTACCCTGACCACCCAGGAGTCTCCGATGGCCTGGAAGACACCCTGGGTGCTGTTCCACCAGGTCCACGGTTGTGCGAACCATCACTGATCGACACCCGGCCGCATCCTCCCTCAGGAGGCCGGAGAATCGAAGGAGGCTGGTGGATCCCTGGCAGGCAGCTCGTAAGTAGGTTTACGCCCTACGTCTGCGAGCATCATTCGGTCCCCCCATTTGGGGCGTTGATCTGTCTCCGATGCCTCGCGGGACTCTGGTGAATCCTGCGAGGTGTGGAGCCTGTTGGGAGGCTCACTGCAGTTCCGGCGGGAGAATATAAGGTGCCAAAAGGCAGATTGGCGCAGCACACCATGGCCGATTAAAATCAGGAGACCCCGCTCCCGGGATCTACCCAGCTCCCAATGCCTTGTGAGATCGTGCTCGATATTGCGATGTAAATCCCGCCATTGTGGAAATCTGGAAAACTCCCTTCCAAAAACTGTTGATGCTGGGGGCCAGTGGAAAATGTCAAAGCTGAGGTTAATAGTTTTTTGTTGTTAGACAGGGTATTGAACAATATGGAATTCATATTTCTGGCAGTCTTAGATGCGATGATACTGGGATTCTGGAAACCTGAACTAGCTGAATCTGTTTTGTTTATAGGATCATTGGCTTCCCGGAGTAAAAATATGTGCTCCAGCTGAGGCGACTTTGCAAATCTGGCCAACTACTGTAAGATATGGCGCCTTTAGCCCAGCAGTAACAAAACAGTCTCAAGTCCATTCCACCTCCACAATGCCAACGCCAAGAGGGAACTCAACAGGCGGCATTCTCCATTAGCCAACGCCAAGACCGGGAAAAGCGATTGGGCAGAGAATCAGTTCTGACGACGAAATCGCAAATCTCCGTCACCTCGAAAACGACACCAATGCATTTCACTCCACACGTACAGTAGACACTGTTTGAATATCATTAGCGGGACCGACCAGGTGCTCTCCAGGGCCTGCGCGATTCTCCGCCTCCGATGGACCGAGTTCCCGAATGCGTGGTTCAGGACCCGGAGAATCCCGCACCGTTTTTCATTGGAATGGATTGTGTTCCGCGCGACACCGATGCTCGCCCCTCAATAGTAGCAGAATCAATCCAGGCGCGGCGCCGGGTTTTCTGTCGTAAAAGTCCACGGATTCTCCGTTGGCGTCAGCACTTTAGTATCAGAAACGGAGATTTCCGCCCAACTGAATCATGAACAACTCATTTATCTTGGCATTACCCTTGACCAAACGCTGACATACAAAAAACATTTGAACAAGACTGCAGCAAAGATCAAAATGTGAAACAACCTCCTCAGCAAACTTGTTCAGCAAACCTGCTGGCTCTTCCTGGGGTGCTCAACTGCAAGGTACTGTGCACCAATATGGTACAACTCATCACACACCAGTTTTGTAGGTAACCAGCTCAACGCAACAATGGGTATCACCTGGGGTACCCTCTGATCAACTCAGCTCCCCTGGCTTCCAGTCTTGAGCAACGTCCCTCCCCCTCATATAAGGATAGAGATTGCAACAAGAAAGCTCCTGGAGAAGGTTTGCATCAACTCAACCGTGCCAAGGAATAACAACAGAGGCTTTCTGGCAGCAGTAATGGAACCAACACATCGCCATTAAAAACCATGTGCTCATCACAGGTCCCACAACCGACCCACTATAGTCCCCCGCTATGATTCTTCACTTCTCTGTAATTTCCTTGCAAATTTGTTCCTCTACATCTTTTCCACTAGTTGGTGGCCTATAGAATATGCTGAGCAATGTTATGTTTTATTGCATCTGTTTTGTTCCTTAGCTCTAAATAGATTCTGCCATCAGTCCTTTACCCTAAAGGTACTTCATTAATTGCATAGGTGACGGCAGCGGCAAAATATCTGCTCACTGTTTTACCATCACTGGGGTGGAGGGAAAGTGAGTATTGCTAAAGCAAGTTAAAGGGCTAAATGCTCTTCACTAAGTAGAGCAGCTGAAGAGAGCATCTTTGAAGGAACTTCCATGTTTTCTGATTCAACAAGTTATTAGGCAGACACACGCAAAGGGCCTAAGAACAGGAATGCCCATAGCTATAAACACCGGCATCTCCCCGACCACGTGGGAATTTGCCCCGGTATGTCCTGTCCACATAAAGCAAAGCAAATCCAATCCAGCCTATTACTGCCCGCCATTTATTTATCAAAAAAGTGATGTCAACAGAGCTATCATGCAACCATCTGATTTGCCACGATTGGTGGAACAGGCTCCAGGGGCTGAAGGCGTATTGTTATTCCTATACAAGAACTGCTACAAGATGAGCAAAGTGACTTCACAAGGTTGGCTAAGGATCTTTATACTTGAATAGGATGGGTATAGAGGGATTCGGCACAAGGAAGTGCTGAGGGATTTGGCCAAGGTTAGTATCATGACCGGCACAGGCTTGGAAGGCCGAAAGGGCCTGTTCGTGTGCTGTATTGTCCTTTGTTCTTTATATGAAGGCACTTGTTCTCATGGACAACCTGTTTACTCAAATAGACATGAACCTCCTTCACCGGAGTCCTCTTTCAGTTTACATTAAATCGGTCAAGGGAAAATGGTACTTCGCACAAGGGACCTCTCCCACCATTACTGTACACCTTGTTTACTCCAAACCATTGTCTGTCATGTCAAGATGGTGCTATTTTGGAGAGACAACACGTTTAAACATGAGAATTGTGGGCTGGTTGCAGTCAGCTGGGTGAAAAGTGATTAGGTCCTTTGATAATGTGTGCTCTGTCTTTACAAAGGATAAAATAAAGCATGCACATTGCCAAAGAACTGCCTCTACGCGAGAAACATCAATCCTGAGAGTTTTGAATGCACTCAAAAAGGAGGATTTGCATTGCAGGTATTCCTGGGCTCCAGGAGAGTTGGATACATTCAGAGGAAGATGCTAAGGTCAGGTTTTGAGTGTAAGAGAAGCAAAGATCATTTCACTTCCATGTGTATTGTCGAAGCGAAGCAAGGAGCCTGCCCGCAAACATCTGCCTGAATGATCTTTGTTCTAGAAATGCTCGGGACTCTCTTGGTGAAAAAGGTCAACGTCTCACAGGAAGAATCAGGCTTATCAAGATCTAGAACTTCTGTTCCATTCTCACCGGCCCTATTGTACCCCAGCCCCTGCCAAACCAAATAATCAAAAAGCTCAAATACACTAGTATGTCCAAATGCAGCGGTATAGCAGTTACGTTACTGTGTTAGCATGGCCCTTTAGCAGTTTCCATAGAACGCCTATGGTGCAGAAGGAAGCTTTTTGGCACTTTGAGTCTGCACTGACCCGCTGAAAGAGCACCCTACCTAGGCCCACTACCGCGCCCCAACCTTGCAACCCCACCTCACCTGCGCACCTTTGGACACGAAAGGGCATTTTAGCATGGCTAATCCACCTAACCTGCACATCTTTGGAATTGAGAACTTGGATTCAGTTTTTTAAATTGGAACTACGGCACTGGTATTGATGAATATTTTGTGCATATGCCACATTGTTGTAAGAATGCAACTGGTTCAATATTGCCCTTCAAGGGAGAAGGTCTACCCATTGTAGTTTCAGTCTCATACAAACATGGTCAGCTCCTAATACTCGACCCATCGAGTCTGCACCCACCCTCTGAAAGGTCCCCGAACCAGGCCCGCTCCCCTGCCTTGATCCCTTCACCCTGTAACCCTGCACATCTTTGGGCACTAAGGGGCAATTTAGCATTGCCAATCCACCTAACCTACACATCTGTTGTGCAGTGGGAGGAAACCCACGCAGACACGGGGAGAACGTGACAACTCCACACAGTCACCCAAGGCTGGAATTGAACCCGTGTTCCTGGCTCTGTGAGACAGAAGAGCTAACCGCTGTGCCACCGTACCACCCTCTTCTCAAAGCATGAAGAATGCCTGAGGGAGTCCGAGAGCTGATGGTCATTTCTTCTTCAAAAGAAACAAGCGGGGAAGCACGGTGGCGCAGTGGGTTAGCCCTGCTGCCTTATGGCGCAGAGGACCAGGTTCGATCCCACCTCTGGGTCACTGTCCGTGTGGAGTTTGCACATTCTTCCCGTGTTTGCGTGGGTCTCGCCCCCACAACCCAAAGATGTGCAGGCTAGGTGGACTGGCCAGGCTAAATTGCCCCTTAATTGGAAAAAATGAATTGGGTACTCTAAAATTTATATTAAAAAAAAGAAACAAGACAACAGGAGAAAACACCTCAATACCCATAAGAATAAATAATGACTCAATTGCAATGATGTTCTTACCATCAGCGCCAACCTGAAGTCTTTGGTGCTGCAAGGGTCCTGTTGTTGAAATGTTTTTGCATTCTGACACTTTGGCAGTGCTCTAATCTAGTTTTTGTGTCGATATTGCTGTTTTTCACGTTGTGTCAGCACTTCCAAGTGCGACGCTATTGAACACCTTAGCGGCGCGTTGTTGAATCATCAGAACTGAACCCCACTTGGGCTGGCATTTATGCTCTCGGACTGGATGGATGCTGAGCAAGTTGCCTGATTGGTTAATTGGCCTTTGCCGGATGAATTATCGGCCCCGGCACATCATTAGTGCTTGGACTAAGTAGGCATGTGGCTGCTCATGTTGTTAACAATAATGATTATTGCTGTTCTACAACACGAATACAGAGCGGCTTATTCGTTTCTACTTTGTCCAAGCTACCTTCCTGTTCCTGGCTGGGAATGGAAATCAAAAACTGCGCCTCCGCGCTTGAAATGTTTTGAGCTAATTATTGTGACATTTGTTAGTTTAAAAGAAAAGATATATCGTAGGATGAGAGCTAAACACTGATGTCAAATGAATTTAAATTACGAGCCGAACTCTACATGGCAGCTGCTGTTAAGAAGGGGGTTTGCAATGCAGCTGCCATTTTATTTTTCAAATCTGGTCGAAGCATTCAAACTATTGCTGTGAGACAATCTGTGGTCATGAAGGTCAGATTTTCATGAAATCCTGTATCACTGCACTTCCCAGTGCTCTGTCATTCAGCTCCAGCACCTCTATGTTCTGCTCCCAGCAAAGGCTTGTTAAATATTGATAATCGTGACACACCTCTTTCCACAGGGACCACAGTGCAATGCTACCTACAGTGGTGTCACGTCCCATGGCATTACTTTCTCAGGAACAGTGTTTACATCTAGTTTAATTTCTCTTGTAGGTGAAGGTTTGCGTGTATAATCATGCCCAGTTGATTCCATTGGTCCATTCTGTTTTTTAATGCTTCATTTTGTCTCGTACTCCAATATTCCCTCTGTATTACATTGATTCTTATGTTTGCACATGTACTTCGCGGCGAAATTTTCTCCCTTAACGCTACTGAATTCTGGTCGCCACACTACCAGAAGGATGTAGAGGCTTTGGCGAGGGTGCGGAGGAGGTTTTCCAGGATGTTGCCTGGACTGGAGGCTGTTAGCTATGTGGAGAGGCTGAATAGACTCGGACTGTTTTCATTAGAACGGCGGAGGTTGAGGTGCGACCTGATAGAGGTCTACAAGATTATGAGGGGCGTGGCTAGAGTGGATGGGCAGGCACTCTTTCCCAAGGTGGAGGGGTCCATCACCAGGGGGCAAAGGCAGGTTTTTAGCACAGAGGGTGGTGAGTGCCTGGAACGAGTTGCCAGGGGAAGTTGTGGAAGCAGATGCATTAACCGTGTTTAAAAGGCATCTTGACAAATACATGGATAGGATGGGTGTAGCGGGATATGGCACAAGGAAATGCTGAGGGTTTTGGCCAAGGGTGGTATCATGACCAGTACAGGCTTGGAGGGCCGAAGGGCCTGTTTCTGTGCTGTATTGTTCTTTGAATCTGATTTTTAGAGGAAGACTTAAAATCAAATAGGCCTCAACCAGTATTGAACTAAATTTGATTGCACCAATATCATCTTTTCTTTCAGTGTTGCAACTTAAGTGCAGTCGGGAAGGTCTTTGGGATGATGTGTTAAATTGAGGCTCTGTCTTACTGCTCAGACAGATCCCATGACACTATTTATGAACAGAAAACTGTCTGGATTGGCCAAGAGCCCCCCCCCCCCGCCCCTGCCGCCAAAAGAGATGGTATAATCTTTTTGCCATTGCTCATTCTGGGCTCTTGTTTCATTCATGTTTTCTGCTGCACTCAACTACAAAACAACACTGATTACATTTCAAGAGTAATTAATTGGCTGTCCCTCTCAGCAGTCCCTCGAAGAGAGGAGGTTGCTTGCCACCGAGTTTTAGAGGGGGGAAGGGAGAAAAAGATAGAGGGAGAGAAAGAGAACAAGGCTTTAAGAAATCGGGGTGAAGTCAGTGAACGGTAAAGAGGTAGAAAAAGGAAGGGACAAGGCGAAGGGGGAAACAACATTAATTGGGGGTGGGGAGACCCACATTGGCGGTGAGTCAGTGAACATGTGGTTAACAAGAGGTTACGTACGTTCGCCAGCTTTTGTGTCATGGATGGGTCAGTGCGCTCTCTCCCCAGCTGTTTTTTTTTCTCAATTAAGAGGCAATTTAGCGTGGCCAATCCACCCAACCCTGCACATCTTTTGGTTGTGGGGGTGAGACCCACGCAGACATGGGGAGAATGTGCAAACTCCACACGGACAGTGACCCGGGATCGGGATCGAACCCGGGTCCTCGGCGCCATGAGGCAGCAGGGCTAACCCACTGTGCCACTGTGCCACCCTGCTCTCCCCAGCTGTTGAGGTGAAAGCTGATCTTCAAGTCGGGTTCCAGGTGAGAATGGAAATCAAAAACTGTGCCTTCGACGGTTGAAATGTTTTGAACTAATTCTTGCAACTTTTGTTAGTTTCAAAGAAAAGGGGCTGGATTCACCACAGCCCCGCCCCGAAATCGTGTTCGACGCGGGGGCGGAGAATCCACTCTTGGAGTTGTTGTCATGGGTGGCTTCAACTTCCCTAATATTGACTGGAACCTCCTTCGTGCAACTGGTTTGGCTGGAGCAGATTTTGTCAGGTGTGTCCAGGAAGGATTCCTGACTCAATATGTAGATTGGCCAACTAGGGGGGAGGTCATATTGGATTTGGTGCTCGGCAACGAACCAGGCCAGGTGTCAGGTGTATCGGTGGGAGAGCATTTTGGTGGCAGTGACCACAACTCCTTGACCTTTACCATAGTCATGGAGAGAGATTGGACCAGACAGTATGGGAAGGTATTTAATTGGAGGAGTGGAAATTATACTGCTATTAGACAGGAGCTGAGGAGCATAAATTGGGAACAGATGTACTCAGGGAAATGCACAACAGTAATGTGGAGGTTGTTTAAGGAGCACTTGCTGTGACTGCTGGATAGTTTTGTCCCACTGAGACGAGGAAGGAATGGTAAGGTGAAGGAGCCTTGGATGGCAAGAGAAGTGGAGTTTCTAATCAAGAGGAAGAAGGAAGCTTACTGAAGATTGAGGAAGCAAGGATCTGGCACGGCTCTAGAGGGTTAAAGGTAGCCAGGAAGGTACTCAAAAATGGACTTAGGAGAGCTAGAAGGGGGCATGAAAAAGCCTTGATGGGAAGGATTAGGGGAAACCCCAAGACGTCTACACTTATGTGAGAAATAGGAGGATGATCAGAGTGAGAGTAAGGCCGATCAAGGATAGTGGAGGGAACTTGTGCCTAGAGTCTGAGGAGGTGGGGGAGGCCCTAAATAAATATTTTGCTTCAGTATTCACTAGGGAGAGGGTCTTGTTGCTCGTGAGAACAGCATGAACCAAGTTAATATGCTCGAACAGGTTGATATTAAGAAGGAGGATGTGTTGGGGCAGCATGTGGCGCAGTGGTTATCACTGGGACTGCGGCACTGAGGACCCGGGTTTGAATCCCGGCCCTGGGTCACTGCCCATGTGAAGTTTGCACATTTTTCCCATGTTTGCGTGGGTTTCACCCCCACAACCCAAAGGTGTGCAGGTTAGGTGGATTGGCCACGCTAAATTGCCCCTTAATTGGAGAAAACATAATTGGGTGCTCTAAATTTATTTTAAAAAAGAAGGAGGATGTGCTGGAAATTTTGAAAAGCATCAGGATAGATAAGTCCCCTGAGCCAGATGTGATACACCCAAGGTTACTATGGGAAGTGAGGGAGGAGATTGCTGCACCATTGGCGATGTGCTTTGCGTCCTCACTCTCCACTGGAGTAGTACCAGATGATTGGAGGGAGGCGAAAGTTGTTCCCCTGTTCAAAAAAGGGAATAGGGAAATCCCTGGAAATTAAAGACCAGTCAGTTTTATGTCTGTGGTGAGCAAAATACTGGAAGGATTCTGAGAGATAGGATTGATGATTATTTTGAAAATCATAATTTGATTAAAGATAGTCAGCATGGCTTTGTGAGGGGCAGGTCATGCCTCACAGGCCTCATTGAATTCTTTGAGGATGTGGTCGGGCAGTGGATGTGGTGTATATGGATTTCAGTAAGGCATTTGATAAGGTTACCCATGGTAGGCTCATTCAAAAAGTTAGGGTGCATGGGATACAGGGAAATTTGGCTGTCTGGATAAAGAATTGGCTGGCCGAAAGAAGACAACGAGTGGTAGTGGATGAAAAGCATTCCGCCTGGAGGTCGGTGACCAGTGGTGTCCCGCAGGGATCTGTTCTAGGACCTCTGTTCTTTGTGGTTTTTATAAGTGACTTGGATGAGGAAATGGAAGGGTGGGTTAGTAAGTTTGATGATGACACGAAGTTTGGTGGAATTGTAGATAGTGTCGAGGGCTGATGCAGGTTACAACACGGCATTGACAGGGTGCAGAGCTGGGCTGAGAAGTGGCAGGTGGAGTTCAACCTAGATAAATGTGAAGTGATTCATTTTGGAAGGTCGAATTTGAATGCTGAATGCAGGGTTAAAAGCAGGATTCTTGGGTGTGGAAGAAAAGAGGGATCTTGGGGTCCACGTACATAGATCCCTCAAAGTTGCCACCAAGGTTGATAGGGTTGTTAAGAAGGCGTATGGATTGGATTGGATTGGATTGGATTTGTTTATTGTCACATGTACCGAGGTACAGTGAAAAGTATTTTTCTGCGAGCAGCTCAACAGATCATTAAGTACATGAGAAGAAAAGGGAATGAAAGAAAATACATAATAGGGCAACATAACATATACAATGTAACTACAAAAGCACTGGCATCGGATGAAGCATACAGGGTGTAGTGTTAATGAAGTCAGTCCATAAGAGGGTCATTTAGGAGTCTGGTGACAGTGGGGAAGAAGCTGTTTTTGAGTCTGTTCGTGCGTGTTCTCAGACTTCTGTATCTCCTGCCCGATGGAAGAAGTTGGAAGAGTGAGTAAGCCGGGTGGGAGGGATCTTTGATTATACTGCCAGGGGGATTGAGTTAAAGAGCTGTGAGGTTTTGCTGCAGCTTTATAAACCCTGGATAGACCACACTTGGAATATTGTGTCCAGTTCTGGTCGCCTCTTTATAGGAAGGATGTGGATGCTTTGGAGAGGGTGCAGAGGAGATTTACCAGGATGCTGCCTGGACTGGGGGGCATGTCTTATGAAGAAAGTTTGAGGGGCCTAGGGCTTTTCTCACTGGAGCAAAGAAGGAAGAGAGGTGACTTGATAGAGGTGTACAAGGTGATGAGAAACATGGAAGTTAGTAAGAGTGGATAGCCAGAGACTTTTCCCCAGGGCAGAAATGGCTGTCACGAAGGGACATAATTTTAATGTGATTGAGGAAGGTATAGGGAAGATGTCAGAGGTAGGTTCTTTACACAGAGAGTGGTGGGTGCGTGGAATGCACTGCCAGCGGAGCTGGTGGAGTCAGAGTTATTAGGGGATTTAAGCAACTCTTGGACGGGCACATGGACAGCAGTAAATTGAACGGGTGTAGGTTAGGTTGATCTTAGATTAGGGTAAATGGTCAGCCCAACATCATGGGCTGAAGGGCCTGTACTGTGCTGTACTGTTCAATGTTCTATGTTCTATGAATCCCCCACTATCAACATCCCGGGGTTGCCATTGACCAGAAACTGAACAGGACTAGCCATATAAATACTGTGACTACAAGAGCAGGTCAGAGGCTAGGATTCCTGCAGCGGGGAACTCAACTCCTGACTCCGCAAAGCCTGTCCACCATCTACAAGGCACAAGTCAGGAGTGTGATGGAATACTCTCTACTTGCCTGGATGAGTGCAGCTCCAACAACACTCAAGAAGCTCAAAACCATCCAGGACATAGCAGCCCCTCTTGATTGGCACCCCTTCTACAAACATTCACTCCCTCCACCACCAACACATAGTTAGCAGCCGTGTGTACCATCTAAAGATGCACTGCAGGAACTCACCAAGGCTCCTTAGGCAGCACCTTCCAAACCCACGTCCACCACCATCTAGAAGGAAAAGAACAACAGATATTGGCAACACCACCACCTGGATGTTCCCCTCTCAGCCACTCACCACCCTGACTTAGAAACATATCACTGTTCCTTGCTGGGTCAAAATCCTGGAACTCCCTCCCTGACAGCACTGTGGGTGTACCTACATCACATGGCCTGCATGAAGGAGGGCAGCTCACCCTCACCTTCTCAAGGGCTATTAGGGATGGGGAACAAACGTTGGCCTAGCCAGTGAAGTTCACATCCCAAAAAGATTGAGGAAGAACTTCCCCTTTATGAATGGCACTCATGCAGTGGATCACAATAATCCCTGACTCATTTGACAGCTCCTCGCCCACCAGGCACCTCAGGCCTGTTGTTTCAAATTCTGACTGAACGCTACCTCAATTTGGGCAGTTTAAATAATAATAATCTTTATTAGTGTCACAAGTAGGCTTACATTAACACTGCAATGTAGTTACCAGGAAATTCCTATAGTCGCCACACTCCGGCACCTGTTCGGGTACACTGAGGGAGAATTCAGAATGTCCAATTCACCTAACAACACGTCTTTCAGGACTTGTGGGAGGAAACCGGAGCACCCGGAGGAAATCCACGCAGACACGGGGAGAACGTGCAGTCAGCACAGACAGTGACCCAAGCTGCGATTCGAACTCGGGTCGCTGGCGCTGTGAAGCAACAGTGCTAACCACTGTGCCACCTGTGCTCCATCACTGAGCTCAGAAACCAGTGAGATGTCATCAACAGGGGTATGGCCATTCTCCAATTAACCAGTGCTTTGCAGTGTACCGGTCTAACAATGGAGTCATGGTTAATTGCCAAAGTACAAATGAGTCATGCAGCTTAGCACACATTCAAATGCAAAATGATGTGATCGGGATCACACACCAGCTGCACATTAATAGATTGAAACATCTTGGTGCTGATAAAATTGCAGGGGGTTGTCATGCAGAAAGCCATGTGAGCAATATCAGGAGCACCCTGTACCCTGCTCGTCTGTAATAGCTGACAGCTTGATCTTGCGTTTAAGGAAAGGGCATCGTGACTAATTGTTGGGTGATGCGCAGAAGGCCAGTGTCAGAGGAAAACACGGTTCTGAGGGAGGCTCGTAAATCTGTTCGATATTACAGAAAGGCAGGGTCATGGAGGGATTTGAACATGAGGATAAGCGTTTTAAATGAAAGGCAATGAGGTACTGGGAACCAATGGAGGTTAGTAAGCACGGAGGTGTTGAATGAATGAATTTGGTGTGGGATATCATGTGGGCAGTAGAGGTTTGAGTGAGCTGGATCTCAGAAATTCTACTGGAGGGATACAGTCATCAGTGCGGGTGAGGAACCTGACATCACGCTTTGGGATGATGTCATCAAACTTCGCCATGCAGTTGAGGAGGAGGGAGACTCCAGAGGGAACGTTGACGGATTGGGAAGAGAAATTATTTCCGGGGATGCTTCAGCTCCTGATTGGCTAGGCAATAACCTGACTCAGAAGACTGATGGTGGAGAGGCTTTGGAGGACAATCGTGTCGTCAACAGGGTCAAAGTCTGCAAAGAGGTGAAGGAGAACAGGTACACCACGATTACGTCACATGTTTTAGCATCTGTTGGTGCTGTAGCTGAGCTTGAGTGAGGCTTCCCTAATGCCATGATTTTGTGGTTTACCTAACCCTGATAAGGCCTTGCTTCCCTTAGACAGACCTGCGATAGACGGTATGGTTTAACTCCAGATTAATAATGATTTACAAATACCTCAGTGTAAGCAGATTGCATTCAGAGACAGTCTGTTCTGCTCCCAGCTCCCTTGGAGCCTCTTGGTCACCTGCCTACTGATGTCACATTGACATCATTAATTGCATCATGGCCTCATTGGCATATTCATTAACCCGTTAATCTAGATCTCCCCTCTCCCCCTTAATAATCTCAAACTGGCCACATTCTGTTGTTAAACTCTTCACACCACACTTTCCAATTTCTGTAAACCTCCTGTGCTGCTACAGATTCTATCCAACACCCACCCTTCCCTCCTCCAAGCCACTGTCATAACTCCCACACTTTTCTTGGTTCTCTGGGAGGATGTCGCGGACATATGTGGGTTGCTCATCTTTTCCCTGAATGACAAGCGTGTTGGCGGAGTGGGAAAGCAGCTTTCCACGACAGCTGGTATCTGGGCTGCGATCTTGACGAGGGCTGAACTGCAAGGGTTTTGAAACCTTGGCAGAAAAAGACTGGTGCAAGGGGAGTTGACTTCAGGACTTGGACAACTGTACTCTCGAGAAAAGGGAAGAGGACAAACGAACATTCTCCCTGGAATTTTCTGCCTCCTCTGTTCACACTGGGGAAAGGCCTGAGGAGATGAAGTATCTTCGACGTGACAAAGAATTGCAAAGTTGTACGATTCACAGCACCATGAACGATGAAGGAAGCATTCAATACCTGAGATTTGAATAAATCTGGCAGACAACAAGAAAAATGACAATAATCCTGAAGTCATCGCAGGACATGAAGAAAATGCAACTTCCCTATCACATTTAAGAGTTCAAATTGCACTTTCTGTATGCAGTGGTAACATTTCCACACTTGCCCCAGTGTGAGATTGCTTTACTATAGGCAATGGGATAACAGTGTCAGCATAAGAAGGTAAGTCTGCACCATCTTCAACAAAGGAGCTGTGTAAAAGGCTTGTTAGGCCACAGCTGGAGTACTGTGTGCAGACCTGGTTGCCACACTACAGAAAGGGCGTGATTGCACTAGAGAGGGTGCAGAGGAGATTCACCTGGATGTTGCCTGGGCTGGAGCGCTTCACCTTTTAAAACATTTCATTTTTACGGGATGTGGGCATCGCTAGCTCGCCAGCATTTATTGCCCATCCCTAGTTGCCCTTCACAAGGTGGTGGTGAGTTGCCTTCTTGACCCACTAAAGTCCCTGAGGTGTAGGTGCACCCACTGTGCTGTTAGGGAGAGAGCTCCAGGATGTTGCCCCAGCGACAGTGAAGGCGTGGCGATATATTTCCAAGTCAGGGTGGTGAGTGACTTGGAAGGGAACCTCCAGGTGGTGGGGTTCCCAGGTATCTGCTGCTCTTGTCCTTCTAGATGGTATTTGGTCGTAGGTTTGGAGGAGAGGCGGGTTAGGCTGGGCTTGTTTTCCGTCGAGCAGAGAAGGCTGTAGGGGGCTGATTGAGATGTATAAACCTATGAGGGACATTGATAGGATAGACGGGAAGTCAATTTTCCCCTTACTAGAGGAATCAAAAACCAGGGGGCATAGTAAGGATGGCTTGCTGATGAGATTGAAGTGCAGGATTCAAATTACTTTCGCCCAGACTAGTAAGCTCTGTATTTGCTCTAGTTGTTTGATCCAACTTGCAATAAAGCATTCCTCGTACCCTGGGCACCTCACTGCAGTCAGCCAGTGATTCACATCTCATTGGTGGGTTCAGTGGGACAAATAAACAAATTCAGCTCCTCAACAGCAAACACAGCTGATGCCACAAAAAAGACAACGGGGACTTGGCATAGTGGGTTCAGAGAATGTAATGATTTCTACAACCTCATCCTCCAACCAATCCCCGTTTCTGTACTGACCTCCTTCTCATGATCACAGTCAGGAAAGAGCCAACCTTGATCTGGGGGCTCTCCCTGAGACTTCTGCAGTGTCTTCTATTTCCACACCTTCTCGCCTGACTATGACAAAAACTGAGAGATCCTCAATGTCCAGCGGGCGGTACATCTGTGCTACTGGCCACTGAATGATCTTCACCAGCTGGGTCTGCATCGACATCAGTCGGCTGACTCCTCAACTAACATTTGAAATGCTTCCTGGAATGGTACCTCGCTGTCATCCACTGAGGCCTCATCGGCCTCAGAAGACCAAGGCTGTGATTTTCAAGTCCAGCCAGTGGGGGGCATTGTCGCTACGTAATCGGAAAGTCCAGCCCCAACTCTGAAACACACTGGGCATGATTTAACGGGGGTAAAATTGTCCCGTTGTGGGCACGTTTAGCAGGGTGTTTCCCTGCGCTTGTAGCGCTAAGAACGACCCCGCTATTAAACTGGACTGGTATTTTGGGCCTCGGCGAGGGAAGCCCTGCCCCTCCCTGGGGCGCCATGATCTCTTGACCTACCAGTGTGACCCTGGACGCCCCAATACCCCAAACGTACCGATTGGGGGATCCTCGAGCCCCTCCTCACCCCACTTCATGAAGGCAGTGCACCCCGGGCCTGATTCCCGGCACGGGGAAGATGCCACCTAGGTACCTTGGCACCGCCAGCCTGCAACCCTCCCAAGGTAAGGGAGAAGGAATCGAATACCAGGCCCCACTCCTGGTGCCAGAGTAGACCATTCTGCTCTGGTGGGAGAACTTAGTCTGCCAAATGGAGAATCCAGCCTGCAAAATGTCCGATTGGAAAGAATCTCCTGCACCAGATTTGAATTTAAATTCCATTCAGTAGCGTTGAACTTCCAATCGCACAGACCAGCAGTGTTTATCAATTTCTTTGATCTCTCCGAGGAAATCATCCGGTTGAAAAGGTCTCTTATTTCTTGACCTTCAAACTGGCTGGAAGCTTGTTCCAATTTTCTTCCCCTAAAAGTTGTTCTTGATTTAGGAAACGGTTTACAATGACCAGTCCTGCCACAGGGAAAGCATTAATCTCCACCTGCTCGCCGCCTTCTCAGCAATGCCATATCTGGAGAACCTGACTGTAAATGGAAGAGTTCGCCCTGCCCCTTTGGTTCTGGTAGGCTTTTTTGCCGGCTTTCTGGGGGCAGAGGCCCAGACCTTGGGCCTACCTATTTAACCAAACCCTAGATGGAAGTGATTGTGGGTTTGGCAGGTGCTGCCTAAGGAGTCTTGGTGAGTTCCTGCAGTGTATCTTATAGATGGTACACTGCTGCTACTGTACGTCAGTGGTAGAGGGATTGAATGCTTGTCGAAGGAGTACCAATCAAGCGAGCTTCTTTGTCCTAGATGGTGTTGAGTGTTGTTGCAGCTGCACTCAACCAGGCAAGCGGGGAGTATTCCATCACACTCCTGACTTGTGCCTTGTAGATAGCGGACAGACTTTGGGGGGTCAGGAGCTGAGTTACTCGCCGCAGGATTCCCAGCCTCTGACCTGCTCTCATTGCCGCAATATTAAGATGGCTAATTCAGTTGAGTCTTTGGTCAATGGTAACCCCCAGGGTGTTGATTGTGGGGGTTTCGCCGATGGTAATGCCGTTGAATGTCAAGCGGCGATAGTTAGATTCTCTCTTGTTGGAGATGATGATTGCCTGGCACTTGTGTGGCGCAAATGTTACTTGCCACTTTTCACCCCAAGTCTGGATGTTGTCCAGATCTTGTTGCATTTGGACATGAACTGCTTCAGTAACCTCTGTTGAACATTATACAATCATCAGCACACACCTCGAGTTGTAACCTTATGATGGAAGGAAGATCATTGATGAAGCAGCTGAAGATGGTTGGGCCAAGGACTCTCCCCTGAGGAACTCCTGCAGTGATGTCCTGGAGTTGAGATGATTGACGTGCAACCATCACAATCATCTTCTTTTGTGCTAGTTATGATTCCAACCAGCGGAGAGTTCTCCCCCTGATTCCCATTGACTCCAGCTTAGCTGGGGCTTCTTGATAGGAACATCGGAAATTGGGCTTAGGAGCAGAAGTAGGACATTCAGCCCTTTGAGCCTGTTCCACCATTCAATCAGATCATGGCAGATCTCTGCTTGGTCTCAAATCCACCTCTTCACCTGTTGCCCATATCCCTTTGACATGTATTTTAATCAAAAATATATCTATCTCCTTCTTGAAAACATTTAATGACTCAGATTCCACTGCACTATGGGGCAGCAAGTTCCACAAATTTTTCTGTGAGAATTAGCTCCTCCTCATCTCAGTTCTAAATCTACCGCCTCTCAATCTATATCCAAGACCTTCATTCTAGATTGCCCCACAAGGGGGAACATTTGATCCACATTTACTTTATCAATCCCTTTTAGTATTTTATACACCTCAATCAGATCCCCTCTCATCCTTCTAAACTCCAGAGAATATAAAGCCAAATTGTTTAATCTCTCCTCATACATCAACCCCTTCATCCCTGGAATCAATCTGGTGAATCTCCTTTGAACTGCCTCCAATGCCACCATATCCTCCCTGAAATAAGGAGACCAAAACTGGACACAATACTCCAGATGTGGTCTCACCAACACCCTATACAATTGCAACAACACTTCTCTACTTTTATACTCCAGTCCTTTTGAAATAAACGCTGACATTCCATTTCCCTTTTTAATTACATGATGTACCTGCATGCCGATTTTCTGCGATTCATGAACTAAGACACCCAGATCCCTCTGCCCAGACACATCTTGAATCTGCTTTCCATTTAGATAATAATTTGCCTTTCTTTTTTGGCAAAATGGATAACCTCATACATCCACATTAAACTCCATCTTCCAAATTTTGGCCCAATCTCCATCTGTAAAATCTTTATCTCCTCTTCACTCCTGCTTTCCCACCGATTTTAGTATCATCCGTAAATGTTGCTGTATTACACTCTGTCCCTTATATAAATTGTAAACAGTTGAGGTCCGAGGACTGAACTCTGCGACACCTCACTAGTTGCAGTTCGCCAGCCAGAGAAGGACTCATTTATCCCTCTGCTTTCTGTCAGCCAGCCAATCCGCAATCTAATCTAGTATTCTACCCCCTATTCCCTGCGATCTCATTTTCTGGATCGTTCTTTTATGCGGCACTGTGTCAAACGCCTTCTGGAAGTCGAGAGGTTCCCCATTTTCCACCTTGCCGGTTACGTCCTCAAGGAATTCAAGCAAGTTTCTCAAGCATGACAACCATGCTGACAATGGTAGATTGAGCTTTGTCTTTCCAAATATTCAGTTATCTCCTCCTTAATGATTGATTCCAGCAACTTCCCCAACACAGAGGTCAAGCTAACCGGTCTATAGTTTCCTACCTTTTGCCTCTCTCCCTTTTTGAATAGGGGCGTAGGGCGTGTTCCCAATCCACCAGGACCATTCTATAATCCAGGGAATTCTAAATATCATAACCATTATCTCCGCTGTCACCTCCCTTAATACCCGAGGGTGCATACCATCGGGTCCCAGAGACCTATCTGCGCTTAGTCCTGTCAGTTTATTCAGTAGCGCCTCCCTAGTGATGGTTATTGAACCAAGTTCCTCTGCATTCATGATGCCATTCTCAGTCAAATGCTGCCTTGATATCAAGGACAGTCACTCACGCCTCGCATCAAGAGTTCAGCTCTTATGTCCATTTTGAACCATTTTGAGGCCAGGAGCTGAGTGATCCTGACGGAACCCAAGCTAAGCGTCAGGCAGCAGGTTATTGCTGAGTAAATGCCATTTGATAGCACTTTTGATGACTTCTTCTAATCCATCCTATCCATGTGTTTGTCAAGTTGCCTTTTGAACGCCATTAATATACCTGCTTCCACAATCTCCCCTGGCAGTGCGTTCCATACACTCACCGCCCTCTGTGTAAAAAACCTGCCTCCACATCTCCTCTGAACTTTGCCGCATGGACCTTAAGCCTATGCCCCCTGGAGACTCTCCCCCTCCACCCTGGGAAAGAGTGCCTGCTCATCCACTCAATCCATGCCTCTTATAACTCTTTAGCCCTCTATCAGGTCACCCCTCAACCTCCATCGTTCTAATGAAAACAGTCCGAGTCTATTCAGCCTCTCCGCATAGCTAACAGCCTCCAGACCAGGCAACGTCCTGGTAAACCTCCTCTGCACCCACTCCAAAGCCTCCACATCCTCCTGGTAGTGTGGCGACCAGAATTGTGTGCAATATTCCAAGTACGGCCTTACCAAAGTTCTAACAACTGTAGCATGACTTGCCAGTTTTTATACTCGATGCCCCGTCCAATGAAGGCAAGCATTCCATATGCTTTCTTGACTACCTTGTCCACTTGTGTTGCCACGTTCAAAGATCTGTGGACCTGCACGCCCCGATCTCTCTGACTTTCGCTATTGTTAAGAGGTTTGCCATTTATAGTATATTTCCCCTCTACGTTAGTCCTACAAAAATGCATTACCTCACATTTGTCTGGATTAAACTCGATTTGTCATTTCTCTGCCCAAGTCTCCAGCCTATGTACAGGACATTCCTGGGGAACGTTTCCACATTGCTGCCAGTGTTGTAGCTGTACTGGAACAGATTGGCTGGGGAGCATGGCAAATTCTGGAGCACAACTCTTCAGTACAATTACTGGAACATTGGCAGGGCCCATAGTGTTTTTCAGTGCCTTCAATCATTTCTTGATGTCACCTGAAGTGAATTGTATTGACTGAAGACTGACATCTATGATGCTGGGGACCACCAGAGGAAACTGAGATGGATCACCCACTCGGCACTTCTGGCTGAAGATTGTTCGAATGCTTCAGTCTGCACTTTTGCACAGATGTGCTGGGCTCCTCCTCATTGAGGATGGGGATATTTGTGCAGCCTCCTCCTCCTCCGGTGAATTGTGTAATTGTTATTACGATCCCAGATCAGACCCCAACGGTGACGCGGATACTGGACAGAAACCCCAACATTTTATTTTAATTTTGCAAGATTGTGAGGAAAGTCACAGGGGGGGGGCATAGGTTTAAGGGCTGTGAGACAATGTTTAGAGGAGGTGTGTGAGGCAGGTTTTTTACACAGAGGGTGGTGAGTGCCTGGAATGCGCTGCCAGTGGAGGTTGTGGAAGCAGATACATTTACGGCATTCAAAAAACATCGCAACTGAAATATATGGATAGAATGGGTATAGAGGGATATGGCACCAGGAAGTGCTGAGTATTTTGGCCAAGCGTGGCATCATGACCGGTACAGGCTTGGAGGGCTGAAGGGCCTGTTCCTGTGCTGTACTGTTTTTTGTTCTTTGTTCTTTGATACTTCGCTCCAACAGTGATCGCACAAAGAAATAGGGATATGGTATATTTAAAACAAATGTTATTACTAACACAGTATTAAAATCTTTAACATTACAGTAGAAAATAGTTTACAATTACCCCTTAAACAAGACCACTAAATATAGCTAATACAACACCCTTAATTGCAAGCTTCATTCCCACTTAAACAACAAGAAAATAAGCCATCTCATCTCTGAATCCACCTTAAACACCAATGGCACAGAGGAATACTTGCTTTACAAAATTATTTGTTGAGAAAGAGATCTCTTGGCACTGCTTTACAGAAACGATCTAACTCCTGTCAGACCCCTGCAGAAACTCTGGCTGTTTGTCTTCAAAAGCTGTTTCAACTAGCTTGTTTCAATTCCTCTTATCCTCAGACAAGTCTGCACTGCTTTAAATGCTGTTAATCTCTTTTAACTAACCTATGGTGAGAACAAACTGCTTTGCTTGTAGTCTCAGCTTCAGCCAGATCAGAAGTGAACTGAAAATGCTTTCTCAAAAAGCCTGATGCCTTAGCTCTTCCCAATTAACTCCCCAGGGAATCCCCTTGATCAAAACAAAATGTCATTACACTAAGCTTTTTACGATGGTTAATTGCACCTCTGGCACATACAAGCTTTGTTGTCTTTCAAGCCAAGGTTCTTTTAAAACATGACTTCTGCAGTCAAACACACTCTAACCCAAACTTTTAACCCTTACTTCACCAAATTCTTGCAATCTAGCTGAAATTCCGACATTCATTACATTGTTTAATAAAGATTTTTGGAGGAAGAACATTGGGGCAAGTTTAGATTGACAGAGAAGGCGAAGTGTGGCTCAAGCTGCTAAATAAATGATTTAGATATAACTTTCCTCTGAATGAAAGGCTTGCGTGAAGATTTTTCACAATCATTTTAACTTTTAAAACATCCACAGGGGAGGCAATTAAGACAGCAGCATAATGTTCACTTAGGGATTTTTGTAGTTCAGTGGCTATGGTCTTCAGATAGAATCAGTTCTTACACAGAATATAATGAAATGCATACGTTGTACTTCAACCACATTCTTTACAGTCACAATTGTGTGTGCATTTTCTGGTGGAATGCATAGATAAGCTACTAATTATATGTGTTCTCTATACATATATGGTATTATTGTAAGTAAGCACATACCCTGAGATTGGTAACATGTCAGAATCTGAGATTATTGAATAATAATGAGCATATTCTCACAGATGATTGCTCCATTACAGTCTGGGATCATTGAAGCTCAAAATAAAAGCACTTTAAATCCCAACAACTCAAAAGAGCTTAGGATCCAAACATAAAGTAATAGTTTCTCAAAATTGAGAATCAAGCTCTCGTTATGGAAAAGGGACAAAGGCAAGAGTTTCTGGTGAAGTTGCCGGTCTATCTTCGAATCAGTTGGGAGACGGGTTTTATAAGCTTTCCGTGCACAGGGTCGGAAGTTCAATTCCGGCTTCGGATCAAGCTTCATTTTGTTTCCAACTCTCATTTCAAAATAAAATGCCTTTGCAGGATTTGCCGTGATGTATGTGACAGGAATGGGATGATGTGTTCGAGTTGGTGTAGTCTACACTAGTCCAACATCTGCCACGGACTGACAGGACATCAAATGATACCATTCCTGCAAGAATATTCAGCATGTCAAGGGTAAGACCAGCAACCCAACAATAGTCTTTCTTTATTTTTTTTGTCATTGGTTATAACCATCGCAGAAACAAAATGTCGGCTAGCGATTCTCCGTCATCTCCGATCTTCCAATTTGTTAATCTGTCATTCTTTACCAGGTCACGCAATCAACATCCTAATGCCAGCATTGAAACGAGCGGGATTCACATGCCGAGGACTGGCACTGGTTTATCCCTCATCCAGGGGGTAAAATTCAATTCCAACAGGGAAGGCAAAACACGCAAGATTAGATTGTCTGCTGATAGGAACACAGGAGCAAGAGTGGGCCATTCGGCCCTTTGAGCCTCCTCTGCCATTCAATAAGATCGTAGCTGAGCTGGTTGCGGTCCCAACCCTACTTGCCTGTCTGCACCCATAACCCTCAACCCCTTTGTCAGTCAAAAATCTCTCAAACCCTGCCTCGAATAAATTCAACGACTCCACTGAGGCGGAGAATTCCACAGACTAACAAACGGCCCTCTGGGAGGAAAACATTTCTCCCCATCTGATGAAGGAGGGCATCTTATGCTGAAACTGTTTCCCGTTCTTCTAGCCTGCCCCACAAGAGGAAACATGATCGTCCTAGAACGCATTAAATCTCCTCAGGATCTTACATGTTTCGATGAGATCACCCCTCATTCTTCTAAACTCCAATGGAGATAAAGTCGCCACAGTCGCCAGACGGCCATTGGCTGCTTTTCCCTTTGAGGGAGAGAGCTGACTGGTGCAGGATCACCAAGCCTCAGGCGAGACCTTCATGAATAACCTCAGCCAGTATGGGAATTGAACCCAAGCTGTTGGCCTCGCTCTGCATCGCGGACCAGCCGCCCAGCCAACTGAGCGAGGCCAGCCCCCAATGGGTACAGGCCGAACCAGTTCAACCTTTCCTCGTAAGAAGAGCCCTTCATCCCAGGGATGAGTCGAGGTAACATTCACTGCACCGCTGAACACATTTTCGAATGAGGAGACCTAAACTGAACATAGTTCCCATTATATAGCCTGAGAAAGAATACTAGGGTCAGGGGGTGGGAGAGACTGGTCAGTGGTGGTAGGAAGAATGGTGTATCCATTAGCCAGTCCGTTAACGCCAGACCTGCTGAAGTTGAAGCTGTTACCAATAGCTTCACAGTTTCTGGCTATTACTGTCAGAAATATCCGTTCCTTAAAGTTGCACCAAATAGCAACTCCAGACCTTCTGCCAAAAATTGCAATGCACTGTTTCCAGTGATAATTAAACCTTATACTAATATGGCAGATTTAACACTAGGATGGAAGTGTCTAATCTGGCATACATTTGTCAACGTTCTAAATACATAATCAGATATTTGGAATGAACAATGCCACGTTCCCATCAAAGTGTTTAACACCCTCCCTTTTTTCAATAAAAGCAACATTTAGTGCTGCATAGGGGTGCTTATAGGCAACCGTGTGCCTTCAGAAGTCATCACGCGGTTGCACTGAATCGACAATTTTGCGCCCCCATGAAAATGAAACAGGATTTTATGTTCGTAGTTATGCCATAAAAATTCAAAGCACATGCACTGTTTGTTCGGAAAAACAACTACATTTGCACATTTTGTCCACCTGATTGGGGAGAATTGCAGTGGAAAGTATTGTCCGCATTAAAAAAATAAGATCGACCTGGGAATCCTCAGCAATATTCCATCTGGAGGGAAATGATTTTTGTTTACAGAGGAGACAAGTAGAGTCTCTACTTAATGTCTAAAAGGCTACTTTACAAAATATAACTTTCCAGCATAGATGTGAGATTTGCAATCCCTGTATGGAGCAATGCTGTGCAATGCAAAGTTTTCATCAGGACCCAGAGAAAACCTGGGGGATTTAATTTGTATTTACTGCATCTCTGCGTTGGCTGATTCAACATTTATCTGCTAAGCTATTTTCAGTGCACTAGTACTGCTTGAATCTCAGCTGGTAACTGTGCCACTTTATGACACTCATCCCAGCCAAAGCTCTCTAAATTCCCAGCACATATATTGCTGACAGTTTACATACCCACATTCTGTTGTAAAAATGAAAATGCTCCACTTACAAAGTATCAGGGGAGTCTTTAAATTTTAAAACTACTCCACTATATTTTTTTTTACACACCATCTTCTCAAATCTTCTGTCGTATCCTGATGAATCAAAGAGGCATTTCCAAAACAATTGTCATGTTAATCCTTGATGTCTTTTTTATTAAGGATGAGTGCAAATCTGGGCCAAAATTCCAAAGATTATCAGTCACTTCAAATGGGCCAGACTCCAACTGAGATTTATTCTGTCCAGGTTCTAAGCATTTCTATCCTTTCTCGTACTCAGCTGAAAGAAACTGGTGTTACAGAAAGTACTTAAGGTTTGCACCTCAGTGATTTTGGCTCATTTTGTCTGCAATTTCTAAAGCCTAGAAATAACTGTTGGTGACATTAGTAGGTGGATGCTTAGCAGGATCGTAACACGTTTCCATCATGTTATTTTAAATACAGACATTAATATCTCCATTAAAGACATTAAAAAAAAAAGCTTTGTTCTGTCAGTGCTCCAATTCTCTTTCCCACTCCTAGAAATGCACTAAGGCAGACTTTTGCAGGTTTCCAGAGCTGGAAGAGGCTATCGCCAGGGGCTTATAGTTTGATGGGTGCCACTCCACATCAAGCATACTGACTAGAGGTCTCCTGCTCTTACTGCCTGCTATTGGCATGTTGGAATGATTTTACAGGTCGACACCCAACCTGTTTGGCTGCGTTACAAATGCATCTTCCTTGACCATCAAGCCCTGGAGTGGGACTCAAACGCAGAGCTTCTGGCTCAGAGGCAGGGTAGATACCTGTGCCACAAGACCTCCTCTGTCCATATAACTCACCCTAATTTCCGGGACCAAACCATAAGAACTGCATTCATCTAGAAGTGAAACTTGATGAGGAAGCATGATGTAAATGCCTTATAGCGATGTAAAGTTGAAAATCAACAATCGAGTTTAGAAAATGTCCAGGGATATGTGTAGGGACACAATATTAAAAATGTATTGTGTAAACCAAACATTTTTGGGTGAAGGACAGGCCTTACATTTGCTGAGCGAGAGCAAAGGAATGGGTATACAAGGTTATGAGTGGCATGGACTGGATGGATAAGGAGCAGCTGTTACCCTTAGCTGAAGGGCCAGTTATGAGGGGACACAAGTTCAAAGTGAGGGGGTGGGAGATTGGAGGAAAACCTTCTTCTTTACCCAGAGGGTGGTGATGGACTGGAATGCACTGCCTGGGAGGGTGGTGGAGGCAGGATGCCTCACATCCTTTAAGAAGTACCTGGATGAGTAATTGGCACGTCCTAACATTCAAGGCTATGAGCCAAATGCTGGCAGGTGGGATTAGGTGCCTTTCAGGCATCGGTGAGACTCGATGGGCTGAAGGGCCTCTTCTGCACTGCAGTATTCTGTGATTCTGTAATGTGGTATTTTCAGTGGAAATAGAACATACAGTGCAGAAGGAGGCTGCCCATCAAGCCTGCACCGACCCACGTAAGCCCCCAATTCCACCCTATCCCTGTAACCCAATACCCCCTCAAAGAACAAAGAAATGTACAGCACAGGAACAGGCCCTTCAGCCCTCCAAGCCCGTGCCGACCATGCTGCCCGACTAAACTACAATCTTCTACACTTCCTGGGTCCGTATCCCTCTATTCCCATCCTATTCATGTATTTGTCAAGATGCCCCTTAAATGCCACTATCGTCCCTGCTTCCACCACCCACTCCGGTAGAGAGTTCCAGGCACACACCACCCTCTGCGTAAAAAACTTGCCTCGTACATCTACTCTAAACCTTGCCCCTCTCACCTTAAACCTATGCCCCGGGGAAAAGCCTCTGACTATCCACTCTGTCTATGCCCCTCATAATTTTGTAGACCTCTATCAGGTCGCCCCTCAACCTCCTTCGTTCCAGTGAGAACAAACCGAGTTTATTCAACCGCTCCTCATAGCTAATGCCCTCCATACCACGCAACATTCTGGTAAATCTCTTCTGCACCCTCTCTAAAGCCTCCACATCCTTCTGGTAGTGTGGTGACGAGAATTGAACACTTTACTCCAAGTGTGGCCTAACTAAGGTTCGATACAGCTGCAACATGACTTGCCAATTCTTATACTCAATGCCCCGGCCAATGAAGGCAAGCATGCCGTATGCCTTCTTGACTACCTTCTCCACCTGTGTTGCCCCTTTCAGTGACCTGTGGACCTGTACTCCTAGATCTCTTTGACTTTCAATACTCTTGAGGGTTCTACCATTCACTGTATATTCCCTACCTGCATTAGACCTTCCAAAATGCATTACCTCACATTTGTACGGATTAAACTCCATCTGCCATCTCTCCGCCCAAGTCTCCAAACAATCTAAATCCTGCTGTATCCTCTGACAGTCCTCATCGCTATCCGCAATTCAACCAACCTTTGTGTCGTCTGCAAACTTACTAATCAGACCAGTTACATTTTCCTCCAAATCATTTATATATACTACAAACAGCAATTGTCCCAGCACTGATCCCTGTGGAACACCACTGGGCACAGCCCTCCAATTAGAAAAGCATCCTTCCATTGCTACTCTCTGCCTTCTATGACCTAGCCAGTTCTGTATCCACCTTGCCAGCTCACCCCTGATCCCGTGTGACTTCACCTTTTGTACTAGTCTACCATGAGGGACCTTGTCAAAGGCCTTACTGAAGTCCATATAGACAACATCCACTGCCCTACCTGCATCAATCATCTTAGTGACCTCCTCGAAAAACTCGATCAAGTTAGTGAGACACGACCTCCCCTTCACAAAACCATGCTGCCTCTCACTAATACGTCCATTTGCTTCCAAATGGGAGTAGATCCTGTCTCGAAGAATTCTCTCCAGTAATTTCCCTACCACTGAAGTAAGGCTCACCGGCCTGTAGTTCTCTGGATTATCCTTGCTACCCTTCTTAAACAGAGGAACAACATTGGCTATTCTCCAGTCCTCCAGGACATCCCCTGAAGACAGTGAGGATCCAAAGATTTCTGTCAAGGCCTCAGCAATTTCCTCTCCAGCCTCCTTCAGTATTCTGGGGTAGATCCCATCAGGCCCTGGGGACTTACCTACCTTAATATTTTTTAAGACACCCAACACCTCGTCTTTTTGGATCTCAATGTGACCCAGGCTATCTATATACCCTTCTCCAGACTCAACATCTACCAATTTCTTCTCTTTGGTGAATACTGATGCAAAGTATTAATTTAGTACCTCGCCCATTTCCTCTGGCTCCACACATAGATTCCCTTGCCTATCCTTCAGTGGGCCAACCTGTAAAAAGCCTTGGGATTTTCCTTAACCCTATTTGCCAATGACTTTTTGGGACCCCTTCTAGCCTTCCTGACTCCTTGCTTAAGTTCCTTCCTTCTTTCCTTATATTCCACGCAGGCTTCGTCTGTTCCCAGCCTTTTAGCCCTGACAAATGCCTCCTTTTTCTTTTTGACGAGGCCTACAATATCTCTCGTTATCCAAGGTTCCCGAAAATTGCCGTATTTATCCTTCTTCCTCACAGGACCATGCCGGTCCTGAATTCCTTTCAACTGACACTTGAAAGCCTCCCACATGTCAGATGTTGATTTGCCCTCAAACATCCGCCCCCAATCTATGTTCTTCAGTTCCCGCCTAATATTGTTATAATTAGCCTTCCCCCAATTTAGCACATTCATCCTAGGACCACTCTTATCCTTGTCCACCAGTACTTTAAAACTTACTGAATTGTGGTCACTGTTACCGAAATGCTCCCCTACTGAAACATCTACCACCTGGCCGGGCTCATTCCCCAATACCAGGTCCAGTACCGCCCCTTCCCTAGTTGGACTGTCTACATATTGTTTGAAGAAGCCCTCCTGGATGCTCCTTACAAACTCCGCACCGTCTAAGCCCCTGGCACTAAGTGAGTCCCAGTCAATATTGGGGAAGTTGAAGTCTCCCATCACCACAACCCTGTTGTTTTTCCTCTTTTCCAAAATCTGTCTACCTATCTGCTCCTCTATCTCCCGCTGGCTGTTGGGAGGCCTGTAGTAAACCCCCAACATTGTGACTGCACCCTTCTTATTCCTGATCTCTACCCATATAGCCTCACTGCCCTCTGAGGTGTCCTCTCGCAGTACAGCTGTGATATTCTCCTTAACCAGTAGCGCAACTCCGCCTCCCCTTTTACATCCCCTTCTATCCCGCCTGAAACATCTAAATCCTGGAACGTTTAGCTGCCAATCCTGCCCTTCCCTCAACCAGGTCTCTGTAATGGCAACAACATCATAGTTCCAAGTACTAATCCAAGCTCTAAGTTCATCTGCCTTACCCGTAATACTTCTTGCATTAAAACATATGCACTTCAGGCCACCAGACCCGCTGTGTTCTGCAACTTCTCCCTGTCTGCTCTGCCTCAGAGCCCCACTGTCCCTATTCCCTAGTTCTCCCTCAATGCTCTCACCTTCTGACCTATTGCTCCCGTGCCCACCCCCCTGCCATACTAGTTTAAACCCTCCCGTGTGACACTAGCAAACCTCGCGGTCAGGATATTTATGCCTCTCCGGTTTAGATGCAACCCGTTCTCATATAGGTCACACCTGCCCCGGAAGAGCTCCCAGTGGTCCAGATAACGGAAACCCTCCCTCCTACACCAGCTGTTTAGCCACGTGTTTAGCTGCTCTATCTTCCTATTTCTAGCCTCACTGGCACGTGGCACAGGGAGTAATCCCGAGATTACAACCCTAGAGGTCCTGTCTTTTAACTTTCTGCCTAGCTCCCTGAACTCCTGCTGCAGGACCTCATGCCCCTTCCTGCCGTTAGTACCAATATGTACAACGACCTCTGCCTGTTTGCCCTCCCCCTTCAGGATGCCCTCTACCCGTTCGGAGACATCCTGGACCCTGGCACCAGGGAGGCAACATACCATCCTGGAGTCTCTTTCACGTCCACAGAAGCGCCTTTCTGTGCCCCTGACTATAGAGTCCCCTATTACTAGTGCTCTTCTGCGCTTTGACCCTCCCTTCTGAACATCAGAGCCAGCCGTGGTGCCACTGCTCTGGCTGCTGTTGTTTTCCCCTGATAAGCTATCCCCCCCGACAGTATCCAAAGGGGTATACCTGTTCGAGAAGGGGACAACCACAGGGGATTCCTGCACTGACTGCCTGCCCTTTCTGGTGGTCACCCATTTCTCTGCCTGCACCTTGGGTGTGACCACATTTATATAACTGCGATCTATGACGCTTTCCGCCACCTGCATGCTCCTAAGTGCATCCAATTGCTGCTCCAACCGAACCATGCGGTCTGTGAGGAGCTCCAGTTGGGTACATATTCTGCAGATGAAGCCATCCGGGACGCTGGATGCCTCCCGGACCTGCCACATCTCATAGTCAGAGCACTGCACCCCTCTAACTGACATTGCGTCAATTAATTAAAATTAAATGTTGTTTAAAAAATTTTAAAATATTTTTTTTATTTTTTCAAAGTTACTGTTAACTATCTATTTCCTAGCACTAGATTTATAATATAAATGCGAAAGCTAAATATAGTACTCTCTGATCTCTGGCTTAGATACCCCTCTAAATTATAATTCAGTAATTATGTTTAATTAGTTACCAATGCTTAATTTTTTTGTTTGTCCTAGCCTTTGTCCGAACCTTTTTGGTCACCAAGGACAATTTATCATGGCCAATCCACCTAACCTGCACGTCTTTGGACTGTGGTAGGAAACCGGAGCACCCGGAGGAAACCCACGCAGACACGGGGAGAACGTGCAGACTCCGCACAGACAGTAACCCAGCGGGGAATCGAACTGGGACCGTGGCGCTGTGAAGCCACAGTGCTAATCACTTGTGCTACCGTGCTGCCCACATAAGAGAGAGGCAGCAGATCTTGCCCAGAGCAGAGAGGAAGCTTTGAAAAGAAGTTGCAGACTGAACCAGGGGCTGGTTTAGCACACTGGGCTAAACAGCTGGCTTGTAATGCAGAACAAGGCCAGCAGCGCTGGTTCAATTCCCGTACCTGCCCCCCTGAACTGGTGCTGGAATGTGGTGACTAGGGGCTTTTCACAGTAACCTCATTGAAGCCTACTTGTGACAAGCTATTATTATTAAAAAGGTGACATTAAGACAAATGAAAGATGGAATTTTAATTTCAGGAAAGGATATTTTAGGATTATCAGAAATTTATAGAAGCTTTTACGTCGGGGTTTTAAGCTGAGGAAGATGAATTAAAGGAAATGGCTCATCTCTGTTTTAGTCTGCTTTTTGACTGCAGATGTTAGAGGAGCCTTCTGCAATGAGAAGGAGAGGTGAATTGGACAATGAGGAATGTGAAAGAATCACAGACAGCCATTTTTTAGGTTTGGCAGAAGAGATAACTTGGGACAGGGACTAATATTCAGAGAAGTGGACTCCCATGAAGAAATCTCTTGATGTCAGTATTGGTGTTGGATCAAGAGTTTAAACATTTTAAAAAAAGTATTCTCAGGATGTGGGCAATACATTTATTGTATCCACTTCACAAAGCCTGCCATTCACAAGCACAAATCAGGAGTGTGATGGAATGCTCTCCACTTGCCCGGATGAACGGGGCTCCGGAAACACCCAAGTGACTCAACACCATCCAGGACAAAGCAGCCCGCTTGATTGACACCCCCCTTCCATCAATTTGACCATTCTGACCCTCCCCACTGACGCACAGTGATAATAGTGTATTATATACAGGATGCATCGCAGCAACTCACCAAGGCTCATTCGACAGCACATCCAAACCTGAATCCCGTACCACTTAGAGGGACAAAAGGAGCAGATTCATGGGAACACCACTGCCTGGAGGTTCCCCTCCAAGCCACTCACCATCCTGACTTGGAAATATATCACCGTTCCTTCACTGTCCCTGGATCAAAATCCTGGAACGCCGTCCCTGAGAGCACTGTGGGTGTACCTACACCACTTTGACTGCAGCGGTTCAAGAAAGTGGCTCACCACTACCTCCTCAGGTATAATGGCTTGTTGGCCTTCATTGCAAGAGGACTCGAGTACAGGAGCAAGGATGTCTTACTGCAGCTGTACAGGGCCTTGGTGGGACCACATCTGGGCTGGAATTCTCCGACCTTTTTGCTGGCGACGGGATTCCCTGAACCCGCCGGCAGCACACGCCCGCCCGCGGGTTTCCCAACGGCGTGGGGTGGCTTCAATGGGAACTCCCATTGACAACGCTGGAAGAAGAGAATCCCGTCACCAGAGAACGGCGTGCTGCCTCCTGCTGCCAGGAAGCACGTGACTGGGAGGCCGACGAATCCCTCCCCTGGAGAGTAACGTGCCGTCTGGCCTCCTTACCTAAGAAAATATATACTTTCCTTATCTTCTATGTTCTCTGCCTTAGGGATGGACAATATATGTTGGCCTTGCCAGTGATGTTCACATGAAAGAAGAAAAAATAATTGAATAAAAATGCTTTCAAATTTAAATTTATATTGAAGTTGGAACTTAGAGACATGAGTAGGTTATTTTCGACTGCAGATGTTAGAGGATCCTTCTGCAATGAGAAGGAGAGGTGAATTCAAGCCTGTTTCCGAATTCAGTAAGATCATGGCTGATCTTCCATCTAATCTCATAGACTTGCCATTTCCTCATATCCCTTAATGTCTTTGGCTAACTTAAATCAATAGACCTGAATGGAAGAATTGGTTCCTAATTTCATTCCTGAAAGGTCTGGCTCCATCCTTTCGACCATGCTACCTAGTCCTAAACGTGAATGCTCTCAGTGGGCTTTTGGTAAAGGAAGAAACTGGAGCCAGTCTGTCTTGAACGTAGGTTTATTCACAAAACCCAGTACAAAAGTGCAGATTACTTTTCTCTTCCACACAGTTCCTCCCCACACAGATGAATTAGATACCTGCCCTAACCTGACACCAGTTAGTATCAGTTGTTCTTAATCCCAACCAGAGCGTGAACTCGGTTGTCACAGTCTTTGCAACATTAACACCAGGCAAGCGAAAATACTTTCTCCCAATCGATCCTCTCCGTTCCCCTTAATCTTGGGTACTTTGACAGATGGACTAATGCACTGTAGCACAGCGGTTAGTACTGTTGCTTCACAGCGTCAGGGTCCCAGGTTCGATTCCCGGCTTGAGTCACTGTCTGTGCGGAGTCAGCACGTTCTCCCCGTGTCTCCGTGAGTTTCCTCCGGGCGCTCCGGTTTCCTCCCACTAGACCCGAAAGACGTGCTGTTAGGTGAATTGGACATTCTGAATTCTCCCTCTGTGTACCCGAACAGGCGCCGGAGTGTGGCGACTAGGGGATATTCACAGTAACTTCATTGCAGTGCTAATGTAAGCCTACTTGTGACAATAAAGGTTATTATTATTAATCAGGCACTTCCTCTGCTGCCAGTTCCAGCTACCAGGCACCATGGTGACTGAAACGTAAGCAGTGCTTTAATGGGACAGAACTTCATCCATTTCCAACTCTGAACCTGAAACTCTCACTTTAAAATCAGGTCGTAAAGGTAAAGAAAGGTTAGGCTTGAGTCTCCTCAGGGGTTTGGTTGGCAAATTGGTAAAGAAAGCCAAAGATGAAACTTGTTTGTAAATGGTAGATTTTTTTTTGTGTGGGGGGGGCGGGTACAAAATCTAACAAGATTTTGTGCTTTGCTTGACACAGTGAAAGTTATGCATGAACGTGCAGAGTCTGACGTTAATAATATGCAGTACTTTGCACACTTACTAACTCTGCCCTGTATATATTATTGCTAAGAAATGAATGTCAGCTCAGAGCCCACAAGATATACGAGCTGCTTTCGCTCTCTGGCATCTGGCAAGCACCAGGGACAGTTCCAGAAAGAACAGAAGGTCCCAGGACAACTCTTACTGCATGCTACAACAGCAGAAGCATTCAGCTTGCCTCACGCTAGCTGATGAAAACAATGCCCTTTATCATTTTGAAGCAATTGATTCTTTCATAAAATGATGATCGCGGGACGGATCGCTGCATAATCACGATGGCAAAAGGCCCGATTCAAATTCAAACTCACGTTTGCCTAAAAGCTTTCTGCAATTGTGTTAGTGAAGAAACAAAGAAGCATCTCCACCCCTCACCCCCACCCCCGCATCCCCCCATTGACTTCTTTCTATGTGGTAAGTTTCCACAGTGTGATTGTTGGAGTCGAGTTCTGGCTCATAGTTTTACGCCCAGGGGTCAATTCAGACAAAGCTAATCTGCAAACTGAGGACAATTTCTCAATTGTTTAGTCTTTAATCGAGGAATGATTAGGCTCAACAATGTTGTGACATGATTCCCTTGACAGGCTGCTGGTTAAAACCACCGCCCGGTGCAGCAGTTAAACATATAAAGCAGACGGTGGCAGATTTGATTTGAAATCTACAATGAAGATAGCAGTATGGGTCGGTATAATTGTCTTATTTGAGTGAGAGAATATAAATCAGCTGTGTGGATGTGGGGGGTGGGGGGGTGGGCGGGGGTGGGGGAGAGGAGGAAGCTTCTATATCCCTCTCTGGGGTCCAAGCTTTTGTGCATTGTCATTGCAAAAGCAAAAGGTTCATTTGGCAGTGATTCCCTTCACAGTTGAACAGCCAGCTCTAACACCTACCACCTGGACTCTTTGATGGTTTTGTGATCCTGTAGCCCAACCCAATTGCCAAGATGGGGAGAAGCACTGAGGTTAAGCAGGTCATTGGACACTTATCACATTGGGGGTTTGAACTTCCCAAAGGACTACGGGTGACTATCGGAGGGCCCCCTTCTACATCCTGTATAAAACCGGAGGGCCATGAACCGTGGGTGCCCCCCTGCAGTAGAGTAACTGCTCTGTACTCTTGTTCTGTTGCATTAAACCTTGTTCCTTTTTATTCAACCTGTTTGGCTCAGTGTAGACTCCTTTCCAGACCTCATAATAAGTACTGTGGTGTTCTTAGGGTTGCTTATTTCAGGATGGTTGGCGTAGTATTCACAAAGACCACAGAATAACTTTTAACTTAAATAAAGCTATGATTTTATTTCCACTACAAAAATCGGATTCAACACTTAATCCTTAAGAATACACAACTGAGCAATAACATCGAACTACATTCATCTACTGCTAATATCACTACTGGTATAAACTATGATGTGGAGATGCGCCGTTGGACTGGGGTGAGCACAGTATGAAGTCTTACAACACCAGGTTAAAGTCCAACAGGTTTGTTTCAAATCACTAGCTTTCGGAGCACTGCTCCTTCCTCAGGTGAATGAAGAGGTAGGTTCCAGAAACATATAAACATACATATAGACAAAGTCAAAGATGCAAGACGATGTTACATTCGAAAGTTAGTGATTTGAAACAAACCTGTTGGACTTTAACCTGGTGTTGTAAGACTTCTTACGGTATAAACTATAATCTAACCTTCTCACACTATCTGTTATTATGACCTTCACTAGCTATCTCCTGCATACACCTCTCCTAGCATCACTGCCTTACATAGTTGTATCTGCAGCTCCCTCTACTCTCGACACTACATTAACCCTTGTAATGCTGATAGTTATGATAATGCCACAAGTACCAGGGCACATTTTCTGTTTATTCAGAGAACAGAACTAAAGCTAAAAGGTAATTCCAATTCGATGATTAGAAGTGGGAATGGTGGGCAGATTGTGGTGGGGCATTGTTGGCTTTAATGGGGTGGAAGGTGGCATCGCTGGTTCCCGTGGAAGAACGTGATTGGGCCAATACGCCCCCTCATCTGGGCTTATCTTTCTGATACCATCCCATAGAAATCTACAGGGCGGAGGGCAACAAGATCTTCATGGATCTGTCTGTTTTCCTACGACTTGCAACTCTTCCTCATCCAACTCCATAAGGCCGGTGCTCATGGTAATATTTTTTTTTAAATATGTATCTTGGGATGTGGGCGTCACTGGCAAGGCCTGAGTTTATTACCAACCCAGGCTGCCTTGAGAAAGTGGCGGTGGGCCATTTTATTCTGCTCCTGTTACTGGCCGTGTGATAAAGGTGTTTCCAGTAGCTGCTAAGCAGATGGCTTTGGAGAATTTGACCGAGTGATGCAAAGGATCAAGATGCAATTTGGAAGTAATGGTGCCGGAGTTGGTCTTCCCATGCACCAGAAGTTTTCCTCCGTCTAATTAAAAGCCACACCAATAAGCGGCGAGCAATCCATCACTTTTCTAACGTGCAGCTTGTAGGTGGTGAAGAAACTATGCAATTCATGCGATTGATCCAGTTGATTTTGTGGCCAATGGTTTGTCTCCAAGATGTTGATGCTGACGGACATGGTGATGGGAATATATTTGAGTGCTAAGGTGAGATTGTTAGAAATGATCATTGCTTTGTAATTGTGTGACACAAATGCTGACAACCTACTAATGCTGGATGTTGTTAGGTCTTTCTGCAAGTAGACACGGACTGTTTCATTATCGAAGGAATTTCAAATGGAACTGACCATTTTTCAATCATCAGGAACATCACCGCCTCTGACCTTGGGCGGGATTCTCCCCGACCCGGCAGGGCGGGCGTCCCGGCGCCGAGGAGTGGCATGAACCACTCCGGGGTTGGGCCGCCCCAAAGGTGCAGAATCCTCCGCACCTTCCGGGGCTAGGCCGGCCCCGGAGTGGTTTGCGCCGCGCCGGCCGGCGGGGAAGGGGCTTGTCGCCATGACAACCAGCGGCGAAGGGCCTCCCCTGGCCAGCGCGAGTTGGCGCATGCGCGGGAGCTGCCGTCATCCCAGCACATGCGCAGGGGGGATTTTCTCCGCATCGGCCATGGCGGAGGACCACAGCAGCCGACGCAGGGGAATAGAGTGCCCCCAAGGCACAGGCCCGCCCGCGGATTTGTAGGCCCCAATCGCGGGCCAGACCACTGTGGGGGCACCTCCCGGGGACAGATCCCCCCGCGCCCCGCCGAGGACCCCGGAGGCCGCCCACGCAGCCAGGTCCCGCCGGTAAGTACCTACTCTAATTTACGCCAGCGGGACCGGCCGAAAACGGGCGGCCACTCGGCCCATCGCGGGCCGAAGAATCGCCGGGGGGGGCCGCTGACAGCGGCCGCCGACCGGCGCGGCGCGATTCCCGCCCACGCCAAATCCCCGGTGCCGGAGAATTCGGCAGCCGGCAGGGGCGGGATTCACACCGCCCCCCCGGCAAGTCTCCAACCCGGTGGGGGGTCGGAGAATCCTGCCCCTTATGTCATTGATGAAGCAGCTGAAGATAGTTGGGCCCAGGACACTGAGGAACTCTGGCAGTGTCTATGATGGTTCACCACCAACCACAACCATCTTCCTGGATACCAAGCATGACTCCAACCAATGGAGTTTCCCATGATATTCATTAGCTCAGTGTTTTTTCAAGCTTTCTTTCCTGGTCGCATTTTTACCAATCTTCGGGACCCACGTTGGCCAACTATCACAGCCCACGCCGTCCGACATTCGCGACCCACCATTTTCACTTACCTTTAATGCGACAGATGAGCCTGCTTGGTCCTCGCAATCTCACTTGCTGTGACATTCAATGTTGCATTTCTGAATGGGTTTTTCACCAGAGGTCCTGGAGCTTACACCAGCACTGCTACATCCTGCCGTGGACTCCCCTGCGACGTTCTTTCCTGCATATTCAGTTGGGAGATCCTGGCCTGTTTGTCTTTCTGGCCCCATCTGCCTTTGTCCAAAAAGATCCATCTTCTGTTTTTCACACAGTCCTGTTGCTTGCTTGCTGGCAGCTACAAAATGGAGGAAGCTCTCCTCAGCAATTTCACGCCCAGAGTACATGACGTCAGTGTACCGGGTGTATGACCTGCTCTCTGCCGCCACTTTTGGCGGAATGATGAACCAATTTAAAAGACCATATGCTCCTTGAACAGCGCGCTGACGTATGGGAGAGGCGGTCTGCCCTGCTGGACTCCGGGCCTGCGCACTGCTACATCCGGCACGCGCGCGTGGGACGGCCGGCATTCTTGAAAGCCATTCGCGGCTGTTGGGCACTTCTTCACGCAACCTAGAATGCCACAATCGATTTCTCCGCGACCCTCCCGACACCCGCCCATGACCCGCCTGCGGGCCACGACCCTGAGTTTGTAAATGGCTGCAATAGCTTCAATTTTACTGAGGCTTCCTGTTGAAAAATGAAATGAAAATGAAAATGAAATGAAAATCGCTTATTGTCACAAGTAGGCTTCAAATGAAGTTACTGTGAAAAGCCCCTAGTCGCCACATTCCGGCACCTGTTCGGGGAGGCTGGTACTTGATTGAATACTATATTGACGTCAAAGACAGTTGCTCTCATATTATCTTTGAAACTTAACTCTTGTCCATATTTGAACCAAGGCTGCATTGCGATTTGGGGTCTAGTGGCCCTGGTGGAACTCAAATTCAACATAATTAAGAAGATTATCAATGAGTAAATGTCACTTACTCCATCCATCAGGTTATCGATGCTTGAGAGTAGGTTTTTGAGAGTAGGTTTTTCCTGTGTTTCGTGGATATGACATACCTGAGTAACACTCCTTGGTTGGAGTCATACCTGGCACAAAGGAAGATGGCTGAGATGGTTGGAGGTCAATCATCTCGACTCCAGGACATTACTGCAGGAGTTTCTCAGGGGAGTCTCCTGGGCCCAATTATCTTCAGCTGCTTAATCATGACCTCCCTTCCATCATGAGGTCAGAACTGGGGATGTTCGCAGATGACTGCCCAATGTTCAGCACCATTCACGATTCCTCAGTTAATGAAGCCGCCCATGTCCAATTGCAGCAAGACCTAGACAATATCCAGGCTTGGGCTGACAAGTGGCAAGTTACACTCGCACCATACAAGTGCCAGGCAATAACCATCTCCTACAAGAGAGGATCTAACCACCGCCCCGTGACATTCAATGGCATTACCATCGCTGAATCCCCCACAATAAACATCTTGGGGGTTACCATTGATCAGAAACTGAACTGGACTAGCCACATTAATACGGTGGCTACCAGGGCAGGACAAAGGCTAGGAATTCTATGGCAAGTAACTCACCTCCTGATCCCCCTCTAAGCCTGTCCACCATCTAAGATTTAGATTTATTATCACATGTACCGAGGTACAGTGAAAAATATTATTCTCCGTACAGTCCAGACAGATCGCTCCATACATGAAAAATACACAATGTACATACATAGACCTAGACTTTGGGTGAAGCATACGGTACATAGTGCTGCAACTGAAGAGAGGATGCGTAGCGAGATCAGTTCAGTTCACAGGATGGTCATTCGGGAGTCTGGTAACAGCGGGAAATAACTTATTTTTGGATTTGTTGGTGCGTGTTCTCAAACATTTGTATCTCCTGCCTGAAGGAAGAAGTTGGAAGAGTGAGTAAGCCGGGTGGGAGGGGCCTTTGATTATGCTGCCCGCTTTCCCCAGGCAGCGGGAGGTGTAGACAGAGTCAACGGATGGGAGGCAGGTTCGTGTGATGGACTGGGCGGTGTTCACGACTCTCTGAAGTTTCTTATGGTCTTGGGCCGAGCAGTTGCCATACCAGGCTGTGATGCAGCCAGATAGGATGCTTTCTATGATGCAACTATAAAAATTGGTAAGAGTCATTGTGGACATGCTAAATTTCCTTAGTTTCCTGAGGAAGTAAAGGCGCTGTTGTGCTTTCTTTGTTGTAGCATCGACGTGGGTGGACCAGGACAGATTGTTGGTGATGTGCACACCTGGGAATTTGAAGCTGTCAACCATCTCTACCATTGATGCTGACAGGGGTGTGTACGACACTTCGCTTCCTGAAGTCAATGACCAGCTCTTTAGTTTTGCTGACATTGAGGGAGAGATTGTAGTCATTACACCACTCCACTAGGTTCTCTATCTCCGTCCTGTATTCTGACACATGGTTAGAATCATAGAATCATAGAAGTTTACAGCATGGAAACAGGCCCTTCGGCCCAACCAGTCCGTGCCGCCCAGTTTTTACCATTAAGCTAGTCCCAGTTGCCCGCACTTGGCCCATAACCCTCTATACCCATCTTACCCATGTAACTATCTAAATGTTTTTTAAAAGACACAATTGTACCCGCCTCTACTACTACCTCTGGCAGCCCATTCCAGACACTCACTACCCTCTGAGTGAAGAAATTGCCCCTCTGGGCCCTTCTGAATCTCTCCCCTCTCACCTTAAACCTATGCCCTCTAGTTTTAGACTCCCCTACCTTTGGGAAAAGATGTTATCTACCTTATCTATGCCCCTCATTATTTTATAGACCTCTAAAAGATCACCCCTAAGCCTCCTACGCTCCAAGGAAAAAAGTCCCAGTCTATCCAGCCTCTCCTTATAACTCAAACCATCAAGTCCCGGCAACATCCTAGTAAATCTTTTCTGCACTCTTTCCAGTTTAATAATATCCTTCCTATAATAGGGTGACCAGAACTGCACACAGTATTCCAAGTGTGGCCGTACCAGTGTCTTGTACAACTTCAACAAGACGTCCTAACTCCTGTATTCAATGTTCTGACCAATGAAACCAAGCATGCCGAATGCTTTCTTCACCACCCTGTCCACCTGCGACTCCACCTTCAAGGAGCTATGAACCTGTACTCCTAGATCTCTTTGTTCTGTAACTCTCCCCAACGCCATACCATTAACTGAGTAGGTCCTGGCCTGATTCGATCTGCCAAAATGCATCACCTCACATTTATCTAAATTAAACTCCATCTGCCATTCGTCGGCCCACTGGCCTAATTGATCAAGATCCCGTTGCAATCCTAGATAACCTTCTTCACTATCCACTGTGCCACCAATCTTGGTGTCATCTGCAAACTTACTAACCATGCCTCCTAAATTCTCATCCAAATCATTAATATAAATCACAAATAACAGTGGACCCAGCACCGATCCCTGAGGCACACCACTGGTCACAGGCCTCCAGTTTGAAAAACAACCCTCTACAACCACCCTCTGCCTTCTGTCGTCCAGCCAATTTTGAATCCAATTGGCAACCTCACCCTGGATCCCTGGTTGGTCGAGATCCGACCCACTATGGTCGTGCCATCAACAAACTTGTCGATGGTTTTGGAACTAAATTTTACCAGTCATGTGTGTACAGGGAGCATAGTAGGGGGCCATGTACACAGCCTTGAGGGGCCCCGATATTGAGGACTATCGTGGAGGCGGTGTTATTGTTTATCCTTACTGATTGTGGTCTATGGGTCAGGAAGTCGAGGATCCAGTTGAAGAGGGAGGAGCCAAGTCCTAGGTTTTGGTGTTTTGATATTATCTTGGCTGGGATTATGGTGTGGAAGGCAGAACTGTATTCAATGAATAGGAGTCTGACGGAGGAGTCCTTGTTGTCAAGATGCTCCAGGGATGAGTGCAGGGCCAGGGAGATAGCATCTGCTGCAGACCGATTGCGGCGGTATATGAATTGCAGTGGATCTAGGCATTCTGGAAATATGGAGTTGATGTGTCACATGACCAACCTCTTGAAGCACTTCATAATGATAGATGTCAAGGCCACCGGTAGTCGTTGAGACATGTTGCCTGGTTCTTCTTTGGCACCAATTTGATGGTGGTCTTCTTGAAGCAGGTAGGAACCTCAGAATGGAGCAGGGAGAGGTTGAAGATGTCCGTGAACACATCTGCCAGCTGGCCCATGCAGGATCTGAGTGCACGACCAAGAACATCATCAGGACCTGTTGCTTTCCGAGGGTCCACTTTCAAGAAGGCCGATCTAACTTCTAAGGCTGTGATGGTAGGTGTCGGTGGGTCTGAGGCTGCTGGGGCAGTTGACAACTGTTTGTTGGCTTCTTGCTTGAAATGAGCATAGACTGCATTGAGTTAATCGGAGAGGGATGCGCTGCTGCCAGATATTCTACTCGGCTTTGCTTTGTTGCCCGTTATATTGTTTATATCGTTAGCCTGTGACTCTAGCTTAGTCCGACATTGTCTCTTGGCGTGCCTCATGGCTTTGTGGAGGTTGTACCTAGATTTCTTGTATAGGTCAGGGCCACTAGCCTTGAACGGGTCAGACCTGGACTTCAGTAAGGAGTGGATCTCCCGATTAAACCATGGTTTCCAGTTGGGGAGCGCACATACTACCTTTTTTGGCACGCAGTTCTCAACACACTTGCTGATGATGTCTGTGACGGTGGTGGCATGCTCGTCCAGATTGGCCGCTAACGTCTTTAATATGGACCAGTCCACTGACTCCAAGCAGTCGTGCAAGAGCCCTTCTGTTGCCTCGGATCAGCATTGCACGACCTTCTTAACCAGATCCTCCCACATACGTTCCGGCTTATATGCAGGGTGCTCTTTCTGGTGGTCAGTGCAGACCCGGTGGGCTGAATGGCCTCCTTCTGCACTGTAGTGATTCTGTGATTCTATGTGGGTTGGTCCACGGACGTCGGAGGATCTCCCGATGACAAGGCACAAGTCAGGAGTATAATGAAATGTCATGATATTCAGGTAAACATCATGGTGCAAACATACATACAAACTGATGGACAGATCAACGGACCAATCAATACACACACAACACCACAGCCAATCACAGGCAAGAGCATACACACTATAAAACGGGGAAAACGACACTTCCCGCTCATTCCAGCAGGAGACAGCTCAGGGCACAGAGCTCACAGCAAGCCACTCAGACATCCATCATGTGCTGAGTGCCACTCCAAGATAGTGTTAGGGATAGGTCCACAGATTCAAGGGTAATGAACGAACCACAGTAACCAGTTTACCATTGTAAATATATGTTAGTAATAAAACTGAATTGTACTATCCGCAACCGTGTTGGTTCGTCTGTGTAGCAGAGTACCCAACACGACATAGTACCAGGATTGGAACCCGGTAACTGTGAGACCTACCTACGAATCCTCAGGAATCTGCCATCCTGCGCCATGGACACCGTCAGCACGCCGCAGCCGCTACAAATTGCTGGAAACCTCGGCGTCAATTGGAAGCTGTTCAAACGGCGCTTCCAACTCTTTCTGGAAGCCAACGAAAAGGAAAGCGCTTCGGACACCAGGAAAATCGCCCTCCTCCTCTCCACGGCAGGTCAACACGCCATCCATGCCTACAACTCCCTGGTGTTCGCGGAAGGTGAGGACAAGACCAAGTACGGTCCTTCTCAAACTCGGCCAACACTTCAGCGTCGAGGTAAACGAGAGTTTCGAGAGGTATCTCTTCCAGCAGCGCCTGCAGGGTAAGGATCAGCCCTTTCAATCTTTCCTTACGCATCTCCGTATCCTCGCACAGTCCTGCGGTTACGCCATCACCTCCGATTCAATGATTCGGGACCAGATTGTTTTTGGGGTCACCTCGGGCACCCTACGCCAGCAGCTCCTCAAAATTAAAGGCCTCACCCTAGCCTCCGCAATCGAAGCCTGTGTCCTTCATGAAAACGCGACCAGCCGCTACTCCCAATTTCAAGCGGCCGAATCGGCGCGGCAGGGGTCCTACGCGGCCGGATCGGCGAGGCAGGCGTCCTACGAGGCCGAACGGGTCCAGGCGATCGAGTTCCTCCCAGCCCGCGGCCCGGAGGAGGGCGGCCATTTCGCGCGCTTTCTGCGGCCTTCCACGTTTGTGCGTCAAAAAAGACGTTGACACAGAGGGACGTGATGCGCAGGCGCGCTCGACGCAAGACCGAACTGCGCATGCGCGGTGGCACAACGAACGGCATGACGTCACGACGTGCGGCAACTGTGGAGCCGCACATTTAAAGCGGCAATGTCCGGCAAAAAAACGACAATGCCTCCGCTGTGACAGGATGGGCCACTACGCTGCCTGCTGTCGAGCAGCTCAACCTGACAATGCTCCCCAATTCCGCCAGCCTCACAGGGACGTGCGGACCATTCAGCCTCCTTACTACGAGTCGTGCCCAGACGATATCCAGATCAGTGACATAGACGACCGGGACGCCTTCCGTGTTGCGGTCATTGATAGGAATCAGGGGCAGGATTCTCCGCAATCGGCGCGATGTCCGCCGACCAGCACCAAAAACGGCGCGAATCAGTCCAGCATCGCACCGCCACAAAGGTGCGGAATCCTCCGCAACTTGAGGGGCCGAGCCCTCACCTTGAGGGGCTAGGCCCGCGCCGGACTGATTTCCGCCCCGCCAACTGGCGGGAAAGGCCTTTGGTGTCCCGCCAGCTGGTGCGAAACTGAAATGCCGTGCGGCGCATGCGCGGGAGCGTCAGCGGCCGCTCACTGCATCCCCGCGCATGCGCAGTGGAGGGGGTCTCTTCCGCCTCTGCCATAGTGGAGACTATGGCGAAGGCGGAAGGAAAAGAGTGCCCCCACGGCACAGGCCCGCCCGCGGATCGGTGGGCCCCGATCGCGGGCCAGGCCACCGTGGGGGCACCCCCCGGGGCCAGATCGCCCCGCTCCCCCCCAGGACCCCGGAGCCCGTCCGCGCCGCCTTGCCCCGCCGGTAAGAGAGGTGGTTTAATCCACGCCGGCGGGACAGGCATTCCAGCAGCGGGACTTCAGCTCATCGCGGGCCGGAGAATCGCCAGGGGGCCCGCCAACCGGCGCGGCGCGATTCCCATCCCTGCCGAATATCCGGTGTCGGAGAATTCGGCAACCGGCGGGGGCAGGATTCACGCCAGCCCCCGGCGATTCTCCAACCCGGCGGGGGGTCGGAGAATCCCGCCCCTCATGTCTCCAGGCAGGACCCACCAGCCATTGCAAGTAAACAGTGTCAATCCGGGTGATGAATGGTGTGCCACCCTAACGGTCAACCGATCACCGATAACATTCCGTCTGGACACTGGCGCCTCCGCCAACCTCATAACATGGTCAGCCTTCTACGCCATGAAGGTCAGACCACCAATTCGGCCATCCCGTTGCAAGATGGTCGACTGCAATGGAAACGTTATCCCGGCCATGGGATCCTGCCAGCTCCAGGTGACACACAACACATACACGGCCACACTGTCCTTCGAAATAGTCGGATCATCAAAGGACTCCCTGCTAGGCGCACAGGCATGCAAGGTTCTCCACCTCATGCAGCGGGTCCACGCTCTGTCTCCAGAAGGCACATCAGACTTCCCGGATGCAGAATTTAGGGCACAGCTTCAATCGCTCCTCGCCCACAACCAGGAGGCATTCGAGGGCATGGGCACACTGCCCTATACCTACAGAATAAGGCTCAAAACGGACGCCACCCCGGTCATTCACGCACCTCGCAGGGTCCCAGCGCCACTCAAAGACCGCCTCAAGCAGCAGCTGCAGGATCTCCAGGACCAAGGGGTGCTATCCCGGGTCACGGAGCCCACGCCATGGGTCAGCTCCATGGTGTGCGTTAAGAAGCCCTCTGGCGAGCTCCGGATCTGCATTGATCCAAAAGATCTCAACAAAATCATAATGAGGGAACACTACCCCATACCCAAACGGGAAGAGATCACGAGCGAAATGGCCCGGGCTAAAATCTTCACAAAACTGGATGCCTCGAAGGGTTTTTGGCAGATCCAACTGGACCAGTCCAGCAGGAAGCTGTGCACCTTCAACACCCCTTTCGGCAGGTTCTGCTATAACAGAATGCCATTTGGCATCATCTCGGCATCCGAGGTCTTTCACAGGATCATGGAGCAGATGATGGAGGGCATCGAAGGGGTGCGTGTCTACATTGATGACGTCATCATCTGGTCCACCACACCACAGGAGCACATCAATCGTCTCCAGCGCGTCTTTGCGCGGATACGGGAAAACGGCCTGCGCCTCAACCAAGCCAAGTGTTCTGTCGGCCAAACCGAGCTGAAGTTTCTGGGGGGCCACATATCCCGGTCCGGGGTCCGTCCGGATGCAGACAAGGTGAGCGCCATTACAGCCATGCCGCAGCTGGCAGACAAGAAAGTAGTGCTACGCTTCCTAGGCATGGTCAACTTCCTGGGGAAGCTCATTCCCAACCTTGCCTCCCACACGACAGCTCTTCGCCACCTAGTCAAGAAGTCCATGGAGTTCCAGTGGCTGCCCGCACACCAGAAGGAATGGGAGGAGCTCAAAATTAAGCTCACCACAGCCCCGGTATTGGCGTTTTTCGACACATCTCGTGACACTAAAATTTCAACTGATGCCAGCCAGTCCGGCATTGGGGCGGTACTCCTACAGCGGGATGACACTGCGTCATGGGCCCCGGTCGCCTATGCCTCGCGGGCCATGACCCCCACAGAACAGCGCTACGCGCAAATCGAAAAGGAGTGCCTGGGTTTGCTAACCGGAATAGACAAGTTCCATGACTACGTGTATGGTCTCCCCCAGTTTACCGTTGAGACTGACCATCGCCCCCTGGTCAGCATCGTACATAAGGACCTGAATGAAATGACCCCTCGCCTCCAGCGCATCCTACTTAAACTCAGGAGGTATGACGTCCAACTGGTCTACACCCCGGGAAAGGACCTTATCATTGCGGATGCCCTATCTAGAGCAGTGAGCACACCGCCCGACTCGGAGGGGTTCGTCTGTCAGGTCGAAGCGCAGGTGGCCTTCACATTGGCAAATCTGCCAGCCGACGACTCCAGTCTGGCCCGTATTCGCCGGGAGACTGCGGCTGACCCCCTCCTACAACGTATGATGCGCCACATGTCGGGAGGGTGGCTCAAGGGACAGTGCCCGCAGTTCTACAATGTCCGGGACGACTTGGCCGTGATTGATGGTGTCCTCCTAAAGCTGGACCGGATTGTGATTTCGCACAGCATGCACAAGCTGGTCCTTGACCAACTACACGAAGGCCATCTCGGGGTCGAGAAGTGCAGACGGAGGGCTCGAGAGGCGGTATACTGGCCGGGCATCAGTGATGACATTGCCAATATGGTGCTCAACTGCCCCACCTGCCAAAGGTTTCAGCCGGCGCAACCTCCTGAGACGCTTCAGCCCCATGAGCTGGTGACGTCCCCCTGGGCGAAGGTGGGTGTGGACCTTTTTCACGCGCTCGGCAGGGACTATGTAATTGTCATTGATTACTTTTCAAACTATCCAGAGGTCATACGCCTGCACGATTTGACATCGTCCGCTATCATAAGGGCCTGCAAAGACACCTTCGCTCGCCACGGCATTCCGATTACAGTCATGTCGGACAATGGGCCCTGTTTTGCCAGTCAGGAATGGGCATCATTTGCGGCTTCACACACGTGACGTCCAGCCCTCTGCATCCGCAGTCCAATGGAAAGGCGGAGAAGGGCATTCACATCGTCCAGCAGCTCCTCTGCAAGGCTGCTGCTGCTGGATAGGATTTCTGCCTCGCCCTGCTGGCTTATCGCTCGGCCCCACTAGCCACTGGCCTCTCACCAGCCCAGCTGTTGATGGGTCGCGCCCTCAGGACCACTGTGCCATCCATTCTGGTACCCACAGCCAACCATGCTCCGGTACTGCACAGGATGCAACAGCAGCGCGTTCACCAGAAGCGATCGTATGACACACGGGCAACTGATCTTCCCGCCCTGGCGCCTGGAGACGACGTCCGCATCCACCTACCAGAAGGAGGCTGGTCAGCACCTGCCGAAGTTCTCCTACGCATGGCTCCCCACTCGTTCCTGGTTCGCATGCCTGATGGCTCCATTCGCAGGCGCAATCGCCGGGCTCTTCGCCTGCTTCCACACTCGCTACGGGAACTTACACCGGTACCACGCCCTCCTGTTGTTCCTGATGTCGACTTCGTGGAGCTTCCTGCCACCATACCCATTCCGTCGTCACCCGTGGCCAGGTCCATTCCTCAGCCGGTGGATCCTGACCCACCCTTGAGGCGGTCAACCCGAATTCGTCGCCCACCTACTAGACTGGACTTATGAGCCTGTTTGAACATTGAACTCATAATACCACTGTGTTAATATGTTTCTATTTTTCCTTGTCATTACAGGAGTTTGTTTTGACGTTCAACATTTTCCCGTCTTTTGTTTATGGTACAATCTCGTTGCTATGTCACACCTGACATCGCCCCTTGTATATAGTTTAGCCCCATGTACATGCTGTCGATATTGCACACATGCACATTCAGCTGCACTCAGTACACATCTCTATTTATAACCACATAGGCACATGTTCTTGTAAAAAACCATGATATTCAGGTAAACATCATGGTGCAAACATACATACATACTGATGGACAGATCAACGGACCAATCAATACACACACAACACCACAGCCAATCACAGGCAAGAGCATACACACTACAAAGCAGGGAACACGACACTTCCCACTCATTCCAGCAGGCGACAGCTCAGGCCACAGAGCTCATAGCAAGCCACTCAGACATCCACCATGTGCTGAGTGCCACTCCAAGATAGTATTAGGAATAGGTCCACAGATTCAAGGGTTATGATCGAACCTCAGTAACCAGTTTACCACTGTAAATATATGTTAGTAATAAAACTGAGTTGTACCATCCGCAACCGTGTTGGTTCGGCTGTGTAGCAGAGCACCCAACACATCATGGAATACTTTCCATTTGCCTGGATGAGTGCAGCTCCAACAACACTCAAGAAGCTTGACACCATTCAGGACAAAGCATCTCACTTGATTGCTCCCCTTTCCACAGACATTCAAACCCTCCACCACCGATGAACAGTGGCAGCCGTGAGTACCACCTGCAAGATGCACTGCAGGAACTCGCCAAGGTTCCTTAGGCAGCACCTTCCAAATCCACAGCCGCTGCCATCTTGAAGGACAAGAGCAGCAGATACCTGGGAACCCCACCACCTGGAGGTTCCCCTCCTAGTCACTCACCACTCTGACTTGGAAATATATCGCCGCTCCTTCACTGTCGCTGGGGCAACATCCTGGAACTCCCTCCCTAACAGCATTGTGGGTGCACCTACACCTCAGGGACTGCAGCGGTTCTAGAAGGCAGCCCACCACCACCTTCTTGAGGGCAGCTAGGGATGGGCAATAAATGCCGGCTGAACCAGCGACACTCACATCCCAAAAATGAATTTTTATTTTTATTTAAATCACATTGTTGGATTGATGCCTGTGTTGTAGTTGTACTGGGACAGGTTGGCTGGAGGTGTGGCTAGTTCTGGAGCAGAAGGCTTCAGTATTTCATGTTATTGTTGAAGACCGTAGACTTTACTGTGTTCAATGTACTCAGCCTATTCTTGATGTCAGGTAGAGTGAATGGGGTTGGCTGAAGAATTGCATCTGTCATGGTGGGACCATCAGGAGGAGGCTGAGAGGACCATCCTTTTGTCTCTTCTGGCTTTGGGGGTTACAAATGCTTCAGCCTTGTCGTTTACACACACTCAGGTATGACAATCACCAAACGCGTGACAGAGGATTTGAGCTAGGGGACGCAGTCCACGTTTGGAATTTTAGGGACAGCGGCTAGTGGATTCCAGGGACCATAGTGGAGAGAACGGGGCCAACCTCCTGTGACAGGAGAGGCTGAATAGACTCGGACTGTTTTCATCAGAAGGACGGAGGTTGAGCGGTGACCTGATAGAGGTCTACGAGATTATGAGGGGCTTGGATAGAGTGGATGGGCAGGGACTCTTTCCCAGGGTGGAGGGGTCAGTCACTAGGGGGATAGGTTTAAGGTCTGTGGGGCAAAGTTTAGAGGAGATGTGCGAGTTATGTTTTTTACACAGAGGGTGGTGAGTGCCTGGAACGCTTTGCCAGGGGAGGTTGTGGGAGCTGATACATTAATGGTTTAAAAGGCATCTTGACAAGCACATGGACAGATTGGGTATAGAAGGATACGGCACAAGGAAGTGCTGAGGGTTTCCGCACCTTTAGGGGCCAAGCCCTCACCTTGAGGGGCTAGGCCCGCGCCGGAGCGGTTTCCGCTCCGCCGGCTGGCAGAAAAGGCCTTTGATGCCACGCCAGCCGGCTCCGAAAGGACTTCGCCGGGCGATGCATGCGCGGGATCATCAGCGGCCGCTCACGGCATCCCCGCGCATGCGCAGGGGAGGGGGTGTCTTCCGCCTCCGCCATAATGAAGACCATGGCGAAGGCGGAAGAAAAAGAGTGCCCCCACGGCACAGGCCCGCCCACGGATCGGTGGGCCCCGATTGCAGGCCAGGCCATCGTGGGGGCATCCTCCGGGGCCAGATCACCCCGCGCCCCCCCCCCCCCCAGGACCCCGAAGCCTTCCCGCGCCGCCTTGTCCCGCCGTTGAAAAGGAGGTCTAATCCACGCCGGCTGGCGAGGGTTGACAGCGGCGGGACTTCGGCCCATCGCGGGCCGGAGAATCGCCGGGGGTGCGCCCGCCGACCGACGCGATTCCCGCCGACCGGCGTGGCGCGATTCCCGCCCCCGCCGAATCTCTGGTGGCGGAGAATTTGGGGCACGGCGGGGGCGGGATTCACGCCAGCCGCCGGCGATTCTCCGACCCGGTAGGGGATCGGAGAATCGCGCCCATGATCAGCTCCATTTCTTAAAGGTTCATTGCTTAAACATCCATTTCTTAAAGGCACTCTCACATGACACCTCCCCCCAAGAAAAAAAAATAACCATCAACTTCAAGATGGTTTCATTTTTCACCTTTGCACCATCAATTAAGAAATGCACACAGTAAAAATATTTTATCAGTTCAAAAATAAAATACACGCAAACAGGTAGAATAATATAGTCCATTTTTTTCCTGTTCTTCTTCCTCCAACCGAAATCCTTCTCGATTGACAGTCTCTTTGAACAAGAAAGTCTCTGCACGATCCATCCATTCCTCTATGCCTTGGCATTTCTCTTTAAAGATAGAGACTTCAGTTCAATCTGATCACAGAGTCCCTTGCAATTCTCCAATACAGGAGCATCGGTTTCCACAGCTTTCAGGCAGTTGAAAGTCCGCTGTCCATTGACATTTTTGACGTTTCATCAGCAAGTCCATCAGTGGAGCAACCACGCTACAAATCTTTTGCACAAAGGTTCGATCAAATCCACTCATGCCAAGAAATCGCAATATCTCCCTTCATCTTGAGGGCGTCGGAAACTCCTCAAGGAAAGTGATTTGGGCTTTTCCAAATTCACTTCTGGCTAGGTTTATCACCAAACTCGCCACCTGAAGACGATCGAATAACTCCATCAGATGTTGTAAATGTTCTTTCCATGTCTGGCTGAAAATTACCAGATTGTCGATGTATACCGCACAATTGGGTAATCCTGAAACAACTGTATTAGTTAACCGTTGAAATGTGGCTGGGGCGTTTTTCATGCCAAATGGCATAACTTTGAATTGGTATATACTATCAGGAGTCACAAAAGCTGAAATCTTGTTCGCCCTTTCGGATAAAGGTACCTGCCAGTAACCTTTAAGTAAATCCAATTTGGAAATAAAAGCGGATTGTACTACTTTCTCAATGCAATCCTCCAAACGTGGGATAGGATAAGAGTCCATTTTTGTAACTGCATTCACCTTTCTATAGTCCACACACAATCGTTGGGTACCGTCTGGTTTAGGCACAATCACAATGGGTGAGCTCCATTGGTTGCAACCCACTTCAATTATGCCATTTTTAAGCATACTCTCAATCTCTTTGTTAACCTGTGCCAATTTTAAAGGATTAAGTCTATATGGATGTTGTTTGATAGGAAAAGCATTTCCCACATCTACATCATGTATAGCCATTTTAGTACTTCCCAATTTATCTCTACAAACTTGCCCATGTGATATCAATAACTCTTTCAGGTCAGTTCGTTTTTCCTCTGGAAGGTATCTTAACAATTTATCCCAATTTGTAAGAACATCCTCATTTTCCAATTTAATTTGAGGTATGTCAAATTCACAGTCATCTGGATTTGGTTCGTCACTTTGAGTGAGAATCATTAAAACCTCCTTTTTCTCTCCTTCCCTTTCAAAGTACCTGTTAAGCATATTCACAAGACACACTCGGTGAGTCTTCCTTCTATCTGGTGTTTTTACCACATAATTCACCTCACTTAATTTCCTTTCAATCTGATAAGGTTCACAAAACCAACTTTTAAAGGCTCACCTACCACTGGTAACAACAGTAAAACTTTACCTCCACTGGCAAAACTACGAACTTTGGATTTCTTGTCCGTTACCCGTTTCATCACATTTTGTGCAATTTTCAAAAGTTGTCTAGCCAATTCACCTACTCTATTTAATCGTTCCATAAAATTTGACACGTAATCCAATAATGTAATTTACGATTTCTCACCCACCAATTTTTCCTTAATCAATATAAGTGGTCCACTTACCTCATGACCAAAAATTAGTTCAAAGGACTAAATTTGGTTGACTCATTAGGTGCATCCCTAATTGCAAACAGTACGAATGGAATTCCTTTATTCCAATCCTCTGGATAATCTTGACAATAAGCCCTTAACGTTGTCTTTAATGTCTGATGCCACCTTTCTGACGCACCCTGCGATTCTGGATGGTACGCAGTTGATTTAATTGTTTTATTCCTAAGCTATCCATAACTTCTTTGAATAACTTTGAGGTAAAATTTGATCCTTAATCCGATTGTATTTCTGTGGGTAGTCCATAGCTAGTAAAGAATTTTAGTAACTCCTCCTCAATCATTTTAGCTGTAATATTACGTACTGGAATGGCCTCTGGAAACCTAGTAGACACATCCATTATAATCAAAAGATATTGATTCCCACTTTTTGTTTTAGGAAGCGGTCCTACGCAATCAATTAGGACCCTTGTAAAAGGTTCTTCAAATGCTGGAATGGGTATTAAGGGCGCTGGTTTTATCACTGCTTGAGGTTACCCTCTCACTTGACATGTGTGACATGATTGACAAAATTTTATTACATCTTTATGTAGTCCAGGCCAATTTCTGGATTTTAGCTTGAGTTTTCCTTATCCCCAAATGACCTCCCACTGATGCCTCATGTGCAACTCGCAACACCTCCTTTCTATACCCTACCGGCAATACTACTTGATGAACTTCTGCCCACTTTTCATCCGCCTGCATATGTACAGGTCTCCATTTTCTCATCAAGACATCACTTTTACGGTAATAACACTCTGGTATACACTCAGATTCCTCTTCCGTATATGCTTTCTGATACATCCGTTTTATTTCTACATCTTTCTGTTGTAACTCCGCCAATATTCCTGAACTAAAAATATCCGCCTCATCCTCCACCTGTTCTTCTTTTTCAACCATCTGATCAAAAATCATTTCTGATAATTGCACTTCAACTTCATCCTCACTCTTTGATTTCACCTCTTGTCTTAACCTGGGACTTTGCGACCTTGTTACTACACAATCCGGAAAAATCCCAGCATATTCGTCCTTCAACACGTCAGTTGTCTGATTTTCCACTGGCTTTTCAACCACTGTAGGCATCACTGCCATTTGCGATCCAGCTATATCATTACCCAAATAAACTCTATTCCTGGACAAGATAGTTCCTCTATTACTCCTCCTACCACTTCACCACTCTTGCACTGGACTTTCCAACCTTACCTTATATAATGGAACGCTACTCCTCTCACCCTGAATTCCACATATTACCACCTGTTCTGGCAACATCTTCCCAAACTACATAATTCCTCATCTCTTACCATTAAAGATTGACTAGCTCCCATATCTCTTAAAATTGTGACTTCTTTACCTGCTCCTCCTGATACACATGAGTAAACTTTCAGTAAATTCTTGAAAGTGATCTGGCACGTTCTTATCAATCACCTCTTGATCAGGTTGTACAATCTTTTGCACCTCCTTCGCTTTCCTTGGGCTTTCCTTTACCATTCTAACAAACCCCACTGTCTTATCCTGTTTTACCACATCAGCCTTCCCAGTGCTTTTCTTCAACCGCCAACACTGACTTTACATGGCCTAGTTTATTACAGTGAAACCATTTGAAACTTTTCATTTCTCTTCCACCCTCCTGGATTTCTTTTTTAATCTGAGGTACACTCTCTTTATTATCTCCAATCAGATCACCTTTACCTTTACCACTTGAGTATTTCTCATGTCCCCAGTTTCGATCCCTCATAGGCTGAAACTGATGTTGGAAACCAAGCTTTGAGTTATGAACTAATTCATAATTCTCTGCTATTTTTGCTGCTAAACTCACAGTTTTAACCCTCTGCTCTTCCACATGTGTTCTCACTACATCAGGAATTGAATTTTTAAACTCCTCCAAAAGTATAATTTCTCTGAGAGCTTCATACGTTTGGTCTATTTTCAAAGCCCTTGTCCACCTATAAAAATTACTCTGTTTGAGCCTTTCAAACTCCATGTATGTTTGACCAAATTCTTTCCTTAAATTTCTAAACTTTGTCTGTAAGCTTCAGGCACTAGTTCATCTGCACCTAAGATTGATTTTTTCACCTCTTCATACGTTTCAGATACCTCCTCCGGTAGTGATGCAAACACTTCACGAGCTCTACCTACCAGCTTTGTTTGAATCAGTAATACCCACATGTCCTGTGGCCATTTCATTTGTTTAGCTACCTTCTCAAATGAAATGAAAAAGGCTTCTATATCCTTCTCGTCAAACTTTGGCAATGCTTGGACATGTTTAAATAGATCCCCACCACGTCTTTGACTATGACGCTCTGTCTCACTATCCTCATCAATCTCATCCAACTGTACGTTTCCCTTTACATCTGCCAATTTTAACTAACTGTCATGTTTCATGGCCATTTTACGAAGTTCAAACTCTCTCTCTTTATCTTTTTCCCTGATCTGTATCTCCCTTTCTATTTCTTTTTGTTCTGCTCAGGCTATTCTTTCTTTTTCTTTTTGTTCCTACAGGGCTATTCTTTCTTTTTCTCTCATTGCATATTCAAGCTGCTTTAATTCTTTTTCATGTTCAAGTTGCTTTAATTCTTTTTCATGTTCAAGTTGCTTAATCGGCAACTGGAGCTTTGCCATTTCTAATGAGTCAGAATGTATCTCAGGTAAATGTAAATGCTCAGTTACCGCTGTAAGTACCTCATCTTTTTGCATTTTGCTAGGCAATGTTAACTGCAATGTTTTTGCCAAATCTAACAATTTGCTTTTAGTCTCTGTCCGTAAGGTACTGTGTGTTACCGTGTCGACCCCCAAAAACGTCTGAGCCTCTGAAAGAGCCATTGTCCACAACACACTCCCCACGTAAACTAAAATACCACACCTGAAAAGCAACCACACAAATGCTCACCCCTCACTGTCTTTAAGTTCACTAAGCCAATCCAATAGATAGGCTTTTATCCCGGACGAGCCCCCAATTGTTATGGGTCAGAGTTTAGAGAATCCCAAAGTGTAGCATGGAGTTCAACTGACCCACAACTTTTAATAGATTGTGGTGTGGGAAGCACACGGCATACTCTCCAGGTGTGATACAGCAGAAATGGACAAGTGGTTTTTAAAACAAAACAATGTTTATTCTATGAACACAAGTTAACCCTTTTAAAACAAACATTGAATATCTTAACACCCATTACTTCAATGGTAACCCCATAAAACTCCAACACTAAATAATCCTTCAAACTGTTCCTTTAAACATCCAAAAGACTTCAAACCTTCAAACATAGGAGCACATTAAGTTACATTCAATATATTTATAGTCTTTGGATTGCTCAAATCAACAGACCAGCTCTGTGTTTCTTCATGCAGCTCACGGCAAAACACACAGACATTCCCAGCTGCTCTCTCAAACTGAAACTCAAAAAGCAGAAGTGAGCTCAGCTCCCCCCACCCTCTGACATCACTACAGTAATATGATCAGCTCCATTTCTTAAAGGTACATTGCTTAATCATCCATTTCTTAAAGGTACTCTCGCATGACAGAAGGTGTCGTTGAGAGAGCCTCGGTGAGTTGCTGCTGTATATGGTAGATGGGGTACACACGGCTGTTACTGTGTGTCGGTGCTGGAAACAGTGAATGTTGAAGGTGGTGGATCGGCGCCAGGTGTTAAGGAGATACCAGAGCCATGTCTGCAATGTGCGCTGAGCAAGTCACATGCCTAGAATCCCAGATAGAAGGAGCCAATCTCAGATCATTACCTCGTGCCACTGCCCCGCCTTCTGCCTGGTGATCCTGCACATTTGTCCTTTTCGGATGACAGTCAAATCGCTGTTGAATATCTCGAGTGACCCTGCCTCCATCATACTGTCAAGGAGCACATTCCACATCATCACCACTCATTGGCTGAATGCATTATAAAGAAACCCTAATGATAACAAAGAAAGTGAGAAACACATTCACAGGGGCATATTTGCACAGCATCTCTTTCCAAAGACTTTCTTTCTCAAATATCATTGTGTTATTGTGAATTAGCAGTAGTGATTGTATTTTAACATAATTATCATATACAAGCTATTTACACAGCATTATTAGACCTTGCTATTTCCAATGTTGGTAGAGTTACGAATGTATTTATGATGTATGTCAGTGAAAGATCAATGCTTTCAAATCCAGAAGCAAGAAGTGGATAATTTATCACTTTGACATTTTTTCCCAGTGATTTCAAATGGTGTAACTGCTTTCAGGTAGCTGTCGTTGCCTTTTATGTTGTTGAAGTTTGATGCCAGTTGCAATGCGTAATTTCAGTGGGCTGTTTTTGTGGCATTTTGCAGCAGCGTAATGAACTCGCCATTCAATCGATCCAAAGACATATCTCGAACAATTCCCGTGCTACGTCCATTTTCAGATCTCGAGATGGGCGAAGGAGCGAGCCTGCTTGCTGGAGACCAGTCCTTGAGCGATGCCACTGGGAAACAGTAAACCTACAAATACTCCTTTGGCTCAACCTCTGAGCAACATAAAAATTAATAAAGGTTCCTTTACCTTTACCAGCGCCTTGTCTTTTTGCTGCTATTGACTGTGCACAAGTGTAATTCAGATTTGGTTTCAAAGAACAAAGAACAAAGAAAATTACAGCACAGGAACAGGCCCTTCGGCCCTCCCAGCCTGCGCTGATCCAGATCCTTTATCTAAACCTGTCTTCTATTTTCCAAGGATCTACTTCCCTCTGTTCCCCGCCCGTTCATATATCTGTCTAGATGCATCTTAAATGATGCTATCGTGCCCGCCTCTACCACCTCTGCTGGCGAAGCGTTCCAGGCACCCACCACCCTCTGCGTAAAAAAACTTTCCACGCACATCTCCCTTAAACTTTCCCCCTCTCACCTTGAAATCATGACCCCTTGTAATTGACACCCCTACTCTTGGAAAAAGCTTGTTGTTATCTACCCTGTCCATACCTCTCATAATTTTGTAGACCTCAATCAGGTCCCCCCTCAACCTCCGTCTTTCCAACGAAAACAATCCTAATCTACTCAACCTTTCTTCATAGCTAGTACCCTCCATACCAGGAAACATCCTGGTGAACCTCCTCTGCACCCTCTCTACAGCATCCACATCCTTCTGGTAATGTGGCGACCAGAACTGCACGCAGTATTCCAAATGTGGCCTAACCAAAGTCCTATACAACTGTAACATGACCTGCCGACTCTTGTACTCAATACCCCGTCTGATGAAGGCAAGCATGCTGTATGCCTCCTTGACCACTCTATCGACCTGCGTTGCCACCTTCAGGGTACAATGGACCTGAACTCCCAGATCTCTCTGTACATCAATTTTCCCCAGGACTCTTCCATTGACCGTATAGTCCGCTCTTGAATTGGATTTTCCAAAATGCATCACCTCGCATTTGCCTGGATTGAACACCATCTGCCATTTCTCTGCCCAACTCTCCAATCTATCTATATTCTCTGACAGTCCTCCTTGCTATCTGCTACTCCACCAATCTTAGTATCATCTGCAAACTTGCTAATCAGACCACCTTCTCTCAGGGCGGAAAGACAATTGAACCTTCTGAATAAAAAACAATAGGACCAAGAACCACTGGGTCAGGGAAAGTAATCTCCCCAAAATGAGCACATGGCAGAACCAAATACCACACTGCCCAGAGTTCCGAAAAGGTCGATGTAGCAATTGTATTCCCTCACATTCCCCCATCCTAGAGGAGCTAAAAATGATTAAATTAAGAAGGCAAGCACTTACTGTGAGTGGCTTGAACGAACAACTCAAATGCTCCGTTTGCTGCAATGTGAGTGGCGGCAGGTTTTCAGACCTCTTCATCCTAGTGTTACCACACCTTGGCTAGTGCGCGGTCAGTTCCAGCCCCACAGGCCCCAGAGTCACAACACAACTGAATTAACCAATAATTCCCATAAAAATTCCCAAAGTCTTTGGCTCTTGGCTGTCCAATAATTACAGTCACCAGGTTTGTAAATTAAACACAATTACTGTTTATTTATAACAAGAACTATAATGAAATATGCAGTTAGTACAACTGGTTAGCTATTATTTAAGTCCTGACTCCCACTTTAACTGCCCCCACCTTCTACCCACACACATGAGGTGGTGGTGGTGTAGTAGTATTGTCACTGGACTAATAGTCCAGAGATCTAGAGTGCTCTGGGGGCCGAGGTTCAAATCCCGTCACTGTAAATGGTGAAATTTGAATTCAATAAAAATCTGGAATCTAAAAGCCTAATGATGACCAAGAAACCATTGTCGATTGTCTTAAAATCCCATCTGGTTCACTTCACTTTAAGGAAGGAAATCTGCCGTCCTTACCCGGTCTGGCCTATATGTGATTCCAGACCCCCAGCAATGTGGTTGACTCTTAGCTGCCCCCTCAAGGACAATTATGGATGGGCAATAAATGCTGGCACTGCCTGCGATGCCCATGATCCATGAATGAATTTTTATAAAAACACAAGACAGACAAACACAGAGGGGGGGGAAGGGGAAAAGAAAAAGGATGAATGTCAAAAGATAAGAATTTTTGCTTCAGATTATATATTTTTAGCAGCTTTGTTTCAACCCTGGCCTTCAGTTCAAGGCTTTTACTGTGGATTTATTCAGGTATCTGTAGTTTCAGAAATAAACACTCACAGTTTCTCTGGAGAAAGAATAGATTGTTATCTTTGTCTACAGTCAGTAGTGACTTTCCTGTAGATTGATTCAGTCAGTTTTCTCTGTGGTTTCAAGAATGCCACAGTACTCACAGCTTTTACTGGAGCGGCACCTTATTTCTGTTCAAACTTTGCTTTCAGTTCGAGGTTTGTCTCCAGGCCTCTGTAGGTTCAAGAATGTATCATCCGCAGGCTTTCTGGAGAGAGACAGCCCTCACCTTCTGGAGAGTGTTAGCTGGATCTTTCTGGAGAGAGTTAGTTGGATCTTTCCATCACCGTACTGCCAGAATCAAAACTGAAACCAAATTCAAACCTTGGGAGTCTGAAAGAAACATCCCAGTGGAATAGGATCCAATCACCACCTGTTACCTTGCAGAGCACAGCCCTTTGAGTCAATTCATTGACCGCCAGATCCATCGACCCCCGAGTCCCAATCCACCTCTCTCTATGGAGCCAACATATCTGCAGCTTCTGTTTAAACCAGCACAATCTTCCGGATTCTTCCTGCTTCAGTTGAAGATACAGGCTTCTTGCTGTAAAGTGGCAGGTCCATTAATCATCCATGGATCAAAAATGTAACCGTAAAAAATAGAAGAAAGAGGAAATAAGGGAATAAACAGGGTATGGGCAAGGCGGACCCTTACAATTGAATCACTAACTGGTTACAGCACAGAAGAAGGCCTTTCAGCCCATTGTGTCCATGCTGGCCGTTTGAATGATCTACTCAGCTTCTCCCACTCCTCTGTCTTTTCCCCATAAGCCTGCAATGTCTTTTCACTTCAGATGCTTATCCAATTCCCTTTTGCAAGTTATGATTGAATCTGTCACCATCTCACTCTCAGTGCACAAATCACTCACTGCCTAAATAGTTTCCTCATGTTGCCACTGGTCCTTTTACCAATCAACTAAAATCTGTGGAATGAAGGCAAAATGCTGCATATGGAAATTTGAAATGAAAACAGAAAGTGCTGGAAATACAGGGCGCGATCTGCCGGGCACATTGCACCTGAAAAGCAGCGCGACGCAGCTGGTTGATCCCACTTCCGGGATCTATCCAGCTCGTCACGCCTCCCGAGATCTCGTGAGACGTCGCGATGTGAATCCAGCCCGTTGTGGGTGGGATCATTTTCTAGCAAATCTAATCAAAGTGGGATCTAACGCCCTCACCTTGGAGACCTCCGGTGAGCGCCGTTTCGGACCGGTCTCCACAAACAGAGACCAGACGCAACGTCACTCGTAGGGGGACTCCCACGGGATCACCGCTGGGCAGGATGGCACCCTGACACGTCTGGTGCCACCCAGGCACTCTGTCATGGCCAGCCTGACATCCTGGCAGTGCCACCTGTGTATCTGCCAAGCTGGTGGGCACACTGCCAGGGTGCCAGGCTGGCATTGTCAAGCCGGCATTTTCCCCATGCTGAGGATTGGCCCCGGGGGAGCCCTTTGTGAATGCAGGATGGTGCGGGGGGGGGGGAAGGACCCCCTTATAGGTGAGTTGGGGTTTGGGGGTGTTCAGGGGTTGCATCAGGGGGTCGGGAGATGGTGTCCCAATCTTTCCGGCGAGCGGAGCTCCTCGGTGCATAAAATGGAAGTAAGTGTGACCTTGGCTGCCTGTTCCCTGCTGAGCCCCTTAGTCTGCCCGAATGCCGCTCTGCGCGCCGGGAAACACACAGATAATAGCGCTATGGGATTCTGTTCCCATTCGGCTCGATCACGCCCACAATTCTGAAGAAGAGTCATATTCGACCTGAAACATTAACTCCCACAGACGCTGCCAACCTGCTGAGTTTTCCCAGCATTTTCTGTTTTTTATCTTAAATCAATGTCCTCGGTTTCTCGATCCTTCCCCCAATGGGAACAGTTTCTCTATCGAATAACACCTCTATCTAATCTCCTGGTAACTTCTTCTTCTCGAAGGAGGTCAGGCCAAGTTTCACCTAGTCCATGGGGGAAGGGTGCCCCCTGCAATTGGAAGGATTCTTCTGATGGAGGAACCCCTCTTGGGTCACTTTAGGGCTTTAATTGGGGCATGGGTAGGCTTCCCGTCCAAGGCCATGTTTGCCCCACCGTCAAATCGTCTGGGTGGGCAAGATTCCGGAGGGAATCCCGTCCATGGTACTTTATGCTCCTCCTCACCCCCACCTCGGAACCCGCCGGTGGGTAGCTCAAAATTCTGGCCCAGGTGGTGTAGGTACACCCACGGTGCTGTTGGGGAGGGAGTTCAGGTATTTTGACACAGCGACATTGAAGGAACGGTGATACATTTCCGAGTCAGAATTGTGTGTAACTTGGAGGGAACTTGCAGGTGGGGGTGTTCCAAGGCACCTGCTGCCCTTCTCCTTCTAGGTGGTAATGGTCAGGGGTTTGGAAGATGCTGCCGAAGGGGCTTTGGTGAGTTACTGTTGTGCATCTTGTATGTGGTGCACACTACTGCCATTGTGGACAGTGGTGGAGAGAGTGCAAGTTGAAGGTGGTGGATGAGATGTCAATAAAATGGGCAGCTTTGTCCTGGATGGTGTCAACCTTCTTGAGTGTTGTTGGAGCTACACTCATCCAGGCAAGTGGATAATATTCCATCACACTCCTGACTTGTTTCTTGTTGATTGTGGACAGGCTTTGGGGAGTCAGGAGGTGAGTTACTCACCACAGAATGTCCAGCCTCTGACCTGCTCTTCTAGCCACAGTATTTATAAGGCTGGTCCAGCTCATTTTATGATCAATGGCCATGCCATTGAATATCAAAGGGAGATGGTTGGAATCTCTTGTTGGAGATGGTCCATGCCTGGCACCCGTGTGCATAGGAACATAGGAGTAGGAATGAGCCATTTGGTCCTTTCGGCCTGCTCCACGTTTCAATAAGAACATGGTTGATCTGGTTGCGATGTCAACTCCATTTTCCTGTCTTCATCCCATACCCTTTGACCCCCTTCCCTGACAAAAACCTGTCTAACTCTGACTTGAATTAATTCAATGACCCAGCCTCCATTACTTTCTCGGGAAGAGAACTCCACACACCAAACAGCCCTTTGGGAGAAAACATTTCTCCTCATCTCTGTCTTAAGAGGAAGACCTCTTATTTTTAAACTATGTCCCCTAGTTTGAGTCTCAAGAGGAAGCATGCTCCTAGCATCTAACATATCAAGTCCCCTCAGAATCTTATATGTTTCAATAAGATCACCACTCACTTTTCCAAACTCCAATTGTCTATATGGACTTCAGTAAGGCCTTTGACAAGGTCCCTCATGGTAGACTAGTACAAAAGGTGAAGTCACACGGGGTCAGGGGTGAGTTGGCAAGGTGGATACAGAACTGGCTAGGCCATAGAAGGCAGAGAGTAGCAATGGAAGGATGCTTTTCTCATTGGAGGGCTGTGACCAGTGGTGTTCCACAGGGATCAGTGCTGGGACCTTTGCTCTTTGTAGTATATATAAATGATTTGGAGGAAAATGTAACTGGTCTGATTAGTAAGTTTGCAGACGACACAAAGGTTGGTGGAATTGCGGATAGCGATGAGGACTGTCGGAGGATACAGCAGGATTTAGATTGTTTGGAGACTTGGGCGGAGAGATGGCAGATGGAGTTTAATCCGGACAAATGTGAGGTAATGCATTTTGGAAGGTCTAATGCAGGTAGGGAATATACTGTGAATGGTAGAACCCTCAAGAGTATTGAAAGTCAAAGAGATCTAGAAGTACAGGTCCACAGGTCATTGAAAGGGGCAACACAGGTGGAGAAGGTAGTCAAGAAGGCATACGGCATGCTTGCCTTCATTGGCCGGGGCATTGAGTATAAGAATTGGCAAGTCATGTTGCAGCTGTATAGAACCTTAGTTAGGCCACACTTGGAGTATAGTGTTCAATTCTGGTCGCCACACTACCAGAAGGATGTGGAGGCTTTAGAGAGGGTGCAGAAGAGATTTACCAGAATGTTGCCTGGTATGGAGGGCATTAGCTATGAGGAGCGGTTGAATAAACTCGGTTTGTTCTCACTGGAACGAAGGAGGTTGAGGGGAGACCTGATAGAGGTATACAAAATTATGAGGGGCATAGACAGAGTGGATAGTCAGAGGCTTTTCCCCAGGGTAGAGGGGTCAATTACTAGGGGGCATAGGTTTAAGGTGAGAGGGGCAAGGTTTAGAGTAGATGTACGAGGCAAGTTTTTTACGCAGAGGGTAGTGGGCGCCTGGAACCCGCTACCGGAGGAGGTGGTGGAAGCAGGGACAATAGTGACATTTAAGGGGCATCTTGACAAATACATGAATAGGATGGGAATAGAAGGATACGGACCCAGGAAGTGTAGAAGATTGTAGTTTAGTCGGGCAACATGGTCGGCACGGGCTTGGAGGGCCGAAGGGCCTGTTCCTGTGCTGTACATTTCTTTGTTCTTTGTTGTTCAATAGAACCAACCTGTTCAACCTTCCTGCATCCTAGGAATTAATCCAACGAACCTTCCCTGAACTGCTCCTAAAGTGGTTTTTTTTCCAAATCAGGAGACCAAAAGTGTGCACTGCATTCCAGATGTGGTCTCCCAGCAGTCCTGTGCAGCAGCAGTGAAACTTTCCTTTTTTTTATATTCCCTTGCAATAAACTCTCCATTTGCCTTCCCAATCGCTTGCTCTACCTGTAGATGAAATTTATGTGATTCGTGTACCAGTACACCCAGATCCCTCTGTACCTCAGAGTTCTGCAATCTTCGTCCATTCAAATAATGTGCTGATTTTCTATTCTTCCTGCCAAGTTCATATTTACCCCTGTGAGACTCCATCTGCCAAATTTGTATCCATTGATTTAATCTTTCTATATCCCTTTACCTACTCTCTACTTCCTCTTGACAACTTACTTTCTTACCTCTCTTGTTGCCAAGTGTGAGGCTATCCATTTTGGGAGGAATAACAGCAGAATGGATTATTATTTAAACGGTAAGATGTTAAAACATGCTGCTGTGCAGGGGGACCTGGGTGTGCTGATGCACGAGTCGCAAAAAGTTGGTGTGCAGGTGCAACAGGTGATTAAGAAGGCTAATCGAGTTTTGTCCTTCATTGCTAGAGGGATGGAGTTTAAGACTAGGGAGGTTATGCTGCAATTGTATAAGGTGTTGGTGAGGCCGCATCTGGAGTATTGTGTTCAGTTTTGGTCTCCTTACCTGAGAAAGGACATATTGGCACTGGAGGGAGTGCAGAGGAGATTCACTAGGTTGATCCCAGAGTTGAGGGGATTAGATTATGACGAGAGGTTGAGTAGACTGGGACTGTACTCATTGGAGTTTAGAAGGTTGCGGGGGGATCTTATTGAGACAAAGAAATTATGAAGGGAATAGATAGGATAGATGCGGGCAGGTTGTTTCCACTGGTCGGGGAAAGCAGAACTAGGGGGCATAGCCTCAAAATAAGGGGAAGTAGATTTAGGACGGAGTGTAGGAGGCACTTCTTCACCCAAAGGGTTGTGAATCTCTGGAATTCCTTGCCCAGTGAAGCAGTTGAGGCTCCTTCTTTAAACGTTTTTAAGAAAAAGATAGATAGCTTTCTAAAGAATAAAGGGATTCGGGGATATGGTGTACGGGCCGGAGAGTGGAGCTGAGTCCACAAAGATCAGCCATGATCTCATTGAATGGCGGAGCAGGCTCGAGGGGCCAGATGGCCTACTTCTGTTCCTAGTTCTTATGTTCTTATGTCATGAGTTTCAGCTTGCCAACCTGAAAAAGACCCATTTTTACCGACACTGACCTGCCAATCAACCCTGTATCAATGCTAATAAATTGCGTCCTACACTACATGCTGTTATCTTCTGTCGTAATCTTGGATGTGGTACCTTACCCAGTGCCTTTTGGAAATCCAAGTATTTATCCACTTTGAAAACTTTCAAATGATTAGTTAAACACAATTTCCCTTCCACAAAGCTATATTGGCTCTGCCTGGTCAAATTGTGATTATCTAAGTACTCTGCAATGAGCTCCTCAATGTTGGATTCTTTGACTTTCCCTACGACAGATGTTATGCAAGCTGGCTCATAATTTCTGGCTTTCTGCCTCACTCCTTTCTTGAATAATTTATTTCCTTTCTGGTTACATTTGCTATTTTCCAATCTGCCGGAACATTTCTCGAACCTCAGGAATTTTGGAAGATTAAAAACAACACATCTGCTATCTGTGCCACCACTTCCTTTAAGACCCTAGGATGCAGGCCATCTGGTCCTGGGGTCTTGTCAGCCTTTAGGTCTCATCTTTGGTAAGTTTTATAAGTCTTCTATCATGAATACAGGTACAAAATATCTTTTCAACACAATCACATTTTAAATTCCCCAGGCTCACTCTCTAGAGAGCCAATACCAGCTTTTGTCACTCTTTTTCTATTCAAGTACTAGTCGAGATTTTTCCAACCTGTTTATATATTATTAGCTAGCTTTTTCACATACTCTGCTTACTGTCTCTTTATTGAGCGCAGTTCAACAGAAACATTTCTCAGTGTCATTTTGTGCGTGTTTGGCAGGGTGTTTCTCTGTGACCAGGTTGGTGGATTGGCCTGTTTTCAAAGACACATAGTGCCAAAACCGAGCCCCACGAGATTCTTGCCACTGCTGACTGTCTCGCTGTCTGTTCCGCCAGACTCCCATCTCAGTTTTTCGCCGCTAACAAGGGGGAGGCTGCTTTTAAACGATCCCCTCACCACTCACTCCCAGTCAACACACAAGTATGGCATCACGTAGACCTGCTCCTTACTTTGGCAATGCCAACCTGGCCAGGCTGCTCAATGCCGTTGATGAGAGACAGGCCACCCTGATCGGAGGACCAGTGAGAGGGTCAGCAGTGCTGCCTGGGAGGCGATTGCAGTGGATGTCAGTGTGGGCAGAATGACTAGGAGAACCGTCAATGTCAGAAGAAGACCAATGCCCTCCACCAAGCTGCAAGTTGCCACCTTCCTCCTGGCATCAGTTCCGCCTGCCACCCCTCAAATTCCCAAAACCAGCCCCCCCAACACAGATCACTGGCTGACACCTCGCACCCACCCAACCTCTGTCCTTCGTGCTTGTTCCTCAGAACACCCTGGCACCCACCAACACAACCCCTTCATGTCCAGTTGTGATGCCCACACATGCCACCTGCTATAGATCCCCCTAACCCATCAAGCGTGCTGCTCACAATGCCCTATCTTTGTCCTTTCAGAATATAGCGCATAATAAGTGGGAAAGGGCCATGGGAGGGGGGGAGGGGGGGTTGCTGGGATGCCAGAGACCCGATTCGTCACCCTCTATGAGGAATGGGCCATGGAAATTGCGGGGTTGTCCAACGAGAGAGCAATCACTCTCAGTGAGGTTGACCGACACCGCAGAGGTGAGGATCTACTGTCCCTTCACTCAAATGACATGTCTCAAGTGAATTGGTCACGTCAGACAAAATTATCCTTCTCTCTCACTGACCCTCTCATGGTCTCACAGGATCTCCATCTGATGAGGCCGGGCCATCGGAGTTGTTCCACCCCCGCCACCCAAGAGACCACCTCAGAGGAGAGCTCCGTTGAGACCACCATCGAGGTATCAAAGCTGTCACCGGCGCAGAGACTCCTCGGTGGGCGCCATTAGTGGTCAGGCTGCAGGGGCACAATCTGCTGAGCAGCACACAGTTTCTGAAGCACATCAGGTGGAGGCAGGAATGTCCGAGGGAGTCAGCAGTCAGGGGTCTGCTGCACCCAGGACACAGCTGGGCCCCAGCCAGATGCCGAGCCTTTGGACAAGGTTCTCCCAGAGATGATGTAGATGATAGGCCAAAGCTGTGGAATGTTAGCCTTTGTATCTACAGGCTTAGAATATAACAATGTAAAAGTCATGCTCTAGATGTGCAAAGCCTCGATTAGACTGCACATGGAACACTGCGATCAATTCTGGGCAACACACCTCAGGGGCGATATATTGGACGATGCAGGACTGCAAATCTAGTGGGTTTACCAGAATAATAGCTGCACCACTGGCAGGGTTTTCCAGCCCTTCTTGCCAGCGGGATCTTCCAGTTCTGCCAAGGGCTCTCCATGGTGATTTCCCCGGCGGTGGGGCAGGCGAGCCATGGACCTCGGCGGGACCGGAAGGCCCTGGGCTCAGGGTGAAGTGAGGAATGTATTCTCTGGAATTTAGACGGTTAAGGGGTGTCCTGACTGAAGTTGGCATGATACAAAGTTGAACAGATGAGATAGTTTGGAGGAAAGTTGGGGAGTCTGCGGCTAAGGGCCTAGGCAGAAAATCCTGAGCCAGGTCTTTCATGAGTGAAATGAGGAAAGATTCCTGCACACAAAGGGTGGCAGAGGTTTGGAACTTTCTTCCTTAAGTGACAATTGATGCCAGATTAATGGTGAATTTTATAACTGAGATTGATTGTGTTATGGGCCAGGGTTTAGAGAATCCCAAAGTCCATGGAGTTCACCTGACCCACAACTTTTAATAGATTGTGGTATGGGGAGCACACTGCTCACTCCACAGGTGTGGTATAGCAGAAAATGGACCAGTGGTTTTTAAAACAAAACAATGTTTATTCTATGAACTCAAGTTAACCTTTTTAAAACAAACAGTGAATATCTTAGCAACCAGTAAATCAAATACCCCCCCCAAATAATACAACACTAAGTAACCTGTATGCTGTCCTTCTACACCCAAAAGACTTAACAAACCTTCAAACAGGAGCACATTAGGTTTACATTCAATATTGAGACCTTTGTACAATTCTGAGTTCACCAAATGATCCATCGATAGTCTTTGGATGGCAAAGATCAACAGCAGTGCAGCTCACTGAAAAACACAGACACACCCAAGCTTTTTCAAACTGAAACTAAAAAGCAGAAGTAGAGCTCAGCTCCACCCACACTCTGACATCACTCCAGTAACATGAGCAGCTCCATTTCTTAAAGGTATATTTCTTAAACACCCATTTCTTGAAGGGTACTCTCACATGACAATAGACTTTTGTCAGCCAAAGATATTGAGGGATATGAGGATCTCTATGAATGACAGTACTGGCTTGAGGGGTTAAAGGTTCATGTTCCTACGTTGCAACAATTTCTATCAGGTGTACAGGTGACATTGAAAAGAAAATTTGGGGTGTTTTTGTGTAATGGGCGGCACGGTAGCACAGTGGTTAGCACGGTTGCTTCATAGCTCCAGGGACCCGGGTTCGATTTTTGGCTTAGGTGACTGTCTGTGCGGAGTCCGCATGTCCTCCCCGTGTGTGCGTGGGTTTCCTCCAGGTGCTCCGGTTTCCTCCCACAGTCCAAAGATGTGCAGGTTAGGTGGATTGGTCCTGCTAAATTGCCCCGTGGCGTCCAAAAAAGCGAGGAGGGTTGCTGGGTTACAGGGATAAGGTGGAGGTGTGGCCTTAGGCAGGGTGCTCTTTCAAGGGCCGGTGTAAACTTGATCGGCCAAATGGCCTCCTTCTGCACTGTTCCAACCAGCAGGTGGCAGTACAGACATACCATGCGGCCTCAAGACCAAGATCATGTTACCTGAGGACCTGTACATAAAGAGAGGTTCATCCACCCTTCTCCACAAGAATATGAGGTAGAGGGGTGAGATGTACATGGAACAGGTCAGCAGAAGTTTTAAGTTCCAGAGGACTAGCAAGACTCCATGATAATGTGCTCTGTATCAGATATCAGATTGCCATCCTAGTGCGCGAGACACAATAAAAGGATCTTGGTTGGACAGATCAAAGTGTTTGGTGAGTTCATCTTAAAGTGCAAGGGGCCAAATACAACAGAGTGACCCTTACTCTGCTGTGTTGCCCTTAAAGGGACAATCGCACTAACTACAAAGTGACGTAAGGCAGACTCCTGCGAAGAGGTGTAAGAACTCTCAATGTTGCTGCAAGAAGTAATTTTCTGAGTAACACTCTGGATTTTGCCACAGCGCCTGCGGAAAAGTGCCTTATTTCAATACCGAGGCGGCAGTGTAACTCCAATCTTTAGTAACAACAACACGTTTGCATTTTAAACAACAGCTGAGCAGCGAATATAATGATTGGGATCAAATTACGGACACATTAGCGCTGCGTAACTGTCAGGTATCACACAGACTATATAAACAGACTTTAGTGACTCGACTCAGAGGCACTTCACCAGCAAGTCTCAGCTAGTTTGGCTGTCCGTGAGATGAGCTGATTCCTGTTTCAACAAATCACAGTTTTAACAACATCCAAAGATAATTATTTCTTGTTTTACTCACTTATAGCATGAAATGTCTTCCTCTCCTCGTCGTCGCAGTGGAAAGTGAAATTGTACCACTCACTGGTTCAGCAACATGAACAGTGAAATAAACAAAACTGTAATTAACGGGGAAAAGCCTGGGACTCGTGATTGACATGGAAATCATTACTTTTCAACACAGACGCCGAGGACATTTTTTTCCTTCTCTTCATTTATGAGATGTTGGCATCGTTGGCTGGGCCAGCATTTCATGTCCATCCCTAATTGTCCTTGGGCTAGAGTGGGTTTGCTAGCCATTTCAGAGAGCTTTTTTCAGAGCCAGCTACGTTACTGTGGGGACTGGAGTCGCGTGTAGGCCAGACCAGGTGAGGATGGCAGATTTCCTTCCCAAAAGGGCATTAGTGAACCAGATGGTTTTGTACGACAACCAACAATGGTTTCATGGTCATCGTTAGACTTTTAATTCTAGATTTTATCGAATTCAAATTTCACCATCTGCTTAGGTGGGATTCAAATCCAGGGTCCCCGGAGCATGACCCTGGGAGCGCGATTCTCCCATCGGGCAGCTGAGTGTCGATGCCGGCGTACAAACGGGAGTGTTTTACTCTGGCGACGGCACCCGTTCCGGGACCCCATTCTCCGGCCCACGGGGGGCTAGCATGGCGCTAGAGCGGCCCACACCGCTCCAGCTGCCGGTCCCGGCGTAAACCCAGCACCGCAGGGTTCAAACATGCACAGTTGGGCCGGCGCCAACTAGCGCATGCGCAGTGGCCTTCTTCCTGACGCCAAATGGCGCAGGGTTACAGGAGCCGGCGCGGAGGAAAGGAGGCCCCCAGACAGAGAGGCCGGCCTGCCGATCGGTGGGCCCCGATCGTGGGCCAGGCCAGTACGGAGGCCCACCCCCCGGGGTCAGACCCCCTTCCCCTCCCCCCCACAGGCCACCCCTGGACCCTTCAACGCATACCCGACCGGTGCCGTGCCGACCACGCCGGCGGCAATTGCGCCGATTCTCCGCACTGCGGAGAATTGCGTCCTGGCGTCGGGGTCGTACCACACCGCCCCGATTCTCCAACCCGGCGGGGTGGGGGGGGGGGGGGGGGGGGTCGGAGAATTTCGCCCTAGGTCTCTGGATTACTAGTCCAGTGATAATACCATAACGCCATACCACCCCCCCCACCCCCATTATTTGGAATCGGTAGTGAAGATTTCCAAAATGTTTTCGGAAATATTGGAGTGATTTCTCCGCCTCCGCAGCCACATGGTCCTTGGCGGTGCGAGATTTTCCATTCCCGCCACTGGTCAATGGGATTTTCCATTGTGGCCACCCCATGTCACCAGGAAACCCACGGACGGGAGTGCGTAGCCAGGCGGAGCAGGCAATCCTGTTGGTGGAGAATTCACCCCATTGTTTAGTTGCTGCACATACAAGCATACCAATTAGGGCCACTCGGCCCCTTGAGCCTGCTGCACCATTTAATGAGACCATGGTGACCTGACTGTGACCTCAACTCCACTTTTCTTCCTACTCCCTGCCCTCTGTCTCCCTTGTCAAATCTACCTAATGCAACCTTAAAGTAATCAGTGACCTGCCTCTACCACTCTCTGGGAAGATAGTTTCACAGACTCACAACACACCCAAGAGAAAATATTCTCCTCATCTAACTTTTAAATGGGAGATCCCTTACTTTAAATCTCTGCCTCTTAGCTCTCGCCTCTCCCACAGGGGGAAACATCCTCTCAACATCCAACCTTGTCAAGTCCCCTCAGGATCTTATATGTTTCAATCAGGTCACCTCTTCTAAACTCCAATAGTCAACCTTTTCTCATCCTAGAAAGCAGAGTGAACATTCTCTGAACTCCTTTTAATGCAATGATGTCCTTTCTTAAACAAGGAGCTGGAACCGTTTACAGCGTCCTAGATGTGGTCTCACCAATACCCGATACAACTGAAACAAAACATTGCTACATTTATGAAATCGGAAATAAAGACAGACAATGCTGGAAAAGCCCAGCAGGCCAGGCCGCATCTGTGGAGAGATGTTTTGAGCCCATATGATCTTCCTCAGGGCAATAACGACATTCCATTTGACTTCCTAATCTCTTGCTGGAACTGCATGTACCGGGACAGCCAGATCCCTCTGTACCTCAGAGTTTTGAAATCTCACTCCATTTAAATAATGTGCTGCTTTTCTATTCATCCTGTCAAAGTGGACAAGTTGACATTTTCCCATATTATACTCCATCTGCCCAAGCTTTGCCCAGTCGCTTAACCGAGTAATTTTCAAACCCAGGGTTGCGATCCGCGGGCGGGTCAGCAGGGTCACGGAGCCAAGCACCGGGGCGTTAGCCGATCATGGGGCAACACGCCGCAACATGCCAGATTGTGAAAAGTAGTGCCCAACAGCAGGGCCGGCTTTTAAAAATGCTTTCCGCGACCGGCTTTCAGAATGACGGCATTTCTGCGCATGCGTGCTCCGTCAACAATGCGCAGGCCCACAGTGCAGCGGGGCAGAACGCCTCCTCCTGACGTTAGCGCACTGACCAGGAGGAGATTTTTTTTTAGTCGCTAGAGTGTTCCTGCCTGGAGCGCCGGCAGAGAGCAGGTCCCGCTGATGTCACGTGTTCTGGATGTGAGAGATATTATTCCGTTTTACAGCTGCCAGCCGTGCTGGTGTGAGCTCCAGGGCCTCTGGCGAACAACACATGAAGAAGAAGCTGAAAACAGGATCAAAGCAACACAAAGATGATTGCTTGAGGTGGGGGTTATTAATTGTGCCCCTGCAAATCAGGATTCAAAGTTCATGTTATATGCAGGGAAGCATTGGCGAAAGACTAAGGGTGGGATTCACCCATCCCGCGGCAGTGTCCACGCCGCTGTAAACGGCGTCGCATTCTACGACGGCGTGAACGGGCCGCTGCCAGGACTAATTCTGGCCCCTACAGGAGGCCAGCACGGCGCAGGAGCGGTTCACGCCGCTCCAGCGGCCGATCCCGACGCAACCTGGCGCAGGGCTAGAGGGGCTGGCGCGTAGTAAAGGAGGCCCCCAGCCAGAGAGGACGGCCCGCCGATCGGTGGGCCCCGATCGTGGGCCAGGCCACATCAGAGCCCCCCCCCCCGCCCCCGGGGTCGGACCCCCCATCCCCCCCCCCCCCCACCCCCCACAGGCCCCACCCGATCCTTCAACGCCGAGGTCCCGCCGGCTCAGAGCAGGTTACAATGGCGCCGGCGGGAATCGTTTTTTTTCTTACGGCCGCTCGGCCCATCCGGGCCAGTGAATCGGTGGGCCGGCCGCGCAGAGCGGCACGCGACCGGCTCCCCGCCAACCACGCCGCCGCCGATTCTCCGCTCTGCTGGGCGGCGTGGCGAGATTCGCGTGGCCCGCCGGCGATTCTCCGACCCGGCGCGGGGTCGGATAATCCCGCCCACAAACTCTCAAAACTTCATAGGCATTGTAAAATTAAGCATGGCAAGTTTGAGGACAAACTTCATGATCTTTTCAACTGATGCAGTGAGATTGTAACTAACCAGCTGAAGTCCTGAAGTCCTCAGCAGAAATGTAACATTGAATGACAAAGCAGGCTCACCTGTCACATTAAAGGTAAGTGAAAATGGTGGGTCGGGAAGTTCGGCTGGCGCGAGTCGCGAAGGTCAGCTGTTGTGGGTCACGAAGGAAGGCTGGTTGTTAAAATTGGGTCCTGGGCAAAACACTGGCTTAACCTATCTCTATCCCTTTGCAAACTTCTTGCGTCTTCTTCATAACATACTTACCTACCTACCTGTGTGACATTTTAGCAAAGATTTCCCAATTACTACCTACTAGATGTCAAAAACTGTGCATGTGCAGTTACTTCTCTATTGCTGACAAAGCTGTGTAACTCACCTACCATGTAAACTGAAGTAGAAACCATTGCACTGGGAGATTGTCAATGCAATATTGTTTACTGCGAAGTAATGATCACCATTCAAATCTATTTGGATCAATTTACTTTAAAATTAACGCGCAATCTCGTTCACGGGTGGAAGAGAAATTATTCATCATTTCCATTGCTTTTCACATTGTTCAGTTACAACACTGTGGGCGGGATTATCTGGCTGATCTTGCCGGCACGATCTTCCAATCCCATCAATTGCAAGGCTGAGAGCGAACAACAGGAAACCCCATTGACAACGGCAAGGCCGGACGATCCCCCCCCCCCCCCCCCCCCCCCCCCCCTGGCCGATGGCGGGCTGCCTCCGCAGTCGCGTGAAAATCCTGCATGGTGTCAGCTTGGGTTATGTGAGTTCAAAGGTCATCGGTTCAAAACCCCCCCCCGTTCCATTGGCTGAACACATCATCACACTTGCGTGTGGTACTGAGGGAGTGCTGCATTGTTGGGGGGGTGCCGTCTTTTAAATGAGACAATTAAATTCAATGTCCCTCAGAGTCAATTGCAAACGATCCCTTGTGGTTGAATTCTCAGAGTAACCTGTACAGCATTTACCCCTTAGCCCACAACACAAAAGCAGTTCATTGTGTCATTTGTCTGTGAAGCTTTGCCAAATGCCCAAGAAAGCCCAACAACATCTCTACTTCCTACGGAAGCTAAAGAAATTTGGCATGTCTGCATCGGCTCTCACAGACCTCTACAGACATGCCATAGAGAGGATTCTATCCGGCTGCATTACAGCTTGGTATGGCAACTGCTCAGCCTAAGATCACAAGAAACTGCAGTGTGGTGAACTCAGCCCACCGCATCACACAAGTTTGCCACCCTCACATTGATTCTGTATGCACCTCCCGCTGCCTCAGGAAGGCAGACAGCATTGTCAGAAACCTCTCACACCCAGTATTTGCCCTCTTCCAGACCCGTTCATCAGGCAGAAGATACAAAAGTCTGAAGACCCGCACATCCAGGCATAGGAACAGCTTCTTCCCCACAGCTACTAGACTCCTCAACGACTCGCCCTCGGACTGATCTGTTCCCTGTAAGAGCACTATTCACGACGCCCTATGCTGCTTTTGCTCATGTATTGTTTGGCACTTGTTCCGCACTGTAACCAATCACTATTTGTTGATGTACCATTTGTCAATGTACTCTGTCGATTATTCTTTTGTCCACTATGTACGTGTTGTGTATGTTCCCTTGCCCGCAGAAAAATACTTTTCACTGTACCTCGGTGACAATAAATATCAATCAATCAATCAAATGCAAATTAGTTGCCATGGTTGACTGAAATGTAATGGTGGCCGTTTCGTTGACGAACAAGTGATTTGGGTATTCTGAGATCTGTTGGATGTTATATCAATATCTTAATCAAATTGAGGTAGCTCCATTGTTCATTCTATGGTTTGAAAAGTGCTTTTAGTGCACTTGTCAAAATCCAAATCATTGAACATAATTTGTTTGTCAAGACTTTGCAAAATGTACAGAAAGAAGCGATTGAATTAATGATTACTTTGTACTTGTACACATGCTAATGGCAACTTCGAGTGCACCATTGTTGGTCTTCTGTCTAATTATATGAATGATTTAATGTTAGGCTGCAGTATACTAGGCAGCTGAGATCGCCTTTGCATCAATACAGGAGAAAAAAGGGACTGTTACTCATTTCTATAATGACTATAATGCCAATTGCAAAATACGGATTCATAAAAGCCTTTTTCTTTATCTTTCTTTCTTTGCTTTTTTCAAATGCTGAAGTGGTTGAGGCAAGCAGTAACTATATTTCACTTATTCAGTGAATTGGGAGGAAGAAAAGTGCATAAAACTAATCCACAATCCAATATTTCCCCTGGAGGCACATCTGATGTTCTGCTTGTAGCAATCAAGCACAAAATCCGGGTCTTCATTGTCACTTACATCATTGCTAACCTCACATTTATCATGAAATTATACTTGTGGGTTGACATTTATTAAGTCATTGTCGTTTTTATCCAGGATCTGAAAGAAATCTCCCTGCCAGTCATCGCCAGCCTACTGAATTCTAGGGGGGGCGCGATATCCCCTCCCTATTGAAATCATGCAGTAACCAAGAACTCCATGGCAACAGTTGGGGGGGGGGGGGGAGTGGTGTTCAGCTGAAGAGGCACTGACACTAGTATAAAATATTGCAAATAATATTTTTTTATTAATAAAATCGCTGCACAAAATCGGTTCGAATCACATCGGGCTGTAGAGGAATAGCTGACAATCCAAACAAATAGAGACACGCAGTTTCTGTTTCAAATTGAGCGTCCGAAAATTCTTCAGTGTCAAAAGATTTGTGCAAAACAGAGTAACATCCAGAGGAACATTAATCAGGAAAACACAGGGGAATGAAAGAAAATAATGAGTTGCAATTTCCTCAACCCCACATCCGCTGAAATTACGCCAAAATCTGTAGTGGTTCCTTCTTGCACCCGTCTTGACAACACAAACTGACGACCAAGTTCCATTCATTTGTCCACCCCGGGAAGTAGAGGCGAATTTTGCAGGGTGGGGAGGGGGTGGCGTTTTGTTCCCCACGCTCCTGAAGAAAGGTCGTATGCCAGCTGACATATGTTACACACGCCGCCCGCACACCATTGACACGTGACAAGAATGGGGCTGAGAGGAGACGTCTGCCCGCAGTGGGAGGAAGTGAGGATGTCCCACCCTCAAAAGCTTTGGCTAATCCTTTTTTTAAAATTGTTCATGAGTTGCAGGCATCGTTGGCATGGGGCACCTTTATTGCCCATGTCTAATTGCCCTTGAGAAGGTGGTGATGAGCTGCCTTCTTGAACCGCTGTAGTTCGTGTGGTGTAGGTGCACCCACAGTGCTGTTAGGGAGGGGGTTCCAGGATGTTGAACCAGCGACAGTGAAGGAACGGCGATATATTTCAAGTCAGGATGGCGAGTGTCTTGGAGGGGAAAGTGCAGGTGATGGGGTTCCCATGTGTCTGCGATTCCTCTCCGGCCCAATGTGATTCGAACCGATTTTGTGCAGCGAATTTATTAATAAAAAAATATTATTTGCAATATTTTATACAGTGTCAGTGCCCCTTCAGCTTCTAGGTGGAAGATGTGGCCATCACTGGCTGGGCCAGCATTTATTGCCCATCTCTAATTGCCCTTGATGTCATAATATCCACTCATGTATATAATGAGATGCAGACAGGCAGTGATTGACACATAGGATGACCAGTAAGCATACAGCACAGCACAGCCAATCACCAGACAGGACACTACCGCTATAAAGCCAGAGGGCACTAGGTTTCCCGCTCTCTCGGGACCCAGCCACTGAGACACTCTGAGTCCACGAGCTAGCAAGCACAAACACCATGCAGTAGCTAGTAGCTGGTCAGGCTACTACAAGGTCACTAGTCAGATCAGTATAGTGTCGACCCACAGCTGAATATGTACAGCAGTTCATCTAGTTGAATAAAACAGTGTTGGATCTTCTCCTGTGTTAGACGTCTGTTTCTAACTTCCCTGCATCGAGTGCAGTCCACATCGAACAAACCTGCCTAACACATCACTTGAGAAGGTGGTGATGAGCTGTAGTTCGTGTGGCGTAGATATACCCACAGTGCTGTTAGGGAGGGAGTTCCAGGATTTTGACCCAGTTACTGTGAAGGAACGGTGATATATAACGGTGAAGGAACAGGCGCCGGAATGTGGCGACTAGGGGCTTTTCACAGTAACTTTGAAGGCTACTTGTGACAATGAGCAATTTTCATTTCATTTCATTTCATTTCATATTTCCACGTCAGGATAGTGAGTGGCTTGGAGGGGAATTTTCAGGCAGTGATGTTCCCATGCATCTGCTGCCCTTGTCCTTCTAGGTGGTGGAGGTCACAGGTTTGGAAGGAGCTGCTTAAGGAGGTTACAGTCAAAAATGTAGTGATCCTGATTGCGTTTGTTTCAATCAGAAAGGTTCCACAAATTGCAACAAGGGAAAGCTCCACATGAATTCCCAGGTCTTTATCAATGCTCAATGTTTATCATACAGGACAATATTCGATATTGAAGAGCTAACTTTAACCCACCCCACCTGATGTGAAACTGACAGGATCCATCTGCATTTCTAAGTGAATGGAACGTACAACAAATACAACCTTGTCAACCTCCCAACAGGTTAGGGTAAATTTACACAACACGATGGCACAGTGGTTAACACTGCTGCCTCACAGTGCCAGGGATCTGGGGTTTGATTCTGACCTCGGGTGACTGTGTGGAGTTTGCACTTGCTCCCCGTACGTGGGTTTCCTCCGGGTGCTCCGGTTTCCTCTCACAGTCCAAAGATGTGCAGGTTTGGTAGATTGGCCATGCTAAATTGTCCCTTAGTGTCCAAAAGGTGGGGTTGGCTTAGTTGGCTAGACAGCTGGTTTGTGATGCAGAGCGAGGACAGCAGCGCGTGTTCAATTCCCATAGCGGCTAAGGTTATTCATGGAGGCCCCGCCTTCTCAACCCTTGCCCCTCACCTGAGGTGTGGTGATCTTCAGGTCAAATCACCATCAGTCAGCTCTCCCCCTCAAACGAAAAAGCAGCCTATGGTCATCAGGAACTATGGCGACCTTTCCTTTACCTTTATGTGGGGTTACGGGGATAGGGAAGGGCTGTGGACCTAGGTAGGGTACTCTTTTGGAGGCTCTATCATTCAATGAATATGTTTCTAAATGGCTACCCTGTGCTCTGGGTTTCAACACCTGGAGTTGTTTTAACATTTTCCGTTCACTTTTAATATGACTGGAAGTAATGATTGACGCATGAGTAATCTGTATTCCAGTGTAGTAAGTATTGGCTTGTGTGACTCGACTAGTTTATCCTTGGTAAATCTGTTGCCTTGGGAGGTTTGTCCCTTGATATGACTAAAATGTCGCCATAGTCCCAGAGGGCCAGAGGTCGTTCGCTCCCTTTTTTTGAGAGCTGACTGGTGGCGATTTAGCCTGAGGATCACCACTCCTCAGGCTGAGGGGCAATGTTGACAGGGTGTGGCCTTCATGAGTAACTTCGGCCAGAATGGGGATTGAACCCGCGCTGTTGACGTCACTCCGCATCACGAACCAACCGTCCCAGCCAACTGAGCGGTGTTTGTTTCCCCAACCTGTATTTCCTAAATGTCCGAATCTCACTTTCCTCCATTTCATTTAGCTTGGGTCATGCATATTCATGATGTGGTTGAAAACAAATTGCACATCGCATATGCATGAGCTTCTTAATCCAAAATAAGGCTCCCTCACTGTGCCTCTTGCATATCAGAAGAACATTACAGCTATGGCAAAATATTGTAAAAAGATGATTGGAATTAATCTAAAATTACAATAATTGAGCTACATATAGCCAACAACTCCATGCATCCCATAGGATGATTCCAGATATGATTCAAATACATCAAAGCTGTCCTCACCCTTGAAAAATTAAACTAAAAATCATACTTTAAAAATCTGCTTTCTTTGCACATACTTTTATTGTCAGTCACTTTCCAAATACATTCCATTGTACTCTGTTGCTATATAATTCCGATTACACAGAACGGAATCTTGGTTCCTCTTTTGTAAAAAGTGAAAGTTATTAAAGATCATCGCAAATTCACTGCTTCTGCAGCAACCAGGTTGCAAAATATAAAAATGTTCTCCGCACAATTGATGCGGTTTTACGACTTCAAATGGGAAATATGGCAAAGGCCAGACTTCTAATTTTACCTCCAGCCTGTCGAATATCAAAGCGAAGGAGCATTTTCCTGAGCCAAGGGACCATTCGAAAGCTGCACTCAACGTCATCTGCGGGGGTTTAGGTTAACAGAACAGCAAATGGTTAACAAACACTGGTCTTTGTGCATGCCATGGCCTAAGAAAACAGCAAGGGGATGCTGCTTGACAAGGTCTCCCCGGAGCTGTTTGCCTGTCGGATCAGTGATCGTTCTTTATTGTTTTCAAATAAGTATGTAACCAGAATTAAACCGCATGTTCATTACTTCAAAAAGGACAAGAAAACAGCTCCTTCAGCAAGGATAATGCCTGCTGGCAGACAGGAACAATGGTGTTATTGCAAATCAAGACCAACTGATCTGATATTAAAAAATCAGACCAGATTGTCGCAATATCTACGTTGTGAACTTTGACATAGAGTCTGCACAATATGCTAAATATCACAGACGATTTGTACCTAATTGTAATGGGTCACAGAAAGCAGATTTCTTAAAATGGAAATTATAATTTTATCAGTAAAATAAATAAGACTGTTCCAAATGTTTCTCCTTTGTGTTTATCTTCTGCTACACCTACTTGCCATTAAACAATGGCCACGTTTTTTATCATGACTTTTACGTTTGGCGCATTTAGGCAGAAACCCAACTGTTTATGTCGCTCGCCACCGGTGCCTCAAAACTTTTAACCCTTTTCGACTTGTTTGGGCAATGCGAGCACAATTAAGATGGTGGATAGTATTCGCCGATAATGGCCAAACCTATCTTGTTATGAGCACTGCCTCTTTGATGTGCCTCAAGTGTCAATTATTCATATGTGAGCCTTCAAGAGATGTTCCACTACTGGGGCTTCACTGCTGATCCCAAACCCCACTTCAGCCGGCATCCACACATGTCCCAGGGACCATGGTCTAACCTGGAGACATGTTAACTGTTGTAGTGGACATATCATTTACCAAGTAGAACTGATTAGCTGAGCAGAGGCCAGGGATTAATGGTAGTGGGTTCTAGGCTGTGCAGTTCACATCACCTAGCCGTCGAGATAACTGAAAGGGTGCAGAGTAGATTCACCAGGATGTTACCTGGGCTGGAGCATTTCAGCTATCAAGAGAGGCTCATTAGGCTGGAGTTGTTTTGTTTAGAGCAGAGAAGGCTGAGGGGGGACCTGATCGACATGTACAAAATTATAAGGGACCAAAGGTAGGATAGATAGGAAGGAACCTTTCACTTAGTAGAGGGTCAATAATATAGATTTAAGGTAAGGAGCAGGAGGATTAGAGGGGACTTGAGGAAAAGCCTTTTCAACAGAGTGTGGTGGGAATCTGGAATCGCTGCCTGAAAGGGTGGCAGAGACTGGGACCCTCACAACATTTAAGAAGCATTTAAATGAGCGCTTGAAATGCCAGAAAATACAAGGCTACTGAACAAGTGCTGGAAAACGGGATTCGAGTAGGTAGGTGCTTGATGGCCGATGCAGACATGATGGGCCGAAGGGTCTCTTGCTGTGCTGTAAAACTATATGACTTGATGGCTATGAATAACCTGGTCCTGAATTTCCAGGGGTCTTCTGCTGTATCTCCAATGGGGGGGAAGGGGCGAGGGAGGGGGGGGGGGGGGCAGGGACACTGCCCAGTTGGCCTTCTGAAGGAAAGGTCCATCTTCCTCTTGCGAGAATAGGGTACCAAAGATTTCCCATGCTGGGTGCTGGTGCTGCTCCAGTCAGGAAGGGGTCCTCATTCAGGTAAGTTATGTGAGTGGAGGCATGCCAGTCTCCAAAAGGGTGCAGCTGAGACCCCTGGGGAGTGGGTGCGTGCGTGGGGGTGGGGGTGGGGGTGGGGGGGGGGAGGGGGGGGGGGAGTGGAGGGGTTATGGGGGCTCAATCAAGGGAAAAATGATTCTGAGTCCTGGAAGGTTAATTTATACTTTTGAAAGATCAGGGGTGTGGTAGTGTGGCGCGGGAGGGCTCCATCGTGTGTCCTGAGGGAGAGGTGCTGGGGGATTCCCGGCATCGGTTATCATCGCTAAAGGCAGCCAAATGCTGCATTGTCCAGCTGAATAGAGCAAATGCTGATCAGGTATGTACCCAATGATTGATTAATTTGATTGATTGATTGATTTGATTGATTGTCACCTGTATTGAGGTACAGTGAAAAGCATTGTTCTGCGTTCTGCGTACAGTCAAGACAGATCGTTCCATTCATGAAAAACATTGGGCACAATAATAATCTTTATTGTCACAAATAGGCTTACATTAACACTGCAATGAAGTTACTGTGAAAAGCCCCTAGTCGCCACATTCCGGCGCCTGTTCGAGTACACAGCGGGAGAATTCAGAATGTCCAATTCACCTAACAAGCAAGTCATTCAGGACTTGTGGGAGGAAACCGGAGCACCCGGAGGAAACCCACACAGACACGGGGAGAACGTGCAGACTCCGCACAGACAGTGACCCAAGCCGGGAATCAAGCCCGGGACCCTGGCGCTGTGAAGCAACAGTGCTAACCACTGTGCTACCGTGCCACCCATACATAAATACACAATGTAAACACATAGGCACAGGCAGCAGGTGAAGCATGCGGAATGTAGTACTACTCAGTGGGGATCCTGCAGAACCTGGTGGGTTCAATGCTGAGGGGGTGCTGCTGGCCACAATCTGGCATAATTGCTTGGTTTATGGCGGACTGACCGTTTAGGGCTCCTGCTTCCAATTATTACTTCCATTGTAATTAACTATAGTCCATCAGCGAGATATCTGGTTTCGGTCGTCCAGCTGAAATGAAACCGTTGGGAGTATTTTTTAAGAGAGGCCACACTCCCGCCTGCCTTTTGCACCTTAAACTAGAAGAAATAATTCACAACTTTTGACATCATCTCTGGGTTTTCATTATTAAAAAAAAAAGTGGTGAGTATTTTGGATTAAGAATGACATAACAGGGATAAGTTTTGTCAATGAGGTGACACTTTGTTTTCCCTTCCGTTGCCTGATAATCGGCAGAGCAGTATCGTATGAGTAGAGATGATGAGATGAAGGCGGGAATACACAACTGTCAGGCTTTTTGGAGACAAAGCCTATTCTTGCTTTGCCATTCCTTAAATCCAGACATGAGAGGGAAGGGAATGAAGAAAGTGGCTCACACATGGCTAGCTTACTGGGGATACAAATGAAAGATTATGTTAATCTTCACGTCATTGTCCCCTGCAAAATGTTTTATGCCATGCCTTTTATCTGTGGGAGAGAAGATGCACAACCTCTCAACTCTGACAGTGAGCACTTTCTGTGTGGTTTCTGGGTAATTAACACCACTACAAGGCCTGAAAACACCTTTTCATTTTCTCTACTCAGGCTTGTGGTCTTCCCTGGATTGCAACAGGGGAGCTTCCCTTATTCCCGGCTTGTGGTCTAAGTGATAGTCTCAGCTCAGACACAGATACATGAGCCATCTGTTATTATAAGGGAAAGGAAAATTAAACCCTTCCAAACAAAAGCAGCTTTCAGAATCGGATTGGCTGCATACTTCAATCAGACAGGTGAATGATTTCACCACAATGTGCTCAAATGGCGCTGATTAAAAGTCAGCCTTATCCACCGCGAATGAGCCTTCTGCTAATACCGCCATCTCGTTTATGCGACTGAAGTTCTACTGAAACGCATAAACCCTGGGCCGGCCAAAATGTCGGCTTGTACATCTAAACACAGAACAGGCGAATTGCTAATGGAAGAGCATGTTAATATTCTCTCTGGATGAGCAAAATTCTACGCAAGATGTCAAAATGACACAAAATCAGGAGATTTGGCATGATGATCAGTATTTTTTTAAAAAATGCCTGGGAGGCAAGTGAACAACGTACGTGACAGCATCAGATCTGTAACATTTCCTGATGCCTTTTTGGATGTTTCAAATCTTGAGCTGTTTAATTCCTTTTGTGCCATTACGACTGGGGGCTGGTCTATAATCTTTTTCCCAGCCCATGGACAGAAGCTGGGACAACCTTGCCACCAACTCTAACAGCTGCTTAAATTCACCAGAGGGGATGCAGGCAATCCCACTTCTAAAAGAACACCACAAGGCTTATGTCCATGGTGCCCTGAGAAGGCATTAAGGAAGAGGTCAAAGGTTGCAGGAAGATAAAGTGAGGTACAAGAAGATCAGTGAGGTTGGATCTTCTTGATGCAAAAAAATCATGTCTGTTTTCACGATGTAAACAACATCACTTCATTTAAAACAGCTTCTGATTCTGCAGGTCAGGCCAGTGTGCCTCTAAAAGCCTGATTCAGTTGTTCTTGTCACGAGTACTTTGTCTTACACAGACTGCATTACTGTGGTAAACAGGGGCAGCATCAAAGCAAGAGCAGATAGAGTCACATCAGTGGATTAAGTTCTTCTGCATGATAAAGTAGCTACCTAGGGTGGAATTAACTTAATATGTGAAAGAATGTGATTCAGAAGGAATAAAGTACCAAAACTCTGTCATTCTGTTCATAATATCCTAAATCCAATGCCTGACACTGCGGCCTTAGACTGGTGTTAGTGTTAATCAATGAAATAACCCGTCCTTATCGCTCTTTTCACCTAGCCTAAACTCAATTATTGTCCCTTAGAGACCCAGATGGGATATTCACTTTAGTGAAAGGGATTCTAGCCACCAAAGAAATCCCAGTGTTAAAGTGCAGAGGTGTCAACATTGCTAGCTAAATTCCAGTTAAACAGAGATTAAAACCAGGGTCGGGAGATGAAAACAGTTTTGGGTTCGGTTCGGTCGGGGAACCTTTTCTTCTTTACTCAATCTCGAAAACCGCCAAGCCCAATAATCGCACCAAAGTGCGCTACTTGAAGCTAAGCGCACACTTTATACTTTACAGCTACTCTTAAAAAGCTACTTTACAGCTACTCTCAACGCACCGGACACCCAGTCCTTCAGGCTTTATTATTTCTCGGAGAAGTGACAGAGACAACTGGGTCCTATTTTTAAAAGATTGTCATTCCTCCCGTAACTTTTCCTGCGACTTGCGACAAAATTACAATTTTTCACAAGTCTGGCATTTTCAGAGAAATTGTAGAAAAGTTGTGAAAATCACAGCCTCGCAGGAAACTAAGATGAGGAATTTGCCTAGCTGTGGTCGGGGATTCACCATATGGGAAATCTTAGGTGCGAAACAACGTGCTACCATCTCAACAGCGACACACAGAGCTGCCTCGGAGAGACGGCATTTTTAAGTATGCCACTGAGTTCACTAACATTTTTATTCCTGTGGCAAACTCCCCCACTGTCTGCGGGGAGCAAAGAGATGATTTGGGGTTTTGCTGGCATTCGTGCGGGTAACATTTCCTGGCTGTTCCCGCCTGTGGGATCAGCCGGTCCTGCCGACGGTGACCCCCGTGTGCGGTTACCCCTCTGTGGAGAATGCAAACAATGGAGAAACCCCTGTTGACAGCGTAAGGGCCCTTCCTGTGTATTCACTTATTTCCCCTTTCTTTCATTTTGGCGTTATTATTTTTGATCCATGGATGATTAATGGATGTGTCGCTTTAAGCCAAGCAGGACAAATGGAGGTGTATCTTTCAGTCAAGCATCAGAATTCAGAAGGTACAGGAGAGAATACTAGTTCCTGCTGAACAGGAGGCTCCAGACATGTTGGCACCAGGGAGCGGGATGGACTGGAACCTGGTTTTATTGATTGGCTGGGGAGATGGGAGGGGCAATGATTTGGCCCAAAAGGCTGTTCTCTGCACAATAACAGGTGGTGATTGCATCCAATCTCTGTGGAATGCTTTTCAGTTTGACTCCTGCCAGTTTAGAGGCAAAATCTTACTCTCGTCCCTCCAGGTTTCTCCAGAAAGGCTGTATTCCGGGGTCTGCCAAGAATCTGAATGAGTGAATCTACGCGAAACCCATTACAGGCTGCAATCAAAGGCAATCGTCGTTGCATTCTCTCTCTCTCTGTCCAGAAAGGCTGTGGGTGCTATTTTTCTGACACTACAGAGACTGGAATGACAGTAAAACCCTCAAACTGAAAGCAAAGTCTGAAGAGGTGCAGGGTGGTAAAAACCATCATCTGAAACAAAACAATTTTTCCTTTTGCTTATGATTCTTACCCCCTTCCAACCCTCTGTGTTTGTCTGTCTTGTGTATGTGTGTAGAGGGTGGGGGGGGGAAAATTAAAGTGGGGAGTTAGGAATCATATTGAAATGAAATGAAATGAAATGAAAATCGCTTATTGTCACAGGCTTCAAATGAAGTTACTGTGAAAAGCCCCTAGTCGCCACATTCTGGCACCTGTTCGGGGAGGCTGGTACGGGAAATGAACCGTGCTGCTGGCCTGCCTTGGTCTGCTTTCAAAGCTAGTGATTTAGCCCTGTGCTAAACCAATCTGACTCTGATTGTCACAGACTGACTCCGATTGCCACAATCTGTCTTCAATTATCACAAACTGACCCAGATTGTCACAACCTGACACTGATTGTCACAATCTGATCCCGATTATTAAAACCTGACTCTTGATGCATATTTCATTATAGTTCTTGTTATAAATAAACAGTAATTGTGTCTAAACTTCCAAACCTAGTGACTGATTATTAGGCTGCAAAGGGCCAAAGACTTGGGGTATTTTTGCAAGAATTATTGGTTAATTCACTTGTGTTGTGACTCTGGGGCATGTGGGGCAGGAATTGACCGTGCACTAGCCCAGGGTGTCGTAACAACAGCAGCCTGACTAGAAGATCCTGCCATCAGCCAATGGCAGGACACTCCCACTGCTGCCAAACACACAGCAGGGAGGGGAGGGGCCTGAAAATCTAATTAATGACTTTTGAGGCCAAGCTGGCACTCTAAATAACAATTTTGAATCTACCAGTTGATGCACGATCAATGACCACTAAAGCGAGGTTGTAGTCCAACTGAAGGCTTTGATAAGCTAGATGTTTCCCTCAGCAGCTCAGGTATAGAATGAAGGCTGCTGGGGCGGCATGGGCTCTTATACCCCGCCCAGCAGGGCGGAGCTACCATACATCCCAACCAATAGAAAGTATACAGTTTCCACCAATGGTGTTCCAGCCTATCAGGTACCGTAATACCTCTAATACCACATTCACCCCCTGTTAAAAAATAGTCTGACGGGGGTGGTGGCCTGATACTACAAACATGGCGACGCGGTAGAATTAGTTATGGATGTACCGTAATACCTCCGTACAGCGTTTTGTTACTATTTACAATTGGTGATTTAAATTTACAGTTTAAAGTTTAAAATGAAGCAGTCAGTCGATCAGGTGCCCTGGTCGTCCTCTGTGATCGTCGGAGCTTCATGGTGACTCCGGTGGAGGCTCGGGCGTCTATGACTCCGGGAGCATGGCTTCGATCTCCATGGCAGCTTAGGCACCCCTAGACGGCGCTGGTGGGGAAAACGGTTGACTTGGGGAGGGAGCGCCTGCGGTGGGCGTCGGTGGATGTGGGGGGGGCTCGACGGGGCCGGCGGGAGGACCGATCCTCCTGTAAGGTGCACTGGTGGGAGGGAGGTGGGACTGGTTGTGCGTGGGGCTCTGGCGGGCGGCAGGTCTCGTAAGGAGACCGTATCTTATCGGTCGTCGGGGTATGCCACGTAGGCGTACTGCGGGTTAGCATGGAGCAGATGGACCCTCTCGACCAACGGGTCCGACTTGTGCGCCCGCACGTGTGTTTGGAGCAGGATGGGTCCGGGAGCTGCCAGTCAGGGCGGGAGCGAGGTCCCAGAGGAGGACTTCCTGGGGAAGACAAGGAGACATTCGTGAGGTGTCTGGTTGGTGGTGGTACAAAGCAGTGACCGGATGTAGTGGAGGGCATCCGGGAGGGCTTCCTGCCAGCGTGAGACTGGGAGGTTCCAGGACCGTAGGGCCAGTAGGACGGTCTTCCAGACCATTGTGTTCTCCCTCTCTACCTGTCCGTTACCCCGGGGGTTGTTATTGGTCGTCCTGCTCGAGGCGATGCCCTTGCTGAGCAGGAATTGACGCAGTTCGTCGCTCATAAAGGAGGACCCCCTATCACTATGTATGTAAGCGGGGAATCCGAACAAACCAAAGATGCTATGGGGGGGCCTTGATGACAGTGGTTGCGGTCATGTCAGGGCAGGGGGTGGCGAATGGGAACCGGGTGTACTCATCAATCACGTTCAGGAAGTACGTGTTGCGGTCGGTGGAGGGGAGGGGGCCTTTGAAGTCCATGCTGAGGCGTTCAAAGGGATGGGAAGCGTTTATCAGGTGCACCCTCTCTGGTCGGTAGAAGTGCGGTTTGCACTCCGTGCAGATTTGGCAGTCCCTGGTGGCTGTCCTGACTTCCTCGATGGAGTAGGGCAGGTTGCGGGTCTTGACAAAATGGAAAAAGCGAGTGACCCCCGGGTGGCAGAGGTCCTCGTAGAGGGCTCGGAGGCGGTCCACTTGTGCGGTGGCACATGTGCTGCGGGACAGGGCGTCAGGAGGCTCGTTTAGCTTCCCGGGACGATACAAGATCTCGTAGATGTAGGTGGAGAGTTCGATCCTCCACCGCAAGATCTTGTCGTTTTTTATCTTGCCCCGATGCGCATTAGCAAACATGAAAGCAACCGACCGTTGGTCAGTGAGGAGAGTGAATCTCCTGCCGGCCAAGTAATGCCTCCAATGTCGCACAGCTTCCACTATGGCCTGGGCCTCCTTTTCGACTGAGGAGTGGCGGATTTCGAAGCGTGGAGGGTACATGAGAAGAAGGCCACTGGTCTGCCCGCTTGGTTGAGGGTGGCCGCCAGAGCTACGTCAGACGCATCGCTCTCGACCTGGAAGGGGAGGGACTCGTCGATGGCGTGCATCGTGGCCTTTGCAATGTCTGCTTTGATGCGGCTGAAGGCCTGGCGGGCCTCTATCAACAGGGGAAAAGCTGCAGATTGGATCAGGGGACGGGCCTTGTCCGCATAGTGGGGGACCCACTGGGCGTAGGAATTGAAAAACTCTAGGCAGCGCTTCAGGGCCTTGGAGCAGTGAGGGAGGGGGAACTCCATAAGGGGCCGCATGCGTTCAGGGTCGGGGCCGATAACTCCATTTCGCACTACGTTGCCGAGGATGGCTAGGCGGTCGGTGCTAAACACGCATTTATCCTTGTCGTATGTAAGGTTAAGGATTTTTGCGGTCTGGAGGAATTTTCGGAGGTTGGTGTCGTGGTCCTGCTGGTCATGGCCGCAGATGGTGACATTATCGAGATATGGGAATGTTGCCCGTAAACCGTACCGGTCAACCATTCGGTCCATCTCGCGCTGGAAGACCGAGACCCCGTTGGTGACACCGAAGGGAACCCTTAAGAAGTGATAGAGCCGCCCATCTGCCTCGAAGGCAGTGTATTTGCGGTCACTAGTGTGGATGGGGAGCTGGTGGTAGGCGGACTTGAGATCCACCATGGAGAAGCCCTCATAATGCGCGATCCTGTTTACCAGGTCAGATATGCAGGGAGAGGATACGCGTCCAGCTGCGTAAACCTGTTGATGGTCTGACTGAAGTCGATGACCATCCTATGCTTCTCCCCGGTCTTTACCACCACTACCTGAGCTCTCCAGGGACTGTTACTGGCTTCAATTACCCCTAAAGGTGGACAGTGAGAGCCTTTTTCCTCGGATGGTAATGTCTAGCACGAGGGGACATAGCTTTAAATTGAGGGGAGATAGATATAGGACAGATGTCAGAGGTAGGTTCTTTAATCAGAGAGTAGTAAGGGTGTGGAATGCCCTGCCTGCTACAGTAGTGGACTCGCCAACACTAAGGGCATTCAAATGGTCATTGGATAGACATATGGACGATAAGGGAATAGTGTAGATGGGCTTTAGAGTGGTTTCACAGGTCGGCGCAACATCGAGGGCCGAAGGGCCTGTACTGCGCTGTAATGTTCTATGTTCTATGTTCCCTCAGTAGCCTTTGGACCTCTGACTTAGTGAAGATCCGGTCCTGGGCACTGTAGCGTCTGCTCCTTGTGGCGACGGGTTTGCAATCCGGGGTGAGGTTCGCAAACAGGGAAGGCGGGTCGACCTTAAGGGTCGCGAGGCCGCAGAATTTGAAGGGGGAGTATAGGGCCGCCGAATTTGAAGGTTAGACTTTGGAGGTTACACTGGAAGTCTAAACCCAGGAGTGTAGCCGTGCAGAGGTGGGGAAGGACGTAGAGGCAGACATTTTTGAACTCCCTTCCCTGGACTGTGAGGTTTGCGACACAAAACCCCTTTATCTCCACTGAGTGGGAACCGGAGGTTAGGGAGATTTTTTGGTTAACGGGGTGGATGAGGAGAGAACAGCGCCTTACCGTGTCGGTGTTTATGAAGCTCTCCATGCTCAAAGAGTCAATTAGGCAGGACGTCTCGTGCCCGTTGATGAATATGGTCGTTGTAGCAGTTGAGAGTGTTCGAGGACGGGACTGATCCAGAGTCACCGAGGCTAATCGCAGCAGTTGAGAGTTCTCTTCGGGCAGTGCGTGGTCAGCCGAGCTGGGTCCTGGGGGTTTATCCAAGATGGCGGCTCCCATTGGTCGCACATGGCTGGGGGTGCACAAAATGGTGGCGCCCATCCCTCCAGCGTGGCGTTCGCGGAACAAGATGGCGGCGCCCGGGGTCCGCACGTGGCCCTGGAATAGGAAGATGGCGGCGACCGCTGGCCACACGGGGACCGTGGAGAAGTTTGTGGTTGCGGCCCGCATTCGCCGCCGGAGACCGCGGCAACCGCACGGGCCTGACATACCCCCACAAAATGGCCCTTTTTGCCGCATCCCTTGCAGGTGGATGCGCGGGCCGGGCAGCGCTGGCAGTGGTGCTTGGCCTGTCCGCAAAAGTAGCAGCGGGGCCCCCCCGGGGTTGCCAGGCCACCTTGCAGCGCAGGCCTGTGGGGGGTTGGGGGAAGTCTTGGGGTCGGCCACGGAGGGGTTCCACTCTGCCCAGGGTGCTGCCGCGTGGTCGGGAACGTAAGCGCGGGCGTTCCTGCAGGCCACATCCAGGGAGCCTGCAAGGGCCCGTGCCTCCTTGAGACCCAGAGTGTCTTTTTCTAACAGTCGCTGGCGGATTTGTGAGGATAGCATACCTGCCACGAAAGCGTCCCGGACTAAGAGTTCAGTGCGTTCGCTCGCCGAAACTTGCAGGCAGCTGCAGTTTCTCCCCAACACCAGGAGTGCACGGCAGAATTCTTCCAGCAATTCCCCACGGGTTTGTCGCCTTGTTGCAAGCAGGTGCCGGGCATAGACCTGGTTTACCGCGCGAATATAGTGTCCTTTTAGCAACTCTATTGCTGCATCGAAGTCTTCCGCTTCCTCGATGAGGGTGTAAATCTCCGGGCTCACCCTTGAGTGCAGGACTTGCAGTTTCTGCTCTCCCATGGGTGTGTTTTCGGCCGTTCCGAGATACCCTTTAAAGCACGCCAGCCAGTGCTTGAAGATTGCCGCTGAATTCGCCGCATGGGAGCTGAGTTGCAGATACTCCAGCTTGATTCAGAGCTCCATCCTTTCTTCTTAAAAAAACTAGCTTATTAAATTGATGCACAATCAATGACCACTAAAGCAAGGTTGTACTTCAACTGAAGGCTTTAATAAGCTAGATGTTTCCCCCAGCAGCTCAGGTACAGAATGAAGGCTGCTGAGGCGGCACGGGCTCTTATACCCCACCCAGCAGGGCGGAGCTAGATACATCCTAACCAATAGAAAGCATACAGTTTCCATCAATGGTGCTCCAGCCTATCAGGTACTGTAATACCTCTAATACCACACCAGTTTTCTACAAATTATTATAGTACTAGCCAGTGCAAGGCGAAAACCTCAGGGTGGGAGTTTCTGGTTGCTCCCTCCCCTAGTCTGGAAATTTCTGCCCGGGGTCCACGTCCTTTAAATGAGCCCGGGCACTGTGTGACCAGAATATCTACCCCCCAGAGTTTAACTGTCTTTCTTGACATTGCATCAGTTATATTTTGTGACTGGATGGTCTTGTGTGCTATCTCACCTTGTTACACGAACACCTTGCTGCAAATCTTCGAAGAACCCAGCCAAGGGGAAGATAAGAAGGCTCACTTTGAGAAACACCTTAATAGCATATCAAACAAAAAAGAGCGCAAACAATTTTCAGGCCATTAGGTCACCCAGCATACAAAGGGGAAGTGCAGGGAAATGCACCAGAATCAGGAACATTAGCCTGCCTTGCGTTTCACACTTTGACCTACCGGCCGTGCATTTCAAGAAGGTGCTGGTTTTATTCTGCCTGTTCGACATCATAGATTATCATAGAATTTACAGTGCAGAAGGAGGCCATTCGGCCCATCGAGTCTGCACCGGCTCTTGGAAAGAGCACCCTACCCAAGGTCAACACCTCCACCCTATCCCCATAACCCAGTAACCCCACCCAATACTAAGGGCATTTTTGGACACTAAGGGCAATTTATCATGGCCAATCCACCTAACCTGCACATCTTTGGACTGTGGGAGGAAACCGGAGCACCCGGAAGAAACCCACGCACACACGGGGAGGATGTACAGACTCCGCACAGACAGTGACCCAAGCCGGAATCGAACCTGGGACCCTGGAGCTGTGAAGCAATTGTGCTATCCACAATGCTACTGTGCTGCCCTAACATGCAGAACGACATCTGCTGTGTCGTTCTGCATTTCCCTTTCCAACACCACCACCACCAATTAGCAACTTTTACTGAAGTTCGAAACCAGTGGAATGAAAATGGTTCAGGTTCTATAACAGACAGGCGATCTGCTGTACTGGGTCACCCCACGCCCCCCCACACAGAACATTGAAAATGGGAATCTGTCAACATCCTCATCTTTTGTTCCACAGAAGGAATCTAATTGTTAATGTTCAATTAAAGTCAAATCACACTGTGCAATATTAGCACAAGAACACATTAACGTGTTTGTTGGCAATTTTTCTGTCCCTTATTTTAACAAAGTGCTCACTCTTTAAGAATAAATGGGTGCACATCTGCATGAAAACAGTAGACAGAGGAATATATGAACGTATTATGTAATGCTCATGAATCTCCTGTGGTCCTGCTCACTGCTGGGGAAGGGAAATGGCATGGGATAGATGAGGGTGTGGGTGATAGTTTGAGTGGCGCAAACAGATCATCAGAAAGAAAATAGTCATGGAGCCAAAAGAGGAGATGATCAGCAAAGGTTTGGTCAGAGAGGTGGGCTTTCAGGAAGGAAGGGATGTGGTGAAAGTTAATGAGGACATTGTAGGGTCTGTGTGATTGACAGGAATTGGATTGGATTGGATTTGTTTATTGTCACGTGTACCGAAGTATTTTTCTGCGAGCAGCTCAACAGATCATTAAGTTCATGGAAAGAAAAGGGAATAAAAGAAAATACAGAATAGGGCAACACAAGGTACACAATGTAACTACATAAGCACCGACATCGGATGAAGCATACAGTGTGTAGTGTTAATGAGGTCAGTCCATAAGAGGGTCATTTAGGAGTCTGGTAACAGTGGGGAAGAAGCTGTTTTTGAGTCTGTTCGTGCGTGTTCTCAGACTTCTGTATCTCCTGCCCGATGGAAGAAGTTGGAAGAGTGAGTAAGCCGGGTGGGAGGGATCTTTGATTATGCTGCCCGCTTTCCCCAGGCAGCGGGAGGTGTAGATGGAGTCAATGGATGGGAGGCAGGTTTGTGTGATGGACTGGGCGGTGTTCACGATTCTCTGAAGTTTCTGGCGGTCCTGGGCCGAGCAGTTGCCATACCAGGCTGTGATGCAGCCAGATAGGATGCTTTCTATGGTGCATCTGTAAAAGTTGGTAAGGGTTAATGTGGACATGCCGAATTTCCTTAGTTTCCTGAGGAAGTATAGGCGCTGTTGTGCTTTCTTGGTGGTAGCGTCGACGTGGGTGGACCAGGACAGATCTTTGGAGATGTGCACCCCTAGAAATTTGAAACTGCTAACTATCTCCACCTTGGCCCCGTTGATGCTGACAGGGGTGTGTACAGTACTTTGCTTCCTGAAGTCAATGACCAGATCTTTAGTTTTGCTGACATTCAGGGAGAGATTGTTGTCGCTGCACCACTCCACTAGGGGATGGCGTTGGTTGTTCGGCCGGGTTGGGAGCTCCGATGTCTGGGTCAGCTCCAAATCGAGGTTGGGGCTTCACTTCCAGTTTGGGCCCGATCCACTTCCAGGTCGTGGAGATCAGGTCAGGTTGGGTCAAAAGGTCTCCACGGGCCTCGGAGGATGTTCAACCCTGCAAGAAAAGATAAAAAAGAGAGGTTAGTAATAATGTTAGTGTTAGAATTAAATTTTAAAAGATTAAAACAAGTATAAGTTAAGTAAAAGGTGGGGAGAGCTCGCTGAATGTCGCCTTGCTCTGGCGCCATCTTCTGAATGCCTGGATGGTAGCAAGAACAGGATCATGATGTACGCGTGGCCATGGTCAGAGGAATGGAAACTTTGCTGGGAGACAGGATATGGCTACAGGAGGTTACCAAGTGTTAGACCTGCATGAGACCAATGAGGAAGGACCAATTAGCCTCTCCATGAGCCTCTTGGAATACAAGCTTCCCCGCTGAGGGGCAGTGGCCCATCAGCAGAGTAATGGACACTGTCATAATTGCCGAGCCAGATGGGAGCCAAGCAGAGTAGTCCCGGCTGGGACCTGGAGGGTACTGTGTGTGTAGTTTGCTTTGCAATAAAATAAGTTTTCTTTAATCCACTCATTTTGCACTCCTCTATGGCCACTAAATTGGCGATGAGGTTAAAAGTGGAGCTACAGTCGGCGCTGCTAACTGTTGAAGCCCCAGGGCAGCCAACAAACCCCTGGCCCAACCGAGGCGGGCGTCAACCCAGAGTTCACACTTGTCATTTGGAACAGCCTGATGATGAATGCATCGCGGCACCCAAAGTCACCCCCATTCGGATCATCCTTCCGATAAACGGTCACCCTCCTGAAATGGAATTGGACACGAGAGCCGCAGTCCTGGTCACAGGTAAACAAACGTTTGAAAGGATTCAGTCAGGGGTGCAACGGTTGAGCTTACGGGATTCGGAAGCAAGATGCCTCACCGTATGGCATTGGTGCCGCATTATCGCACCGCATGGATGATGGTAGAGAGTGGCCAATTGCATTCGCCTCCAGAATACTGGCCGCGGCAGAACAAAACCACATGCAAATTGAACAAGAAAGATTGGCCGTAGTTTTCGCAGTCAAAATGTTCCGCCAGTATGTGTACGGACATCATTTTATGATACTGATGGACCACAACCCATTGCTGGGACTCTTCAAGGAGGAAAAGACTATCCCGCCTACAGCAGTGACCCAGATCCAGAGATGGGCTCTCTTATTGGCGATGTATGAATACACGTTCGAGCACCGACCGGGTACACAATTCACGAACGCAATTGCGTCGAGTAGACTTCCACTGCTGACGTGACCCCTGACTACCCCAGAGCTGACAAAGTTATAACCACACTGAACTTGACTGAAATATTCTCAGTCATGGTTAGAACATAGAACATACAGTGCAGAAGGAGGCCATTCGGCCCATCGAGTCTGCACTGACCCATTTAAGCCTTCACTTCCACCCTATTCCCGTAACCCAATAACCCCTCCTAACTTTTTTTGGTCACTAAGGGCAATTTATCATGGCCAATACACCTAACGTGCACGTCTTTGGACTGTGGGAGGAAATCGGAGCACCCGGAGGAAACCCATGCAGACGCTGGGAGAACGTGCAAACTCCACACAGACAGTGGCCCAGCGGGGAATCGAACCAGGGACACTGGCGCTGTGAAGCCACAGTGCTATCCACTTGTGCTACCGTGCTGCCTGAATGGTTGGCCCAAATATGTGAGTGGACGCAAATCGATCCTTTATAGTCCAAGGTCTGCCATATTGTGCGAGACGGGGTCAACATCGGAATCTGCCTAATGAGTTACGGGCTTTTTTGACCAAGAATGCAGTGTTCAGCGTCAAAGACGTCATCCTTCTATAGGGTACTCGGTCGTGATCCCACTCAAGAGTCAGGTCTTCATTCTGCGGGATCTACATAACGGGCACCCAGGCGTATTAAAAATGAAAATGTTTACCCGTAGTTACATCTGGTGGCCAGGCCTGGATAGAGAAATAGAGGACAAGCTCATTAGCGTGCCGTTTGCCAAGAATAGCAGAAGCTCCCACCTGCTGTGCCTCTTCACCTGTGGGAATGTTCGGGATGCCCTCGGGTGCGGCTTCACGCTGACATTGCCGGGCCGTTCCAGGGCTCCATGTTTGTGATTATTGTGGATGCTCATTCAAAGTGGTTAGAGGTCCACAGGATGTCGTGCACTACATCGAGGGCGACCATTGAGAAACTGTGACTCTTGTTTCGTATGGACTGTATTCCGGAGGTGTTGGTCACAGACAATGGCACGCCTTTTACGAGCGAAGAGCTTGGGGGTTTTGGGAAGGCAAACAGGGTGCAGCACATTCACATGGTCCCGTGCCACCAGCCTCCAATGGGTTGGCTGAGAGGGCGGTGCTAACATTTTAAAAAGGCTAGAAGATGCAGACCTCAGGGTCTCACGACACACGGCTGCCCAGATTTTTATTTTGTCACCGTACCACCACACATGCTGCGGCCAGCGTAGCACCGGCAGAACCATTAATGGGCCAAAGATGCCAGACCCGCCTCAGCCTCACGTTCCCAGATGTTGGCGGCAAATTATGCTGGAGTCGCACAGTTTGAACCAGGTGAGGCGGTTTACTTCGATGACAAAGCCAAGTTCATCCCAGACAACGGTAGTTTGCCAGACCGGGCATGTTTCACACAAGGTTGAGACACAGGACCGAGTAATGAAGAAGAATGTAGACCACTTCAGGGACAGGAGATCTGCTGTACCCGACACCCCTCTAGAGGAACCAGCTTCTAATCAGACAACCCCGGCACCACTGTATCCAAGGGCATTGCCCCCGAGGGGGCCCGAGGCAGAGATGCGGGAGTTCGAGGACTCTTGTCTCCGATATCGAGATCCAGGCATCGGACGTTTCTCATGGTGAACAGGGCGGGGAGCATCCACCAGCGACTCCAGACCATGTCCTCCTGACCCGGCCCCACGGGCACCAGAAGTGCAGCCACGGGCGAAAAAGGGCAGACGCCCTCCTGCTCCACTTTCCTCAGCAGGATCATCAGACTTTGGGGGCAGGTATGCTGTAACCTTCACGAGACCTACGGGATGGACCAATTAGCCTCCCCATGAACTTCGTAGAATATGAGCCTCCCCGCTGACAGGCAGACACGCATTAGCGGAGTAATAGACACTGTTGTAAAACCCAGCCCAGATGGGAGCAGACCTGGGTAGTCTCGGCTCGGACCTGGAGAGGACGGTGTATATAGTTCGCTTAGCAATAAAATAAATTTTCTTTATGCCTCTCGTTTTGCACTCCTCTGTGACCACTAAACCAAGATAATTGTGGGGGAGAGATCATGAAGCAACTTCAACACAAAAACAAATATTCAGTTGAAGTTGGGACTATTGTAGGTGTGCGAGGATAGTGGGTTGGGAATATGGGTGAACATATGGAATGTGGAAAGCAGAGTTTGGATCAGTTGAATCCGGAGGTGACAAAGGCACTGGATCAGGATTTCAGAATCAGGTGGACTGATGTTAGGAAGTCTGGAGAGTTGATATTACAGACGTGAAGGTAGGCAGTTTGTGTAATGGAGAGGATCGGGAGTTGGAGGCTCAGTTCATGGCACCGAAGGCAGTTTGTGGATAGTGGAAAGGGGATGTACCAGAGGACAGGGTCAGGAGAATGGAGCCTTTGTGGGGAGGGGTTACAAACTGGAGGAGGTTACAGAGATAACTCGGAAGCTGAGATTGCAGATGGCCTGGAAAAGCCTGAGGCCTGACCAGGGAGGGAAATGGAATTGGTGGCTAGGGCATTGGACATATGGCAGAAGCCAAAGATAATGGTTTCAGCCTTCCCAATATTTAACTAGCTTCGGGTTTCATTGTCTGACTTTGATCATCCTCTCTTCCTCCATCCTTGTGTCCCTTTCATCCCTTCTCAGCCCTCTCTTCTCTCCCTTGTCCACCACCCCCTCTCTCCTCACCTCTCTCCCTCACCACTACTCTGCTTCCTTCTCCTTTCTTTCCCTTCAGCCTCCTCTCCTCTCCCTTCCCCTCTCGACCCTCCATGCCCTCCTCTCTCACACGGTAAATCAAACAAGAAAAAAAATTGTGCACCAATTGTACTTTTAAGACTTGCAAGAATTCAAAGACAAGTTTTAATTACAGTTCTGAATGTCTATTATATATCAGAGGTACGATAGCACATGGCTTTAAGAAGAAGGACGTGGAGTCTTTGGAGAGAGTACAGAAAAGGTTTACCTGGATGTTGCCTAGTATGGAGGGTATTAGCTATGAGGAGAGATTGAATAAACTGGGATTGTTCTCCCGAGAGAGACGGAAGCTGAGAGGCGACCTGATAGAAGTTTATAAGATTATTAGGGGTATAGAAACGGTGAACAGTTGGAGGCTTTTTCCCAGGGCAGAAGAGACAATTACAAGGAGGCACAAGTTCAAGGTTAGGGGGGAATATTCCGTGGTGATGTGCGGAGGAAATTTTTTACACAGAGGGTGGCGGTGGCCTGGAATGCACTGCCAAGTGAGGCGGTTGAGGCAGATACGTTTGTGACCTTTAAGACTCATCTGGTTGAGCACATGAACAGACGGGGTATAGGAGGTGTTATGGGTCAGTGTTTAGAAAACTCCAAAGTATATCATGGAGTTCACCTGACCCACGACTTTTAATAGATTTTGGTTATGAGGAGCACAAGGGTCCACTCTCCAGGTGTTATGCAACAGAGACCTTACGTATCTTTGAAACAAAACAATGTTTATTCTATGAACCCAGTTAACATTTTATAAACACACAGAAAACATCTTATCAACCACCAACACACGTAACCCCACAGATACAATACTCTATAGGTAACCCTTAATACCTTTCCTAGCAACATTCATAAGTTAAACCCTTTTGAACAAAGACAGCAGGTTTAAATTCTCAACAGAAACAGGTATTACTTTGAGATCATCAAGTGAGCTGAAGACATTCTTTAGCTGTAGAGAGAGAGATCAATACATATCTGCTTGCTTTGAATACAGCTCTCCAACTGAAAGCGAAACTAAAGACAGAGCCAAAAAGAGCTTTCAGCTCCACCCACACAATGACATCACTGCAGCCATTTGATAAAGCACACTTTTCTTAAAGGGACATTCACCTGACAGAGGATACAGGCGGTTGGTCTAGATAGGACACTTGATCGGCGCAGGCTTGGAGGGCCGAAGGGCCTGTTCCTGTGCTGTATTGTTCTTTGTTCTTTGGGACAGTTCAAGGCTGCATCGGATGGTAACGCTGAAGCTGGAGCCTTGAGCTCAGGCTCTCGAGCAAGAAAGCAATGTTTTAAAAAAATATTTTTATTATCCATTTTCACATTTTCTTCAGAATTTACACCCCACCAACAAACAGTAAACGGTAACAAATACAAAGTCAATCCCCTTATCAACAACAACGATCCCATCCTCCCACCACTCCAAACAATGCCCCACTTGACAATATAAACATCAAATAAAGCAAATCCTCACACGGTGGGAAAAACAAAGGAGAAAAAAAAGAAAAAGGAATCAGGAATCGCCTATGGTCGCCATTGACCTATAGAGTCAACCCGCCCCCCCTCTAACATTCAATGCCATCCAAACCCCGAAAGAGAACCGTAAATGACACCAATGAATTGCAATCCCCCCCCCCCACCCAACTCCCCGACTCCTCCCCTCCACTTCCTCTTATAAAACTCCTCCCCCCAACCTCTGTTCCTTCCCCCCAACTTTCCACCCCGGCTAGACCACTCGGACCCTGTTCTGCCAGGCTCCGATGGCCGCAGCCCCACCCCCACCTCACTCCCGTTCACTGGCCAGCTTAAACCGGCCAGCGTGGAGGCCCCCTCCCGGGTCTCTTTCCCCCTTGCCCGGTCCCAGGAAAACCAAGAAATCCCCTTTAGCACACAAACCCCGCGTACACACCCAAGCCCCAAAGAACCATCATGGCAAGTGAAAGTCCCATCGCTTCCCTTGTCCAAATATATACAACGTTGACTCATTTAGCACATACACCAGCACGCAGTGAAAACATACAGTTACATGGGGCTACATCGGTACATGACCATTTCTCAATTCAGCCACAGTCCTTCTGCCTTCGCAAACTCCTCCGCTGCTTACGCCGTCCCAAAATAAAAGTCCTTGGATTTGTAAGTCACCCTCAACCTAGCTGGATATACTATGTCGCACTGCACCTTACTGATGCCCAGTGCCTTCTTCACCGGGCTGAAGGCAGCCCGCCTCCTCGCCAGCTCCACCGTAAAGTCCTGATATATGCGTGTACCAGCTCCAGCCCACTGCACCACCCGCTTCTGCTTTGCCCAGCACAGGACCTTCTCCTTCACACTGTACCTACAAAAACACAGAGTTACTGCTCTTGGCGGCTCACTAGCCTTTGGCATAGGCCTCCACGACCGATGAGCCCGATCCAGTTCGTATCGAGAGGGTTCGTCCCCCTCCCCCAATAGCTTCGCCAACATCGTGGCAAAACACTCAGTCGGCCTTGGGCCTTCCACCCCTTCGGGCAGACCCACAATCCTCAGATTCTGTCGCCTGGATCTGTTTTCCAGGTCTTCCATTTTGGCTCGCAGACCCTTGCTGGTTTCTATCACCCTCCGCATCGCCTTCCCCATCGAGGTAAGTTGATCCCTGTGCTGCGATAATGTCTCTTCCACTTCCTTCAGTGCCTCACCTTGCTCCCGCACCTCCGCCACTGCGGCAAGAAAGCGATGTTGAGATACTTATATCAAGACTCAAATAGGGAGGCAGAGCAGGTCGACTAGGGAAAGCAAAGGGGAGGAACAGGAGACAAAGAGATAGGGTTGAGACAATAAGGGAACAGTGAAGCCAGGGAGGGCCAATTCAGATGTGCTGACTGTTACACAGTCAACCACCTTGAAAAGAGAGGAGGTGTGATGAACCCTGAAGAAGCTAGTTTAAATGGACGTTGGAGGTCAGGAGCTTAGAGGTCAGGAAACCAGGGTCCCAGCTGGCCATCGGACCTCTGTGCATGCCCCAGCTGGGAACTGGCTGCACACACACACACACACACAGTTGGTTTCTCTTACGTCTTCAGGACAGGCCCAGCTCGCCTGCGCAGAAGAAAAGAAGGAAATAAAAGTGAAACTGTGCAAAAAAACAGGTCAGGTGACCTGACCCAGAAAGCCATTCCAGAGAAATGCTGCCGGAAGGAGCAGGGCATGAGGAGAAAATCCCAAACCAAGAAGCAGGCCCCAAACCAGGGAGTGGGACAGAAAGAGGTCCCATAAGAAGGTCTCAGTCGGGGCCAAAGACAAGGGTGAGAGCTCAAGATAAATGACAGGAGCAGAGAAAAGGGCTCCAAGTTAAAGAGAGAGCTGCGGTGAACAGACTTGAAGCAAAGTGAGCTCGAGAGAAGCCCCTGTAGCCATCTGGGATGGCCACGTCCCGATTACAAAATGGACACTTTGCAAAGAATGCAGGGAAAATTGAAAAGCAAGCAGGTGCAACGTCTGTCTGTTGATTAGAGCAGTGGCTCTCAGACAGGACAGGTACTGCTAAGCCATCTACATACTAATTAGCCATCTCTGGGGACAAAAGGGAAACATTTAGATAAACAATGTTAAGGCAGACACCCCGGCGCCAGAGGAGACTCAAACAAAGCAGACCAGGACACGCCCAGCAATCAGGGAACCCACCCCTCTATTGGAGGAAGATCGATAAGAATGATTGGGAAAGGCCCAATTAATTGAGGCCAAGTTCAAGGCCCGCCCAAAAGCGCGCGAAGCCCTTTTGGGTATAAAAAGTATTCCCCAAGAGAGAATCTTTCTTCCTTGGCCTTGGCTCTCAGCGAGGAGAGACCTGCCTAGCAGCTACGCCAGACCAAGTAAGTTCCAAGTCAATGCACGCTACAAGATAGACACTCCTAGTTGCTATCCTGTAAACAGCTCAACCCAGCAGCCTCAGAACCGAGCAATGGCCATTGTTCCTCTGACTGAGTGGACACCCGAAGCTAAGTACAGGCTTTTAGTAATAGTGATAGTTTATTTTGTGGAGTTTATGCATGAGTAGATTTGACTGTGTGTAAATGAATGAGCATTGCGTTTGAACTTACTAACTGGTGTATCAAGTCTTTGATCAGTATTTGGTTTGAACCTTGTGGCAGTGTCGAAAGATACCTGGCGACTCTTGAGCAAACGTAATTAAACAGAGCGAAAGTAAGAGACAACAGCAAGTTAGCAACACCCCCGAAGATCCGAGGGAGCAGCTGAAGATTGGTGACTCCGGGCTGTGGGCCATGAGGGCAAAGGTGCCCTTTTGGAGCAGAGCAATTCTGCTTGGCACGGTTGAGGATCTGAAATTGTTCTTGGAAGATGAAGCGGTGACTGTACCCGGACACCCAGAGGAAAGGAATCTCAGGCAGCGAGATTGAAAACCTGCAAGGTGGATCCGCGTTGAAGCCGTCCAAGTGGGAGCGATATGTGGAAGGAACTCAAAGGCGAGTTCTTCAAACGTGGAGATTGGAAAACCTCACGAGAAAGACAATGTCAATGCATGTTCTTTAAGATTGTAGTTTAGTCGGGCAGTATGGTCGGCACGGGCTTGGAGGGCCGAAGGGCCTGTTCCTGTGCTGTACATTTCTTTGTTCTTTGTTCTTTGAGACCGATTGGCTCATGGTGTGACAAGCGACTGGGTTGGTTGTTGAGAAATCCATAGAATTTGTTTTTTGCTGCATCTGTTATTTGACACGGAGTGTGGTGTGTCTGACCACAGTTTTCCAGTTGGTCCTCGGTATCATTTACAAACACTGAATATCGGACTTTAAGATAGATAAGGTAAATTTTAATGTGTCTGTGAGGATGTAGCTGGGGTGAAGGAAGAGTGAGTACTTGAATCATTTTCTTGTGCTCATATTGAGATTGGTCCAACCTTTTTGCTTCGTATAATATAGTTCATTTTTCTTGTTTAATAAGTGTTCCATTCTTGTGTTAAAAGTTTATCAACAGACTCCTGTGAATTTGTTCAGTAACTTATTCCGCAGTTTCAAAACAGAAATAAAAGTGAGGCTGTAACAAGCCTTGTCTTATTCTGGGAACTGACTTGGTCAGTATTAACATCAGCTGGATTTGTGACAGGAGGCGGAATTTGTTTCGTGCAACGTGAACAAACATGACAATGTCATTATCTGGACCTGACCATCATCCTTTGCCAGGAATCCACTGCAGGCTCCCCGTTGGCCTTGCAGTAATTGAGGGCAAATGCATAGTTTGATAAAGGGAGACGTGTTATGCAATGTAATGGGAATTTTTCACGGGCATTCTGTAGGTGCTATTGCACCTAAACAGTTGTTTGGGGGCGATGGGTAGGTAACTTTGATAGCTATAGATGACTAACATGTGGGGTTCTGAACAATACCAATAGCGTGGGGCTCAATCCTTGCTCTAGCTGAGGCAGATTTGGGGGTTGCCTCTTCGCCTCCCCCGCAGTAAAATATACATAATGTTACGGTACTGGACCAGACTTCAATTTACATTAGGAAACCGGATGAAGCCCCAACAACTTTTCAATTTGTAAACTGTAAGGAAAGGATACTTCACTCCAGGAGCTATTCCACTGACAAATAGGGATCTTTTATATTAAAACAAACTTTATTATTAACAAGGATTAAACACAATAACATCACAGAAAGTAGCCTTACAATTGACAATAAAACGTGTCTTAAAATAAAAGGAAACACTTTAACTTATATCTTATCCAACTGCAGGTGGACTGGGTAAATAATGCTGCCAGTGGACCCAAGGAAAGGGAATTCATTGAATGTTTACAGGAGGGCTTTTTGGAACAGCTTGTGATGGAGCCCACGAGGGAACAGGCCATTCTGGACTTAGTGTTATGTAATGAGCCAGACTTGATTAAAGATCTTAAAGTAAGGGAGCACTTAGGAGGCAGTGATCATAATATGGTAGAATTCAATCTCCAATTTGAAAGAAAGAAGGTAGAATCAGATGTAAAGGTGTTCCAGTTAAATAAAGGTAACTACAGGGGCATGAGGGAGGAACTGACGAAAATCGACTGGGAGCAGAGCCTAGTGGGAAAGACAGTAGAACAGCAATGGCAGGAGTTTCTGGGAGTAATTGAGGACACAGTACAGAGGTTCATCCCAAAGAAAAGAAAGGTTATCAGAGGGGGGATTAGGCAGCCATGGCTGACAAAGGAAGTTAGGGAATGCATCAAAGCAAAAGAGAAAGCCTATAATGTGGCAAAGAGTAGTGGGAAGTCAGAAGATTGGGAAGGCAACAAAAACAAACAGAGGATAACAAAGAGAGAAATAAGGAAAGAGAGGATCAAATATGAAGATAGGCTAGCCAGTAACATTAGGAATGATAGTAAAGGTTTCTTTAAATACATTAAAAACAAACGGGAGGCAAAAGTTGACATTGGGCCGCTCCAAAATGACGCTGGTAATTTTGTGATGGGAGACAAGGAAATAGCTGAGGAACTAAATAAGTACTTTGCGTCAGTCTTCACAGTAGAAGACATGAGTAATATCCCAACAATTCCGGAGAGTCAGGGGGCAGAGTTGAATATGGTAGCCATCACAAAAGAGAAAGTGCTAGAGAAACTAAGAGGTCTAAAAATTGATAAATCTCCGGGCCCAGATGGACTACATCCTAGAGTTCTAAAGGAGCTAGCTGAAGAAATAGCGGAGGCGTTAGTTATGATCTTTCAGAAGTCACTGGAGTCAGGGAAAGTCCCAGAGGATTGGAAAATCGCTGTTGTAACCCCCCTGTTCAAGAAGGGAACAAGGAAAAAGATGGAAAATTATAGGCCAATTAGCCTAACCTCGGTTGTTGGCAAGATTCTAGAATCCATTGTTAAGGATGAGATTTCTAAATTCTTGGAAGTGCAGGGTCAGATTAGGACAAGTCAGCATGGATTTAGTAAGGGGAGGTAGTGCCTGACAAAACTGTTAGAGTTCTTTGAAGAGATAACAAATAGGTTAGACCAAGGAGAGCCAATGGATGTTATCTATCTTGACTTCCAAAAGGCCTTTGATAAGGTGCCTCACGGGAGACTGCTGAGTAAAATAAGGGCCCATGGTATTCGAGGCAAGGTACTAACATGGATTGACGATTGGCTGTCAGGCAGAAGGCAGAGAGTTGGGATAAAAGGTTCTTTTTCGGAATGGCAACCGGTGACGAGTGGTGTCCCGCAGGGTTCAGTGTTGGGGGCCACAGCTGTTCTCCTTATATATTAACGATCTAGATGACGGGACTGGGGGCATTCTGGCTAAGTTTGCCGATGATACAAAGATAGGTGGAGGGGCAGGTAGTATGGAGGAGGTGGGGAGGCTGCAGAAAGATTTAGACAGTTTAGGAGAGTGGTCCAAGAAATGGCTGATAAAATTCAACGTGGGCAAGTGCGAGGTCTTGCACTTTGGAAAAAAGAATAGAGGCATGGACTATTTTCTAAACGGTGACAAAATTCATAATGCTGAAGTGCAAAGGGACTTGGGAGTCCTAGTCCAGGATTCTCTAAAGGTAAACTTGCAGGTTGAGTCCGTAATTAAGAAAGCAAATGCAATGTTGTCATTCATCTCAAGACGCTTGGAATATAAAAGCAGGGATGTACTTCTGAAGCTTTATAAAGCATTAGTTAGGCCCCATTTAGAATACTGTGAGCAAATTTGGGCCCCACACCTCAGGAAGGACATACTGGCACTGGAGCGGGTCCAGCGGAGATTCACACGGATGATCCCAGGAATGGTAGGCCTAACATACGATGAACGTCTGAGGATCCTGGGATTATATTCATTGGAGTTTAGGAGGTTGAGGGGAGATCTAATAGAAACTTACAAGATAATGAATGGCTTAGATAGGGTGGATGTAGGGAAGTTGTTTCCATTAGCAGGGGAGACTAGGACCCGGGGGCACAGCCTTAGAATAAAAGGGAGTCACTTTAGAACAGAGATGAGGAGAACTTTCTTCAGCCAGAGAGTGGTGGGTCTGTGGAATTCATTGCCACAGAGGGCGGTGGAGGCCAGGACGTTGAGTGTCTTTAAGACAGAAGTTGATAAATTCTTGAATTCTCGAGGAATTAAGGGCTACAGAGAGAGAGCGAGTAAATGGAGTTGAAATCAGCCATGATTGAATGGTGGAGTGGACTCGATGGGCCGAATGGCCTTACTTCCGCTCCTATGTCTTATGGTCTTATGGTCTTATGGTCCAATTAAGTAAAGTGCATTACAGGTCAAAAGCCGCTTGTAAATAAAGTTAGCAAACACAGGGATACTTGCTGTACTCTTGTGTAGAGATTTCTTTTCGGAAAAGTAGAGAGAGACCCTCTCAGGCACAATTGGCAGATCCTTCTGTCTTTCTCAGACTACTGCTCACCCTGACAGCATTTCCCCAAAACTATTGTTCAACTTAAAAACTAGCAGATTGCCAAACCTATTTCAAACTGCAAAACTGCAGAGAGTACTGGCTCCTTCCATTAATTACATCATCTTTATCCCACTCGGGTCCAATGACCTGATTACCTAAGTCTAAGCACAATTCCTTAAATTATCTACTCGCCAGGGAATCTCCAGCAATCATGACAAAGTTCAATTCGGCATCTCTTTGTAAACAAGTACATGGTTAAAATTAATCATGGCCTCACCTTTTTACGACCTCTTAATTGCAGCTTTAGCAGACACAGATTCCAGGTTTTTTAACCTAGGTTCTTTAATAACATTACTGAAATAGATATACATACCTTAACCCATGATGTAATAACATTACTGCAACAGATATACATCATACAATCTTTCTAAGCATTTCCTACATTCCTGACGAGGAACATTGGGGCTGCTCCAGCCTGCTCTGCCATTCAATGAGATCATGGCTGATCTGATGGTAACCTAAACCCCACATTGCTGCCTACCCCCGATAACATATCACCCTATTGTTAATCAAGAATCGATCCAACTCTGCCTTAAAATATTCAAATATTCTGCTTCCACTGCCTTTTTATGAAGAGAGCTCCAGAGACTCACGACTCTCTGAGAGAAATAAATGCTCCTTATCCCGGTCTGAAATGAATGACCGCTGATTTTTAAACAGTAACCCCTAGTTCTAGATCCTCTGACAAGAGGAACCATCCTCTCCACATCCATGCTGTCAAAATATCATGGCCAAGCCATGGTTCAGCCAGCCCGAATAACAGAGGGTGCTATCGAAAAGAATTAAGGATTAATAGATGATGAAAAATTAATTTATGACGGAACTGAAGACCTGAATGTAACTGCAATGGAGTGAGTGATGATGATCTGCAATGCATGGGCTAAGTGTGTGACTTTCAAGTGGTTAGGCGTCAGAAGAGAAAAAAACTATGGGCCCACCTGGGGTCCGGACATTCCCGCCCGAGGTCAATGGGCCTTTTAAAGCTCCGTTAAATGATCCATCCCATCCGCAATGATTTCCGTGACGGGCGAGACCGTAAAATGTGCCGCAATGCAAGGTTATGGGTGCGTGGGTTTCCTCCGGGTGCTCCGGTTTCCTCCCACAGTCCAAAGACGTGCAGGTTAGGTGGATTGGCCATGCTAAATTACCCGTAGTGTCCATAAGGGTTGGGAGGGGTTATTGGGTTGCGGGGATAAGGTGGAAGTGAGGGATTAATGTGGGTCGGTGCAGACTCGATGGGCCGAATGGCCTCCTTCTGCACTGTATGTTCTATGTAATCTATGTAATCTATGTTATGGGGAAGGTAGGGATGTGGGAGAGATTGCACAGGCCGGATGGTCCCCTGTTGGGCTGTAACCATTCGATGATTCTAAATCAATTGCATATTGGAAATGTTGTATGTAATCCTACAGGTTTATGAATAAAAGGTTTAAGAGTTAAATGAACAAATGTGAAATGCGTGAAGCAAAACATTTCAAAGTATTGATCTGCACTAATGTTAAGAGACGGATCTTCCTCTTGGTTAATTGTGCTCCGTTTCAAAAAATTTCAGAGTCTTCTATTTTAAAATATCATCAGCTTCACTCTGGAGTCTTGTTCTTGAGGTTAATGAAAAAGGCAAACACAACAGTTAATTCAGCAAGAATGCAGAAATATTAATTGGTGTTTAAGTTTGAAAGTGATAGTTTGAAAGTGAAAGTAGACACCCTGTAAAAGGAAATATTGAAATAATCTTTGTTTATCCTTCGGGTTGCTTTGGAGTTTGAAGAAGGTGGTGCAGCAGATGGTTTGATGGAGTAATTAGGAGTATTTAGCTGAGGAACAATTTTCAAATGGCTGGGATTTTCTTTTAATTAAGTAGTATTTGCTTATCATTGTCGCCCTCGTGTTGTTCTCAAGCGCATGGAGAACGGCCTGAAGCACGGTGGGAAGCAGGGCGAAAGAATGGGGGCAGGGAGAAAAAAGTGGGAATGCAGGAGAGGAAGGGAGGAGGTCATTACGGAAAGCAGGAAGGGTCAAGCATGGAAAGCAGGGCCCAAATGGCAGCAACCCCCAAGAGTGGAAAGAAGCAGCAATGAAGGAGAGAGAGGAAGCTGCAGGAGGCATCGTGAGAGGAGAAAGTAATGGAAAGTGCGGTGGGGGAGACTTTGGAAGGGTATGAAAGAGGCAATACATGAAAAGACAAGCAAGTTGGGACTTGGGTAGGTGCCATATTCTTCGTTCAAATCAGGGGCGGGAAAGGTGTAATGACCTCCAGGGAAAGGGCTTTAATTGCCAAAATGACTGAAGAAGGAAGAAGCCATGAGGGAGTAGAAAGGTACTTGGACCCTGACAGCACAGAAGGGGGCCATTCAGCCCAGCATGTCTGTGCAAGCCCTTGCAAAGATCTACCCAATTAGTCGCAATCTTTCCACAATGCCTTGAAAATCCCTCATTTTCAACTTTTCTTTTTATTCGTTAATGGGACGTTGTGGGCTGTGCCAGCATTTATTGCCCATCCCTAATTGCCTTTGAGGGGACAGCTTAAGAGTCAACCACATTGCTGTGGGTCTGGAGTCACATGTAGGCCAGACCAGGTGAGAGTGGCAGATTTCCTTCCCTGAAGGACATTAGTGAATCAGATGTTTTTTTTATGACAACCTGGCAATGGTTTCATGGTCATCACGAGACTTTTTAATTCCAGATTTTTTTTGAATTCAAATATCATCGTCTGTCGTGGCAGGATTCGAACCCGGGTCCCCTGGTCTACTAGTCCAGTGACAATAGCACTATGCCACCATGTCCCCTATATATACAATTCACCTTTGAGATCCACAATTCAATCTGCTTCCACCTCCCTCATTGCACTCCAAATTGAACTATTCCACCCTGTGGAAATAAATTCTCTTCATTTCCCCCTGAAATGTTTGTCAATTACCTGTGTCCTTTGGCTTGTGACCCTCGTGCCAGTGGAAACGGTTTCTCCCTAACAATTCTATCAAAAGCCCTCGTTTGGACACATGAACATCATCAAAACACATGAATGTCATCTAATTGCAAAAATCAACCAGGACAAAATAATAAGGACTGAATAACAGCTCAGTATTTATTCCATGCCGTAAATATCTGTGAAATGTGCCCATTATGTTACTTGCACAGCATTTTTCACTTTACAAATTTTTGAAATGTAACAAAGCTATTTCTGGGATATCTCGAGAATTACAGGTATCCCACAGACCTGTTGATTTTAATTGGCTTTTTCACTCTTCCTTTCTTGTGACTCTTGAACGCGACAAGAAAGAACTTTATGAATTGTGAAAGCGGAAGCAAGTTTATGATTTTGCTTCACACGCTCAGGGAATTATCTCAGTCCTTTCTCCGGAAATACAAGAATACCCATAGGTTTGGCAACGTGGATGTTTGGTAACGTCGAAGTACTGAGATTGATTATTTTTCACAGTTTAAAGCATTGAGTTTTGAGACTTGCCTTGTGTTAATTCAGATGGAAATCACTTAGATAAAGAGTAGTCTTTGTAAACCCAAATATCGAAAGGTTCATACGTATAAAACCACAAGTCACACCACATCGGCACAAGCTACATGCAGACGGGTGCAGACATAGTAAGTAGAATGAAAATGGAACTATGAAGATCAATTTTAAATTAGTACATTACAAATGAAAAATGGTCAGATTAAAACATTTTTAAGACACTTGCGACTGGATTCTCTGCTCCCCAACACCGAAATCACGTTCAGCGACAGGGCGGAGAATCCGTTTTGGCACCACAATCGGGAGCGACGCCGGTTTTTGTATTCTTCGCCCCCTGAAAAGCGGTGTTCTCCAATTATCCACAGCCTCAGGCCATTGCCTGAGGCCCACCCCGCCGTGCTCCATCCCAGACCAGCCGAGTTCCCGACGGCGTGCGTTACGTGTGCTCACACCGTTCGTGAACTCAGCGTGGCGGCTGCGGACTCCGTCCGGGGCCGCCACAGTCGGGGGAGGGCCGATTGGCGGGCAGGGGGGGGGGGGGGGCTTCATTCGGGGCTGGGGCACTGCGGACGGGCAGTCCGGGACACACGAGCGGCCGAAGGTCCGGTCCGCGGGCTGAGTCCGCCATGGAGCACAGCCGCCGGCATGCGCATGCGCGGCCTCGGAACCGGAAGTGCTGAGGGCCGTATCGGCAGCTAGAGCTGCCTCTCTGCCAACCCCCAGCAAAACGGGCAATTGGTGGCCATTTTACCCCAGTTTTACGTAAAAAGACCACCGTTTTCACGCCAGTGTGGGTACCTAATCTCTAGAACAGGGAATCTAACCCATGCACTCTGGGCATGTCCATGGAAACAGGACAAAAAAATGACTGGTACAAGTATTTGATGTACGCAACCTTGAGAACGTTTACAGCAGGGAAAACAGTATCGACAGTGTGAACCTACTGAAAGCCCCAGTAAAGTTGAGTTCAACCTTACAAGACACAAGTACCAGCAACGAACATCAACACAACTGAGATATTACAGCAGTGCAAATTCAGTTGGAGGTGAGATTAATTTTGCTGCTTTGAATGTCAGATTGTAGATCTTATATTCCTCACATTTCGTACTTCACATTATAAAGGTGTTTGTTGGGAAAGGATCAGAGATGCTATTCTCTATAGGACCACCCTTGGGGTGGGCTATCACATTAGCCTTGGCATGAATGGATGGCATAATGAGACTTCTTCGAAGGCAACCTTCAACTGACTTGACTGAAATCTGGCTTCCGAGGGTGAACTGGAGGATGACAATAACGAATCCCATTTCTTTGACGCAGTTGACCCCGATATCCTTCGCAATTCTTCCCATTGCCCACTGTAGAGGAACCTCGTACAGAGAGAAATGTGGCTGTCTTACCTCTGCCTACAGAAAGTAGGCAGTGCTTGTGAATAAACATGAGGAGGTTGGTCATTTTTTTCTTTGTTGTATAAGTTCATTGAGATCTCAGATCTTCAATGCCTTTTCAGTCTTGGATACAGCAGTCGATGGTACAGCTGTGACAGTCCTTCCTGGAGTTGAAGATCATTCCTCTTCACAGGTTTCTTCCTATCGTCTTTCGAAGGAGCAATAAATTACGCAGTGTCCCAAGTTTTTATTTCTCATCCCAAAGCATCCAAAAATCAATTCTCTTCAGTCTTCTATTTTGTTTGAGAGCCTTTGTTGCCCTTGCAGTTCAGTCATCCTGAAACCTGCAATCAAATTTCAGCTATGCTGATAAAGTGCTGTCCTATTACCTGAGAGCTAAGACCAACCACTATGGTTTCATGATATATATATATCAACATGGCTATTGCCTAAAATTTTTTAAGAACGGACAGTGACTTTAAAAAGGCTGAAGCTATGTCTGCCTGCAACCCTGAACAAAGGGACTTTTCTGGCAATATCAGAGAAGCTGACACCTTGTTAACGCTGGAGAAATGGTAATGATTTTCTGTGGTGCAGAGATAAAATTCAAAGAGAATTATACAAAGTCCATCTACATTTCCGACGCCAAGCTTGGCTACATGGACTACCAGTCTGCAAGGACAAAGGACCCTGCACCTTTCCTTTCACGACCAGGAGATTTTCACAGTAACTTCATTGCAGTGTTAATGTAAGCCTACTTGTGACAATAATAAAGATTACTATTGTTATTTTCTTCTTGGATTTCAACTGGTTGAGGTTATCCCGTGAACGATGAATATGGGAGGTGATATTTCAAAACTTCAGGACTGAATCACAGCTGACTGGGACAGAACTCCCATGGAGGTCTTGGAAACTGCACCTGAATCTACCTTACATTTGACATTGTCTATTGAATATGGTTTCCCTTATAGCCTCCTGCTGCTCCTCGTCCTCCAGCCTCTACATGAGATAAAGCGGGGTTCCCATTGAGTAAAGTAAAGTCACCATAGTCCCAGATGACCGGTGGTGATTTAATCTGAGGGTCACCACACCTCAGATGAGGGGCAAGGTTGTGAAGACGGACTTCCATGAATTAACGTCAGCCGATACAGGAATTGAACCCACACTTTCAGCCTCGCTTTGCATCACAAACCAGCTGTCCAGCCAACTGAGCTAAACTGGCCCATTGAGAGGTTCATGTTGGAGCTTGGAGGTATTGGTACAGTAACTGTGTTTAAGTAGAATACTAATGAATAAAGTCATTCTGAGAATTACAGTAAATCCCAGTATGTATACTGAGTCCTAGGATAGTCTGAAACAATTTCAGTTGTGAGCAGTATCACTTTAAATAAATAGTTCTGCCTTGCTGCATGGCTTGGGGCAAGTGATGCCTTTTAAATAATGGTGCACATTCCCTAGGATAGATAGGAAAACAGGAGTAACAGAACTCAGTTACTTGATGTTGGGAGGGGGGGCGGGATTCTGCTAAAACCGGCGGGGCGGCAACTCCGGTATGAAGGAGTGGTTTGCGCCGCGCCAGCCGGTGTGGGTGGGCTTGGCGCCACGCCAACCGGCGCCGAAGGACCTCCGCCGGCCGGCGCGGGTTGGCACATGCGCCGGAGCGCCAGTGTGTGCTGGCGTCATCCCAGCGCATGCGAAGGGGGATTCATCTTCGCGTCGGCCATCACGGACTGTTACAGCGGCTGACAGTCGCGGAGGAATAGAGTGCCCCCACGGCACAGGCCCGCCCGTGGATCGGTGGGCTCCGATCGCGGGCCAGGCAACCATGGGGGCACCTCCGGGGCCAGATCACCCCCCCCCCTGAGGACCCCGGAGACCACCCGCGGAGCCACTCGGCCCATCGCGGGCCGGAGAATCGCCGCCGGGCTGCTGCCAGTGGCCGCTGACCAGCGCGGCGCGATTCCCACCCCCGCCAAATCCCCGGAGTCGGAGAATTCGGCAGCCGGCGGAGGCGGGATTCAAGCCCCCCCCCGCCAATTCTCCGACCCGGCGGGGGGTAGTCCTTTTTCAGCAGGCTCTAAGTGCTGGGCCACTTCTGCGGTTGAAGCCAAGCCGACACCATGTCCATCAGAAATTCTTGGTCCCACAAAATGATGACTTCTGCCCTCACTCAGTCCCGGAGGTTCAAGTCTTTGGGATCTGTGTTCTCAACTCATTCTCACGATCAGTCTTCTTAACATTCTAAATGTATTCATAAATTTACACTCATCCGGGTGCTCTTGTACCCGTCATGCCCTCAGAATTCTCAATTGTTCGTGTCATCGGAACCCCCGAGTTAAACGTCAGCTTTGGAAGATTCTCATATATACCGTTTATCCTGAGGAAAAATGTCTTCACAGAGAGTGGTGAATCTGTGGAATTCACTACCACAGAAAGTAGTTGAGGCCAAAACATTGTGTAATTTCAAGAAGGAATTAGATATAGCTCTTGGGGCCAAAGGGATCCCTAATTACCCAATTATTTTTTCCAATTAAGGGACAATTTAGCATGGCCAATCCACCTACTCTGCACATTTTTGGGTTGTGGGGGCGAAACCCACGCAGACATGGGGAGAATATGCAAACTCCACACGGACAGTTACCCAGAGCCGCGATCGAACCTGGGACCTCAGTGCCATGAGGCAGCTGTGCTAACCACTAGGCCACCGTGCTGCCCTATTTTCTATGTTTTTATGCTTCTATCCTCTACATAACAAAGCACAATGATTATACCTTATAAACATGCATACAAAAATCTGGATCACGTAATGACAGAATTGTTATGGTGCAGAATGAGCCCACTTGGCCCATTGTGTCTGCACCAGCTCTCCAAACAGGCAGTATGACTCAGTACCATTCCCCTGCCTTTTCCCCACATCTATTCAAATAATCATCCAATTCCCTCGATTGAACCTGTTTCCACTACACTTCCTGGCAGTGCATTCCTGAACCCAACCACTCGCTGTGTGAAAAAGATTTTTCTCGCATCACATTTGGGTCGTTTGCAAATCACTTTAAACCTGTGCCCTCTCATTCTGGATCCTTTTACGACTGGGAACAGTTACTCCCACTCCTTGTACAATGTTCAAAATCATACAACCCTCTCCTGATTTTGAACGTCTCTATCAAATCTCCTCTTAGCCGCCTTCTCTCCAAGGAGAACAGCCCCAAGCTATCTTCATAATCTGCAGAGGGCAGTAGAGAGGAGCTGCTGATTGGCTGTTGCAAGGGAAATTTGTATACCTCCATTGTGGTCACCCTAACTTGAAGGTGTACCTGAGCTAGAGACCCTAGATGTTCGAGTGAAGACAAGCATCCAGCAGAGGGCAGTAGAGAGGAGCTGCTGATTGGCTGTTGCAAGGGAAATTTGCATACCTCCATTGTGGTCACCCTAACTTGAAGGTGGTTTGTGGAGGAGCTGTTGTCAAGTGACACTTAAACCCGAAACACTTCTTCAGTGTTTTCATCACTACCCCCTCCTCTAACCAAAAAAAACCAACCGCTGTAAAGATTAAGAGGAAGGCTCGAGGTCAGGTAGAAGTAGAAAGAAGTTGAACCATGACGCCACAGCCTGCAGGTAAGGGATTGGCTGGTGACTGGTAAGTAGCTTTTCTTTTATTTCCCCTCAGGTGTTATCATGTAGGGCGCAGAGGTTGCTGTGTGAGTGCTTGCTGAGAAGGGAAGTGAATAACAGGTAAGCTCTTTCTTTCTTTTTCTTTTTTTTATCTAGAGGGGATGGCAGGGAAGGGAGTGCAATGTTCCTCCTGCAGAATGTTTGAGGTGAGGGACGCCGTCAGTGTCCCTGCTGATTTCATCTGTGGGAAGTGCACCCATCTCCAGCTCCTCAGAAACCACGTTAGGGAACTGGAGCTGGAGCTGGATGAACTTCGGATCATTCGGCAGGCAGAGGTGGTCATAGATAGAAGCATCAGGGATGTAGTTACTCCGAAGAATAAAGATAGATGGGTGATGGTGAGAGGGGCTGGGAGGAAGCAGTCAGTACAGGGATCCCCTGTGGTCGTTCCCATTAGTAACAAGTATACCGCTTTGGATACTGTTGGGGGGGGGGGGGACTTACCAGGGGTAAGCCATGGGGTGCAGGTTTCTGGCACAGAGTCTGTTCCTGTTGCTCAGAAGGGAAGGGGGAGAGGAGTAGAGCATTAGTCATTGGAGACTCCATAGTTAGGGGGATAAATAGGAGGTTCTGTGGGAACGAGAGAGACTCGCGGTTGGTGTGTTGCCTCCCAGGTGCCAGGGTGCGTGATGTCTCGGATCGCGTTTTTGGGATCCTTAAGGGGGAGGGGGAGCAGCCCCAAGTCGTGGTCCACATAGGTACCAATGACATAGGTAGGAAAAGGGATAGGGATGTAAGGCAGGAATTCAGGTAGCTAGGGTGGAAACTTAGATCTAGGACAAACAGAGTTATTATCTCTGGGTTGTTACCCGTGCCACGTGATAGCGAGACGAGGAATAGGGAAAGAGAGGAGTTGAATGCGTGGCTTCAGGGATGGCGCAGGAGGGAGGGTTTCAGATTTCTGGATAATTGGGGCTCATTCTGGGGTCGTTGGGACCTCTACAAACGGGATGGTCTACACCTGGACCAGAGGGATACCAATATCGTGGGGGGGGGGGGGGGGATTTGCTATTGCTCTTCGGGCGGGTTTAAACTAGTTCAGCAGGGGCTTGGGAACCTGAATTGTAGCTCCAGTATACAGGAGGTTGAGAGTAGTGAGGTCATGAGTAAGGTTTTAAAGTTGCAGGAGTGTACCGGCAGGCAGGAAGGTGGTTTAAAGTGTGTCTTCTTCAATGCCAGGAGCATCCGGAATAAGGTGGGTGAACTTGCGGCATGGGGTGGTACCTGGGACTTCGATGTTGTGGCCATTTTGGAGGCATGGATAGAGCAGGGACAGGAATTGTTGTTGCAGGTGCCGGGGTTTAGATATTTCAGTAAGCTCAGGGAAGGTGGTAAAAGAGGGGGAGGGGTGGCATTGTTAGTCAAGGACAGTATTACGGTGGCAGAAAGGATGTTTGATGAGGACTCGTCGATTGAGGTAGTATGGGCTGAGGTTAGAAACAGGAAAGGAGAGGTCACCCTGTTAGGGGTTTTCTATAGGCCTCCGAAAAGTTCCAGAGATGTAGAGGAAAGGATTGCAAAGATGATTCTGGATAGGAGCGAAAGTAACAGGGTAGTTATTAAGGGGGACTTTAACTTTCCAAATATTGACTGGAAACGCTATAGTTCGAGTACTTTAGATGGGTCCGTTTTTGTCCAATGTGTGCAGGAGGGTTTCCTGACACAGTATGTAGGTAGGCCAACGAGAGGCGAGGCCGTATTGGATTTGGTACTGGGTAATGAACCAGGACAGGTGTTAGATTTGGAGGTAGGTGAGCACTTTGGTGATAGTGACCACAATTCGATTACATTTACTTTAGTGATGGAAAGGGATAGGTATATACCACAGGGCAAGAGTTATATCTAGGGGAAAGGCAATTATGATGCGATGAGGCAAGACTTAGGTTGCATCAGATGGAGAGGAAAACTGCAGGGGATGGGCACAATGGAAATGTGGAGCTTGTTCAAAGAACAGCTACTGCGTGTCCTTGGTAAGTATGTACCTGTCAGGCAGGGAGGAAGTGGTCGAGCAAGGGAACCGTGGTTTACTAAGGCAGTCGAAACACTTGTCAAGAGGAAGAAGGAGGCTTATGTAAAGATGAGACATGAAGGTTCAGTAAGGGCGCTCGAGAGTTACAAGTTAGCTAGGAAGGACCTAAAGAGAGAGCTAAGAAGAGCCAGGAGGGGACATGAGAAGTCTTTGGCAGGTAGGATCAAGGATAACCCTAAAGCTTTCTATAGATGTGTCAGGAATAAAAGAATGACTAGGGTAAGAGTAGGGCCAGTCAAGGACAGTAGTGGGAAGTTGTGCTTGGAGTCCGAGGAGATAGGAGAGGTGCTAAATGAATATTTTTCGTCAGTATTCACACAGGAAAAAGACAATGTTGTCGAGGAGAATACTGAGATTCAGGCTACTAGACTAGAAGGGCTTGAGGTTCATAAGGAGGAGGTGTTAACAATTCTGGAAATGGTGTAAATAGATAAGTCCCCTGGTCCGGATGGGATTTATCCTAGGATTCTCTGGGAAGCTAGGGAGGAGATTGCTGAGCCTTTGGCTTTGATCTTTAAGTTATCAACAGGAATAGTGCCAGAAGACTGGAGGATAGCAAATGTTGTCCCCTTTTCAAGAAGGGGAGTAGAGACAACCCCGGTAACTATAGACCAGTGAGCCTTACTTCTGTTGTGGGCAAAATCTTGGAAAGGTTTATAAGAGATAGCGTGTACAATCATCTGGAAAGGAATAATTTGATTAGACATAGTCAACACGGTTTCGTGAAGGGTAGGTCGTGCCTCACAAACCTTATTGAGTTCTTTGAGAAGGTGACCAAACAGTTGGATGAGGGTAAAGCAGTTGATGTGGTGTATATGGATTTCAGTAAAGCGTTTTATAAGGTTCCCCACGGTAGGCTACTGCAGAAAATCCGGAAGCATGGGATTCAGGGAGATTTAGCTGTTTGGATCAGAATTTGGCTTGCTGGAAGAAGACAAAGGATGGTGGTCGATGGGAAGTGTTCAGGCTGGAGTCCAGTTACTAGTGGTTTACCACAAGGATCTGTTTTGGGGCCACTGCTGTTTGTCATTTTTATAAATGACCTGGAGGAGGGCGTAGAAGGATGGGTGAGTAAATTTGCAGATGACACTAAAGTTGGTGGAGTTGTGGACAGTGTGGAAGGATGTTACAAGTTACAGAGGGACATAGATAAGCTGCAGTGCTGGGCTGAGAGGTGGCAAATGGAGTTTAATGCAGAAAAGTGAGAGGTGATTCATTTTGGAAGGAATAACAGGAAGACAGAGTACTGGGCTAATGGTAAGATTCTTGGCAGTGTGGATGAGCAGAGAGATCTCGGTGTCCATGTACATAGATCCCTGAAAGTTGCCACTCAGGTTGAGAGGGTTGTTAAGAAGGCGTACGGTGTGTTAGCTTTTATTGGTAGAGGGATTGAGTTTCGGAGCCATGAGGTCATGTTGCAGCTGTACAAAACTCTGGTGCGGCCGCATTTGGAGTATTGCGTGCAATTCTGGTCGCCGCATTATAGGAAGGATGTGGAAGCATTGGAAAGGGTGCAGAGGAGATTTACCAGAATGTTGCCTGGTATGGAGGGAAGATCTTATGAGGAAAGGCTGAGGGACTTGAGGCTGTTTTCGTTAGAGAGAAGAAGGTTAAGAGGTGACTTTATTGAGGCATACAAAATGATCAGAGGATTGGATAGGGTGGACAGTGAGAGCCTTTTTCCTCGGATGGTGATGTCTAGCACGAGGGGACGTAGCCTTAAATTGAGGGGAGATAGATATAAGACAGATGTCAGAGGTAGGTTCTTTACTCAGAGAGTAGTAAGGGTGTGGAATGCCCTGCCTGCAAGAGTAGTGGACTCGCCAACACTAAGGGTATTCAAATGGTCATTGGATAGACATATGGACGATAAGGGAATAGTGTAGATGGGCTTTAGAGTGGTTTCACAGGTCGGCGCAACATCGAGGGCCAAAGGGCCTGTACTGCGCTGTAATGTTCTGTGTTCTATATGGCCGCTGTAATGAGATATACAGAACACCTAGTTGGTTAACTAGAAAGATGATTTATTAACAAACACGTGGAAAGATAACTAACAGATAACTATACAGACAATAACTACTAAATGAGTTCCAGAATTCTCCTGGAACTACTCTCAGTGCGACTATCCTCTCGTACGTCCTATTACCAACTGGTGGGTATCTCAAGTCACGTGAAGGATGTCTGACGCCACCAGCTGGTTAGTGGTTGCGTTACTAACTATTTACAAAACTGTGCACAGGCATATCACCACACATAACTGATGTTGCCTATCCCTCAATCCATTTTTGTAAACCTCTTTTGCACTCTCTCCAATGCATTCACATCCTTCTGAGAGTGTGGTGCCCAGAACAGTACCCAATCTTCCAGCTGAGGTCTAACTTGTATCTTATATCAGTTCAGCATAACCTCCTTGCTGTTGTACTCTGTGCCCCTATTAATAAAGCCCAGGAGACTGTTTGCTTTATTAACTGCTCTCTCCAACAGTCCTGCCACCATCAATGAACTATACACCCAGGTTATGTAGAAATCTTCGAAGGTATGCCTGAAGAGGCTTCTTCGATGCAGGGAAACTATTAAGGATAAGCTGGCACCTCGATTTGATAGCAGCTTTTTTCACTATGGAAAGGAAGGTGCTGACAAGAACCATTGGAGTGTTCTGACCTCAATTCCAATGCAAGGAAGTCATGTTAAAGTTGAAGCATCTGAACTTAATGACACAGCTAATTAATATTAAACTGGACAAGTCATATATATACTGTGGCCACAAGAGCAGGTCAGAGGCTGGGAATCCTGCGGAGAGTAACTCACCTCCTGTCTCCCCAAAGTCTGTCCACCATCTACGAAGCATAAGTCAGGAGTGTGATGGAATACTCTCCACTCGTCTGGATGAGTGCAGCCCCAACAACACTCACAAAGCTTTATACCATCCAGGACAAAGCAGCCCGCTTGACAGACATCCCATTCACCACTTTAAACATTCAGTCCCTCCAACACTGGCATATAGTGCCAGAAGTGTGTACCATCTATAAGATGCGCTGCAGCCATTCACCAAGCCTCCTGCGACAACGCCTTCCAAACCAAGCTCGACTTTTCTATCACCAATATCAAGGACAGCAGCATGAGGACATCACCACTTGCAAGTTTCCCAATGGTCGTGATGCCCTCTGAGATCTAACGAGATCTTGTGAGGCATCGCGACCTGGATCCCACCCACAATGGGCGGGGTCCAGACTCACAGAGTAAGCGAGTTTAACTGCTTACTTAAGTATGCTGGTGCCAGATCTAACCAGCTCCAGTGCTGTACCGACCTCACCGAGGATACCCAGACCCTGCCGTTTAGTACTGGTCCACACAAATGTGGACCAAGTGGAAGGGCACATAAGGGGTCTCCGGGCCGACCATTGGAGACCCCCGGATGGTTGGGGACAGGGTTGACTCGCACCCTGGCTCTCTCCCAGCACCTGGGCACCTTGGCACTTCCAGGCTGGCACCTTGGCACTGCCACCCTGGCAATACCAAGGTGGCTGATTGGCACTGCCAGGATGGCAGGGGCACTGCCACGGTGGCAGTGTCTGGGATGTCTAGGTTGAGGCCTGAGTGGGGCCATGCCCATGAAATGGGGGATGAGGGGGTTATAAAGGGTGGGGTGAAGGTAGGTACGAAGGGGCTTCCAAAAGGTTGGGGGGGGGGTGTGAAGGCTGGGGACCCTGAAAGGGGGGGAAGCCAAAAGAGGCCTGAAAAGGGGGGACCCTCAGAGACCCCATAGCAGAGTGTCCTCACTTGGGGAGGTGTGGGGTAATGCCCATGTGTGTGGTGGGTGACATTGTCCATGAGTGGGGAGGTATGGGGGACCTTCAAGCTCACTTAGAGATTGGGCCGCCCTTTCAAAATGGCGGCCTGATCTCTGGGGAGCCAATCTGGCCAGCACATTCAGCTCCCCAGTGATGGATAAACAACCTGATGAGAAACTCCCCAAGCTCCAAAAAAATTATTATGTCACTGACAAAGCGGCGGGGAGCATCCAGCCAAACCCACCCAAAATGACACTTAGAAATATTTTAGTTATACCATTATCATTGTTCCATCGCTGTCACTGGGTCACAATCTTTGAACTCCCTATCTAGTACTGTGGGTGTACCTCCATCATTTTGTTTTTATTCGTCCATGGAATGTGTGCATCGCTGGCTGGCCCAATATTTATTGCCCATCCCTGAAAGCAGGTCTGGGGTCACATGGAAGCCAGACTGTGTAAGGACGGCAGATTTCCTTTCCTCCGGGACATTAATGACCCAGATTTTCACAATAATCGACAATGGTTTCATGGTCAGCTTTAGATTCCTAATTCCAGACTTCAATTGAATTCAAATTTCACCATCTGCCGTGGCGGGATTCGAACCTGGGACCCCAGAGCATGACTCTGGCTCCCTGGATTACTAGTCCAGCGACAATGCCACTACGCTACTGCCTGCTGCATTTCAAGAAGGTGGTTCACCATCACCATCTTAATGCCCATATCCCATAAACAAAGGAAGAAATGCTGCAAGTTGTCGATTAACAAATATAACACAGACGTCCCACATGTGCCAGCGTTCATTAACAGAGGGATTGAATTTAAGAGCCGTGAGGTGATGATGCAGCTGTACAAAACCTTGTTAAGGCCACATTTGGAGTACTGTGTGCAGTTCTGGTCGCCTCATTTTAGGAAGGATGTGGAAGCTTTGGAAAAGGTGCAAAGGAGATTTACCAGGATGTTACCTGGAATGGAGAGTAGGTCTTACGAGGAAAGATTGAGGGTGCTAGGCCTTTTCTCATTAGAACGGAGAAGGATGAGGGGCGACTTTATAGAGGTTTATAAGATGATCAGGGGAATAAACAGAGGAGACAGTCAGAGACTTTTCCCCGGGCGGAACAAACCATTACAAGGGGACATAATTTTAAGGTGGATGGTGGAAGATATAGGGGGGATGTCAGAGGTAGGTTCTTTATCCAGAGAGTAGTAGGGGCATGGAATGCACTGCCTGTGGAAGTAGTTGAGTCGGAAACATTAGGGACCGTCAAGCGGCTATTGGATAGGTACATGGATTATGGTAGAATGATGGGGTGTCGATTAATTTGTTCTTAATCTAGGACAAAATTTTGGCACAACATCATGGACCGAAGGGCCTGTTCTGTGCTGTATTTTTCTATGTTCTATGTTCTATTGCGGGTCAATAACAATTATGTAATTCAATATTATACAGCCTAGTTATTTTATTTATTGTTTTATCTACTTCCAAGATAGTCATATATATATATATATATATATATGACGCACTATAATTCTACTACCTGTTCATCTGTGGCACAAACAATCATGCATGGTTCCTTTCATGTATCAGGACACATAGGGACCCGTCACGATTTGTGGTGTCCTCTTATTTAAACAATGATTGGAGACCGGAGACTAATTTCTTCCTGTTGCTGGGAACACAGAAATTAGAGGGTGGGCTGCAATGCTTTATAAAAATAGGAAAATTCTCCTGCCGTGTCCTGTACTTGTATACCATGGGGTATGGTAGTGGAGTGAATACGTTACTGGAGTAAGTAGCCTGGACTAATGAGGTCAACACCCAACATGACAGTAAGGACAATTAAATTCAGTTAATTGTGAAAAATCTGAAATGAACAGCTAGTATCAGCTGTATTGGTAACCGTGAAACTACCAGATTGTCACAGACACCCATCAGATTCACTAATGTTCTTTCGGGAAGGAAATCTGCAATCCTTACCTGGTCTGGCCTACATGAGACTGCAGATCCAAAGCAATGTAGTTGACTCTCAACTACCCTCTCAAATGACCAGCAAACCAATCAGTTGTATACAAGTAACTCACGCTCACCACCTTATCAGGGGCAATTAGGGATAAGCAGTAAATGCGGCCTTGACGGTGTTGCTAACTTTTGGTTGAGCCAGTAAGTGTTGCCCATTGTGTCTTTGCTTAATTTGCTCTGTTTCTATAACCTTTGCTCTAGAGTCGCCAGGTATCTTTATGATACCACCACGAGGTTCAAGTTCAAGTACTGATCAATAACTCAATACACCAGTTAGTAAGTTTCAAATCAAAATACATTTATTATACACAGTCAATCACTACTCATACATAAAACTCTACTTACTAGACTATCTCTAACACTATAGGCCTATACTTAGCTTTGGAAGTGGCCCACCAGGTCAGGGGAACAAATGGCCTTGCATTCGGGTTCTGAGTCTGCAGGCTTCAAAGCTGGTATGGACTAGTATCTAGGAGCGCCTGTCTCATAGCAAGCGTTGACTGGAGACTTACTTGGTTGATGCAGCAATTTAGGCAGGTCAAGTTCAAGGGTTGTTTCGTGAGTGCCTGATCTATCTGCTCTGCTCTGTGGGGGGCTGGGGACTCTATTTTATAGTACCCCAGGGGCTTCGCGCCCCTTTGGGCAGACCCCGTACCTGGTTCCAAGTGATTGGACTATATTCCGATCACTTGGATCGATTTCTCCAATACTGGAACTGTTCCCTGATCGCTGGGCGGTCCCTAAGTGTCCATTGGCCTTCTTTGTCTTGGCTCCTGCTGGCGCCGAGGAGTCTGGCTTGACCTTGTTTTACTAAATGTTACCAATTGTTTCCAGGGATCGCTCATTAATATGTAGATGGTTGTTAGTTTCAGTGCTGTCTGGGTTTCTGCAAGTTCTGATACACAGGAAACTTTGCACCTGCTTGTTTCTCCTGCATTGACTGAATTTCCCTGCATTCTTTCCGGATCTCCATTTTAAAGTCGGGAAGTGGCCAACCCAGGTGGCTACAACGGGGAAGTCCACATTCTGTGAATGAAATTAAACATATGCTACGATGAGCCAGGAGTTGTCCAAGTCCCAAAGGGGCAAAGAGGATTCCCCCCCCCCCCCCCCACCATTTCTGGAAGTGACGCTGAGAGATGACAAAGCATCAAGGCATTTTTGTCAGTACTGGCCAGCCTCCACAGTAACTGCTGTCGTCAAGAGGTCATTTGCCTAGATTAGGTTGAAATTCAATCTTTAGAAAAGCACAAATTAATCAAGGACAGTTAACATTGACTTGTTAAGGGACGGTCAGGTCTGACTAATTTTTTACATTGTTTTGAGAAGGTAACAAGGAGGGGCAATGAGGGAAACATATTTGATGTAATCTATGGAGATTTTAGCAAGGCATTTGGTAAGGTTCCACATGAAAGACTGTGCAGAAAGTAAAAGCTCATGGCATCCAAGAGCAAGTGGAAAGTCAGTTCCAGAATTGGCAGGAAGCAAAGGTTTATAGTCAATGGATGTTTGTTGTGATTGAAGGACTATTTTCCATAGAGTTCCACTGGGCTCAGTGCTTTTCATGGTGTACATCAATGATTTATATTTAAGTGCAAGGGGCATGTTTAAGACATTTGCAGATTAAACAAAAATTGGTCATGTAGTTGACAGTGAATAGAAGGATATCATTGGGCTAATCAGGTGGGTGGAAAAGTGGCAAAGGGATACAAACCAGAGAAGTGAAAGCCAATGCATTTTGGAAGGACAAATAAGACATGGAAAATGCAATAAATACAAAACAGAGATGTGTAGAGGAACAGAGGGACCTTGGGGTGAATGTCCACATGGTTAAGAAGGTATCCATCCAAGCTTTCCTCGCCTCCCCCTGAGGGGACTACAGGATAAAGTGCTGTCAAAAACAGGGGTTGGAGAAGGGAGGGTTTCGGAGATATCCAGGGAATTGATGGAGTGGAAAGAGGCCCCTATCAGGGAGGTGAAGAGGAAGTGGGAAGAGGAGCTGGATATTGAACTGTGGGAAAAAGCCTTGAAAAGAGTAAATGCAAACTCGTCTTGTGCTAGACTTAGCTTGATCCAGTTCAAGGTAGTCCACAGGGCCCACATAACGTTAGCCCGGATGAGTAGGTTTTATCGAGGAGGTGGAGGACAGATGTGGGCGGTGTGGGGGTAGCCCGGCTAACCATGTACATATGGATTTGCGGATGTTATGTCAGAATTCCTGGAAGGTAGGGTAACTCCGAGTCCAGAATTGGCAATATCTGGGGTGTCAGAGGATCCGGGGGCAAAGTGGGGGAGGGAGGCCGATATCCTGGCCTACTCCTCCCTGGTGGCCTGGATTCGGATCTTGCTGGGATGGAGGGACTCGGAGCCTCCGGAGTCAGGAGTGTGGGTCAGCGATATGGTAGGGTTTCTCAGTCCGGTAAAAATCAAGTTCGCTCTGAGCGGATCAATACAGAGATTCGGAGTTGGCAGCCGTTCATCGATTGCTTCAACAAAAACTGAACGTCAGCAGTAAGGGGGGAAAGGGAAAGGGGGGGGGGGGGAGAGGAAAAAAGGAGGCATGGTGATGTTAAATAAGGACAGGGAACTTAGTATACGGGGACAGGGCGGGAGAAGTGGACGCGTGGTTTACTGTTTGTTGTTCTTCTCGGGGGTTTTGTGTGCGTCGGCCCGCGCGGTTGTCTTAGAAATGTCAATATGTTAAACTGTGAAAATTACAAATGCTTCAATAAAATATTTTCAAAAAAAAGATGGTATCCAAGACATTTTCCTTTATTAACCGAGGCAAAGAGTGTAAGAGAAGCAAGGTTATGCTCAGACTGTATAAAGCACCAGTTAGGACAGAGCCTGGTGCATCATTGTGTACTCTTCTGGTCACCACATTACAAGAAGTATATGATCACACCCGAGAGAGCGCAGAGAGGAGATTTACATGGATGTTGCCGGGCCTGGTGAATTTTAGCTCCGAGGAAAAAATGGATAGTCTGGGGTTGCTTATTTTGGAACAGAGCAAAGGAAGATTTAATTGAAGTGGATAAATTTATGAGGAAACTGGGTAAAATGGATAGGGGAGAAGGGGGGGGGGGGGGTTCCATTAGCAGCGAGGTCATTAACCAGAGATCATAGATTTATAATATTTAGCCGAAGGATTAGAGGAGAGCTCAGGGGATCCCAGAGGATGGTGGGGGTCTGGAACATACTGCCTGAAAGAGTGTCCGGGACAGAAAACATTTAAAAAACACTTGGATATGCACTTGAAGCTACAAGACTCTGGCCCAAGAGCTGGAAAATGGGATTAGGTGGGATGGTGTTGTTTTGGCCGTCACAGCCTGGATGGAATGAATGGCTTCCTTCGATGCTGCAGATTTACTCCATCCCTGAGTATAAAGTTCCTGCATGAAGAATAAAACAGCTTTTAGTTTTCGTGAATAGCTGATAATTAATTTTATATTAGCTTTTCATTATCAGTGTTATTTAATTGATTTCAGTGTGAGTATAATCTACCAGGGTTTTACCATTTCAAAAATGAGCAGTAATTCACAAATATGAAGTAATACTGATTGTGAAGCTGGTGTCAATTTTCATACCTTTGCCGTTCAGTCATATTTTCAATTAGTTACTGGCTGTTAGCGTTACTAGTGGAGCTGTGCATGGAAAATTGCAGTTTATTGCTTTGTTTATTATACTTTCATTCACTTTGTTTAATTGACCATTGCTGTTCACGTAATCAATATCATAGATAATTATAGAATTTACAGTGCAGAAGGAGGCCATTCGGCCCATCGAGTCTGCACCGGCTCTTGGAAAGAGCACCCTACCCAAGGTCAACACCTCCACCCTATCCCCATAACCCAGTAACCCCACCCAACACTAAGGGCAATTTTGGACACTAAGGGCAATTTATCATGGCCAATCCACGTAACCTGCACATCTTTGGACTGTGGGAGGAAACCGGAGCACCCGGAGGAAACCCCCGCACACACGGGGAGGATGTGCAGACTCCGCACAGACAGTGACCCAAGCCGGAATCGAACCTGGGACCCTGGAGCTGTGAAGCAATTGGGCTATCCACAATGCTACCGTGCTGCCGTTATGGTAGCCCTACAGTGCAGAAGGAGGCCTTTCGGCCCATCACGTCTGCACCAACCTTCAGAAAGAGCACCCTACCTAGGCCCACTCCCCTGCCCTATCCCCATAACCCCACCTAAACTGCACATCTTTGGACGGTGGGAGGAAACCGGAGGACAAGGAGGAAACCCACGCAGACACGGGGAGAACGTGCAGACTCCACACGGACAATCACCCGAGGTGACAATTGAATCCGGGTCTCAGCTGCTGTGAAGCAGCAGTGCTAACCACTGTGTCACAATGATTAATTACTGGAAAAAGTAATGTAGATAAATGGCACCCACAATTGGAATTAAATTTATGCTCCCTGGCACAATTAAATCGTGTGTTTCATTATTGCTTTCTTTGAGTTTGGCATTTGCTGTCTTCTTTCTGTGTGCTGGTAGAATAGAAAACCGCTTTTCCAGCTACTATTGTTCACCCTCGTTTCCAGATCCTGCACAGGGTCAGTACTGTGCCAATTCCAATTCTCTTCCCGCACCTCGCAATGCACGAAGGCAGACCTATATCTGTTTCCATGTCTATTTATTCCCATAACAGGTCACTAGTCTGCTGTTGGGGGCTTAGAGCTTGCGGGGTGCCACTCTGCCTCAAGCTGTTCTGGCCAGCGTCTCTGCCGCTCTTACCACCAGCCATTGGCGTGCTGGAAGGATTTTGCAGGTGAGTTAGCGTGTTATGAACGTACCTTCCTTGGCCTTCAAGTTCTGGGCTGGGACTCAAACCCGAAGCTTCCTACTCAGATGCAGGGGCGATACCCAATGCTCCACGAGTCCTCCATTATTGTCCCCTACTACTGTGGATTCTGGACAATAAAATATATAGGGCGGCATGGTAGCACAGTGGTTAGCACTGTTGCTTCACAGCTCCAGGGTCACAGGTTCGTTTGGGTCACTGTCTGTGCGGAGTCTGCACGTTCTCCCCGTGTCTGTGTGGGTTCCCTCCGGGTGCTCCGGTTTCCTCCTATAAGTCCCAAAAGACGTGCATGTTAGGTAATTTGGACATTCTGAATTCTCCCTCAGTGTACCCGAACAGGTGCCGGGATGTGGTGACTAGGGGCTTTTCACAGTAAATTCATGCAGTGTAGGGTAGCACAGTGGGCAGTACTGTTGATTCACAGCTCCAGGGTCCCAGGTTCGAATCCCGACTTTGGTCACTGTCTGTGTGGAGTCTGCACGTTCTCCCCGTGTCTGTGTGGGTTTCCTCCGGGTGCTCCGGTTTCCTCCCACAAGTCCCGAAAGACGTGCTTGTTAGATGAATTGGACATTCTGAATTCTCCCTCAGCGTACCCGAACAGGCGCCGGAATGTGGCGACTAGGGGCCTTTCACAGTAACTTCTTTGCAGCGTTAATGTAAGCCTACTTGTGACAATAATAAAGATTATTATTATTAATGTAAGCCTACTTGTGACAATATAGATTATTATATTATCATTATGAGTTAGTCAGTGAGTCAGAAAGGAAATAAATCTAAGCAGGTAGAAGCAGAGTGAGGAGTTAATTCATGCTGATGCAAATTATTGTAGTGGTGGGTACGTCTTGTTGATGGAGGCTCAACAATAATCAGATCGAGACAGAAATAGAGAGATATGTATCAGAGAGAGGACGTTCTCGCACAGCATGATAATCAGGCACATGCAGCTTCCTTGGATCTTGAAAAATAGGAATGGATTTCCCGTGGGTCCAAAGACCAGAACACCAAAAGGGTTTCATGAAAAAATGGATGGAACACGTATAGTGTGCTCACAACATGAATAGAATCCTGGAATGCCATGTATTAGAAAATGAAATTTGACTCATTCCATTGACTTAAATCTTTTGTCCTAATTATGAATGGGCAGAATTTGATGCCCCCCCAAAAAAGCAAAAATTCTGGAATCCCATTTAACTCACTTGCAAAAATCTTATCCAGCCGCAAAAGCCATCAAACTGATTTAAAATGGTTCGGGTGAGTTAGTTCCAGCATTGTAATTTGAATTAGCCTCACACTTGCTTTCCTTTGCTGGTATTTTGAGAGTTTGGGAAAAGGACGAAAAATTGGATAAAAGGCCCGTTAATGAGCAAGCGATTGCAATGGTCCCTTTAAAATGTGTACCTGTACCGTCAGGCAATAATCTTGAAGGGATCATGGAGAGTAACAATCACACTGTGCACAGCCAAGGGGAAATAGAGGGAACATTGCTGGCAGGATTGTGAGAATTCACCAAAGTGCAAATTCAGGGATTGGGACCCTTTGCGGTCCACTAAATCTGTCTGTCAGTGCTCATTCATATGCAAACAGTCAATGATTCCCTCCAATGATATGTAGACTGACATGTAACTAAGGGGTTAATCAGAACATCCGGCTGTGGCGCGACCACTGGAGGGCATTACACAACTCGTTATAAAACCAGACACACACTAAACCCTCACTCTCACTCCTGGCAGGGACTGTAGGATTAGCACCAGAATAGTTTAGATCTCAGGCTGGGTCACCACATGTGGCCTAGATCCCAGTTGTACAGTTAGTCATTATCACTGAGTTACTAGAGTTAGATCAGCAGAGTGCCAAACTCATTTATCGAGTTGTTGTTACTGAATAAATCCTTTCAACTAACTTCAAAGACTGCAGTGTCTTTCAACGTCATCTATGGTCAGTAGCAACTTATGTTAATCAAACAGCATAACGTAACAGTTCCCTAAATTATGATGTGGAGATGCCGGCGTTGGACTGGTGTGAGCACAGTACGAAGTCTTACAACACCAGGTTAAAGTCCAACAGGTTTGTTTCGATGTCACTAGCTTTCGGAGCGCTGCTCCTTCCTCAGGTGAATGAAGAGGTCTGTTCCAGAAACACATATATAGACAAATTCAAAGATGCCAAACAATGCTAGGAATGCGAGCATTAGTAGGTGATTAAACCTTTACAGATCCAGAGATGGTTTTTAAAGAGGTGTGAATTGTATCAAGCCAGGACAGTTGGTAGGATTTTGCAGGCCAGATGGTGGGGGATGAATGTAATGTGACATGAATCCCAGGTCCCAGTTGAGGCCGCACTCATGTGTGCGGAACTTGGCTATAAGTTTCTGCTCGGAGATTCTGCGTTGTCGCGGGTCCTGAAGTCCGCCTTGGAGAACGCTTACCCGGAGATCAGAGGCTGAATGCCCTTGACTGCTGAAGTGTTCCCCGACTGGAAGGGAACATTCCTGCCTGGTGATTGTTGCGCGATGTCCGTTCATTCGTTGTCGCAGCGCCTGCATGGTCTATAAGCAGAAACTTATAGCCAAGTTCCGCACACATGAGTGCGGCCTCAACCGGGACCTGGGATTCATGTCACATTACATTCATCCCCCACCATCTGGCCTGCAAAATCCTACCAACTGTCCTGGCTTGATACAATTCACACCTCTTTAAAAACCATCTCTGGATCTGTAAAGATTTAATCACCTACTAAGGCTCGCATTCCTAGCATTGTTTGGCATCTTTGAATTTGTCTATATATGTGTTTCTGGACCAGACCTCTTCATTCACCTGAGGAAGGAGCAGCGCTCCGAAAGCTAGTGACATCGAAACAAACCTGTTGGACTTTAACCTGGTGTTGTAAGACTTCGTACTGTTCCCTAAATTAGGAAGCATGTCAGCCTGGAAAAGCCACCCACACATTCCTCCTGCTTCTTTCATGTTGCATGTTGAAATCATGATCATGTTGCAGCTGTATAAAACCTTGGTTGGGCCACATTTGGAGTATTACGTGCACAACATTATCAGAAGGATGTGGGAGCTTTGGAGAGAGTGCAAAGAAGGTTCACCAGCATGTTGCCTGGTCTCGAGGATGTTGGCTATGAGGAGAGGTTGAATAAACTAGGATTGCTTTCACTGGAAAGACAGAGGCTGAGGGGGATACCTAATAGAGGTCTACAAAATTATGAGAGGCACAGACAGGGTGGATAGTCAAAGGTTTTTTCCAAGGGTGGAAGTGTCAATTACAAGGGGGCGCAGGTTCAAGGTGAGAGGGGGAAAGTTTAAGGGAGATGTGCGGAGTAAGTTTATCATGCAGAGAGTGGTGGGTGCCTGGAATGCACTGCCAGAGGATGTAGTGGAAGCAGGCACATTAGCAACATTTAAGAGGCATCTGGATGGGTATATGAATAGGGAGGAAACAGAGGGACACGGACCGAGTAAGGGCAGAAGGTTTTTTTTTAGCTAGGGCATCATGATCGGCACAGGCTTGGAGGGCCGAAGGGCCTGTTCCTGGTCTGTACTTACCATTGTTCATGGTTCTTTGTTCTGCTTAGAGTGAAGATAATGAAGACCTATCTTCCTTGTGGGGCCTTAGAGACAACCTTGAAGTAGCAATGCAGGACAAACCGTTGGCTATGTCACCGACTCATAGAAACTTAGAAAATAGGAGCAGGGGTCGGTTATTTTTCCCTTCCAGCCCACTCCGCCACCCAACATGATCATGGCTAATCCTCTATCTCAAAGCCATACTCCAGTGCTCTCTCCACACACCTTGCCACCTTTAGAGTCTAGAAATCTATCCATTTCCTTTTTAAGTGACCTTCTGTGGTAGAGAATTGTACAGGTTCACCACCCTCTGAGTGACGGCGTTTCTCCTCATCTCAGTCCTAAATGATCTACCCTGTATCCTGAGACTGTGACCTCTTGTTATAGACCCCCAGCCACAGGAAAACAACATCCCTGCATCTAGTCTGTCCAACCCTGTCAGAATTATATATGTTTCTATTAAATTCTCTTTCACTGTTCTAAATTCCAGTGAATACAGGTCCAATTGACCTCATCTCTCCTCATGCGACAATGCTGCCAGCCCAGGAATCAGTCTGGTAAATCTTCCTGACTGGAAGGTTCATGGAATGTAGGGAAAGGATGCCATCCTTACCCTGCGGCTGCTGGTCCAGTTCCAGGAGGTGACACAGTTCAGGAAAGCCACGTCAGACTCTGCTCCTGGCTGAGGTGGAAGCAGGAGAACTTTCTGAAGACTCAAATAGATAAAGCCTCGTGTCGAGTGCCCTGGCCTACTCCCTCTGTGAACCTCTTCATTGCTGCCCCTGCTCCATCTATATGTGGTGGTGCAACCCAAGAGGAACTGTAGATCAAGCCCCAATGACTGGGGGCAAGTGTTTTGCTCAGAGGCATTTCAAATCCATGCCATTTTATGCAGAGGTCCTGCCCCACTCTCACGTGACTCCTCCAACAACTCAGGGCAGAGAACTCCCAATATCAGTTGAAATGAATTTCGCTTATTGTCACAAGTAGGCTTCAAATGAAGTTACTGCGAAAAGCCCCTCGTCGCCACATTCCGGCGCCTGTTCGGGGAGGCTGGTACAGGAATTGAATCGTGCTGCTGGCCTGCCTTGGTCTGCTTTCAAAGCCAGCGATTTAGCCCTGTGCTAAACCAGCCACAGCTGACGAAGTAAAGTCAAAGCCACCTCTTCCGAAGATTGAATAGTGATACTTTTAAATTACGTTGGTGGTGGAGGATGGGGAAACCCTTCATGCTACCGAACACATATTTAATTTACAGTTTTAATTAGAGGTCCCAAAAGGCATACTGGGCGCCAGATGAGTGTGAGGCGCCGAATGAGGCCACAGTCTGTGCCTCTGCACACAAACGCCAGGCACACGGGATTCCCTCGCCAGCAGTCTTCAAAACCCGCCAATCGGTAGAGGCCCTTTCTGAAGTCATCGAAAATGGATCCCCTGCCATCTTTTTCATCTCCCACCTCACGTTGACGCTGAAACCAAGCGGCGTTACTGGGGCGGCACTATCGCGGCCAAATTCTTCATGATGTGAAGTAGTTGATACGTTTCTGGCTTACATTACATAGTAATGGGAGCCATAGCAACGACCTGGGCCTCTGGTGCAGATTGTCTTCGATCTAAACGGATAACATAGCACGAGAATGATTAGGGTCGTAACTAACTGTGGCATAATAATAATCACAAGATACATTGAAACAATGAAATAATCATAGTGCAAGCATCATTTTATATTCTTTGTCCAAAACTAGAAGGGAGAGTTAGTTGAATGTTTACCTCCAGCTGCTAGCATGAGCTGAATGAATTTCAGCTCACAGAATGGTGCTCAATTTGAAATGGAGTAAATTGGCAGAGTTTAATTTGGTGGTATTTTGAGGACTATAAAAGTGTCAAAATGAATCCCTCATTAATTTCCAGCTAGAATATATACTCTTTCACCATCATTAAGGAACACAAGCACAGATGAAAAAGATACCATCATGGATTCAGACACATCTTTTGTCAATTTGTAGCTGAAGGAACAGTAAGTTGTCTAACCTTAAATAGGTTTTTTTTTCCTTAACACTTTTTTATTTTAATGAGATTACACTTTGTCATAGTCTTGAATTCTGATGGTTAGACAGCTATATTAAATTGCAGAAAAAAAACAGCAGACTGGGAAACTCCGCACAGTAAACCTACTGCTTTTTTACCTCTTCAACCTTTTTGTAAATTCTTTAAATTATTGATGCAGGTGTCAGCGGCTGTCAAAACAGGCAGAACAATGTGAGCAGCTGACAACTGTCAATTCTGCCACTGAGTCTCGTGTCTTGTGTATAGTTCACTTAAAAAAATAATTCGAAGATTAGAGGTTGCAACAACAAAAAGTCAGATGAACCCAGTCTTCCGGGAGGCGCCTCGTGATGGGGAACGTACAGGCTGTTTTTTTTACGAGGAAGTAATTATTTATTATTGCAGGAGTGTCGAAATTGAATTAACCTTTTCGTCAATAAACGAATTATGCTTAAAAGTGTCAGAATAAAGATATTTTAATTACTAGTCAGTTCAACCGGTGTATTTTGTGCGGTGGCACAATCACTAAATGAGGACAGATTGATGTTGATGCCCAAAGGCAGGTGAAAGCTGTGATCTGATGCCGTCTTTTATACACCTTGCTTTTCCCTGTGTCCCTTGCTAATGCCCTTCTTTCTGTGCGTACGGCATCGTGCATTCGCAAATGGAAAAGGATGCCCATAACTGTTCGAGAGCATCATCGACCATGCTTAAAATGAATTGCAATGGATGTGTGACAAATAGGCTGTCCCACCCTACCCCAGGACAAATTTATCCAATGGAGCCTAAACAATATTTTCACATTTCCTTCCTCTTACTGGGGCTTCATGTTAATAATAAGACAGACTTGGCGTTTATATCGTGGATTTCGCAACCACCTCAAAGCACTTTACAGCCTACGAGATACTTTTTGAAGTATAGTCGCGACTTTAGACTTGGAAACAAAGGAAGGGCCTTAAAACAAAAAATCAGCTAATGGTAAAGTGACAGAGTTCATAGATTAAGAACGATACTGCATCACCCATTAGCTGCCTTCAAATCGTTCATTAAAGCAATCACATTCATTTGTGTCTGCAACATAACAATAATCTTTATTAGTGTCACAAGTAGGCTTACATTAACACTGCAATTAAGTTACTGTGAAAATCCGGCGGCGCCTGTTCGGGTACACGGAGGGAGAATTCAGAATGTCCAATTCACCTAACAGCATGTCTTTCGGGACTTGTAGGAAACCGGAGCACCCGGAGGAAACCCACGCAGACACGGGGAAAACGTGCAGACTCCACACAATCAGTGCCCCAAGCCGGGAATTGAACCTGGGACCCTGGTGCTGTGGAGCAATAGTGCTAACCACTGTGCTACTGTGCCACCCTATCTATGCACGGTAAAGCTTTCACTCTTATGAAAAGAACTGAGCTGAGCAATTCAGAATGATATTTACTTACCTCAGCAGAGAATTTCATTGCTTGATTTGGCAGGTTTTGGCCCTGCCAATAAATGCTCTGTTGGCAAAATGATTTGTGCCATATCCAGCTGGCATTAAAAGTAGTCCGATACAAGCAAATGGAAGCTTAATCGACTATTTTCCATGTATCACAAGGAATCTTTCCATGTTCAGTTGCTGAATCAGGACAGCACGGTGGACTGGTGTGGAACGGGTCACTCGGGGAGCCCAAGTTGCTGTGGCAGCATGCATTTTCGGGAAAGACCCCAATTTCCTTCCCATCACATGGCTAACCATAAACGTCTCCTGCTCTTACTGCCCCATCATTGTTGTGTGCGGGAAGGATTTACAGCTTGGTACTGAACCACAATAGGCAGGGCAGTGGCACTCGTTCAAGAAAAAGCAATAAACCCGAGCAGTGGCAACAGTTTAAAATTCAGCAAAGACTGATCGATTAAGAAGGGAAATATACAGTGTGTAAGTAAGCTAGCGGGAAACATAAAAACTGACCGCAAAAGTTTCTATCAGTATGTAAGAGAAAAAGATTGCTAAAAACTAATGTCCCTTCAGTCAGAAATGGGGGTACTGATAACAGGGAACAAAGAATTAGCTGAGGAACTAAATTCATACCATGCGTCTGCCTTCACAAAGGAAGACATGAATAATGCACTGGAAGTTCTGAGAAACAAGTTTTAGTGAGGAGCTGAAGGAAATTGGTATTAATAAAGAAATGGTTTGGGGGAAATTGATGGGATTAAATCTCTAGGGCCTGATAATCTTCACCCCAGAGTACTTAAGGAAGTGACCTTGGAAATCGTAGATCCATTGGTGGTCATTTTCCAAGATTCTTTGGACTCTGGAATGGTTCCTACAGATTGGAGGGATTGCTGCTGGGTTGCAGGTTGGGGCAGTGTTCATTGGGCAACTGCCTTGTTCAGATGGAAGATGAAGCAATGGGGGAGGCGAAGGATCAGAGGTCGCATCCCCAACACATCTGACATCAACATCCTCTGCGGCAACCGTCCATTTGTCCTTTCGGGACCAGCAAACTGCTCTTAACTGTTACGGGTCGTATATTTATTCTGTCGAATTATGTGTCGTATCTGAACTGTTGTTTAATAACAAACTATCTTAAAACTCCTAATGACTAGTCAACTGGCTGTTTAGGTGGTGGTGGATCCCATATGCCGAGTAGATCTTAGACACCCTTAGGTCGGAGGGCAAGTTACAGGCCATTTAGCGTGCAAAACATGTTGTATCCAAGATTGTCAGGTGAACAGGTGTCCATGGGCACAGGAATCCTCTGTTACCTGACCATACCTGCAGTGACAAGCAGTCAATTGAAGCCAGGACAGGTCTGTTTCTATTGTGGGAAGGTGGAATGCCAATGAACCTTGTGCCGCCACTCAGGAACAGTAGGTCAGTGCCACTAACATCACCATTGTATGGCCAGAACAGGGGGTTGGCGGCTACTCCGCCTGTAAGTTCATGCACTGTGCCGTCAATGCCAATGTTGTGCACCTGTTGAATGCACACATCCAACTTGCTCGTTCCATGCTCAGCCCTTTTTCACAACTTCTCTCGCTAGCCCCACTCACCATTCCTCTCACTTACCCACTCACCGCTTTTCTCGTCACTCTTCCTGCTGCACCAGTCACCAACATTCTTGGGATCCCACTCATCTCGTCACTCACAGCCCCACTCATCTCTTCACTCACTGTCCCACTCATCTCTTCACTCACAGCCACACTCATCTCTTAACTAACAGCCCCACTCACCTCTTCACTCACTGTCCCACTCATCTCTTCACTTGCTGCCCCACTCATCACCTCACTCACTGTCCCACTCATCTCTTCACTCACTACCCCACTCATCTCTTCACTCAGAGCCCCACTCATCTCTTCACTCACTGCCCCACTCATCACTCCACTCACAGCCGCACTTATCACTTAACTCAATGCCTCACTCATCTCTTCACTCACTGTCCCACTCATCACTTCACTCACGGCCCCACTCATCTCTTCACTCACTGTCCCACTTATCTCTTCACTCACTGCCCCACTCATCTCTTCACTCACAGGCCCACTCATCTCTTCACTCACTGTCCCACTCATCTCTTCACTCACAGCCCCACTCATCTCTTCACTCACAGGCCCACTCATCTCTTCACTCACTGTCCCACTCATCTCTTCACTCACTGTCCCACTCATCTCTTCACTCACAGCCGCACTCATCTCTTAACTAACAGCCCCACTCACCTCTTCACTCACAGCCCCACTCATCTCTTCACTCACTGTCGCACTCATCTCTTCACTTGCTGCCCCACTCATCACCTCACTCACTGTCCCACTCATCTCTTCACTCACTACCCCACTCATCTCTTTACTCAGAGCCCCACTCATCTCTTCACTCAGAGCCCCACTCGTCTATTCACTCACTGTCCCACTCATCACTCCACTCACAGCCGCACTTATCACTTAACTCAATGCCTCACTCATCTCTTCACTCACTGTCCCACTTATCTCTTCACTCACTGTCCCACACATCTCTTCACTCACTGCCCCACTCATCACTTCACTCACTGTCCCACTCATCTCTTCACTCACTGTCCCACTCATCACCTCACTCAGCGCCCCACTCATCACTTCATTCACTGGCCCACTCATCTCTTCACTCACTGTCCAACTCATCTCTTCACTCAGAGCCCCACTCATCACCTCACTCACTGTCCCACCCATCACTTCACTCACCGCCCCACTCATCTCTTCACTCACTGTCCCAATCACCACCTCACTCACTGCCACACTCATCTCTTCACTCACTGTCCCACTCATTTCTTCACTCACAGCCCCACTCATCATCTCACTCACTGTCCCAATCATCTCTCCACTCACTGCCCCACTTATCACTTCACTCACTGTCCCACTCATCTCTTCACTCACTGCCCCACTCATCACTTCACTCACTGTCCCACTCATCCCTTCACTCACTGCCCCACTCATCACTTCACTCACTGTCCCACTCATCTCTTCACTCACTGTCCCACTCATCTCTTCACTCACTGCCCCACTCATCTCTTCACTCACTGTCCCACTCATCTCTTCACTCACTGCCCCACTCATAACTTCACTCACTGTCCCACTCATCTCTTCACTCACTGCCCCTCACATCTCTTCACTCACTGTCCCACTCATCTCTTCACTCACTGTTCCATTCATCTCTTCACTCACTGACCCACTCATCTCTTCACTCAGAGCCCCACTCATCTCTTCGCTCACTGCCCCACTCATCACTTCACTCACTGTCCAACTCATTTCTTCACTCACTGTCCCACTCATCTCTTCACTCACTGTTCCATTCATCTCTTCGCTCACTGCCCCACTCATCACTTCACTCACTGTCCAACTCATTTCTTCACTCACTGTCCCACTCATCTCTTCACTCACTGTCCCACTCATCTCTTCAATCACTGCCCCACTCATCACTTCACTCACTGTCACACTCTTCTCTTCACTCACTGTCTCACCCATCTCTTCACTCACTGTCCCACTCATCTCTTCACTCACACCCCACTCATCTCTTCACTCACTGTCACACTCTTCTCTTCACTCACTGTCTCACCCATCTCTTCAATCACTGCCCCACTCATCACTTCACTCACTGTCACACTCTTCTCTTCACTCACTGTCTCACCCATCTCTTCACTCACTGTCCCACTCATCTCTTCACTCAGAGCCCCACTCATCTCTTCACTCACCGCCCCACTCATCACTTCACTCACAGCCCCACTCATCTCTTCATTCAGAGCCCCACTCATCTCTTCACTCACTAGTCCACTCAACTCTTCACTCAGAGCCCGACTCATCACTTCACTCAGTGTCCCACTCATCTCTTCACTCGCTGTCCCATTCCTCTCTTCACTCACTGCCCCACTCATGTCTTCACTCAGAGCCCGACTCCTCTATTCACTCACTGTCCCACTCATCTCTTCACTTAGAGCCCCACTCATCTCTTCACTCAGTGTCCCACTCATCTCTTCACTCGCTGTCCCATTCATCTCTTCACTAACAGCCCCACTCATCACTTCACTCAGTGTCCCACTCATCTCTTCACTCGCTGTCCCATTCATCTCTTCACTCAGAGCCCCACTCATCTCTTCACTCAGTGTCCCACTCATCTCTTCACTCGCTGTCCCATTCATCTCTTCACTAACAGCCCCACTCATCACTTCACTCAGTGTCCCACTCATCTCTTCACTCGCTGTCCCACTCATCTCTTCACTCGCTGTCCCATTCATCTCTTCACTCACAGCCCCACTCATCTCTTCACTCAGAGCCCCACTCATCTCTTCACTCAGTGTCCCACTCATCTCTTCACTCGCTGTCCCATTCCTCTCTTCACTCACTGCCCCACTCATCTCTTCACTCAGAGCCCCACTCATCTCTTCACTCAGTGTCCCACTCATCTCTTCACTCGCTGTCCCATTCATCTCTTCACTAACAGCCCCACTCATCACTTCACTCAGTGTCCCACTCATCTCTTCACTCGCTGTCCCATTCATCTCTTCACTCACAGCCCCACTCATCACCTCATTCACTGCCCCACTCATGTCTTCACTCAGAGCCCCTCTCACCTCTTCACTCAGAGCCCGACTCCTCTCTTCACTCACTGTCCCACTCATCTCTTCACTCAGTGTCCCACTCATCTCTTCACTCGCTGTCCCATTCATCTCTTCACTCACAGCCCCACTCATCACCTCATTCACTGCCCCACTCATGGCTTCACTCAGAGCCCCTCTCACCTCTTCACTCAGAGCCCGACTCCTCTCTTCACTCACTGTCCCACTCATCTCTTTACTCAGAGCCCCACTCATCTCTTCAGTCACAGCGACACACATCACTTCACTCACTGTCCCACTCATCTCTTCAGTCACTGACCCACTCATCTCTTCACTCAGAGCCCCACTCATCTCTTCACTCACTGCCCCACTCATAACTTCACTCACTGTCCCACTCATCTCTTCACTCACTGTCCCACTCATCTCTTCACTCACTGTCTCACTAATCTCTTCACTCACTGTCCCACTCATCTCTTCACTCACTGACCCACTCATCTCTTCACTCAGAGCCCCACTCATCTCTTCGCTCACTGCCCCACTCATCCCTTCACTCACTGTCCAACTCATTTCTTCACTCACTGTCCCACTCATCTCTTCACTCACTGTCCCACTCATCTCTTCAATCACTGCCCCACTCATCACTTCACTCACTGCCACACTCTTCTCTTCACTCACTGTCTCACCCATCTCTTCACTCACTGTCCCACTCATCTCTTCACTCACTGCCCCACTCGTCACTTCACTCACTGTCCCACTCATCTCTTCACTCACTGACCCACTCATCTCTTCACTCACTGTCCCACTCATCTCTTCAATCACTGCCCCACTCATCACTTCACTCACTGCCACACTCTTCTCTTCACTCACTGTCTCACCCATCTCTTCACTCACTGTCCCACTCATCTCTTCACTCACTGCCCCACTCGTCACTTCACTCACTGTCCCACTCATCTCTTCACTCACTGTCCCACTCATCTCTTCACTCACTGTCTCACTAATCTCTTCACTCACTGTCCCACTCATCTCTTCACTCACTGTCCCACTCATCTCTTCACTCACTGTCCCACTCATCTCTTCACTCACTGTCCCACTCATCTCTTCAATCACTGCCCCACTCATCTCTTCACTCAGAGCCCCACTCATCTCTTCACTCACTACCCCACTCATCTCTTCACTCAGAGCCCGACTCCTCTCTTCACTCACTGTCCCACTCATCACTCCACTCACAGCCGCACTCATCACTTAACTCAATGCCTCACTCATCTCTTCACTCACTGTCCCACTTATCTCTTCACTCACTGTCCCACACATCTCTTCACTCACTGCCCCACTCATCATTTAACTCGCTGTCCCCCTCATCTCTTCACTCACTGTCCCACTCATCACCTCACTCACTGCCCCACTCATCTTTCACTCACTGTCCCACCCATCACTTCACTCACCGCCCCACTCATCTCTTCACTCACTGTCCCAATCACCACCTCACTCAATGCCACACTCATCTCTTCACTCACTGTCCCACTCATCTCTTCACTCACAGCCCCACTCATCACCTGACTCACTGTCCCAATCATCTCTCCACTCACTGCCCCACTCATCACTTCACTCACTGTCCCACTCATCTCTTCACTCACTGCCCCACTCATCACTTCATTCACTGTCCCACTCATCTCTTCACTCACTGCCCCACTCATCACTTCACTCACTGTCCCACTCATCTCTTCACTCACTGTCCCACTCATCTCTTCACTCACTGCCCCACTCATCTCTTCACTCACTGTCCCACTCATCTCTTCACTCACTGCCCCACTCATAACTTCACTCACTGTCCCACTCATCTCTTCACTCACTGCCCCACACATCTCTTCACTCACTGTCCCACTCATCTCTTCACTCACTGTCTCACTCATCTCTTCACTCAGAGCCCCACTCATCTCTTCACTCACTGTTCCACTCATCTCTTCACTCACTGACCCACTCATCTCTTCACTCACTGCCCCACTCATCACTTCACTCACTGTCCAACTCATTTCTTCACGCACTGTCCCACTCATCTCTTCACTCACTGTCCCACTCATCTCTTCAATCACTGCCCCACTCATCACTTCACTCACTGTCACACTCGTCACTTCACTCACTGTCCCATTCATCTCTTCACTCACAGCCCCACTCATCTCTTCATTCATCACCCCACTCATCTCTTCACTCACAGCCCCACTCATCTCTTCATTCATCACCCCACTCATCTCTTCACTCACTGTCCCACTCAAATCTTCACTCACAGCCCCACTCACCACTTCACTCAGTGTCCCACTCATCTCTTCACTCGCTGTCCCATTCATCTCTTCACTCACAGCCCCACTCATCACCTCATTCACTGCCCCACTCATGTCTTCACTCAGAGCCCCTCTCACCTCTTCACTCAGAGCCCGACTCCTCTCTTCACTCACCGTCCCACTCATCTCTTCACTCACAGCCCCACTCATCACCTCATTCACTGCCCCACTCATGTCTTCACTCAGAGCCCCTCTCACCTCTTCACTCAGAGCCCGACTCCTCTCTTCACTCACCGTCCCACTCATCTCTTCACTCAGAGCCCCTCTCATCTCTTCACTCAGAGCCCCACTCATCTCTTCAGTCACAGCGACACACATCACTTCACTCACTGTCCCACTCATCTCTTCACTCACTGCCCCACTCATCTCTTCACTCACTGACCCACTCATCTCTTCACTCAGAGCCCCACTCATCTCTTCACTCACTGCCCCACTCATCACTTCACTCACTGTCCCACTCATCTCTTCACTCACTGTCTCACTAATCTCTTCACTCACTGTCCCACTCATCTCTTCACTCACTGTCTCACTAATCTCTTCACTCACTGTCCCACTCATCTCTACACTCACTACCCGACTCATCACTTCACTCACTGTCCCACTCATCTCTTCACTCAGAGCCCCACACATCAGCTCTCTCACCGCCCCACTCATCTCTTCACTCACGGCCCCACTCATCTCTTCACTCACTGTCCCACTCATCACTTCACTCACTGTCCCACTTATCTCTTCAATCACTGTCCCAATCATCCCTTCACTCACTGCCCCACTCATCACTTCACTCACTGTCACACTCATCTCTTCACTCACTGTCCCACTCATCTCTTCACTCACGGCCCCACTCATCACTTCACTCACTGTCCCACTTATCTCTTCAATCACTGTCCCAATCATCCCTTCACTCACTGCCCCACTCATCACTTCACTCACTGTCCCACTCATCTCTTCACTCACTGTCCCACTCATCATTTCACTCACTGTCCCACTCATCTCTTCACTCACTGTCCCAATCATCCCTTCACTCACTACCCCACTCATCACTTCACTCACTGACCCACTCATCTCTTCACTCAGAGCCCCACTCATCTCTTCACTCACCGCCCCACTCATCACTTCACTCACAGCCACACTCATCTCTTCATTCATCACCCCACTCATCTCTTCACTCACTGTCCCAATCAACTCTTCACTCACCGCACCATGCATCTCTTCACTCACCGCCACACTCATCACTTCACTCACTGTCCCACTCATCTCTTCACTCACTGCCTCACTCATCACCTCACTCACCAGCCGACTCATCCCTTCACTCACTTTCCCACTCATCTCTTCACTCACTGCCCCACTCATCACCTCACTCACCATCCCACTCATCTCTTCACTCACTTTCCCACTCATCTCTTCACTCACTGCCCCACTCATCACCTCACTCACCATCCCACTCATCTCTTCACTCACTGTCCCACTCATCTCTTCACTCACTGTCTCACTCATCTCTTCACTCACTGTCCCACTCATCTCTTCATTCACTGTCCCACTCATCTCTACACTCACTACCCCACTCATCTCTTCACTCACTGTCCCACTCATCTCTTCACTCAGAGCCCCACTCATCACCTCTCTCACCGCCCCACTCATCACTTCACTCACTGTCCCACTCATCTCTTCACTCACTGTCCCACTCATCTCTTCTCTCACCGCCCCACTCATCACTTCACTCACTGTCCCACCCATCTCTACACTCACTACCCCACTCATCTCTTCACTCACTGTCCCACTCATCTCTTAAATCACTGTCCCACTCATCTCTACACTCAATACCCCACTCATCTCTTCACTCACTGTCCCACTCATCTCTTCACTCAGAGCCCCAGTCATCACCTCTCTCACCGCCCCACTCATCACTTCACTCACTGTCCCTCTCATCACTTCACTCACTGTCCCACACATCTCTTCAAACACTGTCCCACTCATCCCTTCACTCTCTTTCCCACTCATCTCTTCACTCATTGTCGCACTCATCTCTTCACTCAGAGCCCCAGTCATCACCTCTCTCACCGCCCCACTCATCTCTTCACTCACTGTCCCACACATCTCTTCTAACACTGTCCCACACATCTCTTCAAACACTGTCCCACTCATCCCTTCACTCACTGCCCCACTCATCACCTCACTCACCACCCCACTCATCACTTCACTCACAGCCCCACTCATCTCTTCACTCACTGCACCACTCATCTCTTCACTCACTGCCCCACTCATCACCTCACTCACCATCCCACTCATCTCTTTACTCACTTTCCCACTCATCTCTTCACTCACTGCCCCACTCATCACCTCACTCACCATCCCACTCATCTCTTCACTCACTACCCAACTCATCTCTTCACTTACTGTCCCACTCATCTCTACACCCACCACCCCACTCATCTCTTCACTCACCGCCCCACTAATCTCTTCACTCACCGCCCCACTCATCTCCTCACTCACCACCCCACTCATCACCTCACACACTGCCCCACTCATCACATCACTCACCGCCCCACTAATCAATTCACTCACCGCCCCACTCATCTCTTTGCTCACCACCCCACTCATCTCTTCATTGACAGCCGCACTCATCTCTTCACTCACCGCCCCACTCCTCTCTTCACTCACAGCCCCACTCATCTATTCATTCACAGCCCCACTCATCACCTCACTCACTACCCCACTCAACACTTCACTCACCAACCTACTCATCACTTCACTCACCGCCCCACTCATCTCTTCACTCACTGTCCCTCTCATCACTTCACTCACCACCCCACTCATCTCTTCACTCACAGCCACACTCATCACATCACTCACTGCCCCACTCATCACTTCACTCACTGTCCCACTCATCATTTCACACACTGCCCCACTCATCTCTTCACTCACTGTCCCTCTCATCACTTCACTCACCACCCCACTCATCGCTTCACTCACAGCCACACTCATCACATCACTCACTGCCCCACTCATCACTTCACTCACTGTCCCACTCATCATTTCACACACTGCCCCACTCATCTCTTCACTCACTGTCCCACTCATCTCTTCACTCACTGTCCCACTCATCTCTTCACTCACCACCCCACTCATCACTTCACTCACTGTCCCTCTCAACTCTTCACTCACCACCCCACCCATCACCTCACTCACTGCCCCACTCATCACTTCACTCACAGCCCCACTCATCTCTTCACTCACAGCCCCACTCATCACCTCACTCACTGCCCCACTCATCTCTTCACTCACTGTCCCACTCATCTCTTCACTCACTGTCCCACTCATCTCTACACTCACTACCCCACTCATCTCTTCACTCACTGTCCCACCCATCTCTTCACTCACTGTCCCACTGATCTCTTCACTCAGAGCCCCAGTCATCACCTCTCTCACCGCCCCACTCGTCACTTCACTCACTGTCCCTCTAATCACTTCACTCAATGTCCCACACATCTCTTCAAACACTGTCCCACTCATCCCTTCACTCTCTTTCCCACTCATCTCTTCACTCACTGTCCCACACATCTCTTCAAACACTGTCCCACACATCTCTTCAAACACTGTCCCACTCATCCCTTCACTCACTTTCCCACTCATCTCATCACTCACTGCCCCACTCATCTCTTCACTCACAGCCCCACTCATCACCTCACTCACAGCCCCACTCACCTCTTCACTCACCGCCCCACTCATCACTTCACTCAACAACCCACTCACCTCTTCACTCACCACCCCACTCATCTCTTCACTCACCACCCCGCTCCTTACTTCACACCCGCCCCACTCATCACTTCACTCACTGTCCCACTCATCTCTTCACTCACTGTCCCACTCATCACTTCACTCACTGCCCCACTCATCTCTTCACACATAAACCCACTCATCTCTTCACTCACCACCCCACTCCTTACTTCACTCACCGCCCCACTCATCACTTCATTCACTGTGCCACTCATCTCTTCACTCACTGCCCCACTCATCACTTCACTCATTGTCCCACTCATCGCTTCAGTCACTGTCCCCCTCATCGCTTCATTCACAGCCCCACTCATCTCTTCACTCACCGCCCCACTCATCACTTCACTCACTGCCCCACTCATCTCTTCACTCACTGTCCCACTCATCTCTTCACTCACAGCCCCACTCATCTCTTCACTCACTGCCCCACTCATCACCTCACTCACCACCCCACTCATCCCTTCACTCACAGCCCCACTCATCACCTCACTCACTGCCCCACTCTTCACTTCACTCACTGCCCCACTCATCTCTTCACTCACAGCCCCACTCATCTCTTCACTCACATCCCCACTCATCACTTCACTCACTGCCCCACTCATCTCTTCACTCACTGTCCCACTCATCTCTTCACTCACAGCCCACTCATCTCTTCACTCACAGCCCCACTCATCACCTCACTCACAGCCCCACTCACCTCTTCACTCACCGCCCCACTCATCACTTCACTCAACAACCCACTCATCTCTTCACTCACCACCCCACTCCTTACTTCACTCACCGCCCCACTCATCACTTCACTCACTGTCCCACTCATCTCTTCACTCACTGTCCCACTCATCTCTTCACTCACTGCCCCACTCATCACCTCACTCACTACCCCACTCATCTCTTCACTCACTGCTCCACTCATCTCTTCACTCACTGCCCCACTCATCACCTCCATTCCTGATCAATTAGCCAGTGGGAAGGTCTGCACCTATCCTCAAGCTAGCCCTGGGAACCCCTTCCTCCGACCCCACCACACACCCCATCATAGTGAAGCCCATACTGGAGGACCAGAGATGACTGCTCCTCTTGTTCAGACATCTATGTACATGGATACAGACTGCCCTGTCCACTCACCCTCCCTCAGACACCTTTAAGCTTTCTTCCAAAACCCTCCAAACGCATTTGGTAGATTCTGCCCTTGCCATCATATACTTAATACCCATCCACGTATCTGTCGAAATAGCTCGAGATACCAAGCCAGAACATTGGGGCCATCCCTCCACCCGGGGCCTATGGATCTTCCTCTCTCGCTTTGGCCAACCCTACCTTGGTCAAGAGGAGATGACCTTGCTGGAACGATACTGAAACAGGAGCCACGAGCCATGGAGGAATGCTGCTGCAGTCTTGGGGGTTTGACTATCGAGATAAGAATGTCCCTGAGCATGGTACTAGTTGACCAATGATTATTAGGGTGCCCCTTTAATTGGTCCACTAAGAACACCAGTAACTGCCGAAGACCCTCCTCCTACTTTGAGTCCTGCCGAAGACCCTCCTCTTACTTTGAGTCCTGCCGAAGTCCCTCCTCTTACTTTGAGTCCTGCCTCTCGCTGTGGGACTGCGTGACGACGTTGCAAATAAAACAATGGTACGGATCTCTTACTGATGAACATACAGCACCTTCTACCCTCCTGCTTCACCCATCAGGTTTACCCTATTTGCCTTTGCCAACACCACATTATCCTTCATCTCCTCCCGTTCACCCTGTACCCGCCGCCTGTTACCCTTGTTCCTATAATACTTTATGTCTTTATCTCTGCTCACTCCCCTAAGCCCTTAACTGCCCAAATAAAGATGCCCATTCTGAGCCCGACCCCTCCAGTCCTCGTGGCCAGTGTTAAACTGCCTTTTTACAATACCTCCACATGAAATCTTACACCCTACTGGAACCTGTTAGGAGGCTGTTGCTTACAGAACGGCATATCTTTAAGAAATCTTTGTGGTCTTCAGTAGGTTAAGTGTAAATCTTTCTGAACAAATAGAACTGTTTGCACATGTACAGTGAAGGGTACAGGCTTGGAGCTGTCTCCATGCTTATATCTTTTCTCATCTCTGCTCAACATCACGCTGACACCGGTATCTGGGTCACGTTACTTCTTACATCACTGAGTGGGTGGTGCTGTATTCAGTCCCACATTAACCCTGTATGTGTCAAACCCTTACTCTACACCTTCCCCCACGTCTTTATACAATGTATGTGGAGTTCCACTAGTTTACTTCATGTTTTACATTGTTATCAGCCGCACACATTTGCATTGTTGTTACATTATTGCAATTATTATATAAGCATTATTACAACATTCTAAATACCTCTTTTCTTCAAGTCCTTGAATTTACAGGTTAAGATGATGTGGAGGCCTTATAACCCTTTGTTTTATTTCATCTCATTCTGGCAGCACAGATAACCTTGGTAGCTGTCCCCTGGTTGGGAAGGCCTGAGCAGGCATCACCAAGGAGGGTTCACTTGACCACATGGCTGGGCAACCCTCAGTCACCGTGAACTCTTGGGTGGAGTGGAGACTGGAAGAGAGACGGAGACTCTATCTCCAGGGCTCTGTCATCCTGCGTCATCATCCTCCTGCTCAAGAAGCTGTCCCCCACCCCCCGGAGAGAGCGAGGTTGAGGAGAGAGCAATGATTACCACAATGAACAACAGTAACTCAGGCCACCCCTCAATCGGTCGAGGAATCTGAAAGAAGTTCACAGAGGTGGCGGCCACTTCTGCCATTTTGAGGTGAGTTCTCACCTCCCAGCTCACCGATGAAGAATGGGCAACCATGGGTGGCATTGGGTGGTGCCTCCTTCCCCCACACTGGCATTGACCTCCTGAGGTCAGTGCCCGAGAGAGGGTTTGCAGGTCCGAGTGCAACCCCAGTAATATGTCATTGCGCTCCTGAGGTTGCCTCTTGTCATGAGAATGTCACTTTAAGAAATGGTAGTCTGCTAAAGTTACTGCAGTGATGTCAGAGTTTGGGTGGAGCTGGGCTCTGGCTCTGCTTTTTAGTTTCACTTTGAGAAAAGTTGAGGTGTGTCTGTGTTTTTTTGGTTTTGTTTCAGTGATGGAGCTGCAGCCAGCCAAATAAGGTGTAATGTTGTTCTCTCTGCCATGTAAAGACTATCTCTTGATCATCTGGTGAATTCAGAGCTATAACTGTTCTCAGCAGTGAATTTAAACCTGATGTGCTTCTGTTAAAAGTTTTTTTTAAAGTCTTATGGATGTTAAAAGGAAAGTAAGGATTACTTAGCGTTGTATTCTTTGGGGGTTGTATTTGAATTAATGGTTGCTAAGATGTTCACTGTATGTTTTAAAAAGGTTAACTTGAGTTCATAGAATAAAATTGTTTTGCTTTAAAAAATACTTTTCGATTTCTGCTGTACCACACCTGTACAGTGGGCTGTGTGCTCCCCATACCACAATCTATTAAAAGTTGTGGGTCAGCTGAACTCCATGATACACTTTGGGGTTCTCTAAACCCTGACCCATAACAAATTGGGGGCTTGAGGGGGATAAATGTATATCTATTGGATTGGCTTGGTGAACTTAAAGGGGGGTGAGCATATTGTGGTTGCTTTTAAGGTGTGGTATTCTAGTTTAAGTAGGGAGTGTGTTGTGGACAATGGCACTTTCAGAGGCACAGAAGTTTTTGGGGGTGGAGACGGTCACACGCAGTGCCTTACGGACAGAGACTAAAAACAGACTGTTAGATTTGGCAAAAACATTGCAGTTAACATTACCTGACAAAATGCAAAAAGATGAGGTAATTATGGTGGCGGCTAAGCATTTAAAATTGCCTGAGATACAGTCTGACTCATTGGAAATGGCAAAAATTCAGTTACAAATTAAACAAATGGAACTTGTGAAAGAATTAAAGCAGCTTGAATACGAAAGCGATAGAGAGGAAAAATAAAGAGAGAGAGAGTTTGAACTTTGGAAAATGTCCATAAAACATGACAGTCAGTTAAAATTGGCAGATTTAAAGGGAAACGTACAGTTTGAGGATAGTGAGAAAGAGCATGAAAGTTGCAGGCTTGGTGGGGATATGTTTAAATATGTCCAAGCATTGCCAAGGTTTGATGAGAAGGAGGTAGAAGCCTTTTTCATTTCATTTGAGAATGTGGCTAAAGAAATGAAATGGCCACAGGACATGTGGATATTACTGATTCAAACAAAGCTGGTAGGTATGGCTAGTGAAGTGTTAGCATCACTACCGGAGGAGGTATCTGGGAGGTATGAGGAGGTTAGAAAATCCATCTTGGATTCATATGAACTGGTGCCTGAAGCCGACAGACAAAGGTTTAGAAATTTAAGGAGAGAATTTGGTCAAACATACATGGAGTTTGAAAGGATCAAACACAGTAATTTTGATTGGTGGATAAGGGTTTTGAAAACAGACCAAACGTATGAAGCTCTCAGAGAAATTATACTTTTGAAGGAGTTTAAAAATTCAATTCCTGATGTAGTGAGAACTCATGTGGAAGAGCAGAGGGTTAAAACTGCGAGATTAGCAGCAGAAATGTCAGTGATAAAACCAGCGCCCTTAATACTCATTCCGACATCTGAGCAACCTTTCACAAGGTTCCTAATTGATTGCGTCGGACCGCTTTCGAAAACAAAAAGTGGGCATCAATATCTTTTGATGATAATGGATGTGTCTACTAGGTTTCCAGGGGCCAATCTAGTACGTAATATTACAGCTAAAAAGATTGTGGAGGAGTTACTTAAATTCTTTACTAGATATGGGCTACCCACAGAAATACAATTGGATCAAGGGTCGAATTTTACCTCAAGGTTATTCAAAGAAGTTATGGATAGCTTAGGAATAAAACAATTTAAATCAACTGCATACCATCCAGAATCGCAGGGAGCATTAGGAAGATGGCATCAGACATGAAAGACAATGTTGAGGGCTTATTGTCACGATTATCCAGAGGATTGGGATTAAGGAATTCCATTTGTACTGTTTGCAATTAGGGATGCACCTAATGAGTCAACCAAATTCAGTCCTTTTGAACTAATTTTCGGTCATGAGGTAAGAGGACCACTTAAATTGATTAAGGAAAAATTGGTGAATGAGCACTCAGATCTTACATTATTGGATAACATGTCAAATTTTATGGAACGATTAAATAGAGCAGGTAAATTGGCTTGACAACATTTAGAAGTTGCACATCATGTGGTGAAACGGGTAGTGGACAAGAAATCCAAATTTCGTAGTTTTGCCAATGGAGATAAAGTTTTAGTGTTATTACCAGTGGTAGGTGTACCTTTAAAAGCAAGGTTTTCTGGATCGTATCAGATTGAAAGGAAATTAAGTGAGGTGAATTATATGGTAAAAATGCCAGATAGAAGGAAGACTCACCGAGTGTGTCATGTGAATATGCTTAAAAGGTACTTTGAAAAGGAAGGAGAGCAAAAGGAGAAGGTTTTAATGATTCTAACTCCAAGTGACAAACCAAATCCAGATGACTGTGAATTTGACACACCTGAAATTAAATTGGAAAATTAGGATGTTCTTAAAAATTGGGATAAATTGTTGAGTTACCTTCCAGAGGAAAAACGGACTGACCTGAAAGAGTTACTGATATCACATGGGCAAGTTTGTAGAGATAAATTGGGAAGTACTAAAATGGCTATATATAAGACCATAAGACATAGGAGCGGAAGTAAGGCCATTCGGCCCATCGAGTCCACTCCACCATTCAATCATGGCTGATTTCAACTCCATTTACTCTCTCTCTCTCCATAGCCCTTAATTCCTTGAGAAATCAAGAATTTATCAATTTCTGTCTTAAAGACACTCAACGTCCCGGCCTCCACCGCCCTCTGTGGCAATGAATTCCACAGACCCACCACTCTCTGGCTGAAGAAATGTCTCCTCATCTCTGTTCTAAAGTGACTCCCTTTTATTCTAAGGCTGTGCCCCCGGGTCCTAGTCTCCCCTGCTAATGGAATCAACTTCCCTACGTCCACCCTATCTAAGCCATTCATTGTCTTGTAAGTTTCTATTAAGATCTCCCCTCAACCTCCTAAACTTCAATGAATATAATCCCAGGATCCTCAGACGTTCATCGGATGTTAGGCCTACCATTCCTGGGATCATCCGTGTGAATCTCCGCTGGACCCGCTCCAGTGCCAGAATGTCCTTCCTGAGGTGTGGGGCCCAAAATTGCTCACAGTATTCTACATGGGGCCTAACTAGTGCTTTATAAAGCTTCAGAAGTACATCCCTGCTTTTATAGTCCAAGCCTCTTGAGCTAAATGACAACATTGCATTTGCTTTCTTAATTACGGACTCAACCTGCAAGTTTACCCTTAGAGAAACCTGGACTAGGACTCCCAAGTCCCTTTGCACTTCAGCATTATGAATTTTGTCACCGTTTAGAAAATAGTCCATGCCTCTATTCTTTTTTTCATGATGTAGATTTGGGAAATGCTGTTCCAATCAAACAACATCCATATAGACTTGACCCTTTAAAATTGGCACAGGTTAACAAAGGGATTGAGAATCTAATTAAAAATGGCACAATTGAAGTGTGTTGCAGCCAATGGAGCTCACCCATAGTGATGGTACCTGAAGCAGATGGTACCCAACGGTTGTTTGTGGACTATAGAAAGGTTAATACAGTTACAACAACAGACTCTTATCCTATCCCACGTTTGGAGGATTGCATTGAGAAAGTGGGACAATCAGCTTTTATTTCCAAATAGATTTACTTAAAGGTTACTGGCAGGTACCTTTCTCCGAAAGGGCAAAGGAGATTTCAGCTTTTGTGACTCCAGATGGTATATACCAATTCAAAGTTATGCCATTTGGCATGAAAAACGCCCCAGCCACATTTCAACGGTTAACTAATACAGTTGTTTCAGGATTACCCAATTGTGCGGTATACATCTGGTAATTTTCAGACAGACATGGAAAGAACATTTAAAACATCTGATGGAGTTATTCGATCGACTTCAGGAGGCGGGTTTGGTGATAAACCTGGCCAAAAATGAATTTGAAAAGGTCCAAGTCGCTTTCCTTGGCCATACAGTCGGACATGTGATGTGAAACCAACAGTTATTGAGGAGTTTCCAATACCATCGAACATTTGTGGCAAATCTTTGTAGCGTGGTTGCTCCACTGACGGGCTTGCTGAAGAAATGTCGAAAATTTCAGTGGGCAGCGGAATTTCAACAGGCATTTGACTGCCTGGAAGATGTGATAACCAATGCTCCTGAGTTGGAGAATTACAAGGGACTCTGCGATCAGATTGAACTGAAGTGTCTGACTTTAAAGGGATATGCCGAGGCGTAGAGAAATGGATGGATCGTGCAGAGACCTTCTTGTTCAAAGGGATGTCAATCGAGAAGGATTTCAGTTGGAGGAAGAAAAACGAAAAAAATATGGACTATATTATTATACCTGTTTGCGTGTGTTGTTTTTTGAAACAAAAAAGTATATTTACTGTGTGCATTTCTTAAAGGATAGTGAAAAGGTGAAAAATGAAACCATCTTGAAGTTGATGGGGTTTTTTTTTCTTGGGGGGAGGTGTCATGAGAATGTCACTTTAAGAAACGATAGTCTGCTAAAGTTACTGCAGTGATGTCAGAGTGTGGGTGTAGCTGAGCTCTGGCTCTGCTTTTTATGCTTCACTTTGAGAAAAGCTTGGGTGTGTCTGTTTTTTTGATTTTGTTTCAGTGTTGAAGCTGCAGCCAGCCAAATAAGGTGCAATGTTCTCTCTGCCATGTAACGACTATCTCTTGATCATTTGGTGAATTCAGTGTTATAACTGTTCTCAGTAGTGAATTTAAACCTGATGTGCTCCTGTTAAAAGTTTTTTTTAAGTCTTATGGATGTTAAAAGGAAAGTAAGGATTACTCAGTGTTGTATTCTTTGGGGGTTGTATTTGAATTGATGGTTGCTAAGATGTTCACTCTATGTTTTAAAAAGGTTAACTTGAGTTCATAGAATAAACATTGCTCTGCTTTAAAAAATACTTTTCGATTTCTGCTGTACCACACCTGTAGACTGGGCTGTGTGCTCCCCATACCACAATCTATTAAAAGTTGTGGGTCCGGTGAACTCCATGATACACTTTGGGGTTCTCTAAACCCTGGCCCACAACAAATTGGGGGTTCGAAGGGGATAAAAGTCTGTCTATTGGATCGGCTTAGTGAACTTAAAGACAGTGAGGGGTGAGCATATTGTGGTTGCTTTTCAGTCATCAGTCTCTCAATGGATGAGAGTTTAGGGGTAACACAATGTGAATGCTCCACATGGATTCCTACATGACAGAGGCCATGGCCACCAGGGATCTCCGCTCGATCTCCCCACGCATCTCGCTGGACACCCTGCATATGCCGTCTTAAGGACAAATCCAGAAGCTCAGTAACCCCCTTGGATTCAGCAACTCCGTTGAACAATCGCTATCTCAGCCATGTGCCCATCAGAGCGTGAAATGTCTTCACCTCTGTCCCTTAACAGCTCTCCCGGCTCGTCCCGACCACTGACATGAATGTATCTGTGCCAGTGCTGAATGCTGAGAAGTGGCAGGCTGCGTGTGCAACTGACGATGTCTCGGGTGTCAAAGGTAAGATTGGGAGGCAGAGGGGTAGGGTGTCGTTTGCCTGCTGCCTGCTCCCTGGCTCTGATTGACGGTTCATCTGCGGGATTAAAACAAAGGGTCATTAGCCATTAGTCTGTATGCAGTAACAAAATGTACTAAAAAAGGCAAATGGAATGTTAGCATTTATTGCAAACGGACTGGAGAATAAAAGTAGAGAAGTGTTGTTGCAATTGTATAGAGTGTTGGTGAGACCACATCTGGAGTGCTATGTCCAGTTTTGGTCTCCTTATTTGAGGAAGGATGTGGTGGCATTGGAGGCAGTTCAAAGGAGGTTCACCATGATTCCGGGGATGAAGGGGTTGATGTATGAGGAGAGATTAAACAGTTTGGGCTTATACTCGCAGGAGTTTAGAAGGATGAGAGGGGATCTGATTGAGGTGTATAAAATACTAAAAGGGATCGATAAAGTAAATGTAGATCAAATGTTCCCCCTTGTGGGGAAATCTAGAATGAGAGGTCACAGATATAGGTTGAGAGGCGGTAGTTTAAAACTGAGATGAGGAGGAACTACTTCGCACAGAGGGTGTTGAAATTGTGGAACTCGCAGCCCCATAGTGCGGTGGAATCTGAGTCATTAAAATGGTTTCAAGAGGGAGAGAGATATATTTCTGATATAAAAAACGGGGTATAAGTATTTGGGGAACAGGTGGGGAGGTGGATTTGAGACCAGGAAGAGATCAGTCATGATCTGATTGAATGGAGGAGTAGGCTCGAGGGGCTGAATTGCCTACTTCTGCGTCTAGTTCCGATGTCATGTCACACTGGTTGACATCTAAGCGCATGATGTCCATTGCTATTAACCTTCGTCCCACTGAGGTTTCTCAGTGGCCAGTGCATAGCTGAGGTTTCTCTGACCGAGCAGAGCCTCTGTCGTCACCCTCACCCTCAATGTCACACTCTTCAGCCCAACACACTCTTACCTTCCTCAGCCTCTCTGAGGCCCGAGGACCATACTCTGTGCTTGCCCTCCAGCTCCAGGGCTCCCAGCTCATGGCTGGTGAGGATCGCCAGGTTTGGTATCTCCCAAACTGACACGTGAGGGTAACCATGGATGGCCCTCTGTACTCCACTCTGCTCAATAACACAAACCACTCGCCCATGCCGGGTGCAGAAGGTCATCAAACCTTTTCCGGCACTGGATCCAGGTACGCCAATGAGGACATGGATATTGACCAACCCTGCCACCTCGCTCCATACCTTCTTTCTGAAGTGGGGTGGGCTCTTATTCTCATCATCAGCATCAGAATGTACCTCCTCACCGTCACTGCCTCAACCAGGATTGGAAGGCAGTAATCTGGGACACGGGGCATTGGCTGGCCACCCGATCTTTCCTCCTGTCTGCTGTGACCTCCTGCTGTTGCCATGGCTCTTACGGGCAATCTTCTGTGGCCTGTGGAGGCCGCTTTTGGCATTGGACAGAGTCCCAGCCTCGCCGCACTCGCTCCATCAACTCGGCTACAATTCATTCTAATATCGCAAGTTCCAATTGGACGTGTGCGGGAATGGGAATCACGGCCACTCCTGGTTCTGGCCGTCCAACGCACCCAGCGAGGGTGACATTCTACCCCAGGGTTTTACCCGTCTCAAATCAATACCACACTGTCTCCTGAGTCTGGGTAATGTGTCATCTTCCATCACTGTGGGGATGGTACAGTACTCAGTCCCATATTAACCCAGTACATTTCAGAACCTTATACTACAGAACCAACCCCTGCCCATTACCATTATAGTAACTCCTAGCCCCCAGTCTCCTAATCTTAACCACAACAACCCAAACCTCCTGATACATAACCCCATCCTTTAGATGCTTTCCTCTTCCGACATCACTACCCAGACAGCCGCTCCTCCGGAAAAAAACATGACCAACACCCACCCGTTTGACCTGACCAGCCAACCCTCTTTTAGCCATGGACACCCTGCACCATCCCATCCGAGACAGTCTGCATTATCCTATCCCAGGCAGTCTGCACTATCCCATCCCAGACAGTCTGCATTATCCCATTTCAGACAATCTGCACAATCCTATTCCAGACAGTCTGCACTATCCCATCCCAAACAGTCTGCATTATCCTATCCCAGACAGTCTGCACTATCCCATCCCAGACAGTCTGCACTATCCCATCCCAGACAGTCTGCACCATCCCATCCCAGACAGACTGCACTATCCCATCCGAGACAGTCTGTATTATCCTATCCAAGACAGTCTGCACTATCCCATCCCAGACAGACAGCACTATCCCATTCCAGACAGTCTGCACTATCCCATCCCAGACAGTCTGCACCATCCCATCCCAGACAGTCTGCACCATCCCATCCCAGACAGACTGCACTATCCCATCCGAGACAGTCTGCACTATCCCATCCCAGACAGACAGCACTATCCCATCCCAGACAGTCTGCACTATCCCATTTCAGACAATCTGCACAATCCTATTCCAGACGGTCTGCACTATCCCATCCCAGACAGTCTGCACTATCCCATCCCAGACAGTCTGCACTATCCCATCCCAGACAGTCTCCACAACCCTATTCCAGACAGTCTGCACTATCCCATCCAGGACAGTCTTCACTATCCCATCCTGGACAGTCTGCACTATCCTATTCCAGACAGTCTGCCCTATCCCATCCCAGACAGTCTCCACTATCCCATCCCAGACAGTCTGCACAATCCTATTCCAGACAGTCTACACTATCCCATCCCAGACAGTCTGCACTATACCATCCCAGACAGTCTGCGTTATCGCCATCCCAGACAGTCTGCACTATCCCATCCCAGAAAGTCAGCACTCTCCCATCCCGGACAGTCTGTACTATCCCCGATCCCAGACAGTCAGCCCTCTCCCATCCCAGACAATCTGCACTATCCCATCCCAGACAGTCTGCGGTATCCCAGCCCAGACAGACTGCACTATCCCCTATCCCAGACAAACAAAGAACAAAGAAATGTACAGCTCAGGAACAGGCCCTTCGGCCCTCCAAGCCCGTGCCGACCATGCTGCCCGACTAAACTACAATCTTCTACACTTCCTGGGTCCGTATCCCTCTATTCCCATCCTATTCATGTATTTGTCAAGATGCCCCTTAAATGTCACTATCGTCCCTGCTTCCACCACCTCCTCCGGTAGCGAGTTCTAGGCACCCACTACCCTCTGCGTAAAAAACTTGCCTCGTACATCTACTCTAAACCTTGCCCTTCTCACCTTAAACCTATGCCCCCTAGTAATTGACCCCTCTACCCTGGGGAAAAGCCTCTGACTATCCACTCTGTCTATGCCCCTCATAATTTTGTAGACCTCTATCAGGTCTCCCCTCAACCTCCTTCGTTCCAGTGAGAACAAACCGAGTTTATTCAACCGCTCCTCATAGCTAATGCACTCCATACCAGGCAACATTCTGGTAAATCTCTTCTGCACCCTCTCTAAAGCCTCCACATCCTTCTGGTAGTGTGGCGACCAGAATTGAACACTATACTCCAAGTGTGGCCGAACTAAGGTTCTATGCAGCTGCAACATGACTTGCCAATTCTTATACTCAATGCCCCGGCCAATGAAGGCAAGCATGCCGTACGCCTTCTTGACTACCTTCTCCACCTGTGTTGCCCCTTTCAATGACCTGTGGACCTGTACTCCTAGATCTCTTTGACTTTCAATACTCTTGAGCGTTCTACCATTCACTGTATATTCCCAACCTGCATTAGACCTTCCAAAATGCATTACCTCACATTTGTCCGGATTAAACTCCATCTGCCATCTCTCCGCCCAAGTCTCCAAACAATCTAAATCTTGCTGTATCCTCTGACAGTCCTCATCGCTATCCGCAATTCCACCAACGTTTGTGTCGTCTGCAAACTTACTAATCAGATCAGTTACATTTTCCTCCAAATCATTTATATATACTACAAAGAGCAAAGGTCCCAGCACTGATCCCTGTGGAACACCACTGGTCACAGCCCTCCAATTAGAAAAGCATCCTTCCATTGCTACTCTCTGCCTTCTATGACCTAGCCAGTTCTGTATCCACCTTGCCAGCTCCCCCCTGATCCCATGTGACTTCACCTTTTGTACTAGTCTACCATGAGGGACCTTGTCAAAGGCCTTACTGAAGTCCATATAGACAACATCCACTGCCCTACCTGCATCAATCATCTTAGTGACCTCCTCGAAAACTCTATCAAGTTAGTGAGACACGACCTCCCCTTCACAAAACCATGCTGTCTCTCACTAATACGTCCATTTGCTTCCAAATGGGAGTAGATCCTGTCTCGAAGAATTCTCTCCAGTAATTTCCCTACCACTGAAGTAAGGCTCACCGGCCTGTAGTTCCCTGGATTATCCTTGCTACCCTTCTTAAACAGAGGAACAACTATGGCTATTCTCCAGTCCTCCAGGACATCCCCTGAAGACAGTGAGGATCCAAAGATTTCTGTCAAGGCCTCAGCAATTTCCTCTCCAGCCTCCTTCAGTATTCTGGGGTAGATCCCATCAGGCCCTGGGGACGTATCTACCTTAATATTTTTTAAGACACCCAACACCTCGTCTTTTTGGATCTCAATGTGACCCAGGCTATCTACACACCCTTCTCCAGACTCAACATCTACCAATTTCTTCTCTTTGGTGAATACTGATGCAAAGTATTCATTTAGTACCTCGCCCATTTCCTCTGGCTCCACACATAGATTCCCTTGCCTATCCTTCAGTGGGCCAACCCTTTCCCTGGCTACCCTCTTGCTTTTTATGTACGTGTTAAAAGCCTTGGGATTTTCCTTAACCCTATTTGCCAATGACTTTTCGTGACCCCTTCTAGCCCTCCTGACTCCTTGCTTAAGTTCCTTCCTACTTTCCTTATATTCCACGCAGGCTTCGTCTGTTCCCAGCCTTTTAGCCCTGACAAATGCCTCCTTTTTCTTTTTGACGAGGCCTACAATATCTCTCGTTTTCCAAGGTTCCCGAAAATTGCCGTATTTATCCTTCTTCCTCACAGGAACATGCCGGTCCTGAATTCCTTTCAACTGACACTTGAAAGCCTTCCACATGTCAGATGTTGATTTGCCCTCAAACATCCGCCCCCAATCTATGTTCTTCAGTTCCCGCCTAATATTGTTATAATTAGCCTTCCCCCAATTTAGCACATTCATCCTAGGACCACTCTTGTCCACCAGTACTTTAAAACTTACTGAATTGTGGTCACTGTTACCGAAATGCTCCCCTACTGAAACATCTACCACCTTGCCGGGCCATTCCCCAATACCAGGTCCAGTACCGCCCCTTCCCTAGTTGGACTGTCTACATATTGTTTTAAGAAGCCCTCCTAAGATGCTCCTTACAAACTCTGCCCCGTCTAAGCCCCTGGCACTAAGTGAGTCCCAGTCAATATTGGGGAAGTTGAAGTCTCCCATCACCACAACCCTGTTGTTTTTCCTCTTTTCCAAAATCTGTCTATCTGCTCCTCTATCTCCCGCTGGCTGTTGGGAGGCCTGTAGTAAACCCCCAACATTGTGACTGCACCCTTCTTATTCCTGATCTCTACCCATATAGCCTCACTGCCCTCTGAGGTGTCCTCCCGCAGTACAGCTGTGATATTCTCCCGAACCAGTAGCGCAACTCCGCCTCCCCTTTTACATCCCCCTCTATCCCGCCTGAAACATCTAAATCCTGGAACGTTTAGCTGCCAATCCTGCCCTTCCCTCAACCAGGTCTCTGTAATGGCAACAACATCATAGTTCCAAGTACTAATCCAAGCTCTAAGTTCATCTGCCTTACCCGTAATACTTCTTGCATTAAAACATATGCACTTCAGGCCACCAGACCCGCTGTGTTCAGCAACTTCTCCCTGTCTGCTCTGCCTCAGAGCCCCACTGTCCCTATTCCCTAGTTCTCCCTCAATGCTCTCACCTTCTGACCTATTGCTCCCGTGCCCACCCCCCTGCCATACTAGTTTAAACCCATCGTGTGACACTAGCAAACCTCGTGGCCAGGATATTTATGCCTCTCCGGTTTAGATGCAACAGACAGTCAGCACTCTCCCATCCCAGACAGTCTGCACTACCCCTTATCCCAGACAGTCTGCACTATCCCATCCCAGACAGTCTGCAGAATCCTATCCCAGAGAGTCTGCACTATCCCATCCCAGACAGTCTGCACTGTCCCATCCCAGACAGTCTGCAGTACTCTATCCCAGACAGTCTGCACTATCCCATCCTAGACAGTCTGCACTATCCCATCTCAGACAGTCTGCACTATCCCCCATCCCAAACAGTCTGCATTATCCTATCCCACACACCCGGCACTAACCCATACCAGACAGTCTGCCGCATTCCTTTCCAGACAGTCTGCACTATCCCATCCCAGACAAACAAAGAACAAAGAAATGTACAGCACAGGAACAGGCCCTTCGGCCCTCCAAGCCCGTGCCGACCATGCTGCCCGACTAAACTACAATCTTCTACACTTCCTGGGTCCGTATCCCTCTATTCCCATCCTATTCATATATTTGTCAAGATGCCCCTTAAATGTCACTATCGTCCCTGCTTCCACTACCTCCTCCGGTAGCGAGTTCCAGGCACCCACTACCCTCTGCGTAAAAAACTTGCCTCGTACATCTACTCTAAACCTTGCCCTTCTCACCTTAAACCTCTGCCCCCTAGTAATTGACCCCTCTACCCTGGGGAAAAGCCTCTGACTATCCACTCTGTCTATGCCCCTCATAATTTTGTAGACCTCTATCAGGTCTCCCCTCAACCTCCTTCGTTCCAGTGAGAACAAACCGAGTTTATTCAATCGCTCCTCATAGCTAATGCCCTCCATACCAGGCAACATTCGGGTAAATCTCTCCTGCACCCTCTCTAAAGCCTCCACATCCTTCTGGTAGTGTGGCGACCAGAATTGAACACTATACTCCAAGTGTGGCCTAACTAAGGTTCTATACAGCTGCAACATGACTTGCCAATTCTTATACTCAATGCCCCGGCCAATGAAGGCAAGCATGCCGTATGCCTTCTTGACTACCTTCTCCGGTCTGAGATGGGATAGTCTGCACTATCCCATCTCAGACAGTCTGCACTATCCCACCTCAGACAGTCTGCACCATCCCATCCCAGACAGTCTGCACTATCCCATCCCAGACAGTCTGCACCATCCCATCCCAGGCAGTCTGCACTACCCCATCCCAGACAGCCTGCTCTACCCCATCCCAGACAGTCTGCACTACCCCATCCCAGACAGTTTGCACTATCCCACATCCCAGACAGTCTGCACTATCCCTCATGCCAGACAGTTTGCACTAACCTCTATCCCAGACATTCTGCACCATCCCATTCCAGCCAATCTTGTTATGGGTCAGGGTTTAGAGAATCCCAAAGTGTACCATGGAGTTCACCTGACCCTCAACGTTTAATAGATTGTGGTATGGGGAGCACACTGCCCACTCTACAGGTATGGTATAGCAGAAAATGGACCAGTGGTTTTTAAAACAAAACAATGTTTATTCTATGAACTCAAGTTAACCTTTTTAAAACAAACAGTGAATATCTTAGCAACCAGTAAATCAAATACACCCCCCAAAGAATACAACACTAAGTAATCTGTATGCTGTCCTTCTACACCCAAAAGACTTAACAAACCTCTAAACAGGAGCACATTAGGTTTACATTGAATACTGAGACCTTTTTACAATTCTGAGTTCACCAAATGATCCATAGATAGTCTTTGGATGGCAAAGAACAGCATTGCAGCTCACTGAAAAAACACAGACACACCCAAGCTTTTCTCAAACTGAAACTAAAAAGGAGAAGTCGAGCTGAGCTCCACCCACACTCTGACATCACTCCAGTAACATGAGCAGCTCCATTCCTTAAAGGTACATTTCTTAAACATCCATTTCTTAAAGGGTACTCTCACATGACAGTCTGCACTATCTCAACACAGATAGTCTGCACTATCCCATCCCAGACAGTCTGCACTATCTCATCCCAGACAGTCTGTACTATCCCCCCCCCCAGACTGCAGGCACTATCCCATCCCAGACAGTCTGCACTATCCCCTATCCCACACAGTCTGCACTATTCCCTGTCCCAGACAGTCTGCACTATCCCTCATCACAGACAGTCTGCACTATCCTATCCCAGACAGCCTGCACTATCCTATCCCAGACAGCCTGCACTATCCCTCATCCCAGACCGTCTGCACTATCCCTCATCCCAGATAGTTTGCAATATCCTATCCCAGACAGTCTGCACTATCCCCTATCCCAGACAGTCTGCACTATCCCCTATCCCAGACAGCCAGCACTATCCCCTATCCCAGACAGTCTGCACTATCCCCCATTCCAGACAGTCTGCACTATCTCCTGTCCCAGACAGCCGGAACTATCCCCTATCCCAGACAGCCGGCATTATCCTCTATCCCAGACAGTCTGCACTATCCCCCATCCCAGACAGCCTGCACTATCCCCCATCGCAGACAGTCAGCACTATCCCTCCCTACACAGATGGCACTATCCCATCCCAGAAACTCTGCACTACCCCTTCCCCGATAACCAGCTCTGTGTCATCCCAGCCAGTCTGTACTATCCCTCCGCAGACTGCAGGCACTATCCCCTCCCAGACAGCCTGCACTATCCCCCATCCCAGACAGCTGGCACTATCCCTCCCCAGACAGCTGGCACTTTGCCATTCCAGGCAGCCTATACCATCTCCTCCACCTCTGGCTGCCCACTGTGCCACCCTCCCCCCCCCCCCCCCCAGACCCTTCCCTTCCTCCATGGGCATCCTCCACGCAGCTGGCACTGCCACCACCTGGTCTGGAGCACAGGCTAGGATTTCCAGACACTCTCGAAAGAGGAGGATGGGGCTGCAGCTCACCGTTAATCACGGGATGTCTCCGTCGCCAGGGCCACGCCTTTTAAATGTGGTCATAAATGTGAACATTCTAATTCTCGCTGGCGGGGAACTTAATTTGGAGGGGGCAATTAATTCTGGTGAGCTCGCCTTTGAATGAGCGTGCAAGTCTTGCTAAGAGCTTCCCATTGTTATTGTCAGGAAGCTTGATCTGCCTTTAAAGTCCCAAGAACGTATTTGCAAAACTTTATCCTGCTGTTGGGAAAGTGCTTTCTGGCCTCAGGCGAAAGTAAGTTCCCTCGCCTTCCACGCTTCCTGCTGCTGACGGGTCCAGCCGATTCCGCTTGTTAATTCCGTGTCTCATTCCACAGATGCTGCCAGACCTGCTGAGTATTTGCAGCATTGTCTGTTTGGATTCTAATAGTTCAGTAGGACTGGGTTTCAATGAGAGTGCGTTGGCTTTACACCAACACGAAAATAGCATTAGCCGGGGCATAGACTAGAGGAGCAGGGAGGTATTGGTACAACTTTATTAAACATTGATTAGGCCACAGATGGAATGTTGTGCACAGCTCCTATCGCCACACCATCAAAAGGATGTGATTGCACTGGAGGAGATTCATCAGGATGCAGCCTGGGATGGAAAGTTTCAGCAATGGGGAAAGACTGGATAAGCTGGGGTTGTTTTCCCTGCAGCAGAGGAGGCTAAGGGAGGACCTGATAGAGGTGTAAAAAATTCTGAGAGACATAGGGTAGATGGTAAGAATCACTTCCCCATGGCAGACATGTCTAAGACTAGGAGGCTTAGATTTAAGATGGGGAGTAAGTGGTTGAGAGGGACCTGGGGAAACAGTTTTCACCCAGAGGGTGGTGGAAATATGGAACGCGCTGTGTGGTGGAGGCAGGTACTCTCACTACATTTAAGAAGCACCTGGACGAGCACTTAAATCACCACGACATAGTAGGCTACGGACCAAGTGCTGGTAAATGGGATTAGTATGGATTGGTATTTGATGTTCGGCATTAACATGGTGGGCCGAGAGCCGATTTCTGTTTTAATGCTATGTGACTCTATGACATTGCAAATGCAGTCTAAATCCAATATCAAGGCACAGCCTGACACCAGTAACTCAAAGAAGATAATCTGGTACCACTCGGGCTCCAGAGGCAGTTGCAGTCTGAGCACTGATGTGTGCTCCAGCAATGGTGAGAAGTGGTTTTGACTTTGTAAAGAGCTAACATATCTTGGGCGGCAGGGTAGCACAGTGGGAAGCACTGATGTTTCACAGCACCAGGGTCCCAGGTTTGATTCCCGGCTGCTGTAGTGCGGAGTCTGTACGTTCTCCCTGTGTCTGCGTGGGTTTCCTCCACGTGCTCCGGTTTCCTCCCACAAGTCCATGGTTGACAAGAGAGGTTGAATGTCTTGTTAAGAGGAAAAAGGTGACTTATGTAAGGCTGAGGAAACAAGGTTCAGACAGGGCATTGGAGGGATACAAGATAGCCAGGAGGGAACTGAAGAAAGGGATTAGGAGAGCTAAGAGAGGGCATGAACAATCTTTGGCGGGTAGGATCAAGGAAAACCCCAAGGCCTTTTACACATATGTGAGAAATATGAGAATGACTAGAGCGAGGGTAGGTCCGATCAAGGACGGTAGCGGGAGATTGTGTATTGAGTCTGAAGAGATAGGAGAGGTCTTGAATGAGTACTTTTCTTCTGTATTTACAAATGAGAGGGGCGATATTGTTGGAGAGGACAGTGTGAAACAGATTGGTAAGCTCGAGGAAATACTTGTTAGGAAGGAAGATGTGTTGGGCATTTTGAAAAACTTGAGGATAGACAAGTCCCCCGGGCCTGACGGATTATATCCAAGGATTCTATGGGAAGCAAGAGATGAAATTGCAAAGCCGTTGGCAATTATCTTTTCGTCCTCACTGTCAACAGGGGTGGTACCAGGGGATTGGAGAGTGGCGAATGTCGTGCCCCTGTTCAAAAAAGGAACTAGGGATAACCCTGGGAATTACAGGCCAGTTAGTCTTACTTCGGTGGTAGGCAAAGTAATGGAAAGGGTACTGAAGGATAGGATTTCTGAGCATCTGGAAAGACACTGCTTGATTAGGGATAGTCAGCACGGATTTGTGAGGGGTAGGTCTTGCCTTACAAATCTTATTGAATTCTTTGAGGAGGTGACCAAGCATGTGGATGAAGGTAAAGCAGTGGATGTAGTGTACATGGATTTTAGTAAGGCATTTGATAAAGTTCCCCATGGTAGGCTTCTGCACAAAGTAAGGAGGCATGGGATAGTGGGAAATTTGGCCAGTTGGATAACGAACTGGCTAACCGATAGAAGTCAGAGAGTGGTGGTGGATGGCAAATATTCAGCCTGGATCCCAGTTACCAGTGGTGTACCGCAGGGATCAGTTCTGGGTCCTCTGCTGTTTGTGATTTTCATTAATGACTTGGATGAGGGAGTTGAAGGGTGGGTCAGTAAATTTGCAGACGATACGAAGATTGGTGGAGTTGTGGATAGTAAGGAGGGCTGTTGTCGGCTGCAAAGAGACATAGATAGGATGCAGAGCTGGGCTGAGAAGTGGCAGATGGAGTTTAACCCTGAAAAGTGTGAGGTTGTCCATTTTGGAAGGACAAATATGAATGCGGAATACAGGGTTAACGGTAGAGTTCTTGGCATTGTGGAGGAGCAGAGAGACCTTGGGGTCTATGTTCATACATCTTTGAAAGTTGCCACTCAAGTGGATAGAGCTGTGAAGAAGGCCTATGGTGTGCTCGCGTTCATTAACAGAGGGATTGAATTTAAGAGCCATGAGGTAATGATGCAGCTGTACAAAACCTTGGTAAGGCCACATTTGGAGTACTGTGTACAGTTCTGGTCACCTCATTTTAGGAAGGATGTGGAAGCTCTGGAAAAGGTGCAAAGAAGATTTACCAGGATGTTGCCTGGAATGGAGAGTAGGTCTTACGAGGAAAGGTTGAGGGTGCTAGGCCTTTTCTCATTAGAGCGGAGAAGGATGAGGGGCGACTTGATAGAGGTTTATAAGATGATCAGGGGAATAGATAGAGTAGACAGTCAGAGACTTTTTCCCCAGGTGGAACACACCATTACAAGGGGACATAAATTTAAGGTGAAAGGTGGAAGATATAGGAGGGATATCAGAGGTAGGTTCTTTACCCAGAGAGTAGTGGGGGCATGGAATGCACTGCCTGTGGAAGTAGTTGAGTCGGAAACATTAGGGACCTTCAAGCAGCTGTTGGATAGGTACATGGATTACGGGAAAATGATATAGTGTAGATTTATTTGTTCTTAAGGGCAGCACGGTAGCATTGTGGATAGCACAATTGCTTCACAGATCCATGGTCCCAGGTTCGATTCCAGCTTGGGTCATTGTCTGTGCGGAGTCTGCACGTCCTCCCCGTGTCTGCGTGGGTTTCCTCCGGGTGCTCCGGTTTCCTCCCACAGTCCAAAGATGTGCGGGTTAGGTGAATTGGCCAATGATAAATTGCCCTTAATGTCCAAATTGCCCTTGGTGGTGGGTGGAGGTGTTGAGTTTGGGTAGGGTGCTCTTTCCAAGAGCTGGTGCAGACTCAAGGGGCCGAATGGCCTCCTTCTGCACTGTAAATTCAATGATAATCTATGATTAATCTAGGACAAAGGTTCGGCACAACATCGTGGGCCGAAGGGCCTGTTCTGTGCTGTATTTTCTATGTTCTATTTTCTATGTCCCGAAAGACGTGCTTGTTAGGTGAACTAGACATACTGAATTCTCCCTCTTTGTACTCGAACAGGCGCCAGAATGTGGCGACTAGGGGCTTTTCACAGTAACTTCATTGCAGTGTTAACAAAGAACAAAGAACAATACAGCACAGGAACAGGCCCTTCGGCCCTCTAAGCCTGCACCGATAAGTGTCCTATCTAGACCAACCGCCTGTATCCTTCTATACCCCGACTGTTCATGTGCCTATCCAGATGTGTCTTAAAGGTCGCTAATGTATCTGCCTTAACTACCTCACTTGGCATTGCATTCCAGGCCACCGCCACCCTCTGTGTAAAAAACTTACCCCGCACATCTCCACTGAACCTTCCCCCTCTCACCTTGAACTTGTGCCCCCTTGTAATTGTCATTTCCGCCCTGGGAAAAAGCCTCCAACTGTTCACCCTATCTATACCCCGAATAATTTTATAAACTTCTATCAGGTCGCCGCTCAGCCTCCGTCTCTCTCGGGAGAACAATCCCAGTTTATTCAATCTCTCCTCATAGCTAATAGCCTCCATACCAGGCAACATCCTGGTAAACCTTTTCTGTACTCTCTCCAAAGCCTCCACGTCCTTCTGGTAGTGTGATGACCAGAATTAGACACAGTATTCCAAATGTGGCCTCACCAACGTTCTATATAATTGTCACATAATTTTCGAGCTTTTATATTCGATACCTCGAGTTAATGTAAGCTTACTTGTGACAATAATAAAGATTATTATCATGGGGTTCAGATAACAATGCAAAGAGCAAATAGCATAAGTCACTTGCCCCTTGTTACTTTTATTAATTGATTATATGCATAACACCATTATTTTGCTCATAAAATACATTTTCCTCCGTAAAACTTAAACATATGGGGAAGAGGGAGTTTGCCCTTTTGCTGTCGAAATTGAAATTGTAGCTGCTTTCCTTACTCACGTTTTCACACTTTTGCTAAGGTTGGGGAACAGATGAAATCTTCCACCAATGGCTTGTCTCTCCTGAGGTTCCTCTGCTGTAATGTTAAGTTAATGCTGAAGGCTACAAGTTACAGGTTTTATACCATGTAAACAAATCATATCACAATACTGGCACCAGGTTGTCAGAAATGGAAAGGATGGGGGTCTGGAAACGCATAATGAAATAATATCAAAACAAGCGCAGCCCTGCCTCCTGAGTTATTTATTGCCCCTTCTGAACAATCGCTCAAATGGTGCTGCGGGGCTTGTGCTGCTTTTGTCTGATACATATCTGTTCCTCTGCCCTTTAGCTGTCTTTATTCTGTTCCCACTGCCAGGTTTTACCATTTGGATTTGGATTCCTCCCAAATCACTGAGGAAAAGAATGACAGAAGATGAGAGACAATTACATTTTGCAGCGTTAGCGAGACATGTTTACTGCATGGCACGGTGCTTTTCACAGTGAAATACAAACTTGTTCAATCACCATCTTGGATATTTGCATCATTAGGAAGGTTGTGATACAGGACGGAATAAGTGGATAAGTTTATAATGAGATCACTGGTCCCTTGTCAAAATGACTACACTTGGCAGATATAAATCTCAGGTCACAATTCTGGAGTAACGAAGGTTTAATTGTGCACCAGACCTAGTCGCAGCCCTGGCCAAATTGTGCCAGTGCAGCTGCAATACTGCCCAACAAAGTGGGAAATTGCCAAGGTTTGTCCTGTCCACAAAAAGCGGGGTTTTCCAACGCAATCAGTGCACGCACATTCAGTCTTCTCTCAATCATCAGATCGTGATGGGAGGGCAAAGCAGCACTTACTCACCAATAATCTGCTCACCCGAGGCTCAATTAGCGTTCCAGCAGCTCCACTTGGCTCCAGAGCTCATTGTACCTTTGATCAAAACATGAACATAAGGGGCACAATTCAGGGACCCTGTTGCACCCTGCACAGATCTGGTCTCAACGGGGAGCTACAAGAAAAGATCGGGCACTGGGTTTTCTGTGGTGGGTAACAAAACGTTTAACTCTTCAGAGCCTGTCCACCATCTACAAGGCACAAGTCAGGAATGTGATGGAATGCTCTGTACATACCTGAATAAATGCAGCTCCAACAACACTCAAGAAATTTGACACCTGTGGTAAACCACTGTGTTCCTATATTAAGGGTTGTACGGTAGAACCTGCACGACAGGTTCACCTGGGCCCCTGCATGCCAGCTCCGCCCAGGAGCCGGGTTATAAATATGCGTGGCCTTCAGCTCGCAGCCATTTCGTCAGCTGCTGTAGGAGGCCACACTTCAGATACTAATAAAGCCTCAGTTTGAATTCAACTTCGTCTCCAGCCAAATTGATCGTGCCTCAATTTATTAGTATCTGATTCAGAAGATGGACCTCCGGATTAAACCAGATCGACTGCAGCTGGATTCACACGCAAGCGACGCCAGAAAGGACTTTCAGCACTGGCTAGCTTGTTTTGAATCGTATATCAACGCGGCGCCGACCCCTATTCCAGAGGCTCAGAAGATTCAAATCTTGTACTCCAGACTTCCCGCTGATCCAGGATGCGCCCAATTACGCTGACGCTATGACTCGACTCAAAGAGAGTTATGAAAAGACGAACACGCTCTTCACCAGACACACGCTCACAACGCGTACTCAACTACCTGGTGAGTCAATCGAGGACTTCTGGAGGGCCCTGATCCCACTAGTGCGGGACTGTGGCTGCCAGGACATTACAGCTAAGGAGCACTCAGATCTCCTGATGAGGGACGCTTTTGTAACTGGGATTAGGTCCGATGTTATCAGGCAGCGGCTCCTAGAAGGGGACATGCGCGACCCCGCAGAGACTAAATCACTCGCGATATCCATGACGGTCGCCCTGCGCAATGTACAGTCCTACGCCCCAAACCACGTGGCCCATTCCTCCTACGCTTCATGGGCCCCACAGGCAGCCGCCCCAGCGGGGGTGCTACCCACCCAGTATGCCTGCGCTACGCGCTAGCCGGTGATCGCCGGGGGGCCCCGATGCTATTTTTGCGGCCAACAAAGACACCCCCGCCAACACTGCCAGGCCCGCACTGCTCTTTGTAAGGCCTGCGGGAAGAAGGGCCACTACGCAGAGGTGTGCCAGGCCCGCTCAGCGGCAGCGGTCGCCCCCCCCCCCCCGTGGTCACGGACAATGGGCGCCGCTATCCTCCCCTCCACCCCAGGCCATGTGCGAGCAATGGGCGCCGCCATCTTCTCCCCCGCACAAGGCCCGCTCAGTGGCAGCCTTCGCCCCCACCCCCCCCCGGTCACGGACAATGGGCGCCACTAACCTCCCCTCCACCCCAGGCCATGTACGAGCAATGGGCGCCACCATCTTCTCCCCGCACAACATGTGCGTTTCCTGGGCGCCGCCATCTTGCTCCACCCCCACAAAATGCGTTCCATGGGCGCCACCTTTTGTGACCCCCAGGACCTCCGGGCATCGCCATCTTGTCCACCCCACAGCACACGGAGACCAATGGCGTTTCAGGACCCCGGCGCAGCGGCCGCCTCACTACCCGACGATCAACCACGACTCGCATCCATGATAATCGACCAGTCCAGACCACACACTCTGACCAATGCATCCACCAGCGTGAAAGTCAATGGCCACGTGACCTCCTGCCTACTGGACTCCGGGAGCACCAAGAGCTTTGTACATCCAAATAGGGTAAGGCGCTGCTCCCTTCAGGTACACCCTACCAATCAAAGTATCTCCCTGGCCTCTGGATCCCATCGCGTAGCAATCCAGGGGTACTGCACGGTCACAGTCCAAGGCGTAGAGTTCCACGGTTTCCGCCTCTACGTCCTCCCTCGCTGCACTTATCCTTGGCCTGGATTTTCAGTGCAACCTCCAGAGCCTGACCCTTAAATTCGGCGGACCCTTACCACCCCTCACTGTGTGCGGCCTCGCGACCCTAAAGGTCGATCCTCCTTCCCTCTTTGCCAATCTAACTCCAGATTACAGAGTGCATATTACAGAGGAGGAGGTGCTGGAAGTCTTAAAGCGCATCAAGGTAGATAAATCCCCGGGACCTGATGAAATGTATCCCAGGATGTTGTGGGAGGCTAGGGAGGAAATTGCGGGTCCCCTAACCGAGATATTTGAATCATCGGCAGCCACAGGTGAGGTGCCTGAAGATTGGAGAGTGGCGAATGTTGTGCCCTTGTTTAAGAAGGGCAGCAGGGAAAAGCCTGGGAACTACAGACCGGTGAGCCTAACGTCTGTAGTAGGTAAGTTGCTAGAAGGTATTCTGAGATACAGGATCTACAAGCATTTAGAGAGGCAAGGACTGATTCGGGGCAGTCAGCATGGCTTTGTGCGTGGAAAATCATGTCTCACAAATTTGATTGAGTTTTTTGAGGGGGTGACCAAAAAGGTAGATGAGGGCAGTGCAGTAGACGTTGTCTACATGGACTTTAGCAAAGCCTTTGACAAGGTACCGCATGGTAGGTTGTTGCAGAAGGTTAAAGCTCACGGGATCCAGGGTGAGGTTGCCAATTGGATTCAAAATTGGCTGGACGACAGAAGGCAGAGGGTGGTTGTAGAGGGTTGTTTTTCAAACTGGAGGCCTGTGACCAGTGGTGTGCCTCAGGGATCGGTGCTGGGTCCACTGTTATTTGTGATTTATATTAATGATTTGGATGAGAATTTAGGGGGCATGGTTAGTAAGTTTGCAGATGACACCAAGATTGGTGGCACAGTGGATAGTGAAGAAGGTTATCTAGGATTGCAACGGGATCTTGATCAATTAGGCCAGTGGGCCGACGAATGGCAGATGGAGTTTAATTTAGATAAATGTGAGGTGATGCATTTTGGCAGATCGAATCAGGCCAGGACCTACTCAGTTAATGGTATGGCGTTGGGGAGAGTTATAGAACAAAGAGATCTAGGAGTACAGGTTCATAGCTCCTTGAAGGTGGGGTCGCAGGTGGACAGGGTGGTGAAGAAGGCATTCGGCATGCTTGGTTTCATTGGTCAGAACATTGAATACAGGAGTTGGGATGTCTTGTTGAAGTTGTACAAGACATTGGTACGGCCACACTTGGAATACTGTGTGCAGTTCTGGTCACCCTATTATAGAAAGGATATTATTAAACTAGAAAGAGTGCAGAAAAGATTTACTAGGATGTTGCCGGGACTTGATGGTTTGAGTTATAAGGAGAGGCTGGATAGACTGGGACTTTTTTCCCTGGAGCGTAGGAGGCTTAGGGGTGATCTTATAGAGGTCTATAAAATAATGAGGGGCATAGATAAGGTAGATAGTCAACATCTTTTCCCAAAGGTAGGGGAGTCTAAAACTAGAGGGCATAGGTTTAAGGTGAGAGGGGAGAGATTCAGAAGGGCCCAGAGGGGCAATTTCTTCACTCCGAGGGTAGTGAGTGTCTGGAATGGGCTGCCAGAGGTAGTAGTAGAGGCGGGTACAATTGTGTCTTTTAAAAAGCATTTAGATAGTTACATGGGTAAGATGGGTATAGAGGGTTATGGGCCAAGCGCGGGCAACTGGGACTAGCTTAATGGTAAAAACTGGGCGGCATGGACTGGTTTGGCCGAAGGGCCTGTTTCCATGCTGTAAACTTCTATGATTCTATGATTCTATGATTGCAAACCCGTCGCCACCAGGTGCAGACGGTACAGCACCCAGGATAAGGCCTTCATCAGGTCCGAGGTCCAGCGGTTGCTTCGGGAGGGAGTCATCGAGGCCAGCAACAGCCCCTGGAGAGCTCAAGTGGTAGTGGTTAAGTCTGGGGAGAAAAATCGAATGGTCGTGGACTAGAGCCAGACCATCAACTGGTACACGCAGCTCGACGCGTACCCCCTCCCACGCATATGTGACATGGTTAACCAGATTGCACAGTACCGGGTCATCTCAACGGTGGACCTGAAATCCGCTTACCATCAGCTCCCCATCCGTAAATCGGAGTGTCCAAACACCGCCTTCGAGGCAGACGGCCGGCTATACCACTTCCTTAGGGTCCCCTTCGGCATCACCAATGGGGTTTCAGTCTTCCAATGGGAGATGGACCAAATGGTCGAACCGTACTGCTTGCGGGCCATGTTTCCATACGTAGACAATGTGACCATCTGCGGCCATGATCAGCAGGACCACGACGCCAACCTCGCTAAATTTCTCCGCACCGCCACTCTCCTCAACCTCACATTCAACAAGGAGAATTGTGTGTTCCGTACAAACCGCTTAGCCATCCTCGGCTACGTGGTCAGAATGGAGTTCTGGGGCCCGATCGCGACCGCATGCGCCCCCTAATGGAGCTTCCCCTCTCCCACTGCCCCAAGGCCCTCAAACGCTGCCTGGGGTTCTTCTCGTATTACGCTCAGTGAGTCTCAAACTATGCTGACAAGGCCCGCCCACTCATACAGTCCACTCATTTCCCCCTGACGGCCGAGGCCCAACAAGCCTTCGCCCGGATCAGAGCTGATATTGCCAAGGCCACAGTGCACGCTGTAGACGAAACACTTCCTTTCCCAGTAGAAAGCGACGCATCGGACGTCGCCCTTGCCACCACCCTCAACCAGGCAGGCAAGCCCATGGCATTCTTTTCCCGCACCCTCCATGCCTCCGAAATTCGGCACTCATCCGTCGAAAAGGAGGCCCAGGCTATCGTTGAGGCTGTGTGACATTGGAGGCATTACCTGGCCATCAGGAGATTCACTCTCCTCACTGACCAACGGTCGGTAGCCTTCATGTTCAACAACACACAGCGGGGCAAGATCAAAAATGACAAAATCTTGCGATGGAGAATGGAGCTCTCCACCTATAATTACGAGATTAAGTATCGCCCTGGCAAACTCAACGAGCCCCCAGGTGCCCTGTCCAGAGGTACATGTGCCAGCGCACAGGTAGACCGACTCCGGACCCTGCACAACAGCTTTCACCCAGGGGTCACTCGGGTGTACCACTTCATTTCGGCACAAAATTTGCCCTACTCCGTTGAGGAAGTAAGGACGATCACCAAGGACTGCCTGGTCTGTGCGGAGTACAAACAGCACTTCTACCGGCCGGACCGCGCGCACCTGGTGAAGGCCTCCTGCCCCTTTGAACGCCTCAGCATGGATTTCAAAGGCCCCCTCCCCTCCTCCGACCGACACATGTATTTCCTCAGTGTGATCGATGAATACTCCCGTTTTCCCTTTGCCATCCCATGCCCCGACATGACGTCTGCCACCGTCATTAAAGCCCTTAATTCTATCTTCACTCTGTTCGGCTTCCCCGCCTACATCCACAGTGACAGGGGATCCTCATTCATGAATGATGAGCTACGCCAGTTCCTGCTCAGCAGGGGTATCGCCTCCAGCAGAGCGACGAACTACAACCCCTGGGGAAACGGACAGGTAGAAAGGGAGAATGGGACGGTATGGAGGGCCGTCCAGCTGGCCCTACAGTCCAGAAATCTCCCGGCCTCCCGCTGGCAAGAGGTCCTCCCTGATGCACTACAGTCCATTCGCTCATTACTTTGCACTGCTACTAACAGTACACCTCATGAACGTCTTTTTGCCTTCCCCAGGAAGTCCACATCCGGGGTATCACTCCCAACTTGGCTCACAGCTCCGGGAACAGTGCTTCTCCATAAACATGTGCGGCTCCACAAGGTGGATCCGTTGGTGGAAAGGGTGCACCTGCTCCACGCAAACCCACAGTACGCCTACGTGGCGTTCCCCAACGGCCGCCAGGATACCGTCTCCCTCAGGGACCTGGCACCAGCAGGTGCCGCCCCCACCCCACCCCCTTCGCCCCCGGCGCCACCCTCCCCTCCCTCGCCGCCCCCATCACCCCCCCTAGGACCGTCCGTCCTCCCCCTGCCCACCCCCGTTTATGAAGAGGATTTCGGCACGCTCCTGGAGTCAACTTCGACCACGACAGCACCAACATCGCCGGCTCCACTTCGTCGATCCCAGAGGACGATCAAGGTGCCGGACCGGCTGAACCTCTGACCGGCCCACCGGATGACCAGAGACATTTTTTTTTCACTGTTCTGTAAATATTAAAGATTGCGAATTGTATATGGTTATCCACCACCCCCGCCGGACTCAATTTTAACAGGGGGTGAATGTGGTAAACCACTGTGTTCCTATATTAAGGGTTGTACGGTAGAGCCTGCACTACAGGGTCACCTGGGCCCCTGCATGCTAGCTCCGCCCAGGAGCCGGGTTATAAATATGCGTGGCCTTCAGCTAGCAGGCATTTTGTCAGCTGCTGTAGGAGGCCACACTTCAGATACTAATAAAGTGCCTCAACACCATCCAGGACAAAGAAGCCTGCTTGATGAGCACTCTGACAACCACCTTAAACATTCAGTCCTCTACCACCAATTAACAACAGCAGCCGTGGTACCATCTGGATGCTGTGCAGCAACTTGCCAAGGCTCCTTTGACAGCACCATTCAAACTCATGCCCTCTTCCACCTTAAAGGGTAGGGCAGCAGGTACGTGGGAACACCACTGCCTGCAAGTTCCCCTCAAAGGCACTCACCCTTTCGCCTTGGAACTATATCACCATTTCTTCACTGTCGCTGGACAGAAATCCTGCAACTCCCTCCCTCACGGTTTCATCAAGGGGAGGTCATGCCTGACAAATCTGTTCAAAGTCTTTGAGGAGGCAATGAGGACATTAGACAAAGGAGAGTCAGTGGATGTGAACTATTTGAATTTCCAGAAGGCCTTTGACAAGGTGCCATACAAGAGGCTGCTCAATAAGATAATAACCCATGGTGTTAGGGGCAAGGTACTGGCATGGACAGACCATTGGCTGATGGGCAGAAAGCAGAGAGTGGGGATAAAGGGGTCTTTTTCAGGATTGCGGCCGGTGACTAGTGGTGTTCCACAGGGGTCAGTGTTGGGACTACGACTATTCACAATATACATTAATGATCTGGAAGAAGGAATGAGGGCATTGTTGCTAATTTTGCAGATGATGCAGATATATGTAGAGGGACAGGTAGCGTTCAGGAAGTAGGGAGGCTGCAGAAGAACTTGGACAGGCTAAGAGAGTGAGCAAAGAAGTGGCAGATGGAATACAATGTGGAAAAGTGTGTGGTTATGCACTTTTGTCAGAAGAATAGAGTCATAGACTATTTTCTAAATGAGGAAAGACTTCGGAAATCTGATTGATTGGTATTTATTGTTACATGTACCGAAGTACAGTGAAAAGTATTTTTCTGTGGCCAAAGGAACGTAGACTGTACGTACATAGTAGACAAAAAGAATAATCGACAGAGTACATTGACAAAGGGCCAAACAAAGCACATACATGAGCAAGAGCAGCATAGGGCATCGTGAATAGTGTTCTTATAGGGAACAGATCAGTCCGAGGGAGAATCGTTGAGGAGTCTAGTAGCTGTAGGGAAGAAGCTGTTCTGATGTCTGGATGTGTGGGTCTTCAGACTTCTGTATCTTCTGCCTGATGGAAGGGTGTGGAAGAGAGAAAAGCCTGGGTGTGAAGGGTCTCTGACAATGGTGTCTGCTTTCCTGAGACAGCGGGAGGTGTAGACAGAATCAATGGGAGGGTGGCAAGCTTGCGGGATACATTGGGCTGAGTTCACCACACTCTGCAGTTTCTTGCAATCTTGGGCCGAGCAGTTGCCATACCAAGATGTGATGCAGCCGGATAGGATGCTCTCTAGCGCACATCTGTAGAAGTTTGTTAGAGTCGATGCAGACATGCAAAATTTCCTTAGCTTCAGTAGGAAGTAGAGACGTTGTTGGGCTTTCTTGACTGTTGCATCAACGTGAGTGGACCAGGACAGACCATCTCCATTTTGGAGCCAAAGGGATTTGAGAGTCCTAGTTCAGGATTCTCTTAAGGTTAACATGCAGATTCAGTTGGCAGTTAGGAAGGCAAATGCAATGTTAACATTCATGTCGAGTGAGCTAGAATATAAGAGCAGGGGTGTACTTCTGAGGCTATATAAGGTTCTGGTCAGGCCCCATTTGGAATATTGTGAGCAATTTTGGGCCCCGTATCTAAGGAAGGATGTGCTGGATTTGGAGTGGGTCCAGAGGAGGTTCACAAGAATGATTCCAGGAATGACAGCTTTTCATATGGGGAGTAGGTGAGAACTCTTGAGTCTGTACTCGATGGAGTTTAGAAAGAAATTTACAGAATACTGCGAGGCCTGGGTAGAGTGAACGTGGAGAGAATGTTTCCACTAGTAGGAGGGACGAGAACTGAAGGAAATCAATTATTTTCTGATCGGTAAAAGGTTGTTTTAATGTAAATATTAAAGTCCAGTTTTTAATACCCATTTTAAAATAAGGATTTCAGTATTCATTACCTTAGGTCATGACAAAACACATAACTTAAACAGAAGCACAAAGCCTGACACATCCACAAACGAATTGGAGATAAAAACAACATTTTAGCTGACAATATGAACAAACTATTGTTCTAATGAACAGATTTCAAAGTTAGTTTCATATTAAGAAATGAGCTGTACCAGTAATCAAGATCAAGGTCGAAATAAGCACCATAGCAATATGAAGACAGCATTGTTCAGAATGTGGATAAAGCAAAGTAGGCAGAAAACCAGTCGAAACCAGTCTTGATAATAGCACAAAATCGCATTTCATAGCATACACAAATATTCAAACAAGAAACATTCAGAACTTATATTGCACATTGAGGGTTGACAGTTAACCATTGAACCAAATGTATTTGATTCTCACCCAAACCAATTAGGACGACATAGAGGTGTAGCCAGATGGCTTCAGACTGACAACATTGTCCTGGTCCGCACAGCCATTTTATTCCGGGATCACACTATACTTTGATCTAGCTATTCACTATTTTTATATTTTCACTTTTGCACTCTAACTCTTGAAGTTCATGCAAGCTGGTTTGCCGTAAGCAAGAAACCATTTCTGTATTATTTTGAAATTTAAATTGTTTTATAAATTACTTCTCTTTAATTCCTTTGCTAACAGGGCTTTATTGAGAATAGATTTAAGTTTCTCTCAATTGTAATCAAGTAGAGGCAATAAAAGATTCTTATTTGCATCTGAGAAGTTTAACTCAAGTTTCGACTGAGTTTTAGTGTTGCGAGACTGCACTAGATCCGCATGGTAGATCTCTACAATTGGCACTGTCGGCAAAAGGGGAGGAGCGCAGAGTCGGAGGAAATCGGAAGACCGAAGAAAGACCAGAAGGACGAAAGACCCAAAGACATCTATCCGAAAAAAGGCTGAGACTGGGGTAAGAAAATATCTTTTCCACCCATTAAAAGTCTTAAAGCCGCATCAAATAGTGCTTCGACCCTCAGAAAGGACCTTTTTCAGAAGGTATTATTCAATCGGGTGCCGGTCGTAGAAACTAAAATGAAACGGGACTGAATTGTAAATAGTCGCGACGGTGGAATCAAAGATTGCACATTGCGTAGTTGACGACCAAAAAATTGGGTGTAAGGCTGAGTTTATGGCGGACAGAAATCCTAAAATAGATTCAGAACCTTCAAAAGATAGAGAACAACTTCCCACAACTTCAAGGGGAGGTCGCGCTGTACCAGATGTCTCTGTTGCCGATATATTGGGAGATCTTAGATCTTTGATTAATAGACATTTTGGACTGTCTAAAGTATCCACAAAAATTGAATCAAAATATAACATCCCTAAAGGACAGTGGTCCCTTGACAACATCAAAACGTTTGGGGAAAAAACACACACAATTGACCAAAAAGAGACCTATGAAATGGTCTTTTGCAGTAATGGCACAGCTCCATAAGCAGCAAGGAACAGTCACAAACAAAAAACACAATTGCGAACTTAATACTGCCAAAGAAAAACTAGTGGCAGCCATTGACAAATTGCGAGCTGCAAAATCTAAGTTTGAGAAATCTGATCAAACTGAAACATTACTGGCAGACTCAAAATGCAGAACTTAGCAATTACTATTACAAATTGATGAACTCCAAAAGAAAAATACTGACTCAGAATCCAACCTTCAACAGTTAATATCAGAAAATGATGGTCTTAAAAGTCAAAATTGCCAGTGACTTGAGGAAAAATGTATTTTGGAAAGTGACATGGACAACATGAAATGCCATAACAAATTACTGACAGACAAATTAATAGCGCCACCAACGGGAAGAGTTGAAATGATTTTAACTAAGGCCCAAGATGTACCAGTGATATCTAAATCAAATCCTGCATTATTGCAAGCTGCTATTGACATGAAAACAATGAATACACTGATCAAAGTTCCACAGGGGGATTCTGGCCATATCATAGAATTTACAGTGCAGAAGGAGGCCATTCGGCCCATCGAGTCTGCACCCTACCCAAGGTCAACACCTCCACCCTATCCCCATAACCCAGTAACTCCACCCAACACTAAGGGCAATTTTGGACACGAAGGGCAATTTATCATGGCCAATCCACCTAACCTGCACATCTTTGGACTGTGGGAGGAAACCGGAGCACCCGGAGGAAATCCACGCACACACGGGGAGGATGTGCAGACTCCACACAGACAGTGACCCAAGCCGGAATCGAACATGGGACCCTGGAGCTGTGAAGCAATTGTGCTATCCACAATGCTACCGTGCTGCCCAATGGACTATCTGTCCGTTCCGGGTTCAAGGACCCTTTTACCCCAGAACAAACCGGTATCTTACTCTGAAACCAACCAAGAAATGCTGCTGATCCCGATCCAAAAGCCTCTCATGGCACCTTTAATAGGCTGTGAGATTGTTCAACAAGAAAACAAGGAGCCTTTTGGCAAACAAAGTGTAATACAACTTAACCCATTAAGCACCAAACAGTTTGGAGTTGAAGTGATAAAGACAACAGCCTGGGATTTAAACCATTTAAAATATCTCAAAAACTATGATGAAATGTTTGAAACAGTTTGGAAGGTGTTTTCTGGAATGGAACTCCAGCCAAAAGAGGAAAACTGTGAAATGAGTGCATTAGGATCATTTAAAACCCATTTTGTCACTGGTTTAAGACCAGAACTGTCTGCAGCTTTAAACTTGATCCTACCCAGATCTCAGTCCCAGTCCGAAACAGCAACTGTTAAAAATAGCACGTCAATCGTTGCTTCTCCTCCTCCGCTAATGACAAATCCGATCCCTGTACTCACTTTGAAAAAGAATTCCAGAAAAGATATGAAATTCCTTCCTCCTGTTGAAGACGGCCATTTTGAGAATTTCAGTTTTCATGATGACAAACTGGACTCCTACTATGAAGTGGAGATGCCGGCGTTGGACTGGGGTGAGCACAATAAAAAGTCTTACAACACCAGGTTAAAGTCCAACAGGTTTGTTTCGATGTCACTAGCTTTCGGAGCGCTGCTCCTTCCTCAGGTACTATGAAGACCGACCTCCTGGCTACAGTGATACGCCCCAAGTCACGTATCACCAAAAAGTTGCCAAGAACTGTTAACTTGAGAAAACTGTCATTATTTTGAATGTTGCTTTATTAATTTTAAGAAATTATCAAATCTTGTTAGCTATGCTTTCTTTAATAGAGCCGGCGAATTCATCGACGGAAAACTAAGTTCATTCAGCGCAAGATTGATTCAGTCATATATTCAATAAGTTATTGTGTTTGATATTTTAAAATAAATGTTTAAAATTAGCTTGGAAATTAAAACTTCAGACAATGTGGAAGCTAAAAAACTCTGATTAAAAGCAAATCCCTGGAGAGAACACACCGTTCTAAGACAATTGATAAGCAGAATTTGGCAGCAATCCAACTTTTACTCCCAGTCCATTTGAGTGACATATATATTTTAAAAAAACATTTGAGAAAGATGCGAATGGCATCATTCCAAGCTATACGCCCCTTTTGCAACCTAGGGGCTGGTTTAGCACACTAGGCTAAATCGCTGGCTTTTAAAGTAGGCCAAGACAGGCCAGCAGCATGGTTTGATTCCCGTACCAACCTCCCCGAACAGGCGCCGAAATGTGGCAACTAGGGGCTTTTCACAGTAACTTCATTTGAAGTCTACTTGTGACAATAAGCGATTTTTATTTCTACAGGAAAATTAACCCTTTCAACAGGCTTTTGTGTATTATCCAGAAGATGTCAAAGACTTGGCAATACACATCCAATACAAAATTCAAAAAAACTTGACCAACCCTTGATTACACTCTGTGGGGTTAGCTTTCCAATTGGTTGGGTGGCACAGGAATTAACATCATTTAGGGACTTTTCCTATTTTGCATATTTGGACTTATCATTTACATACTAATGTTGCTGATCAGATACTTTGGCTAATACATGCCTACCCATAGTGCCCCACCAATCCACATGGTTCATATTAATTCATATGCACCACTAGCCAATAACATCAAAATGGAAAGTTTCTGTTGAACTATTATTTACTGCAATATTATTAAATTATTAGTGAATTATTAATAATTTTATTACTAAATTACATCAATTTTGATAGTCAACCAATTATTACTAAATCATATACTCAACTTCAGTTATTTTACTATCTAATCATTTTATTTGTATACATGAAATTATTATTATTAATTGTTTATTACTGAATTATGTAATCATGATATCAATTTTTAATCAGTATATCAATGTTTTAAGCAATACTAAGGAAAGAAAAGTTGGATCCATGTATCACATGTGAAGCGCACGTATAAGTATTAAGATCTGTAAAAATGTTTGCTGTAATATTCATTTTCAGTTATATGATTGGCCTTGTAAATGTTGTACCAGAACTGAATGAGAACACATTCCTTTACACATCTGAGATATATGCTAAAAATTTGAACATTTCCAATTGTTGGGTATGCATTGCAACCTAACTCAGGAGAAGGTATCCCCTTCTTAACTATCCCCTTTAATGCTTCAGAAACAGCAGAATGGTATATCTATCAAAGTGTCCCTCGCTCTGTAGTGGTCCGTTCTGGAGAATATTCATGTGAAAAAGGAAGGTACAAGATTTATCAAAAGAAATTTATTAACCTATGGAAATCTGCAGGCTATCCACTAACCACCTTTTCAGGATGGCACCAACTTAAATATAACCAAACAAAAATCCTCAATATATTAGCCTCCCAACTAATATTAAACACAAAGGATCAATATGCCTCATTAGTAATCACTCTAAAGGGATGAAAATGGGCAATAGTGTTTGTACTAATTATTTGGATGCGAACACAGCTTATAAATGTATGCAAAATTTATTGCAAAGAACTGAACGGTCCTCAACAATAACAGGCATACACAGATAATAAAACATTCTCAGATCATTGGTACTTCGAAAATATTTACTTATACTCTGCTTATTACTTATACTCTGCTTATAATGAGACTTATTTTATTTGTAATGACAAAGCATATTCCTGGCTCCCAACATACTGGTCAGGATCTTGCTATTTAGGATACATAGTGCCTGCCATCCTTCATCTTCCTCATCTCCCTTATGTTTCAGAACCAGCCACTCGAAGAAATAAACGTGCCATAACCTTACAAGATGCAATTTATGCTAAACTTATTCCTTTTTATTGGGAGACAAGGGGTGCCAATGAATTGAATAAAATAACAACCATCATACAAAACGTAGCCGATTACACTGCCACTGCCCTAGATAACATTTCTGATGAAATGAAAGCAATTTGAACTGTGGCATTACAAAATCGAATGGCACTTGACTATGTGCTAGCCGAAAAAGGTGTCACCTGCGCCCTGATTGGTGCGGAGTGTTGCACTTTCATTCCAGGGGCGAAATTCTCCGTAATCGGCGCGATGTCCGCCGACCGGCACCAAAAATGGCGCAAATCAGTCCGGCATCGCGCCGCCCCAAAGGTGCGGAATCCTCCGCATCTTGAGCGGCCGAGCCCTAACCTTGAGGGGCTAGGCCCGCGCCGGACTGATTTCCGCCCCGCCAGCTGGCGGGAAAGGCCTTTGGTGCCCCGCCAGCTTGCGCGGAAATGACATTGCCGGGCGGCGCATGCGCGGGAGCGTCAGCGGCCGCTCACGGCATCCCCGCGCATGCGCAGTGGAGGGGGCCTCTTCCGCCTCCGCCATGGTGGAGACCATGGCGAAGGCGGAAGGAAAAGAGTGCACCCACGGCACAGACCCGCCCGCGGATCGGTGCGCCCCGATCGCGGGCCAGGCTATCGTGGGGGCACCCCCCGGGGCCAGATTGCCCCGCGCACCCCTCAGGACCGCGGAGCCCGCCCGCGCATCCTTGTCCCGCCGGTAAGAGAGGTGGTTTAATCCACGCCGGCGGGACAGGCATTCCAGCAGCGGGACTTCGGCCCATCCAGGCCGGAGAATCGCCGGGGGGTGGCACGCCAACCGGCGCGGCGCGACTCCCACCCCCGCCGAATATCCGGTGCCGGAGAACTTGGCAACCGGGGGGGGGGGATTCACGCCAGCCCCCGGCAATTCTCCGCCCCAGATAACTCACAGGAAGTTAAAGATCTGGCAGCACACATTCAGAAGGAAGTCAAAGAATTTGACTCACTCTCAGATACCTTTTTCTGGGAGAAGCTTTGTGGGTGGTTCGGACCCACAGGAATATCCACAATAAGAATCATCTTTTTCTTCTGTGTAGCAGGATTCATTATTTACATGACATTCCTGGTGATCAAATGCATTAAACAACTATTCACTAAACGCAAGGGCCCAACAGTCAGAATGATTCACACTAACCCCACTGTAAGAAGTCGTTTTACTTTTTGTATGGGACCAGGAGAAGTTCATAGAATCATAGACTCCCAACAGGAGGAGGCCATTTGGTCCATCGAGTAGGCATCAACCCTCTGAAAAAGCACTCATGCTAAAGCCCACTTTCCTACCCTCTCCCAATAACCCCTTAACCTAACCTACACACCCTCCGACATCGCTGGGCACTAAGGGACAATTTATCACGGCCAATCCACCTAACCTGCACATCTTTGGACTGTGGGAGGAAACCAGAGCAACCGGAGGAAGCACACACAGACATGGGGGTGGAACATGTAAACTCCACACAGACAGTCTACCAAGGCCCGAATTGAACCCATGTCCCTTTGAGGCAGAAGTGCTAACCACTGTGCTACCATGCTGCAGTTCTGCTCCTGAAAGCCAGGCACTGAAGGATGGAACTGGAATCCAATATAATCACACGCTTCAAAAGCCTTTATTTTTGGAGGCATACAATACAAACTGTTACATATTCAAGTGATACAGCCTGCTTGTGGGACTTCATGTGATCTGCAGTGACATCAGATCATAAGACCATAAGAAATAGGAACAGGGTTAGGCCGTTCGGCCCCTCAAGCCTCCTCCGCCATTCAATAGGATCATGACTGATTCAATATTCCTTACATACATTTTCCTGCCCTTTCCCGGAACCCTTGATTCCCTCACTGATCAAGAATTTATCTATCTCAGCCTTAAATATACTCAAGGACTCTGCCCCCACAGCTCTCTGTGGCAGGAGTTCCAAAGACTCAGAACCATCTGGGAGAACAAATTCCTTCTCATCTCAGTCTTAAATTGGCACCCTTTTATTCTGAGACAGTTCTCTCTGGTCCTAGACTCTCCCAGGAGGGGAAACATCCTCTCAGCATTTACCCTGACAAACCCCTTAAGAACCCGATATGTTTCAATGGGATCATCTCTCATTCTTCTAAATTTCAATGAGTGGAGTCCCAACCTTTGCTCATAAGTTAATCCCTCCAAACCGGGGATCATCCGAGTGAACCTTCTCTGAACCGCCTCCAATGAAATAATATCTTTCCTTAAATAAGGGGATCAAATCTGCTCACAATACTCCAGATGTGGTCTTATATCTGGGGCTGGTTTAGCACACTGGGTTAAATCGCTGGCTTTGAAAGCAGACCAAGGCAGGCCAGCAGCATGGTGCAATTCCCGTACCAGCCTCCCCAAACAGGTGCCGGAATGTGGCGACTACGGGCTTTTCACAATAACTTCATTTGAAGCCTACTTGTGACAATAAGCGATTTTCATTTCATTCACCAGGACCTTGTACAACTGCAGCAAGACATCCTGACTCTTAAACACCAACCCCCTTGAAATAAGGCCACATTACATTAGCCATCCTGATTACCTGCTGCACCTGTGTACCATCTGTTATATTACCATTCGTGGTAATATGTTGTGTTCTTTGTCTTTTCTTCCAGAATGATCCGATGAGTCGTTGACAAAGAACCCACCAATCAAAAGATTGGAACAAAACTAATTTATTATAATACTATTAATTCAATGAAGTTCGCACACTCTACTGAGCTACAGATAATAATTAAGTAATATTGAAGCTGTCGAGCAGTACTCAATAATCTAAATAGTCACTAACTGCACTATGATCTAACCTCGTGTTAACTCTGTCTAATCTAATCTTCTTTTAATGCTGTCACCGTGCTTTCTCCTTATGCTACTCCCAGAATTCCCTCAGGGTCTGACTTAAGAGAAGTGGTCGCGCCCTCTAGTGTTTGATTTACACGGAGATGTAATAATCAACCCTTCACTAACCTGACTATATACATATCATTAAACTAACTTCCTGTGTTTCGTGCACAAGTATCCCCAAGTCCCTTTGTGTTGCAGCTTTCTGCAGTTTTTCTCCATTTAACTGATTCATTTGCTCTCTCTTCCAAAATGAACAACTCCACATTTTCCCACATTATACTCCACTTGCCCACTTACTTAACCTATGGATATCTCTCTGCAAACTGTTTGCATCCCTCTCACAACTTGCCTTTCCACCTGCTTCAGTCTGATCCTATATAGAACAAATGAATCGCCGGTTAATGCACACCACTTGAACACAATTAGGGTACAATTAATATACAATTAACATCTCCTGCTCTCCTTTAAGATATCCTTTAGAAACTGTCCCATTGACCAGCTTTTGATGACCCGCCCTCATATTTGTTTTGTGCTTTGGTATCACATTTTGCTTTATCATGTTCCTGTGAAGCATCTTGAGGTGTTTTGCCACCTCAAAGACATTATTACATAGATACAACTTGTTGCTGTTGTCGTTAAAACCAACATTTATGCTCGACTTCACCCAAGGTAATGGTCTGGGGATGTGGGTTCGAATCCCACCATGGCAGATGGTGGAATATGAATTAAATAGAAAAAAGGAATTTAAAAAAGTCTAACGATGACCATGAAACCCTTTCCGATTGTTATGAAAAACCCATCTGGTTCATAAATGTCCTTTAGGGAAGGAAATCTATGAGGGGCATGGATAGAGTGGATGGGCAGACACTCTTTCCCAGGGTGGAGGGGTCAGTCACCAGGGGGCATAGGTTTAAGATCCGTGGGCAAATTTTAGAGGAGATGTGCGAGGCAGGTTTTTTTACACAGGTGGAGAGTGCCTGGAACGTGTTGCCAGGGGAGTTTGTGGAAGCAGATACATTAACGGCGTTCAAACGGCATCTCGACAAACACATAGATAGGATGGGTATAGAGGGATACGGCACTCGGAAGTGCTGAGGGATTTGGCCAAGGGTGGTATCATGACCGGTACAGGCTTGGAGGGCCGAAGGGCCTGTTCCTGTGCTGTACTCTTCTTTGTTCTGTGTCTTTCGCCCGTTCTAGCCTACGTGTGACTTCAGACCCACAGGAATATGGTTGACTCTTGAAAAACTGCCCCCGAAATGGCCCAGCAAGCGGTTCAATTCGAGGGCAATTAGGGATGGGCAAAGGTGCTGACCCAGCCAGCAAGGCCGACATCCCATCAATGAAATTTAAAAAAAACGTAAACATTTATCCTGCGTCCCTCAAAAACCAGTCAGCTCAAAGGGAAATGGCAATTAAGATTAAGGTGACAGTAAGTCTGCCAAACAGTACACCATGGCAGGAGGACTTCACAAGTGTGACAACAGTCCAGAGCAAAGTTGTCGAATGCGAAATGAACCAAAAATGGTGGCATTCTTTGCCTTCTTCTGTTGGTAGAATTATCTGTTTTTTTCAGTGGCCACACTTCAAAAGTACGGCATTAGTTGCAAAGTGCGTGGTGACATCCCGAGGTCTTGACATTTCTCCGGCATCAAAAATTGGAAAGCAGTTTAGGAGGCCCGAAGAGATTATTTAGCTTAGCGTCAAAAGGTGAAATTATTACTGTCACAGATGATGATACGATTGCCTTAAAGTACAGGAATCATAGCAATAATACCGAGGTTTAAAGAATCCATAGGGGCCTGGAGGGGAACAGACAATTCCCTATCTTGTGAGAATGCTCAATGAGTTGCTGATCGGAGCTAATCTCCATATCAATAGGGCCCATTCTGCCCTTGCTCTAAGTCACAATGAGGAGTATCAATCCCCAGAATTTGGGACTTCTGAGGCGGGGGTGGGGATTGATATTAAGACGGCCACAGGAGAAAACATCTGGCAGAAAAAAAGGCAACTTTCTCTTTGTCAGACGATATTGACAGACTGGTTAAAGGTCTGTCAACGGTAAATGAAGAGGAAGAGGGATTACCACCTGCTGCAGCCAGTCAGACTGGAAACAATTTATCACCAACAGGTTCTTTATTAACCTTTCGAAGTGACTGGAGAGGCGAAGCTTGAAACTGCCCATCTGACATTAGAGAATTGTCTCCCAGATTCAATGCCAAAACCAGATAAATGACTGTATGAAGCAGACATTACCCAATCGTTGCCTCAGATTTAAGTGGCGAGTGGCCCAGATGTGCAGGAAGCCACCAGGGTGAGCAATTGTGTTAAGACATTCGTCACAGCTGTGGAAAGACACAGGGGCTTGAATTTTGCTCCGGTTGGGCTGGTTGGGCACGGGCACTCAGCGGGCCCGGAAGCTGACACAAAATATGCCTCAGGCCGCGATAGGCCCCAGAACGTGGTAAATTAACGGACGGCCAGCATGGGCAGCGCAGTAGCATAGTGGTTAGCACAATTGCTTCACAGCTCCAGGATCCCAGGTTTGATTCCCGGCTTGGGTCACTGTCTGTACAGAGTCTGCACGTTCTCCCCGTGTGTGCGTGGGTTTCCTCCGGGTGCTCCGATTTCCTCTCACAGTCCAAAGATGTGCAGGTTAGGTGGATTGGCCATGCTGAATTTCCTATAGTGTCCAAAATTGCCCTTAGTATTGGGTGGGGTTACTGGTTATGGGGAGGTGTGGGCTTGGGTAGGGTGCAGACTCGATGGGCCGAATGGCCTCCTTCTGCACTGTAAAATTCTATCTTCTATGAACGTGATCTGAGGAAGGCTCAGCGCTGCCGGAGAGAGCAAAAAGAGGTTGGCCGCCAGGAAGAGGGAGGGTGCAGGCTGATGCTACTATTGTGCACCCTCATGGCGGACAGTTGCAGTAGAGGTGTCTCTGGGAGCTCCAGACCTCGACAAATTAAAACTGATGAAAACAATGCAGGAAGCTCTTGACGCGATCTACCAGCCCTGTCGCTCCAGGCTGGAAAATGAGCAGGCTGATTAGATACCGGGAGAGGCCAAATTCGGTAACCACGCTGGGCGCCGATTGGTTTCGGATCTAACCGGCCCACTCCCGCTGGCGAGATCCTGATCCTGCTGCAGCGTGGCGAGAAACCAATAATCACCAATTAAGACCAATCTTCATCCCATTAATGGGGAAGACACCGTATCAAACAGCCTCCCGTGATATAACCAACTCCCCAGTGAGCGGTGTCACAGGCGGCTCTCAGTACAACTATTTAAAAACGTGAAGCTAGAAAATGGCTGCTGCAGGGACTGAGGAGGTGAGTAGCCATCTTCAAAATCAGGCAATCATCCCGGGGACTCCGCCATCGGATGGAGATCCTTTCCGAGAAAGGACATGTGGTCAGTAGATAATCAAGGATAATCATGCAGGGATGAAGCGTTCCCGTATGACAGGTCATCTGGGTGGGGCCAATGGATACTCACCTCTGCGGTACAGGCCGATCTCGACGTCGGTGACCGATTTGTCCTCGGCCACCCCCGTGACCGCCAGGGCCCGTTCCTCGTAGGGGATGAGGACCCTGACATCCGGCACCCTGCTACCCATCTGGGCCCTTTTCCATCTGTTGTGAGTCAACCTCTCCTGCAGGGACACGCAGGGGGCAGCGTGAGCCGCACGTTTCGTGCGCCGTGGTGGGGGGGGGGGGGGCGGGGGGGGGGGGCGGGGGGGGGGGGGGCGTGGCAGGGGACACACGGTGCACCAATGCTGGACATGGGTAGGGTATGCTGGTGAGTACAGGGGTATGCTGGGGCATGTCTGGTCATGTGCTGGGGGCGGGCGGGGGGGGGGGGGGGCAGTGCCAGTCACAGGGTCTCCAGATGGGACCGGTGCCAGGGGGCCAATGCTAACTCACCCTTGCGCCATCTCCACCAGGTCACACATAGGCCAGAGCAGATGAGGATAGCAGGCTTCCTTCTATAAGGGACATTTGTGAACCAGGTAAGTTTTTTAGCACAGGGCTAAATCGCTGGCTTTGAAAGCAGGCCAGCAGCACGGGTCAATTCCCGTAACAGCCTCCCCGAACAGGCGCCAGAATGTGGCGACTAGGGGCTTTTCACAGTAACTTCACTTGAAGCCTACTTGTGACAATAAGCGATTTTCATTTCATTTTCATTTTTTCAAAAGCCTCTAGTTAAGTGGTCAGTAGCTTTTCACTCCAGGTTAATTGAATTTAATTAACTAAACCAAAATTCCCCTGTTGATGTGGTGGGACTGGAGGTCATGTGTCCAGATCTTCAGCAGTGTGGGGGTGGGAGCTGTGAGGTGGGGGGGGGGATAGTGGTTTTGGGGTGGAGGGGAGTGAGGGAAGGGTGTTGGTGTCAGAGGTGCTGCAGGCAGGTTTTTGGGCGAAGGCAGGGTTAGCGTCAAAGGACCTGGCAGCTGGAGCTGTTTTCAGGTACTCCACTTGCACACACTCACTGCAGCCACCAAGATGGCTCAGAGAAGACCTGCCCGCTGAGGATGGGAGTCCGAGGTGGACCCACAGCTCCACACCAGCGAGGAGTGGAGGGACAACCTCTTCCCCAGGGTGGGGCACAGACCCAAGCCTGCTCTCCCTGGGAGGTGGTGTCAGAGGCAGTCAGCGTTGCCACTCTCAGCAGGAGGAGACAGCTGGTGATCCAGAGGGGTGGGGATCACTGGTGAGTCTCTTGCCCTGAGAGGGGCGGAGAGCCAGGGAGGGTTCCAAAGGCTGTGGTGCGGGTGTCCTCTGGTTGGGGTGAGATCTGCTGATCCACTGCTTCCTCTGCAATTGGGCAGTGTTTCTGAGGAGTGCCAACACCTGGTGGATTCCTGATTGAACTTGGCCCTTGTGATACAGCTGGGGTATCAAGGTGTCCAGAGGGGTGGCTTGGGTGGGCTCTCAAATGGCCAGAGGTCTTCTGAGCATTGAAGGGACACAGGCAGCAATCAGCAGCGTGAGCAGCCAGGAGCCTGTAACATCAAAGGGGTGCATTTAAAAGACAGACTGCAACAATGGCGGTCTGAGCCAGGGAGCCATGATCCCAAGGGGGACACCCCAAGTCCACGGACCTGACACCAAGTCACAACCCGCTACTGCCCACGGCCTGGGCAGCCATTCCCCCAGCATGCCCGGCGGTTTCCAGCATTTTTTCAGTGTTTTTTTAGCCTCACGCTTCAGCTCCGCAGCCATGGCACCCAGTCCAATTTTGTCAATCTCTGTAGTAATCCCTGCCCATGAGATTGAGAGGAGCCGAGCATCGCGGAAGGATGGAGCATACTGTGTCCAATCCGCTAATTGCATTTAAATGTATGCAAATGCTGGTTTTGCATGCCGCTGCCGACACGGAGTGCAAACCTTGTTATCACCACCAGTAAGGAACCGGAGCACAGCGCCTGAGTGCGCAGACCTCGATTTTGATCGGACACCCGATTCTCCGTCCAATTGCGGTTCTTGTTTGTGGCATCGGGAGGTGGAGAATTTTGGCGAGTGACAAATCACTGCTTTTTCACTCACCTGTCCCTGACACCTGCTATCTCAGTCTGAAGTGTAGAAAGCAGCAGCTGTTAATTCATAGAAAGCCAAAACCGTATCATCAAACCACCTCCGATCCTTTGATATCAAGGCTTCTATTCACTTTCAAAGAGAACCAAAAATAGCTCCCAGACTGCAAAGTGTCTGGATTATTTATTTTCATTTCCCTTCATGCTTGAACGCATCTCAAGTACCCTGCTTTGAACCGCACCACAAGATCTATAAACATCGAGGAGTTAAGTGCTTTCACTTCCTCTTTTTCTCAGCCAAAAGAACTTAACTGCATTTGATGTGATCAGGAGCTGTCAGTCATGGTAGCACAGTAGTTAGCATTGTTGCCTTCACAACACCAGGGACTCGGGTTCGGTAACTCTCTGTACGGAGTTGGTACATTCTTCCTGTGTCTGTGTGGGTTTCCTCTGGGTGCTCCAGTTTCCTCACATAAGTCTTGAAAGACATGCTTGTTAGGTGAACTGGACATTTTGAATTCACACAGTGTACACAAACAGGCGCCAGAATGTGGCGACTAGGAGCTTTTCACAGTAACTTCATTGCAGTGTTAATGTAAGCCTACTTGTGCCACTAATCAAGATTATTATTATTATCATAGCTAAATGTTTATAAACATTGCTGCAGTTTCACAGCTGACTACTTCAAATCCATTCAAGCATGAAGGGAAATTACATTAAACATTTCGGACAGCTGACTGTGTGTGAAAGCTGTCAATCACAGTCCAGTAAAATCAATTACACAGATATGAATGAAAGATCTGAGGGGGTTTTCTTTTTCCAGGAGGTCAGAGCCATTGCTTCTTCTGCCTGAGACAGCAGGTGTATTGCACAGGTGAGTTTGAAAGCAGTTATTTTGTTTCACTGTCTCTGTCTGGACTGTTCACTTGCTTCCAGGCAGAAGGTATCTGTAATGGGAGGTTTTCTGGTGTGGGTCTCTGCAATGGGGGTGTTTCTGGTAGGGGTCTCTGTTATGGAGGTCGCTGGTGCGGGTCTCTATTTTGGGGGATCTTTGGTCGGTGGGAGAGGATAGAGTCACCCTAGTACTGCGGGGGGAGGGTGGTGACCTAGAAAATACTGTGGTGGGGGGGATGGAATTGCATTGCGGGGGGAGGGTGCCCAGGCACCAGTCCTCGCCATGGGGCCGCCCGCTCAAATTGGCGGCCCAATAACGGGATTCACGATGGAATCCCTCATAATCCCTGCCATGCATAAATCAGTGTCGATTCATCTCTGGGAGGAGAACATTGGGAAGGATTCTCCATCCTGCGGCACCGGAATCGGGATGCTCCGATCGGGCGGAGAATCACACATCAGCTAAAAGACGAGGCCGGCGCCGGGCACCAAACGGAATGCCGTCCTCCGGTCATGAATGCGTTCTCGCCGCATGTCAGAGTGGGCATGCAAATTGTACAGTAAACTCATTGGCATATCATTAATGGTACCCAAGACGAGCCATCGACGGGGTGAGCGTGTCTCAGTGCAACCAGTGCCATCTTCGTGGCTGGCGTGAGATGTCTGGGGAGTGGGGCGCCTGTGTGCAACCTCTGCTTGTCAGGCTCTCGAGTGCCAGTCCCGACCCCGGCGAATCAGACAGCGTCATACATTGGATTTCCACTAGTGCCACGTAGCACCGGTGCTAACCCATGAACAGGTCCTGAATTGTTCTGGGACTGGCACCACTTTTGTCAACATAGTACCACCACCGATTCAGTCTCGGCGACAGCACTTAGGGCGTGATCTTCCCAAAAGGGAACAATGTTCCCGAGCGAGTGCGTTTAGCCGTGTGTTTCCTGGCACTCACCGTGTTGAGAAGCACGTGGCTATTCAACACGACTCGTGAACAAAGGACCTGAACGGAGAATGCGCGGCCGAGGCTACACATAGCCCCGTTTTTTACAATGGGAACTCCCCATTGTAACGAGTGATCGGGACGCCATTTAACGCCAATCTCCGAGCCCCCAAAAGAATCCCGGACCTTCCCCACAGCCCAGGAGGGCCTCCACCCAAACACCCATGCTGGGCAACCCCGGCACAGTCAAGCGCGCAAAAAATACCGGCTTGACACCTTGGCAGTGCCAACCTGAGCGGCAAGGTGGCTCAGTGGTTAGCACTGCTGCCTCACAGCTCTAGGGACCCGGGTTCAATTCCGACCTCCGGTGACTGTCTGTGTGGAGATTGCACTTTCTCCCCGTGTCTGCATGGGTTTCCTTCGGGTGCTCCGGTTTCCTCCCACAGTCCAAAGATGTGCAGGTTAGGTGGATTGGCCATGCTAAATTGCCCCTTAGAATCCAAAAAGGGTAGGTAGGGTCACTGGGTTATAGGGATAGGGTGGAGGCATGGGCTTAAGTAGAATGCTCTTTCTAAGGACCAGTGCAGACTCTATGGGCCGAATGGCCTCCTTCTGCACTGTGGGGATTCTATGATTCTATGAACCTGACAGCAGTTGGCAGTGTCAACTGGGCACCTTGGCAGTGTCAGGCTGGCAACCAGGTGGCACTGCCAGGGTGACAGGCTGGCAGTGCCATGATGTTAGGCTGGCAGGGCCAGGGTACCCAGGTGGCACCAGCAGTGCCAGGACACCACACTGCCCAAAAGGCATGCAGCTGGGGGCCTCCTATCCCCTTAGAGGCCCCCACAAGTGCCGTTCCGTCTGGTTCCCATGTGTGGGGACAAGTGCCAAGCGGCGCTCGCCCGAGGTCTCCGAGGCGAAGGGATTGAATCCCAAAGCCTCAGGTACCTCGGGAATCTGCACAGTGGAGTAAGGAGTACTGCCTTGCTCCAATATGCAAATTTGCCAAAAAGTGATCTGGCCTCATCGTCAGGGCAAAAGATAGGTCCATAATATATTGGTAAGAAATTGGTGAAAACCAACATCCTATCCGGATTTGTGAAGAATATTACAAGAGGGATAAAACTATGAAAACAGATTAGAATCATATATACAAGCAAAATCTTAGCTTATTACAACAGATTAATAGGATGGTAGTTAATTGTCAATACTAACTTATACTCCAGGTAGCCTTAATGTTTAAGACATGGTGTGCTAAATCTAACTTGGGGCACTGGTTTTTGTCTATCCCCATTAGCTTAGTTAAAGCAAACAGGTCAATTTCCTGACCATGTGTTACTGGTGTGACGTTCGCTCGCCAGCAATTTCCTGACCATGTGTTCCTGGTGTGACGTTCGCTCGCCAGCACTGCCCCTAATTTCACAGTCATTAATTTTCATGGATTGCACAGCTTTCTTCAAATACCCTGGTATGTTTGACCTGGTGGCAAAACCCCTTGCGAATAAAATAGATGTGCAATCCCTCTGTGCAAGCGTTATCTTCCTTAGATTCTGGACGTACAAAGAACAAAGAACAAAGAAATGTACAGCACAGGAACAGGCCCTTCGGCCCTCCAAGCCCGTGCCGACCATACTGCCCGACTAAACTACAATCTTCTACACTTCCTGGGTCCGTATCCTTCTATTCCCATCCTATTCATATATTTGTCAAGATGCCCCTTAAATGTCCCTATCGTCCCTGCTTCCACTACCTCCTCCGGTAGCGAGTTCCAGGTACCCACTACCCTCTGCGTAAAAAACTTGCCTCGTACATCTACTCTAAACCTTGCCCCTCTCACCTTAAACCTATGCCCCCTAGTAATTGACCCCTCTACCCTGGGGAAAAGCCTCTGACTATCCACTCTGTCTATGCCCCTCATAATTTTGTATACCTCTATCAGGTCGCCCCTCAACCTCCTTCGTTCCAGTGAGAACAAACCGAGTTTATTCAATCGCTTCTCATAGCTTATGCCCTCCATACCAGGCAACATTCTGGTAAATCTCTTCTGCACCCTCTCTAAAGCCTCCACATCCTTCTGGTAGTGTGGCGACCAGAATTGAACACTATACTCCAAGTGTGGCCTAACTAAGGTTCTATACAGCTGCAACATGACTTGCCAATTTTTATACTCAATGCCCCGGCCAATGAAGGCAAGCATGCCGTATGCCTTCTTGACTACCTTCTCCACCTGTGTTGCCCCTTTCAATGACCTGTGGACCTGTACTCCTAGATCTCTTTGACTTTCAATACTCTTGAGGGTTCTACCATTCACTGTATATTCCCTACCTGCATTAGCCCTTCCAAAATGCATTACCTCACATTTGTCCGGATTAAACTCCATCTGCCATCTTTCCGCCCAAGTCTCCAGACAATCTAAATCCTGCTGTATCCTCAGACAGTCCTCATCGCTATCCGCAATTCCACCAACCTTTGTGTCGTCTGCAAACTTACTAATCAGACCAGTTACATTTTCCTCCAAATCATTTATATATGCTACAAAGAGCAAAGGTCCCAGCACTGATCGCTGTGGAACACCACTGGTCACAGCCCTCCAATTAGAAAAGCATCCCTCCATTGCTACCCTCTGCCTTCTATGGCCTAGCCAGTTCTGTATCCACCTTGCCAGTTCACCCCTGATCCCGTGTGACTTCACCTTTTGTACTAGTCTACCATGAGGGACCTTGTCAAAGGTCTTACTGAAGTCCATATAGACAACATCTACTGCCCTACCTGCATCAATCATCTTAGTGACCTCCTCGAAAAACTCTATCAAGTTAGTGAGACACGACCTCCCCTTCACAAAACCATGCTGCCTCTCACTAATACGTCCATTTGCTTCCAAATGGGAGTAGATCCTGTCTCGAAGAATTCTCTCCAGTGACTTCCCTACCACTGAAGTAAGGCTCACCGGCCTGTAGGTCCCGGGATTATCCTTGCTACCCTTCTTAAACAGAGGAACAACATTGGCTATTCTCAAGTCCTCCGGGACATCCCCTGAAGACAGCGAGGATCCAAAGATTTCTGTCAAGGCCTCAGCAATTTCCTCTCCAGCCTCCTTCAGTATTCTGAGGTAGATCCCATCAGGCCCTGGGGACTTATCTACCTTAATATTTTTTAAGACACCCAACACCTCGTCTTTTTGGATCACAATGTGACCCAGGCTATCTACACCCCCTTCTCCAGACTCAACATCTACCAATTCCTTCTCTTTGGTGAATACTGATGCAAAGTAGTCATTTAGTACCTCGCCCATTTCCTCTGGCTCCACGCATAGATTCCCTTGCCTATCCTTCAGTGGGCCAACCCTTTCCCTGGCTACCCTCTTGCTTTTTATGTACGTGTAAAAAGCCTTGGGATTTTCCTTAACCCTATTTGCCAATGACTTTTCATGACCCCTTCTAGCCCTCCTGACTCCTTGCTTAAGTTCCTTCCTACTTTCCTTATATGCCACACAGGCTTCGTCTGTTCCCAGCCTTTTAGCCCTGACAAATGCCTCCTTTTTCTTTTTGACGAGGCCTACAATATCACTCGTCATCCAAGGTTCCCGAAAATTGCCGTATTTATCTTTCTTCCTCACAGGAACATGCCTGTCCTGTATTCCTTTCAACTGACACTTGAAAGCCTCCCACATGTCAGATGTTGATTTGCCCTCAAACATCCGCCCCCAATCTATGTTCTTCAGTTCCCGCCTAATATTGTTATAATTAGCCTTCCCCCAATTTAGCACATTCATCCTCGGACCACTCTTATCCTTGTCCACCAGTACTTTAAAACTTACTGAATTGTGGTCACTGTTACCGAAATGCTCCCCTACTGAAACATCTACCACCTGGCCGGGCTCATTCCCCAATACCAGGTCCAGTACCGCCCCTTCCCTAGTTGGACTGTTTACATATTGTTTTAAGAAGCCCTCCTGGATGCTCCTTACAAACTCCACCCCGTCTAAGCCCCTGGCACTAAGTGAGTCCCAGTCAATATTGGGGAAGTTGAAGTCTCCCATCACCACAACCCTGTTGTTTTTACTCTTTTCCAAAATCTGTCTACCTATCTGCTCCTCTATCTCCCGCTGGCTGTTGGGAGGCCTGTAGTATACCCCCAACATTGTGACTGCACCCTTCTTATTCCTGATCTCTACCCATATAGCCTCACTGCCCTCTGAGGTGTCCTCTCGCAGTATAGCTGTGATATTCTCCCGAACAAGTAGCGCAACTCCGCCTCCCCTTTTACATCCCCCCTCTATCCCGCCTGAAACATCTAAATCCTGGAACGTTTAGCTGCCAATCCTGCCCTTCCCTCAACCAGGTCTCTGTAATGGCAACAACATCATAGTTCCAAGTAGTAATCCAAGCTCTAAGTTCATCTGCCTTACCCGTAATGCTCCTTGCATTAAAACATATGCACTTCAGGCCACCAGACCCGCTGTGTTCAGCAACTTCTCCCCGTCTGCTCTGCCTCAGAGCCACACTGTCCCTATTCCCTAGTTCTCCCTCAATGCTCTCACCTTCTGACCTATTGCTCCCATGCCCACCCCGTGCCCACCCCCCTGCCATACACGTAGGTGGGTGAGTGTTTGTACCTCCATTCTGTGCAGCTCTGAGCTGTAACTGAAGTTAACTTGCAACTGCGTGCATGTTCCAATTCTTCCAAATAGCAAATATCCTGGCAATTCCTGGTTCTGTCACTTGGTGAATCAGTCCCAAGATTTCTTCCCAGAAGAGGGTGAGCGAGGCAGAATTCCAATAGATGTGGTGGATCGGTTGTGTGGAAGGCAAGGAGCACCTGATGAGTTGTGTTTCAGATTCTTACCCATTCCCGACCAGTAACTGGCCGCTGATGGTGTTGAGGTCAACGTACTCACACTGGGAATCAGCCTTGGCTCAACGGCTACATACTTGCCTCAATGAGGGCAGCACGGTAGCATTGTGGATAGCACAATTGCTTCACAGCTCCAGGGTCCCAGGTTCAATTCCGGCTTGGGTCACTGTCTGTGCGGAGTCTGCACATCCTCCCCGTGTGTGCGTGGGTTTCCTCCAGGTGCTCCGGTTTCCTCCCACAGCCCAAAGATGTGCAGGTTGGGTGGATTGGCCGCGGTAAATTGCCCTTAGTGTCCAAAATTGCCCTTAGTGTTGGGTGGGGTTACTGAGTTATGGGGATAGGGTGGAGGTGTTGACCTTGGGTAGGGTGCTCTTTCCAAGAGCCGGTGCAGACTCGATGGGCCGAATGGCCTCCTTCTGCACTGTAAATTCTATGATAATCTATGATGTTGGAAGTTAGATACAGAATAAGCACACCATCTAAATTCTTCCTTCAGCACAATGCTGATGGAGAGTGCAGCACCATCAGAGGTGTTGAGCTATCAAACAAAGTCTTACTCCTCAGAACTCATGGCAGCAGAATTGTCCGAGGCAACATTTATGCCTGAACAAATACCATCAAAAATAGATTAGGTGTTCATTTATGCCATTGCTTTTTGAGACATTGCTGTCTTTGGCTCTGTATTTTGCCATATTACCACAAAGAATGAGGAATATCTGTCTCGGGCATGGAGGACTGTTATGGCAGTGCCTCTTGTTTAGTCACATGACCTGGAAATGGAACTCAGCTGCCAAGAACTCCGTAAGGGGGGGGGGGGGGGGGAAACACCAGAAGGTCCAACCCACCAAGAGTTTTTTGACGGTACTCCTCCTTCAACCTGACACGGTGCCTTATAACAGGGTGGTGACGACACTGACATTGACCATAGAGGCCGTCTCAATGTTTTTGCCTCCAGGTTTGTCCAGGCGGGCGTGGAAAATATTGGCAATATTTCACAAAATGGGATCTATCATAATCTCCTGAAGCTCAGGGGGATAGAATGGGGGAATGGGGGACTACTTTGATGGTTCTACAGGGAACTGACATGGACTTGATGGGTTGAATGGCCTCCTTCTGTGCCTTAATGACTCTATGACTATTCCACGAAGGATATCCATCCCAGATGAGGGCAGTTCATTGTCCTTTCACTAAGGAGGGACTAGTAGGATGAAAGGACAGGTGAATTTGCCAGGATTGTGGGGTGTCAATGACTGCACACAGGTGAGTCTGCTGGCTGGCCAGGTCAACAAGGAGAGGATTAGAAACTGCAAGGGATTCCGGCCCATCAATCTGCACTGGCTGTGTAACCGTGCCAATGCCATAGTGAATGGCCACTATCCTGTCAGCAACCACCGTGCATTCAACCTGCATCAATTGGCTGCACTCACCGTAGAATTTACAGTGTAAACGGAGGCCATTCGGTCCATCGAGTTTGCACCAGCCCTTGGAAAAAGCAGCCTACTTAAGCCCACACCTCCACCCAACCCGGAGGAAACCCACGGAGACACGGGGAGGATGTGCAGACTCAGCACAGACAGTGACCCAAGCCGGGAATCGAATCTGATGACCCTGGAGCTGTGAGGCAGCAGTGCTAAACACTGTGCTACCATGCCGCCACCTTCTGCCTCTGAGTGGTACCAGGGATTGGCTGCTCGGTGATGAGGGCTACCCTTTCTGTACGTGTTGATGATCATCTCCCCCCCCCTCCCCTCCCCCACTACCCACACCCCACCCCAACTCCGCCATCCCACCACGAGAGAAAAGTGGGCCTAGAACGTGGGCCAGGAAGCCACTCGGAACATTCTCAGTAGGCAACCCATCTGCTGAAGCATTGGTCCCGATGCCTCGGCTGATCAGCGGGAGCCCTGCAGCACACACTAGCGCAGCTCCCGAGGTTCCTGAGAGTCCACTGCATCCTCCACTCATTGTGAAGATGTAACCATTACCCCCAGAGAGCACGTGGAGGATTGATATTGTTTCTTTGGCTATCTCGTAAGAACGTTTTCAATAAAGCAGTAAGAAGCAGATCTGGCAAAAGGTAGCAATTCCTATTTACAAAGTCAGAGCGGTTTTGAAGAAACTCCACAAGTTTTTAAAATGGCTAATTAGAAATTTGAGTATTTGGATCTTTACGTTACCTTTGTGACATAAACAGAATGTCATTGAGGAAGTAATAAATACTTTTATTTCTGGTTCCGCAATATCCCAGCACTATGAAAGCCTGCACCATCATTGTATGATTCTTCATTAAAGAATTGTCTGGAATAGTTTCACCATAGATCCCAATAATGAACTGAAAGCAATCTGTTCACACTACAGGGCAATCATTAGTAGAAGCACAGAGAGCTAAATTTGGAACAGGCACATTAATCAGACACCTGAAGCGCTTTTTAATTCCATGGCAGCGCACTGCATTGAAGTTGTGATAGTAATTACATGACTTGGAAGGAAAGTGAGAAGTATGAATCACAATGTGACTAGTCAAGAGTTACAACAGGAATAGTGGCAGAGAAAGTCGCACCAGCAGGCATCTCGGGGGGCCACAATCTCTGTTTCTTTTCGAAACGAGAAGATGTCTTTCTCCTTTCTCAAAGCGGTGAAAGAATTGCCGACAATATCGCAAAGGTGCACGTATTTTTTTTTTTACAAAGCACCCACGTTTCGCGACAGCAAGAACAAAAGGAGGTTGCGATCTTCACTGCAGCAGTAATGATGCTTTACCACTCGTCATGCAGCTAATGAGCCACTTACCAGGATAAATGTTGGTTCACTAATGCAGCCTTGCACTGTGTAATTGCACTATAAACATTTGTATAGCAATGATGCACTTCAACTTGCCTAACCGCGCACCCCTGTCTCGGAGCACCAGAATATTTCACATTTTACACATCTAACGAATAAAGAAATTAATTAAGAAACACATCGGAATTGCAATAAGACGAAAGCGGCACTTACAGGGCATATGGGTTAAAAGAGCTGCACCGACAAAGGGGTCCGAATTCTCTCGCCCGACAGTCAAGCAATCGGGACAAACAAGGGAGGAGCCAGCATTTGGGAAAGGATCCCATTCCACTGACTCCTGCGCTTTCCTGAACATTGCCAGAAATGGGAGCAGGTGTTTCCTGCTTTTCCATCCCACCAGAAGAGGCAAATCAAGCAGGGATGATGTCACCCACCGAATATCATGCCAGTTTCAATTCTTAACCGCAGTGCAAAGTATTACCTGTATCAATCCTGAATTGTGTACCAAAGTCACATTCTGCGGAAGCAATGTTCATGGGTTTGCAAAATGGCAACTCATTAAACTCTAGATTTCATTAGATTCAAGTGAGTGCAATGGCTCCGCTCCTGCAGCAAGATGTGTTCATGCTATTCCTCCCCTTGTTAAAAATAACTTGGAGATCGAACCACATTTTTTTTCTATTCTTTCACGGGATGTGGTCTTCACTGGCAGGGCCAGGATGTGTTGCTCATCTCTAGTTGCCCTCGAGGAGGAGGTGCTGAGTAACCACCTTGTCCTGCTGCAGTCCATATGCCGGAGGCAGACGTGCGGGGCTGTTTGGAGGGGGGGGGGGGGCGGGAGGGAGGGTTCTAGGATTCTGGCCCAACAACAGGGCAGCTCAGTGGCACAGTGGTTAGCACTGCTGCCTCACAGTGGCAGGGACACAGGTTCGATTCCGACCTCGGGCGACTGACTGTGTGGAGTTTACACGTTCTCCCCAGGCCTGCGTGGGTTTCCTCCCACAGTCCAAAGATGTGCAGGTTCGGTGGATTGGCCATGCTTAATTGTCCCTTAGTGTCCAAAGGTAAGGTGGGGTTACGGGGATAGGGCAAGGTTTGGGCCTAGGTAGGATGTTCTTTCGAAGGGTTGGTGCAGACCCGATGGGCCGAATGGCCTCCTTCCGTACTGTAGGGATTCAATGATTCTATGGACAGTGAAGGAATGGCGATGCTAGGTGTCACACTCAGTCAATTGCTGCCTCGACGTCAAGAGCAGCCACTTGCATCTCCCTCCGCTATTGAGTTCATCTCCTTTGCACATGTTTAGGTCAAGGCTTTGTGAGGTCAGGAGGCGAGGTGCCCTGTTGGAACAAAAAACTGAGCATCAGTGAGCAAGTTTTTGCTGCGTAAGTACTGCTTGATAGCACTGTCGATGGCCCCTTCGATCTATGTGCTAATGATTGAGAGTAGATTGACGAGGAATAATTGGTCAGATTGGGTTTGTCCTGCTTCTTATCACCAAAACACAGCCAGCCAGTTTCCCACAGTCAGGCAGCTGCCAGTATTGTAGTGGGGCCATTGTACTCACTTGACTCTGAAAGTTTAACAAACTGGTTTCACTCCACTTTCCCCCCTGCGCCCTGCAACACTTGACTCCTTTGTCGATCAGAAATATGTCCAGCGCAGCCTTCAATTTAATAGCTCCCACTCATAGAATCATAGGATCCCTCCAGTGCAGAAGGAGGCCATTCCACCCATCGAGTCTGCACTAACCCTCCTAAACAGCACCGCACCCAGGCCCAATCCCCTGCCCCATCCCCGCAACCCTGTAATCTAAGCGATACATCTTTGGACATTAAGGAGAAGTATTTAACATGGCAAATCCACCTAGCCTGCACATCTTTGGAGCACAGGAGGAAACCGGAGCACCCGGGGGAAACCCACGCAGACACGGGGAGAAAGTGCAAACTCCACACAGTCACCCAAGGCCAGAATTGAACCCAGGTCTCTGCCGCTGTGGGGCAGCAATGCTAGCCACTGTACCCCGTGTTGCTCACTAGAGTAGATAATTTCAAGGACTAATGGCCTTCTGAGAAGAAATTATTCTTCACCTCTATCTTAAATGGGCGATGCCTTATTCTGAAACTGCTCCCGAGTTCCAGATTCTCCCACAAGGGGAAACATCCTCTCCGCATCTATCATGTCAAGTTCCCTCAGAATCAGAATATGCTTCAACAAGGTCACCCCTTATTCTTCAAAACGCCACCGAATATTGGCCCAACCTGCTTTCCTCATAAAACAACTCCTTCTTCCCAGCTATCAACTAGGTGTTAGGATAGTCAAGTGTTCACACCTTTCAGAGATGCCATATGTCGGCTGCCCTTTGCAAACATGAACACAACCTCCGTATGCATTAACTATCTGCCAAATTGAGGTCTGAGGGAACTAACCTCACAGGCAAAAGGGCCAAGTTGCACATCCCGGGGCAGGTTAAAAAAGATTTGCAAAATTTGCGTTTATACATCACCTATCATGAACACAGGGCCTCCCAAAGCACCTCGCAGCCAATCAGATACTTTTCAAATGTAATCACTGTTATAACATAGGAAACATGACAGCTAATTGCTGCACAGCAGGATCCCGCAAAGTGAAGACAAACATCGCCGCTGTGGCATAACTAAAATAGAAAATGCTCGGCACTTTAACCAGCACTGGTGGAGCGAGGAACAATGTCGGCATTTCGAATCGATGATCTCTCAGCGGACTTGAAAAAGTTGGAGATGGGGCGTGTTTTAAACAGGAATGGGGCAGAGAGAGGGGGAGTGATGAAAATGCAACGTCTGCTATTTTACGTCCTCCCTCCTCACTTCTCCAAATACTCCTTCCAGGTGAAGCAGCGATTCGCTTGTCCTCCTTTCAATTTAGTATTGTACTCACTGCTCACAAAGCAGTCTTCTTCACACTGCAAGACCAATTGCAGATTGGGTGACCCCCTTTGCAGAACACACCTCCTTTCAGTCCACAAGGCTAACTGTGAGCTTTCAGTTGTCTGTCATTTTAACTCTCCCACTCTGACCTCTCTGTCCTCGGCCTCTCTGTCCTCAGCCTTCTGCACTGTTCCAATGAAGCTGAAAGAACTGCGCCTCATCCACCAATTAGGTAACTTAAAGCCTTCCTGGCCAACAATGAGCTCAGCAATTTCTCATCATAATCACTGCACCCATCTCTTTGAGGCTGCAGTTGTTTCTGTGGATTCTGCTATTGCCATTTACATCTCCTCTGAACCCATCTTTTATTCCTTTACTTAGAAGCTGGAGAATTTACAGTGCAGAAGGAGGCCATTCGGCCCATCAGGTCTGTACCGGCCCTTGGAAAGAACACCCCACTTAGGCCCACACCGCCACCCTACCCCATAACCCCACCTAACCTGTTTGGACACGAAGGGCAATTTATCATGGCCAATCCACCTAACCTGCACATCTTTTGACTTTGGGAGGAAACCAGAGCACCCGGAGGAAACCCACGCAGACACGGGGAGAACGTGCAGACTCCGCACAGACAGTCACCCAAGGTCGGAATCGAATCTGGGACCCTGGAGCTGTGAAGCAACCGTGCTAACCACTGTGCTACTGTACTTGTCCGGTTACCACATTCTCTTTCTCCTCTCAAAGAGCTTTGATAAAGAGTCATCGGACTCGAAACGTTAGCTCTTTCCTCTCCACACAGATGCTGCCAGACCTGCTGAGATTTTCCAGCATTTTCTCTTTCGTACCATCTCCTCTTGCCTCGCACCATCACCCCATTTAATCTCTCCTGATTCCACCCATTTGCAAAGCTTCCTTTAGTCCCTTCTTCCTTTCCCACTTTTTCCTGCCTCTGCATTTGCTTAAAACCTGTCACACCTCCAACGATTTCCAGTTCGGTAAAAGGTAAAGTGCCTAAAACCTCTCCTCTGTTTCTCCACAGACAATGCCGGACCTGCTGGGTATTTCCAGAATCGTTCTTTTTTGCTTCAGATTCCCAGCTTCCGTGGCATTTTCTTTTCCCGTCTGTTTTTCATTCCGGCTGGGGGATGAATATTTTCCAGGAAAACATTCCTGCTCTTCTTCAAATAGTGCTGTGAGATCTTTCATCTTCCCTCGGGAGGGCAGGCAAGGCCTTGGTTTAATGGCTCACCCAAAAGACTCTCTCATCAGTGCTGCAGAGAAGGTCCACCCCTAATTGTCTGTCGTCTCTGAAACAAATATTTGCCCACAAAGAGGAGTGTGCAAGCCACTAGACCACGCACCCATAACAGAGAACCCCAGCACTCAAACTCCTGCCTGCTAACCGCTGAAATAATGATGGTGCTGCAGGATCCTTGCGAGTGACGTGTTGCCATGAAGCGACACAAAGGTCGGCATTGTAGCCTGCCTGCATTGAAATACAGTCAGGTTTCCGGCAGCAAAGAGTTCTACAGATTCACCACCTTCTGGCTGAAGGAATTCCTCCTCATCTCTGTTTTAAAGGATTACCCCTTTAGTCTGAGGTTGTGCCCTCGGGTTCTAGTTTTTCCAAACAGTGGAAACATCCTCTCCACCTCCACTCTATCTCGGCATTTCAGTATCCTGTAAGTTTCAATAAGATCCCCCCTCATCTTTCCAAACTCCATCGAGTACAGACCCAGAGTCTTCAACCACTCCTCATATGGCAAGCTCTTCATTCTTGTGAACCTCCTCTGGACCCTTTCCAAGGCCAGCGCATCCTTCCTTAGATTCGGGGCCCAAAACTGCTCACAATACTCCAAATGGGGTCTGACCAGAGCCTTATACAGCCTCAGAAGTACATACCTGGTCTTGTATTCTAGCCCTCTTGACATGAATGCTAACATTGCATTTGACTTCTTCACTGCCGACTGAACCTGCACGTTAACCTTAAATGAATCTTGAACGAGGATTCCGAAGTCCCTTTGTGCTTCTGATTTCCTGAGCATTTCCCCATTTCGAAAATAGTCTGTGCCTCCATTCTTCCTTCCAAAGTGCATAACCTCACACTTTTCCACATTGTATTTCACCTGCCACTTCGTTGCCCACTCTCCAACCCTGTAGAAGTCCTTCTGCAGCCCCCCTGCTTCCTCAGTACTATCTGTCTCTCTACATATCAGAATAGGGTGACTGCTAATCATCCTGGTCTGGACTGGTGAGAGGTTCCTGCAGCACATTGTACTGGAGAGTGAGGGCAGCATGGTAGCACACATGGATAGCACTGTGGCTTCACATGCCAGGGTCCTAGGTTCGATTCCCTGCTGGGTCACTGTCTGTGCGGAGTCTGCACGTTCTCCCCGTGTCTGCGTGGGTTTCCTCCGGATGCTCTGGTTTCCTCCCACAGTCCAAAGACGTTCAGGTTAGGTGGATTGGCCATGCTAAATTGCCCTTCATGTCCAAAAAGGTTAGGAGGGGTTATTGGGTTAGGGGGATAGGGTGGAAGTGAGGGTTTAAGTGGATCGGTGCAGAGTCGATGGGCCGAATGGCCTCCTTCTGCAATGTATGTTCTATGTTCTATGTCCTAGACGTACATCCCGCCAGAGTGGATACCACCAGATGGAAGAAGACGATGGGGCCGGTCAAAGAAGACCCGGTGAAGTACAGTTAAGGAGAAAACCCCTTCCATTGGAGCGAGGGAGATTGCGATGAACCGGGGCCAGCGACAGAGTCTTGCTGTCCATCATCCCGCATTGCATTAGGAGAAGCTAAATCAAAACAAGGAAATAAATCTAATCACCCTGGCATTAAGATTAACAGCACAAGTATAATTTTAAAAATGAAGTATTTTAACAGCCAGACAATCATTTTAACATAGTCCTTCACCCTTGTAGCATTGCTAATCTTCATCACCACTCCAGATTTGCTCTTACAACATCAGAACACTTGATTGAGATACCACCTTATAATCCACTGCATTTCATCTCTCATGCAATGGGCAAAACACATTTGCATCACACTTTGCTGTACAAACATATTTTGCTAAGATGCAAATGAAAGCCCTTATTCCATTTGCCGTTCCATTTGCCAGAAAACATGTGTTTGTGAAGTTCCTCAAGGTAAAGGGTAAAGATTGAACAGGAGCAGCAGCTGGATACGGAGAGTTCAAATATATTTAATTTAAGGCGATGTCTTTGCTGCAAACATCGAGTGTTTGAGTATGGCCTGCACGTTTGCTTCTTATGTATATTTTTTGGCTGAACAAAGATTACAGTTGCACGCATTTATTTTACGAGCATACGCATTAGGTGCAGGAATAGGCCACTCGGCCCCTCGAGCCTGTGCACTACGCACAAACATTGAACAGTGGACTTGGATCTTGTGTACCGAGTGTTGTACAAAATGGTAACTGCAAGGGGCAGACATCCAGAACTTGTTTTTTTAGCTTTCCTGTGCTCTCTCTCCGCCAACCCCACCCCCCCCCCCACCCACCACCACAACCGTGTTCCCCCCCTTACCCCTGACCCCACCCCGATCCTTTTCTATGTTATTCACAAAATGCCTCGGGATTGATGCCGCGCTATGCCAGGCCATTTCCTCTCCCGCACCCCTCGTGCCAATGAGAAAACGCAGAGGAAATCAATACTAACAATTTCATTAGTATTTATTCTGCGGTGTCAACCTGACTAACATAAACAGTACCTCAAGGCATAATAAATCACAAATCATTGACACCCACACCAATGCACTGTTAAATATGAGAACTGTGCCCTGCGTGAGTTAAGGATTCATTTTCAACTTGCATTAGCCTTTACTGGGTAAATGTAATAATGTTTATACCAGCAGCTTAATTAGGCCAAATTACTGTAACCTTCAGATCACAGGATTAGGTAGCAATGGTTTTGCATGCGTTACAGATATGCAGCCGTGCTTTCTTTTTGATTCACAATAAAATGATCTTAATATACTGACCAGTTTCTCTACTGTTGAGAACTTTCAATGATTCACACCAAAGGAAGTTTGGTCTGTCTTTCAGCTGCTGCCTGAACCTCTTTTTGCTACATTAAATTGATGAAGCCTTTCAATTGATTTCACTATGGATCAAGTTGAAACTTGTCCATGCTCTATGAGTCACATTTGGTAGATTCAAAGAACCATTTACTTGTACTGGCAGAGGGAGGGTGAATTGTACCTTGCTCCCCCCCCACTCCTTAATTTTGGTGCATGGTTTCAAGTGCGGGGGTGGGGGGGTGGGGTGGAGGATGCGGTGACCTGGTTCACACGGGCAGAACGGTTTCCGCTGGATTTACGGCGATGAGACTGGAGTAGGCATGGGAAGAATACGCCTACAGTGTTAACTAGAATTGACACACATGAAGGCAAACAGACGAGCCAATTATCCAGTTATCATGGCTGATGATGCTGGAGTGGAGCAGACAAGCAGGGTTACGAAAATTGGACAGAGATCCACCTCGTTAGATCTCTGCCACTTTTGTGTCAGGCACAGTGACCCAGCCAGCCCTCCAGGCAGGCTTGAAGTGCCCTCACACATAAAGTGCAAGAGGTTCATTTAAATATAAAAACGCATCAGGATTAACAATGTGGGATTTTCTATGGAATCAGACTGCGAGTTCCTTTCATCCCCCTGGACTGGATCTAAGGGAAAATGTACAATTCCGCCCCAGCTTTTTTTCCCCCCAATGAACCAATGGCGAGGTTTAGGGAAGGAACTGCAGCATTAAGCACCTCGGCTGCTAAAGGCATGGATCCCAGAGGCGTTAAACCAAGGCCCCAACCAAATGGGTGTAAAGGTACCTCGTCCTATTGGCAGAAGAGTAGTCCTTTCCGCCGTCTTGTCCATTATTTATTCCCCCAACCCACTGCGATGATCTGGTCATTATCTCATTGCTGTTACTGGGACCTTGCTGCGCAACAAATTGCTGCAATTCCCTACATTGCAAAGTGACCACACTAACAGGTACTCCAGCGACTGTAAAGCACTTTGGTTGTGAAAGGCGCTATTTAAATGCACATCCTTTCTCAATACAGGACGAAGTGGAAGCTGCAGCAATATGGCACTGCAGTGCCATCATTGGTGAGAGGGTCTCATTGCAGCATAAAAATGTCCCTTTTCCATTAGAAATGTCGAGATAATAATAATAATCTTTATTGTCACAAGTAGGCTTAAATTAACTCTGCAATGAAATTACTTCGGGACTTGTGGGAGGAAACTGGAGCACCCGGAGGAATCGAACTTGGGACCCTGACGCTGTGAAGCAACATTGCTAACCATTGAGGCATTCATCATGGGAGAGATTATAAATCATAAATCCGTATGTCCTCATTTATAGAAGAAAATATTGCCACAGGAGTATGAGAGAAATTATAATAATAATCTTTATTAGTGCCACAAGTAGGCTTACATTAGCACTGCAATGAAGTTACTGCGAAAATCCCCTAGTCACCACACCGTGGCACCTGTTCGGGCACACTGAGGGAGAATTCAGAATGTCCAAATCATCTAACAAGCACGTTTTTCGGGACTTGTGGGAGGAAACCGGAGCACCCGGAGGAAACCCACGCAGACACGGGGAGAACGTGCAGACTCCACACAGGCAGTGACCCAAGCTGGGAATCGAACCTGGGATCCTGGAGCTGTGAAGCAACAGTGCTAACCACTGTGCTACAGTGCCACCCATGGACAACTGCAAGATCAGTGAGTTTTAATATGTGATAAATATGTGAAAAACAGCAAAAATAACAAAGAAATGTCTCTTTCAAAATCACCTGTGGACCAGGACAGTAGTGGAGAGATCGCATGTTGTTATCAGATGATTCAGCAACGTTTATTTTTGATTGGTTGTTTAGCAGTATGCTAATTGTAATCGGGGCAGTACTGAGGAGGTATGTGCAATGTAATAAATTTATAGCACACTCCATCACATGACTGCCGAAAATCATTGCATAATATTTATAAATTTAAAACCTAAATAGTTAAGTGAAACACAACAAAGATGGCAGGGCAGGTGATATGTTGCAGCTCTGGCATGTGGGAACTGGTGTACACCACTGTGATACAGAGCTACCACAGCTGCGGTCAGTGTCTGCAGCTCAAAGAACTTTGACTCCGAATTGATGAGCTGGAGCCTGAGCTTCTGAAGCTGCAGTAAGTCTAGGAGCAGAGAGGTTGCCTGGATACTTGGTTCCAGGAGGCATAGCCTTAGGTTATTTACTTCAGATTTAGTCCTTGTTAAGTGTGACTGCAAGTGAGGCAGGTATGGGGATCCAGTATGTGGCAATGGAGCAGGTTCAGCCATTCCAATTATCCAACAGGTTCGATGTTCTACCAAAATCCCAGCAGGTCTGGCAGCATCTGTAAGGAGAGAAAAGAGATAACATTTTGAGTCTGGATGGCGCTTTATCAAAGCTATAATGCATAGGAAGTAGGAGATATTTATACTGTAGGGCAAGGGAATGAAAGATGAGTCATAGGTACAGAAACCAAGAGAAGTGAGAGCAATTGGAAGTCCCCAGAGATAAGAAAAGATGTGAAAGGCCAAACGGCAGAGGAACTAAAATCGGAGGGTAAACTGTGACAGATGTAGATGTGGGGGGGGAGAGCGGACATGGATGGGAAAGATGTAAAATGAGAAAAGGGTCAATGTTCTTGCAGTTTATATGTAAGAGAGCTGGGACTGCAGGGACAGTCATCAACATTGTGGTGTGGGGGGTCATTTAAATGGGCAGGGAGTAAAATGGAATGTAATTGTAGTCGGGGACAGAATACTTAGAGGGATAGATAATATTCTCTGCAGCTTTGAGTGTATTGCCTACTCGCTGGCAGCGTTAAGGGCATCTTATCGGGGCTGGCGAGGAACTTGGAGTGAGAGGGGAAGGATCCCGTTATCGTGGTCCATATAAAAGTTAGCAACATAGTTCGGGCTGAGAAAGAGGTTCTGCTGAGAGGGAATATGAGCAGCGAAGGGCAAACCCATAAAGGCAACGATCTCTGGATTACTGCCTGAGACACATGCAAATTGGCACATGGGGAAATGAGATCGGAGAGTTGAATATGTGTCTCAAAGATTGATGTGGGAGAAATGGGGATTTATTCATGGACAACTGATATCGGTATTGGGGAAACAGGGAGCTGGACTGATGGGGCGGCCTTCACCTGTACCTCACTGGGTGGGTCTCTGGCTATCACTCTATCCATGCCCTTCAAATCGTGTAACTAGAGCTGCAGAGAGTGCTTTAAAGTAAATAGCGGAAGTGCGGGTTGACATAAGGTGAGATAAAACATAGAACATAGAACATAGAACAGTAGAACACAGTACAGGATCTTAGGCCCACAATGTTGTGCCGACCAGTTATTTTAATCTAAGAGCAACCTAACCTACCCCCTTTAATTTGCCGCTGTCCATGTGCCTGTCCAAGAGTCGCTTAAATGTCTCTAGTGACTCTGACTCCTCAGCTGACCATGCATTCCACGCACCCACCACTCTCTGTGTAAAGAACCGACCTCTGACATCTCCCCTACACCTTCCTCAATCACCTTAAAATTATGTCCCCTCATGACAGCCATTCCCACCCTGGGGAAAAGTCTCTAGCTATCCACTCTATCCATGCCTTTCATCACCTTGTTCACCTCTATCAAGTCACCTCTCTTCCTTCATCGCTCCAGTGAGAAAAGCCGTAGGTCCCTCAACTTTTCTTCATATGATATGCCCTCCAGTCCAGGCAGCATCCTGGTAAATCTCCTCTGTACCCTCTCCAAAGCATCCACATCCTTCCTATAAAGAGGCGACCAGAACTGGACACAATATTCCAAGTGTGGTCTAACCAGGGTTTTATAAATCTGCAACTCAATTCCCCTGTTAATGAAAGCCAACGCACCATACGCCTTCTTAACAACCCTATCAATCTGGGTGGCAACTTTGAGGGATCTATGTACGTGGACCCCAAGATCCCTCTGTTCCTCCACATTTCCAAGAATCCTGCATTTACCATGTATTCAGCATTCAAATTCGACCTTTCAAAATGAATCACTTCTCATTTTTCTAGGTTGAACTCCATCTGCCACTTCTCAGCCCAGCTCTGTATCCTGTCAATGTCCTGTTGTAACCTGCAACAGCCCTCCACACTATCTACAACTCCACCAACCTTCGTGTCATCGGCAAACTTACTAATCCACCCTTCCACTTCATCATCCAAGTCATTTATAAAAACAATAAGAAGTCTTCCAACACCAGGTTAAAATCCAACAGGTTTGTTTCAAATCACTAGCTTTCAGAGCGCTGCTCCTTCCCCAGGTGAATGGAGAGGTAGGTTCCAGAAACATTTATATCGGCAAAGTAAAAGATGCAAGACAATACTTTGAATGCAAGCATTTGCAGGTAATTAAGGCTTTACAGAATCAGAGAGCGAAGTAACCCCAGGTTAGCAGCACGGTAGCATTGTGAATAGCACAATTGCTTCACAGCTCCAGGGTCCCACGTTCGATTCCGGCTTGGGTCACTGTCTGTGCGGAGTCTGCACATCCTCCCCGTGTGTGCGTGGGTTTCCTCCGGGTGCTCCGGTTTCCTCCCACAGTCCAAAGATGTGCAGGTTAGGTGGATTGGCCATGATAAATTGCCCTTCGTGTCCAAAATTGCCCTTAGTGTCCAAAATTGCCCTTAGTGTTGGGTGGGGTTACTGGGTTATGGGGATGGGGTGGAGGTGTTGACCTTGGGTGGGGTGCTCTTTCCAAGAGCTGGTGCAGACTCGACAGGCCAAATGGCCTCCTTCTGCACTGTAAATTCTATGATTTATGATGATAAAGAGGTGTGAATTGTCTCAAGCCAGGACAGTTGGTAGGATTTTGCAATCCCAGGCCAGATGGTGGGAGGTGAATGCAATGCGACATGAATCCAGGGTTCTGGTTCAGGCCGTACTCATGTGTGCGGAACTTGGCTATAAGTTTCTGCTCTGCGATTCCGCGTTGTCGCGTGTCCTTAAGACCACCTTGGAGAATGCTTACCCGAAGGTCAGAGGCTGAATGCCCTTGACTGCTGAAGTGTTCCCCGACTGGAAGGGAACATCCCTGCCTGGCGATTGTTGCGCGATGTCCGTTCATCCGTTGTCGCAGTGTCTGCATGGTCTCGCCAATGTACCACGCTTCAGGACATCCTTTCCTGCAGCGTATGAGGTAGACGACGTTGGCCGAGTCACATGAGTATGTACCGCGTGCCTGGTGGGTGGTGTTCTCACATGTAATGGTGGTACCCATGCCGATGATCTGGCAGGTCTTGCAAAGATTGCCATGCAGGGTTGTGTGGTGTCGTGGTCACAGTTCTGAAGGCTGAGTAGTTTGCTGCAAACAATGATTTGTTTGAGGTTGTGCGGTTGTTTGAAGGCAAGTATTGGGGGTGTGGGATGACCTTGGCACCCTTAACACATTAAAGAAGCCATCCCCTATGGACAAGCCCTCCGTACACACAAGATCTGCTCAGATGAGGAGGAGCGTAACAGACATCTACAGATGCTGAAAGATGCCCTCGTATGAACGGGATATGGCACTCGACTAATCGATCGACAGTTCCAATGCGCCACAGCAAAAAACCGCACCGACCTCCTCAGAAGACAAACACAGGACACAACCGACAGGGTACCCTTTGTGGTCCAGTACTTTCCTGGAGCGGAGAAACTACGACATCTTCTTCACAGCCTTCAACACGTCATTGATGAAGGTGAACATCTTGCCAAGGTCATCCCCACACCCCCACTACTTGCCTTCAAACAACCGCGCACCCTCAAACAAACCATTGTTTGCAGCAAACTACCCAGCCTTCAGAACAGCGACCATGACACCACACAACCCTGCCATGGCAATCTCTGCAAGACGTGCCAGATCATCGACATGGGTACCGCCATTACAAGTGAGAACACCACCCACCAGGTACGCGGTACATACTCGTGTGACTCGGCCAACGTTGTCTACCTCATATGCTGCAGGAAAGGATGTCCCGAAGCGTGGTACATTGGCGAGACCATGCAGACGCTGCGACAACGGATGAACGGACATCGCGTAACAATCGCCAGGCAGGAATGTTCCCTTCCAGTCGGGGAACACTTCAGCAGTCAAGGGCATTCAGCCTCTGATCTTCGGGTAAGCATTCTCCAAGGCAGCTACAGGACGTGCGACAACGCGGAATCACAGAGCAGAAACCTATAGCCAAGTTCCGCACACATGAGTACGGCCTCAACCGGGACCTTGGATTCATGTCGTATTACATTCACCCCCCACCATCTGGCGTGGGCTTGCTAAATCCTACCAACTGTGCTGGCTTGAGACAATTCACACCTCTTTAACCTGGGGCTTTACCCCTCTCTCTGGCTCTGTAAAGACTTAATTACCTGCAAATGCTCGCATTCAAAGTATTGTCTTGCATCTTTGACTTTGTCTCTATAAATGTTTCTGGAACCCACCTCTCCATTCACCTGAGGAAGGAGCAGTGCTCCGAAAGCCAGTGATTTGAAACAAACCTGTTGGATTTTAACCTGGTGTTGTAAGACATCTTACTGTGCTCACCCCAGTCCAATGCCGGCATCTCCACATCATTTATAAAGCCCACAAAGAGCAGAGGTCCCAGAACAGATCCCTGTGGGACACCACTAGTCACTGACCTCCAGGCACCATACTTTCCATCCACTACCACTTGCTGTCTTCTTTCGGCCAGCCAATTCTGTATCCAGGCAGCCAAATTTCTCTGTATCCCAGGCCCCCCAACTTTCTGAATGAGCCTACCATGGGGAACCTTATCAAATGCCTTACTGAATCCATACATACCACATCCACTGCCCGACCTTCAATAATGTGTCTCGTCACATCCTCAAAGAATTTAACGAGGCTTGTAAGGCATGACCTGCCCCTCACAAAGCCATGCTGACTATCTTTCTTTCTTCTTCGTTTTAATGCACTTACAGAAATTTATTGTTAAAAAGTGGTTATGTTTCGAAGAACTTACATTTAAATAGTGTCACTTGAAGCACTTTACAGTCAATGAGATAACTTTAAGATCTTATTACTGAGCAACCGATGCATTGTTTTAAAAGCAAATTACTACGGATGCTGGAATCTGAAACCAAAAGAGAAAATGCTGGAAAATCTCAGCTCTGGCAGCATCTGTAAGGAGAGAAAACAGCTAACGTCTCGAGTCCAGATGACCCTTTGTCAAAGCTAAAAGGCATAGAAAGTGGGAGATATTTATACTGTAGGGTAGGGGAATGAAAGCTGAGTCATAGCAACAGCAAGCAAGGGAACAGAGTGCTAATAGCCACAGAAACCAAGGGAACAGAGTGCTAATGGGAGTCCGCAGAGCGAGTAAAAGGTGTGAAAGGCCAATCGGCAGAGAAACTAAAATCAGAGGGTAAGCTGTGACAGATGTAGATGTGGGGGGAGAGGGGGCATGGGTGGGGGAGAGGTAAAATGAGACAATGGGGCAAGGGGGAAGCAAAGGGGAGAAAAGGTAGGGAAAGGGAGGATAAGATAGGGGGAAAGAGATGGGGAAAATATATATAAAGAAAGACAAGAAAGAAATAAAAGGCAAAAGATAGTTCAAATGAAATGGAATGAAACTAAGAGACCAAGGTGTGGTAGAGCTAATCATCTGAAATTGTTTCCATTCAAAGGGTAAGATGGGGAGCAGGATGGAGAGTGATTCAGCACAATTACTTCAGCTTTCCAGCATTTCACTCCTTTAATAATCTTGTAAGACTTTAACAGTTGTGGGTCAGTTAACTCAGTTGGCTAGAGTATGATGCAGACTGATGCCGATCCCTGTATCGACTGTAATATTTCACTGAGGTCCTGCCTCCTCGCCTTTCTCCGAGCTTGTTGAGTGGCTTCCCTCAAGTTACGAGTTGGCAGAATCATCCCTCTCTAATGAGGAGAGAGTTGCCTACGGTCCTTTGGGACTATGGATAAGATGATGATGAAGACTTTAACTGTGTAATGCATATAAGTGCAGAATATCTTCCATTGATTAAAAGGTGCCTATCCAAGGAGAATGTCTGAATAGATTCACACAAGGGCGCCATCATCTTTAGTTTAGCCAGTGCTTGCTGAATAGGAAATACAGAAGAAAGGGTGGACCCCCTCACCAAAAAATATTCTCCGCAACCGTCTTTCTGCACAAACAGAACTGACCATACACAATTACTCACACTGTCTTTTTTCCCTTCTCAGCTAACAGAATCAGATTGATTCTACCAGCCCTGGCAATACATATGCTGCCACACCGTTGCTGCTCGCTGAAAGATACATCTGAAGCAATACAGACTGGTCTTGGCAGAGAACATTCAAAAGACAGTGTCAAGGTGAGTTTGGTGGTAGCACATGACAGAACAAAAACTCAAGTAGGCCGTTGCGGCTGTCATAACTTGAGAAAAGCCCTGTGGAGACAACATTGGCAGTTTGTTCAGTGATACTGGTAATTGTCCAGGCTCACTATGGCAACAATTTTCCATTTGTTTCACCAGATTGGAAGCAGTGCTTCTTCCCAGCTTTGAAGCATGTCGTACTTTAGCAACACCAGCCTGCAGAACAACATCCAGTGCCATTTTCAATATGCAATATCAAGTCTCAAATCCCTCGAGGACAAAGCCGGGCCTGCCCTCCTCACCTCAGCACTTTATATCACTCCGAGCAGTTGAAACAAGCACCTACCCAGGCGTACTAGCCACTGAGACTACGAGGGAGTTTCATTTTGCAGCGATAGCTAAGACCTTGGTCACAGACGAGGAATAGGTGGAGTAGTGGGCAATGAAGGCCTATTTGTTGCTGTGGGAAGGTACAACTTTGCCACAGGTGCTACCAAATGCCTCCATTATCAACAAAATAATGAATTTTTCATGAGTACGAGCAGGCGAGCAAAATACTTGCCTAATTCCACTCCCGGGAGCATGCTGGCTGTGGCTCGGACTGTGGATTCTACCAATCAGGTGAATGATTGCAGGATCAACTTTAATCATCAAGTCTACAAGCACAATTGGAGTCCCTCTCGGAAAAGCTCCAACTCAAGATGTTAAAACATTGAGATCCAATATCCGTCAAATGTTGGCTTTATCATCTTAGATACAACGTCAATCATTCTGTACAGGCCGCACGGTGGCACAGTGGTTAGCACTGCTACCTCACAGCGCAAGGGGCTCCGGTTCGATTCTGACCTTGGGTGGCTGTGTGGAGTTTGCACGTTCTTCCCGTGTCCGCATGGGTTTCCTCCGGGTGCTCCGGTTTCCTCCCACAGTCCCAATATGTGCAGATTAGGTGGATTGGCCATGATTAATTTCCCCTTAGTCTCCAGAGGTGAGGTGCGTGTACAGGGATAAGGGCTATGCAGGTTGCTCTTTCAGAGGGTCGGTGCAGACTTGATGGACCGAATGGCCTCCTTCTGCACTGTAGGAATTCCATGATTCTATGAATGATATGAATCATAGCAGTGCAATGGACTCTGCACATGGAATTCAGGGATTAAGATCCTGACTCGAATAAAAGTAAAGAAATTTGTATTTGTATGTACCTTATCCTAACTGTCAGTACCTCCCAAACAAAGCCTGTCATCTCATAATAATCATAGAATCCCTACAGTGCAGAAGGAGGCCATTCGGCCCATCGAGTCTGCACCGGCCCTTGGAAAGAGCACGCTACTTAAATCCACGCCTCTACCCTAACCCGTTACCTTTTTTGACACTAAAGTGTAATTTAGCATGGCCAATCCACCTAACCTGCACATCTTTGGGCTGTGGGAGGAAACCGGAGCACCCGGAGGAAACCCATGCAGACAAGGGGAGAAAGTGCAAACTGCAAACAGTCACCCGAGGCTGGAATTGAACCCGGGTCCCTGGAGCTGTGAGGCAGCAGTGCTAAGCACTGTGCCACCATGCTGCCCTGCAACAAATTACTCTGTTGGCTAGATTACTGAGAGAACTTGTTGCTCTTCTTCAAATAGTCTCCTGGACTGTTTAACATCCATTTGCTCACGGAGACAGGAACTCGGACAAACATCGCATTGAAGAACAGCCTTTCTGAGGATTCTGCACAGCTCCAGCCAGATTTATCTCAGATCAGGAGTGTGACTTGAAATCACAACTTTCAGCAACAGCCTGTACAAGCACAAAAACGAGCAGGTAGCTCTGAAGTTACCATCATTTCCAGGGTCTATTTCTTGCCAGTAATATTGGCACAGAACAATGATCATCTCCAAATAGGAGAGAAGCTAACTCGCTCCCCTCGACATTCAGGGGAATTAACATTAATGAATCCCTCACCATCAGCTTGCAGCGGTCAACATTAACCAGGAACTCCGAGCTGGCAAGATGAATACAGAACTGGCTCAGTCATAGAAGGCAGAGGGTAGCAGTGGAAGGGTGCGTTTCTGAATGGGAGGTGGTGTTCCACAGGGATCGGTGCTGGGGTCTTTGCTGTTTGCAGTATATATAAATGATTTGGAGGAAAATGTAACTGCTTTGATTAGTAAGTTTGGGTACGACACAAAGGTTGATGAAATTGCGGATAGCGATGAGGACCGTCAGAGGATACAGATCGGTTGGAGACAAGGGCGGAGAGGTGGCAGATGGAGTTTAATCCGGACAAATGTGAGGCAATGCATTTTGGAAGGTCCAATACAGATGAGAAATATACAGTAAATGGCAGAACACTTAAGATTATTGATGGGCAGAGGGATCTGGGTGTACAGGTATGCAGGCCACTGAAAGTAGCAAGAGCAGGGCAGCACGGTGGTGCACTGGTTAGCACAGCGGCATTATGGCGCCGAGGTCCCAGGTTCGATCCCGGCTCTGGGTCACTGTCCACGTGGAGTTTGCACATTCTCCCTGTGTTTGCGTGAGTTTCGCCCCGACAGCCCAAAAAGATATGTAGGGTAGGTGGATTGGCCACGCTAAATTGCCCCTTAATTGGAAAAAAAAGAATTGGGTATTCTAAATTTTTTTTTTAACATTTCTTTTAAAAAGAAAGTGGCAACGCAGGTGGAGAAGGTAGTCAAGAAGGCAGAGGGCATGCTTCCCTTCCTCAGCCAGGCCATTGAATATAGAAATTGGCAAGTCATGTTGTAGCTTTAGTTAGGTCATACTTGGAATATGGTGTTCAATTCTGGTCGCCACACTACCAGAAGGATGTGGAGGCTTTGGAGGGGGTACAGAAGAGATTTACCAGGATGTTCCCTGAAATGGAGGGCATTAGCTATGAGGAGACGTTGGAGAAACTTGATTTGTTCTCACTGGAATGATGGAGGTTGTGGGGCGACCTGATAGAAGTCTACAAAATTATGAGGGGCATGGACAGAGTGGACAGGCCGACGCTATTTCCCAGGTTGTAGATGATTCAATTACTAGGGGGCATAGTTTTAAGGTGCAAGGGGCAAGGTTTAAAGGAGATGTATGAGGCATGTTTATTACACAGAGGGTAGTGGGTGCCTGCAACGCGCTACAGGGGGAGGGTGTTGGAAGCAGATACAATAATGACGTTTGAGGAGCGTCTTGACAAATACATGAATGGGATGGTAATAGAGTGATAAGGTCCCCAGAAGGGTTGGGTGTTTTAGTTCAGATGGGCAGCATGGGCAGTGCAGGCTTGGAGGGCCGAAGGGCCTGCTCCTGTGCTGTAATTTTCTTTGATTTTTAACTGGATCAGTGATATGAATACTGTGGCTATAAATGCAGGTCAGAGGCTGGAAATCCTGTGCTAACTCATCGTCTAATGTCTCAAAGTCTATCTACCACCTACAAGGTACAAGTCAGGAGTGTGTTGGAATACTCTCCACTTGCCCGGATGAGTGCAGCGCCAACAATAGTCAAGAAACTTAACGCCATATAAAACAAAGTTCCCGTCCGAACAGAACTGTGGGTGTTCCTACAACACGAGGACTGCAGTCGTTCAAGAAGGAGACACCACATTCTCAAGAGGCCAATTAGGGATGGATAATAAATGCTGGCCTAGCCAGCAACACTCACATCCCATAAACAAATAAGAAAAACTTGATTGCCAACTCATCCACCACATTGAGGAACCAACTAGAGATCAGGCCATCTTAGACTGCGTATTGTGTAATAAGAAAGGAATAATTGGCAATCTAGTTGTGCAAAGCCCCATGGGAATGAGTGACCATAATATGAAAGAATTTTTCACCAAGCTGGAGAGTGGCATAGTTGATTCTGAGACGAGGAGACTGAATCTTAATAAAGGAAACTATGATGGTCTGAAGCGGGAGTTGGCTATGATGGATTGGAAAACTTTACTTAAAAGGACGACGGTGGATAATGTTAAGATTCCAGATCAGGGGCGTCATTCTCCGACCCCCCAGCGGGTTGGAGAATGGCCGTTGGCTGCCGTGAATCCCGCCCCCGCCGATTTCCGAAGTCTCCGGTACCGGATATTCGGCTGGGGTGGGAATCGGGCCGTGACGGTTGGTGGGCCCCCCCGCTCGAGTCTCCGGCCCGGATGGCCCGAAGTCCCGCCGAGAAATTGCCTGTCCCGCCGGCGTAAATTAGAGTACCTATTTACCGGCAGGACAAGGCGGCGTGGGCGGGCTCCGGGGTCCTGGGGGGGGGGGCGGGGCGATCTGGCCCACGACCGGTGCCCCCACGGTGGCCTGGCCCGCGACTGGGGCCCACCGATCCACGGGCGGGCCTGTGCCATGGGGGCACTCTTTCCCTTCCGCCTCCGCCACGGTCTCCATCATGGCGGAGGCGGAAGAGACTCTCCCCACTGCGCGTGCGCGGGAAACTGTCAGCGGCCGCTGATGCTCCCGCGCATGCGCCACCCCGACATGTCATTTCCGCGCTAGCTGGCGGGGCAACAAACGCCGTTTCCGCCAGCTGGCGGGGCGGAAATCCCTCCGCCGCCGGCCTAGCCCCTCAATGTTGGAGCTCGGCCCCCAAAGATGCGGAGCATTCCGCACCTTTGGGGCGGCGCGATGCCCGTCTGATTGGCGCCGTTTTGGGCGCCAGTCGGCGGACATCGCGCCGTTTGGGGAGAATTTCGCCCCAGATCCCAACATTTGTTAGGATACCGGTCAAGAATCCCAAACACTTTTTTAAAAATTTAAAACTGAGGAAATGATACTTCACGCCAGGAGTGATTCCACTGACCAATGGGTATCTTTTATATTCGAAAAGATGTTATTCTTAACAGAGGATTAAACACATTGACATCACAAAAAATAGTTTGCAATTAACAGTTAAACAATTCTTGACAATGTAAGGAAACGCCGCTTTAACTTCTAACTGATACTTTCTTTATCTTCAATTGAGCAAAGCCCGTCACAGGTTAAAAAGCCACTTAGAAATAAAGCTCGCAATCACAGGGATACTTGAGGTCCTCTGGATCGAGATTTCTTGGAAAAGACTGCTGCATGAGAGAGAGTTACCCTTTCAGACACCATCTGCAAGTCCTGCCTTCTTTTGGAAACTAATGCTTAAACTGAGTGTCTTTTGCAAAAGTTCCTGCTCAGCTCCAAGTTGCGAGCAAAATCTAAAAGCCAAACTGCCTGCTACAACTTGGCTCCTCTTATTAATTACACTTTCTCAATCCCACTAACTAGATTATGACCATCTTACTAAGGTTAACTCAATTATCTAAAGTCCAGGGAACCTTCTTTTTATAAATATCATTCTATTAGCCCTATATAGGTAAGCAATATACATGGTTGGAATGAGTGATGATCTCACTTTTACAGAATCTTAATTGCACCTTCTGCAGCCACAGAGTCTGTTTGATGTGGAGAAATGTGAGGTTGTTGACTTTGGCAGCAAAAATAAGAAATACATCCAGGTAAGCATGCAGGTACATGCGGTAAGCATGCGGTAAAGAAGGCAAATTGTATGTTGGCCTTCATAGCGAGAGGTTTCAAGTATAGGGGCAGGGATGTCTTGCTAAAATTATACAGAGCCTTGGTAAGGCCACAACTGGAATATTGCATGCAATTTTGGTCTCCTTATCTGCGGAAGGATGTTCTTGCTATGGAAGGAGGTAAATGTGTGGAACGAGCTGCCAGAGGCAGTAGAAGAGGCGGGTATAATTTTGTCTTTTAAAAGGCATTTAGAGAGTTATTTGGGAAAGATGGGTATGGAGGGAGGTGGGCCAAATGCGGGCAATTGGGACTACTTGTGTGGTATAAAACTGGACAGCATGGCCAAGTTGGGCCGAAGGGCCTGTTTTCATGCTGTAAACCTCCATGACTCGATGAGTACAGCAAAGGTTTACCGGACTGATTCCTGGGATGGCGGAACTGAAGCATGAGGAAAGATTGAGGGAATGATTTAAAGGCCTCGTTGCGCCCGACCTAGTGTCGGAGCGAGGTTGTTACCGGGGCAGTTAAGAGTGGGTAATGAACCAGGACAGGTGTTAGATTTGGAGGTAGGTGAGCACTTTGGTGATAGTGACCACAATTCGATTACGTTTACTTTAGTGATGGAAAGGGATAGGTATATACCGCAGGGCAAGAGTTATATCTGGGGGAAAGGCAATTATGATGCGATGAGGCAAGACTTAGGATGCATCAGGTGGAGAGGAAAACTGCAGGGGATGGGCACAATGGAAATGTGGAGCTTGTTCAAGGAACAGCTACTACGTGTCCTTGATAAGTATGTACCTGTCAGGCAGGGAAGAAGTGGTCGAGCAAGGGAACTGTGGTTTACTAAGGCAGTCGAAACACTTGTCAAGAGGAAGAAGGAGGCTTATGTAAAGATGAGACATGAAGGTTCAGTAAGGGCACTCGAGAGTTACAAGTTAGCTAGGAAGGACCTAAACAGAGAGCTAAGAAGAGCCAGGAGGAGACATGAGAAGTCCTTGGCAGGTAGAATCAAGGATAACCCTAAAGCTTTCTACAGATATGTCAGGAATAAAAGAATGACTAGTGTAAGAGTAGGGCCAGTCAAGGACAGTAGTGGGAAGTTGTGCTTGGAGTCCGAGGAGAGGAGAGGTGCTAAATGAATATTTTTTGTCAGTATTCACACAGGAAAAAGACAATGTTGTCGAGGAGAATACTGAGATTCAGGCTACTAGACTAGAAGGGCTTGAGGTTCATAAGGAGGAGGTGTTAACAATTCTGGAAAGGGTGAAAATAGATAAGTCCCCTGGTCCGGATGGGATTTATCCTAGGATTCTCTGGGAAGCTAGGGAGGAGATTGCTGAGCCTTGGCTTTGATCTTTAAGTCATCTTTGTCAATAGGAATGTTGTCCCCTTGTTCAAGAAGGGGAGTAGAGACAACCCCGGTAACGATAGACCAGTGAGCCTTACTTCTGTTGTGGGAAAAATCTTGGAAAGGTTTATAAGAGATAGGGTGTATAATCATCTGGAAAGGAATAATTTGATTAGACATAGTCAACACGGTTTTGTGAAGGGTAGGTTGTGCCTCACAAACCTTATTGAGTTCTTTGAGAAGGTGACTAAACAGGTGGATGAGGGTAAAGCAGTTGATGTGGTGTATATGGATTTCAGTAAAGCGTTTGATAAGGTTCCCCATGGTAGGCTACTGCAGAAAATACGGAAGCATGGGATTCAGGGAGATTTAGCAGTTTGGATCAGAAATTGGCTAGCTGGAAGAAGACAAAGGGTGGTGGTTGATGGGAAGATTTCAGACTGGAGTCCAGTTACTAGTGGTGTACCACAAGGATCTGTTTTGGGGCCACTGCTGTTTGTCATTTTTATAAATGACCTGGAGGAGGGCGTAGAAGGATGGGTGAGTAAATTTGCAGATGACACTAAAGTCGGTGGAGTTGTGGACAGTGCGGAAGGATGTTACAAGTTACAGAGGGACATAGATAAGCTGCAGTGCTGGGCTGAGAGGTGGCAAATGGAGTTTAATGCAGAAAAGTGAGAGGTGATTCATTTTGGAAGGAATAACAGGAAGACAGAGTACTGGGCTAATGGTAAGATTCTTGGCAGTGTGGATGAGCAGAGAGATCTCGGTGTCCATGTACATAGATCCCTGAAAGTTGCCACTCAGGTTGAGAGAGTTGTTAAGAAGGCATACGGTGTGTTAGCTTTTATTGGTAGAGGGATTGAGTTTCGGAGCCATGAGGTCATGTTGCAGCTGTACAAAACTCTAGTGCGGCCGCATTTGGAGTATTGCGTGCAATTCTGGTCGCCGCATTTTAGGAAGGATGTGGAAGCATTGGAAAGGGTGCAGAGGAGATTTACCAGGATGTTGCCTGGTATGGAGGGAAGCTCTTATGAGGAACGGCTGAGGGACTTGAGGCTGTTTTCGTTAGAGAGAAGAAGGTTAAGAGGTGACTTTATTGAGGCATACAAAATGATCAGAGGATTGGATAGGGTGGACAGTGAGAGCCTTTTTCCTCGGATGGTGATGTCTAGCATGAGGGGACATAGCCTTAAATTGAGGGGAGATAGATATAAGACAGATGTCAGAGGTAGGTTCTTTACTCAGAGAGTAGTAAGGGTGTGGAATGCCCTGCCTGCAAGAGTAGTGGACTCGCCAACACTAAGGGTATTCAAATGGTCATTGGATAGACATATGGACGATAAGGGAATAGTGTAGATGGGCTTTAGAGTGGTTTCACAGGTCGGCGCAACATCGAGGGCCGAAGGGCCTGTACTGCGCTGTAATGTTCTATGTTCTATGTGTGCGTGGAGTCATATGTAGGCCAGACCAGGTAAGGATGGCAGATTTCCTTCCCTAAAGGAGATGAGTGAACCAGATGGGTTTTCCCTTGACAATTGATAGCGGTTTCCTGGTCACCATTAGAATTTGTTTTTAGTTCCACGTTTTTATTGAATTAAAATTTCAGGAATTGAACCTGGGGCTCCAGAGCATTACTCTGGGTTTCCGGTTTATTAGTCCAGTTACAATACCACTGCACCACCGCCTCCCCTTCCATTGTTGGTAAAGTACAGGGGGTGGGGGGGAGGGGGTGAATTCTGCTTTGAGTACTGAACGAAGCAAGAGGGAATAGGACTCAGCACTGCATGTTAACCTGGACTGTTCTGATCCAGGTTCCAATGACATAACTGGCACCGAGAGCCACAAAGGCAGCATTACAGATTGAAATGTTCTCACAACAAAACCTCCTTTGAGGATACGCGACCCAATGTTTCTTCACATATATTATGATACTTTAAACCTGCGCATGGTCCGACCTTTGTTTACTCAGCCAGGTCAAGCAACATTCCTTGCGCTGATCAAACAATAGAACTCTGCATTGAAATATTAATCTTTCGGCAAACGAGATGCGCGAACCCACCCTGATTCTGTATTTCGCAGCATCTTTAAACAAAGGGGACCTCAACTTTTTCCTTTCAAAGCTCAAACACTTATGAATCTTCTCAAGGCCCATTGAATAACTACTCGAGCCCAAGTTGGATTTTTCTGCGAACCATCCTTTGCTGTTGAAATTACATAGTTGATTAGATAAATGGTAACTCGTGACCTCGAGTCTTATTGTAAAGGATACAGACTGTCAGAAACTGCAAGAGATTGATTAATCATTTGCAGCCTAGATATAAAGAAGTGATTTGGAATGGTGCTGCTGTCAACACTAAACTCTGCTACCAGAGAGTAGGAAAACCAGGGCTATAACGTTATTGCTATCCTCATACCTTCACAGCGTTTCACTGCAGTAAATAAGTCCTGCAAAACTGAAGCTGTACCTTTTGAGCAGCTTTGCTTTTCAAATCAACATTTAGCCAGTGCATTATAGTTTCAAAATACATCCACTGATGTACGGTGCCCATGCATTGCTTATCATAGAATAATTGAATCGTGGAATAGTTACAGCGCAAAATAAGGCCATTCAGCCCATCATGTTCACACTGGTCACAACAGTTCACTCAGCCACACCCCCTCCCCGCCACCTTTTTCCCATGAGACCATAAGATATAGGAGCAGAATTAGGTCATTCGGCCCATCGAGTCTGCTCCACCATTCAATCATGGATGATATGTTCCTCATCCGCATCCTCCTGCCTTCTCCCCATAACCCCTGATTGTCCTATTAATCAAGACACCTTTTTTTTCATCTTCAGATAATAATCCCATTCCCTTTCGGTTTAGTCTGCCCCCCCTTCACACTCTCAGTCAATGCATTCTAGATCCAAACCACATGTTGCTTCACAACATTTTCCCCCACGGTACCAATGAGAATCGTGCTGTGTGTATTGAGATGTGCATAAAAGCAGTGGTGCCTGTACAGGGGGGGGTTGGAAAGAATTAAATCCCTAACACTCTTTGCATGCGTACACAGGCCTAAATTTACCCTTCAAACAACATTAACAAAAGATAAATAGACAAGCTGGTCTTTCCCCTCATTTGTGTTATGAAGCTGTGGTTCAGATCAATTATCTTCCATATTTGTTTCGACAACATTGGGAAGTGCAGTTCACTGATTGGTATTTACATTGAGGTGTCTTGAGGGCACTAAAGCAGCATTGGAATCTGTAGCCACAATATTTACTCAGGGTCAGGAGGAGAGTGAGGACGTGCAGGGCAGGGATTTCCCGATGTACGAGAGCGTCCTGTTGAAATGACCGGCAGGTGGGTACCTTTTACATTTTTAATAATAATAACCTTTATTGTCACAAGTAGGCTTACATTAACACTGCAATGAGATTACTGTGAAAATCCCCGAGTCGCCAAACTCCGGCGCCTGTTCGGGTACACAGAGGGAGAATTCAGAATGTACAAATTACCTAACAGCACGGGCGGGATTCTCCGCTATCCGGCGGGGCGGGCCGTACCAGCGCCGAGGAGTGGCGTGAACCACTCCGGCGTCGGGCCGCCCGGAAGGTGCGGAATCCTCCGCACCTTCAGGGGCTAGGCCGGCGCCGGCAGGGTTGGCGCCGTGCCAGCTGGCGCTGAAGGGTTTGGCACCGCGCCAACCGCCGCCGAAGGGCCTCCGCCAGCCGGCGCATGCACGGGATGGAGAATCGGCGGGGAGGGGGACGCTGCCAACGGCCCCCGACCGGCGCGATGCGATTCCCGCCATCACCGAAAAACCTCAGGCGGAGAATCCGGCAGCCGGCGCCGGGGCGGGATTCACGCTGCCCCCCGGCGATTCTCCAGCCCGGCGGGGGGGGGGGGGGGGTCGGAGAATCATGCCCCACATCTTTCGAGACTTGTGGGAGGAAACCGGAGCACCCGGAGGAAACTCACGCAGACACATGGAGAACGTGCAGACTCCACACAGGCAGTGCCCCAAACCGAGAATCGAACCTGGCACCCTGGGTGTGAAGCAACAGTGCTAACACTGTGCTACCGTGCTGCCCCCTTTTTCCTACCAAAGTACATAACCTCACACTTTCCCACATTGTAGTCCATCTGCCATTTCTTTGTCCATTCTCCTACCCTGCCCAAGTCTGTTTGCAGCTCCACTGCTTCCTCAATACTACCTGTCCCTCTTACCTTTGTATCATCTGCAAACTTGCAACAATGCCCTCAGTTCCTTCTTCCAGATCGCTAATGTATATTGTGAAAAGTTGTGGTCCCAACACCCACCCCTGAGGCACAGCACTAGTCACCGGCTGCCATCCTGAAAAAGACCCCTTTATCCCCACTCTCTGCCTTCTGCCAGTCAGCCAATCCTCTATCCATGGCAGTATCTTACCTTTAACACCATGGGCTCTCAACCTATTTAACGGCCGCTGCAGGTTGTCGCGGTGCTCATGCGCGGCCATGGACCCGGCAATTCTCCAGGCGTTTATAGCGGGAAGGCCGTGCATTTTACGTGGCATGGCTGCTAGCCCCTCACCGGTCGGAGGTTCGGTGCTGGGGCCTCACTGATTTTTCCCAGGTAAAACATCACGGATCCTCCGGACATAGCCTCAAAATCGGAGAATCCAGCCTCGGATTTTTGACTTCACCAAGAAGCATGGTTGTGTTCCTCTTGGTGTGCAGTCTCGACCACATGAATCCTCTTGGGATCTTCAGCGTGTTTTGATCTTTTTTTGTCCAATTTGTTTACATGGAAATTAGGCTGAAATTGCCAGGCATTGTATACGTCTATGGGACGCTTTGCTCCAGAGTGCTGGCTTGGTCACTGCACTAGTCAAGTAGGGTATTGCTTCCTTTGGCCTGGAGTGTCCCTGGCCAGACTTCTCTGGCCGTTCACTGGCATTGGGATTCACCCATCCCGCCGGCAGCGCACCCCACCCGCGCGTTTCCCCGCGGAATTCAATGCGAATTCCCATTGACAGCGGCGGGAGCAGAGAATCCCGCCTGCAGCGAGCAGCATGCCGCTGAGGACCACTCATCTGGGAGGCCGGAGAATCCCGCTGACTGAATCTGTGATGTTTCACTAACTGGACAGCAGGGTTTATTTTATACCAGAGTTTGTTTTCTCCCCTTCATAAGGATCTCTGCTGCAAATGGATTTTAAATTGCCTGGCAATTTGGATGTCTTTCCCAAGGGTCAGATCTTTCTGTGCTTGAAACATGTCTGAGAGTGAGTTGTCTGCCACTTATACAACTATACTATCCCTAGTTAGCTCCTATTTCAGGTCACCATCATCACAGCCTTCAGTCACTCTGCACAGCTTGTTACTGAAGGAGGTGGCTGGCGCTCCTGGCTGCTGGACATGTTTATGAAATTTCGACCTTTCAAGGATTTTGTGACTTCTGAGTTTAAAATAAGGGTCAAGCGATTTTATAACTTCATCGAATGCAGCAGATGAGGAAAATCTTGCGAGAATCAGGAAGCACGATTCTTACCGGAGAGGTCGGGTTTCCTGATTTTCCTTGCCACCTCACCGGAAGCAAAATGACATTTGCAAAGGCGCGAATCTGATTTCCATAGATTTCCATTGAATTTAATATTAGTAGCACCACCCCCCTTCCCAACCAAATGAATTCCAACCCCCCCCCCCCCCCCCACCCCCCCCCCCCCCCACCCCCCACCCCCAAAATGGTCTTCGAACCTTGCCGATATGACTTGACGTTGGCGAGGGTTGCAACGGGCTGGGCCTCATGTGGGACAGTCGAGAGGCTCTGTCCGGGAGCGAAAGGGTAAGTAGAGCCCAGGTAGGGGGGGGGGGTTAGTAGAGGGTCTTGTCCAAGTAGTGCCCTGGCACTTCCTGGCAGTGCTGCCAACCCTGGCAGTGCCAACCTGTGTCAGGGGGCAATGCCAGGCATGGGCCCTCATGGGCTCTTCGCCTGTTTGTTTGGGAAATCTGCTTTCTGAAATTCTGCCCCCCCCCCCCCCCCGCCTCCTTTGAGAACTCAACTCCCCACTTCTAGGGCCACAAAGCCTCATGAATGTGCAGACACACAAACTGCAGCTGAAGGGCATGGTCAATGGTGGGGCAATTAAAATCGAGGATGCTCAATATGGAATCATAAAGCTAGGGAGGGGAGAAGCTAATGGGATTGATTAACAAGGATGAAAATTTTAAATTGAGACATTACTTAACCGGGGGCCACCGTAGGTCAGTGAAGGGGTACGTGTTGCGGGTCAGGTGATAGGCAACAGACTTTTGGATAATACGTCCACAAGGTTAGAACATGGCCAGATATGCCTTCGATTAGTCAACTCGAGAGGCAACGAAGGCTTGGATGAAGTGTTCTCCAGCAGATTTCTCTCCAGAAATGGAATATGGGTTGCACACATAAAGTTTTAAGGCAGAGGTAAATATATTCTTGATAGGCAAGGTTGGGGGTGGGGGTGGGGGGGGGGGGGGGGGGTGATGATGTGAAAGGTTATCAGGGGTAAGCGGGAATGTGGAATTGAGGTCACAATCAGGTGACCATGATCTTCCTGAATGATGGAGCAGGTTTGAAGGGCTGAATGGCCTCCCTTTGCTCCCAGTTAGTGTAGTGTAAATAGCTTCACACAACATTTAGAACAATTAATTATTTAGAAGAGGTGTAAAAATAAATTTAAAATGTTGTTCTACATTGTCACTCGGAATGTTTGGAAGGAATGGGCAGATAAAAATAACTCCAAAAATGTCAGTTTCAGTTTGAGAACATTTTCAAGGACCAAGTTGTTTTGAAGCAATCGATTTTCATGGTATAATAATAATTGCTTATTGTCACAAGTAGGCTTCCATGAAGTTACTGTGAAAAGCCCCTAGTCGCCACATTCCGGCACCTGTTTGGGGAGGCTGGTACAGGAATTGAACCCACACTGCTGCCTTGTCCTACATTACAAGCCAGCAATTTAGTCCAGTGTGCTAAACCAGCCTCTGTAAGTATAGTGTAGCAGCAGGATACATAATGGTTTGATGGGGAGAATGGGTGGTTTTGGTATGTTTGTGCAGAATTGTCCATTTCTGAGACTATGGGCGGGATCCTCCGGTCACTGACGCCGAAATCGCGTTCGGCGATCGGCCACAGAATCAACGTTCACGCCGAAATCGGGAGCGGTGCCGCTTTCGTGATGCTCCGCCCACTCCAAAGCAGTGTACTCTAGAATGCTGGGGGCATTGTTGGGGGGTGGTCTGGGGGTCGCGAGCCCGCCAAAGGGGGGGCACTATTTGGCAGGCCAGGTCCGTGCGCGGCGGTTGCCAAGGAGCCAGCAATTCCTTGGCCGTATCGGCAGCTAGAGCTGGGTGCTCTATGCTGCCTGCATGCTCGCCCCCCACTAAACAGAGGATCGGTGGCAGTTTTGCGTCAAATTTTCGGTCGTAATACTCCACCGTTCCCATGCCGACGTCAGGACATAGCCTGGAAATCGGATCCTCCAGGCCCTCCCCAAAACCGTTTGTTTCTCGACGGCACGGTTGATGCACGGTCATTGACCACTAAAGCGAGGTTGTAGTCCAACTGAAGGCTTTAATAAGCTAGATGTTTCCCCCATTAGCTCAGGTACAGAATGAGGGCTGCTGGGTGTTAGATGTTTTAGTTGCTGTGAAATGAAGAGTCTAAAGTTCTTGTTCCTTTTCACCAAACACCATTTATTTCACTTCCACAGCCTCTGCACAAAACTCTTACCAACACACCACCTGACAGAGGCCACCTGAAGCCCCTTTACATATCAGTGTGTAGCGCACAAAGACTCACGAGAGATGAATAGAGATGAAGTCGATGAGGCTTTATTAAGCGTGACTTGTTCCCCGCAGTTCAGTAACAGACTGGCCTGCGGGGGAGAACTCCTGGTTCTTATACTCCGCCTTCAGGGCGGAGCTAGAGGTCAACAGCCAACCAGGACCCGGGTTCTGTCAGCCAATGACATCACGGCTTCACAGTCCCACATGACCCCTAATGCATACTACCACACAGTGTCAATTAATGGATACTTAACATAAATGAGACAACTAATTGCAATGTCTCTTAACCCATTACTTAACACTGGGGTGGCACGGGCTCTTTACCCCGCCTTGCAGGGCGGAGCTACCATACAGCTTGACCAATAGGAAACATACAATATCTACCAATGGTGTTTCAGCATTACCGGGTACCGTAATACCTCTACATAGACTACCACAGCGGTGTTCGCTGGCGACGGGGTCCTCTACTCCCACTGTTTGTCATTGGGGTTTCCCATCGAAGCCACCACACGCCGCAAACCAACGGTCGGCAGTACGCTGCTGCCAGGAACAGAGGGCGCGATCTTTTGGAAACATTTCCAAGTGTTGTAGCGAGCAGGAATTGCCACGTGTTTCCCAGCGCTTGGCCCAGCAAAACCAGCAACACAATTCAACGTTAATTGGTTTCCTTAACGAGGGCTCATGGGCTTCTCATAAGACCATAAGACATAGGAGCAGAATTAGGCCACTCGGCCCATCGCGTCTGCTCCGCCATTCAATCATGGCTGATATTTTTCTCATCCCCATTCTCCTGCCTTCTCCCCATAACCCGTGATCCCCTTATTAATCAAGAACCTATCTCTGTCTTAAAGACACTCGGTGATTTGGCCTCCACAGCCTTCTGCGGCAAAGAGTTCCACAGATTCACCACCCTCTGGCTGAAGAAATTCCTCCTCATCTCTGTTTTAAAGGATCGTCCCTTTAGTCTGAGATTGTGTCCTCTGGTTCTAGTTTTTCCTACAAGTGGAAATATCCTCTCCACGTCCACTCTAGCCAGGCCTCGCAGTATCCTGTAAGTTTCAATAAGATCCCCCCTCATCCTTCTCAGTTCCAACACGAATGCCGGCTTGCCAGCTGATTCGCCAGCACCGGGCTCGCCATCCCTCCCCCCCCCCGCTAACAAGCTTGAGTCGCACTTAGCCTGCGCTTGCTCAGCCAACCCCAGCCAGCTCACAACAATGGCGCCGAGGAGGCCGACACCAAGATTCAGGGACGCTGACCTGGGGAGGCTCCTGGACATGGTGGAGGCCAGGAGGGATGTCCTGCTCCCACGAGAGTCTCGGAGGGTGAGCCACAGGGCAGCCAGTGCTGCCTGGGGCAATGTGGCGGCAGCAGTCAGCTCGGGCAGTGTGACCAGGAGGAAGAAGGTCAACGACCTACACCAGCAGCACGAGTGAGTAGACAATGCCCCCCCCTCCAAAGGAGCATCCCCCCTGGTGACCACCAACCCTCCCTCCATCTCCCTCCCCCTTCAACCCTCCCTCCACCCCAACCCTCCCTCTCTCTCTCTCCCTCCCCCACCCCCCCCCCCCCACCCCCCACAACTGTGAACCATTCGTGTGGCTGACGATGCCTTCTCTGTGACCCCTCAGGAAAATCTCTCCCATAGTCGGTGGGAGAGGGCGAAGATTAGTGGTGCGGTGCCAGACTTGAGAATCCTCACCTCCTTCGAGGAGGGGGCCCTGGAGGTGACCGGTGTGGCCAAGGACAGGGCGGTCGCCAACGCGGAGGCTGGTGGACGCCGCAGAGGTGAGGGACCACCGAGATCCACCCGGAGGACCTGTCAAACGTGAATTGTTATTGCCTTACTGACTGGCTCATCCCTCCCACTGACCACATGTCCATTCTCCCGCAGGTCCTCCAGCCGACGGCGCGGCCCATCCCTGGCAGCACCCTCTCCTGACTCTGATGATAATTATTATAATCTTTATTGTCACAAGCAGGCTTACATTAACACTGCAATGAAGTTACTGTGAAAATCCCCTTGTCACCACATTCCGGCGCCTGTTCGAGTACACAGAGGGAGAATTCAGAATGTACAAATTACCTAATAGCACGTCTTTCAGGTTTGGGGGAGGAAATCGGAGCACCCGGAGTAAACTCATGCAGACACAGGGAGTACGTGCAGACAGTGACCCAAGCCAGGAATCGAACCGGGAACCCTAGCACTTTGAACCCTAGCCATAGTGCTAACCACTATGCTACCGCGCTGCCCATATGCTACTGTGTTGTAAAAGTCATGGCACAGCTGTCATCCCCACCCTCCACCGGCGAACATACCCACACCTCGGTGGGAAATGTTAGTGGTCAGGCTTCTGGGGCACAATCTGATGAGCACCACATGCTGCTGATGTACATCAGGTGGAGGCAGGGACCCCCAGGCGAGACAGCAGTCGGAGGCCTGCTGGATCCCAGGACCCAGCTGGGTCCCAGCCTGATGCTGAGCCTCTGGAACAGGGTTACCCGGAGCTGATGGAGGCGCTAGGAAGCAGCCGGGACCTTCAGAGGGAGGTGTCAGCATCACTCCTGCAGATCCATAGCCGCTTGGAGGAGTCTCAGAGATCGTGCCAACACTCACTGCTAGGGTGGCGAACACAGTGGAGAGCCTGGTGCACGACGTTGGCACCATGAGTGAAGGTGTCCAAGGCGCCGCAGTGACGGCCATGACTGAGGGTCTCGGCAGAATGCCTGCCTCGCTAGAGGATGCCACCCAGTACCAGGCCTACGTTGTTGAGGTTCTGCGGGACATATCCCGCTCACAGACGCTGCGGAGCTTGTCCCAATCACAGGTGGACATTGCTGAGGTGTTGCGGAGCATGGCCGAATCACTGGGGAGCAACGCCGACACGATGGTGCGGACCATGGGAGCTGCCAGGGCTGGCAGAGCCAGGCAATGCAGAGGCAACCGGGACTCGATCCAGCTGCCCCTCTGTCCCAAGGTGAATCCCAGGACCCTATGGGCACCGACTGAGTGCCAACCCGGACCCGTCCCATGGGGTGGTGACAGTGGCCATCGTTTCTCCCAAATTCCACCCCTCTGATGAGGCCGCGTCTCGGGGTCAGCACATGGGACAGGGCAGCGTGGCTGTGCATGTGCCACTACAAGTGAGCCGTGGCCCTCCGGCCCCAGAGCTCCAGAGGACACCCGCCAGGGGCATCAAGGGCCACGGGATGACGTTAGCAGCTGCCTCCACCTCAGATGTGCATCCTGGGGAAGCGTAGTGGTAGAGCTAGGAGGGCCAGGCACATTGAGGACCACTGAGGATACCGGGGTAGGGGGAAGGGGATGGGGGGGTTGGTAGGGGGTGGGGAAGGGTGGGGTTGAGGGCTGGGGGGGTTGGGGGGGGCAATATTGGGAATGGGATATTAAACAACTTTTTGCACAACCATTATGATGTCACTTCCTTCCGCAATGTGGGCTGACCCCCGGACCCTTTGCCCATCTCTCCAGGCAATACCCCCCCCCACACACTCATGACCCTAGCCCAGCCTCCAGACGTGGACTTGTCCCCGGAGCTGCGTCCCATCTCCTGGGTATTCGGATATTGGCTATTGCGTGTGTGGTGTTGCCTCCCGCAGTGTTCAGGCACAAGGTCCAGGCATCAAGGTGTGAATGGGAAACTAGGCAATGACTCCCACATGCTACATGGCCCGCCCACCCACGGAAATCCACTTGGCATATGTCGAGTGCTCACTTACCCACGATTGCCAATTTCCTATTAGGGATAGCCTTCAGCCGTACAGCCAGAGTCCTCAGCAGCCGGTGGGGGTTATGGGTGATCAATGGGGCAGATGAACAGGGAAAAGGGTTGCCCACGGAATGGGGTTGGGATCCAGTGGTTGGCATGGTGGTGTGTGAGCGATTGCTCCCCCCCCCAGTTGCCCACCACCCCCCCCATGGCGGCCCACCCTTGCAGAAGGTCCCCCCACCCGTAGTGGAGGGTCCCCCAGCAAGCCTGCGAGCAACGATGGCTACTCACCTCCTTGGTTCTCCACAGGAGCCCTTCTGTCAAGTTCACATTTTTCAATAGGAGTACGAATCGGCGCCAGCATGACCACTTGCTGGGAAAGCCACTGAATGCCAAGTGCCCGTTGGATATGGGGAGGCTCTCATTGGTTGTATGGAAATGGGGCTTAAGTGCTGATAATTGGTTTCTCGCCTCACCACGGCGAGATCCCGATTTTGCCTACGGGAGCGAGCCGTTTGGTGCCTGGCTCAGTTTCCGTTTTTGGCCTCTTCCGCTATTCACCGGCCTCGTTACGCTTGAGCGCGAGTGTAACGAGGCTGGAAAATCGCGCCCACTGAATCCCAACGTCCGGAGAAATCTGGCCAAAGTGCGGTGAAGGGCGGCTCGGGCGCACCTGTCCCAGATCCGAATGGCAGGATACTGCTGATTCTGCGTTTGGATCTTCAGTAATTATGCACAAACACATTTCCTTCTATTTCACCTGGCAGCTAATTCATCTGCTCACCATTAACTGACGAGTTTGAAGGTCCTGGCACCATATTTAAATATCAGTCCAGCGCACTTATATCACTCAAGCCCACCTGTCTTTACTGGGCCGTGCCGGATGACAGCACCTCAGAGGGAGAATGCTCGTAGCTGCAAGAGGAAGTCTGTTTCTTCATTCAATCACCCTTTTCTCACCACACCTGGACTCTTCACCCATCCCCTTCCAGTAAACAATGCGGTGTCCCTTTGACCCGCATGTTTGTGAGCTTTTCTTGCGGCCATGTCAGGGTCCAGCTTCACCCCCCTTGGTCTTTCCTCTGCCTTCTATTGTCGGCCTTCTTCACCCACCTCCTGGACCCTCTGCCTGCCATTGTGAGCCCTTACAGCCCTTCTTTCACATTGCCCTCCTGCCCACCCCCTTACCTTCGTCAGGCCAAAGCCCTCTGGCTTCACCTCGCACTGCGGAAGCAAAGCCATTTGTTTTTATGATTAAAATATGTCATACCAAGAGGAATTGCTTCTGCACTCACCTCCAGTGTGGCTGGCCATTAATTTCGAGCACGCCTTGTTAAAGGAGCCTTTGTGGTCGAGAGACAGACTCCTGCAAAGTATCTCAGGATGTTTTGCTCCGTGAGGGGGGGCTATAAAAGTCCAAGTTGTTGTTTTATCTCATCCCTTCCTTTGTGAGTGAAAATTAGCACTTAGATGTGTGAAAGTTTTCTTTTATTAAATGTATCATGGCATAAAAAATTCATTATTAATGTCGCTAGTAGCGATGCACTGAATTCAGAAACACCTTGTTGGTGATTGGCAGCGCTGTGGGCTTTGAAGTTGTGATGTTTCAATGAGCCAGGGCAGCATTACCTTCATGCAAAATAGATTTGAGATCTTTATCCCGTTGCTATACATAGCTAATGTTGCTGAAGTTCTTCAGTATATTCTACGGGAACGTCGACAATGCAGAATGAGACTTTGGGAAACATTGACGTTCAAGTGTTTTTACAACTTAAATAATGCCAATTGGGGGAGGGGGGGTGCAGTAGAAGGGGAATCCACTATCAATACTTTAAAAATTATCATTTCCCCCTGTTTCTGTCATTAAAGCATATGAACAAGAATCTGCAATAGGTGAGGACTTAAGAACAGGAATAATGAATTAAAGATATGTTACCAAAATCCTGCATTCAGAACCTGTTTGTTTATATTACTCTGTTAGTTCGTAGGATTTTCCAGAATTTTGCTTATATTTGAACACAAACTGCACAAGTTTGAATCTTCTTAAGTAAAACGGTGCTACGAATTGTAATTTATTGCATACGCCAAATTCAGTTAGCACTCAAAGGAATCAAGTTCTATTTGCTCAAAAGGACAAATAAGTGAATATATAAATTTATCTTTAGAGTACTAGCTGCATCAATGTATCATCTTAATAAAAGGAAAATCTGATTCTCTCAAGTTGCCTTTGGTGTCGTCCACTACACAGTGTCGAGCTCAATACTCTGGAGGTGATTAGGAGCTATTCAGGCGGAAAACCTGATCGAATTCAAACGCTTTGAATCCCTTGTTCCTTCAATAGTCTGTCAAAAAAGAGCATTCAGAGGTTCATATAACAAAATTGGCGCCTGACTAAATTGTTCGTCTTTTTTTAAACTTGCATATGGCGCACAAAATAAATTTCAGTGCTCTTTCCGCAGCGCCATCATGCTTTGATATGGATAACATTACCATAACAGCCCGCATTAGCCAACTTATATTTTATTCTTCTTTTCAGTGTACATAAAAATCCCAGATTAGGCCTATTCTCTTTTATTTCCTTTGAACTCTTTCAGGCTATTTTTTGAGACTTTTTGTGCTTTTGACTGCGCAGCGCATTCACTGTAAAAGCAGTCAAGGCTGCTATATGACAACAAGCAAAACTGTGAGTGTCTTAAGTAGGGACCACACAACTCTTTTGAGAATTTGCATATTTCAGTGATGTGGTTCAACCTATATATATCTAAAGAGAGGCCAATGGCCTCAGCTAGTTTCCTTATTCTAGACATTTCTGATTTCAGGTTTTTTTAAAAATCAGTCATACAATTTGTGTAATTATAAAATAGCACGCTCCGCACATTTTTGTAGACGGGCAAGGAAACGTTGCTGATTCGAAGGCCGCTCGACCCACAGTAGACACCCCTGAAGTAACCATCTCTTTGGGCTCAAAGAGACCAAGGCCAAAGCCGGGCTGCTCAGTTCATTTTCCAGTTCAGTAACTGTAGTAATCCAGCCCAGCCAGCTGCTAACAAGATTGGGTCTGAAGTTTACCTCCACAATGAGATAATCAGATTACCAGCCACAAAGATCAAATAATGACCCAGCTTTAGAGCAAGTTCAGCAGGCCCTTGATGGCACTGTGTGGTCGATGAAGTTTGATTTAAAAATAAATAAATGAAATGACTGAAAAATATTTCAATATTGACGTGAAACTAATTGTTGCCCGTTGCCATCGCCTACATGTCGTTCATTTTAATTCTGATGGAAAAGGAGGAAAGATAAAAACGGGATGATATTCATGTCGGGCAATTGTTCTTGAGCTTGGCTTTAGATGAAGCGTGCAGAATCTTTAATTTGGTAGAGAGGGAAAGAGAAAGTTCAAATTAATTGTCGGCGTTTGGATTTTATTGTGTAGAGATTTGTGCGAATTGATATTTTCGCTTGGCAATTTTATTTTGCCAAAGCTGAGGCGAAAATGTCGAATATTTTGTTATGTTTTGCCTGTGTCACGATATCTGGAAGTTTTTTTTTGGTTTTGGCCACATTATGATAGCTTTTTTAGTAGTAACGGGATTATTCTGAGAGGCATACACATGTGATTGTCACACAGCAGATGGTGCACAGTGCTTCACCTTTGAGAAAAGTTAATTAAGCCAAGCATATTGTGCCCATAGAGGGGAAAATGTAGATGAATATTGAGCAATCAAACTCGGTGTCTGCTTTTCATGCCTTTGCAATGGGACACAGAACCCCATTGAAGGAGAATTATGTACAGAATCAAATTAATTCACTTCCAACTTTACTCTCTTCCCACGTTTTAACAGGGGTGCTCACCAGGCCCTTCAGAGGTTTAGCCCACAATCAATGGACCACACTGCTGTGTCCACTAAATTAAATGAATCAGTGCAGAAAAATCTCTTGTGTGATATTAAAAGGGTGAAAGACTGTTTAATTCAAATCCTTCCGCAGAGGCTTTTTTCCCCCTACCCTTTCAGCCTCTTCAACAAAGTACAGTACAAACTTGTAACAAAACCCTTTCAAGTCAGTTCACGGAAATGAAAGGTACAACTAGTCTAACACTATTGCACGGAAAATATGATTTATACCTTGTATTTAATGAACAATACATATTTAATTAAATAGAAAACCAGGGTAGAACTGTGTGAATATAAATTTCATTTTCATATCATAAAAAAGGTTGATGGATTTTTTTTTAGCACTGACCTGTTATATTAACCCCCAGCAAAGCTAATCCCATGTGTCCCAGTCCTAAAAGTGTTGTTCTGGACCATTTCCTGACTAATTTGTTTTAATGCACTATTCTAGATGGTGTCTTCGTTAAGGTAAATTGTGAATTTTCCAGCTTACTTCTTTTAAAATAGCACAGATGAATAACTTTATGCATGAAAGGTTAAACCAAACGGGCAAAATAACATTCAAAGTGAACAAAATATGGGGAATTCCTGCAGTGCCTTGCGCAATAAGACATGGGGTTAAGCTTATTGTAAACATATTTTATTACATCGGAAAGTCCTCTGGTAATGATGGGGATGTTGAACTCTGTGGGCAGCTGTAATGGTGATGCCTTGGGATTGAGCTACAGCTAATCTACATTAGTTTGCCAGGGGTGGTTACTGCAGAATATGATTGCACCTTATTTTATTTGCAAAGCGTCATCATTTTCTTAATGAGTACACTTGTGCTCAATTACTTGGTTTTATAAATTGGGCGAATGATTGACAACAGAGCTCTGGTTTATGAAACAAATACTGCGAATCGGATGAATGTTGTGAATGTAAATTTGTCAGTTCAGTACAACATGAGAAAGTTGTGCATTTTGGACATTGTCGCCGTCCTTTGCTTGGGTTTTCGTTTCTCAACCAGAAATACAAAATCCCGCTGAGAATGAATGAGGACTTTCCAACAAAGATCCCTCACATGCCAAAAAGGGTGACTCCTTAGTCAAGGTTGGTTCTTCATGCCAGGATTGACTGCCAAGAGAAAACACTTTATCCTCACCGCATAAAGAAGTCTCTGATTTACTATTAACACTTGGTATAATTTGTTGCTTATTTTCAAGGGAATATGGACGACATTTGCTGAGATGGGAAGATTATTGCCTTCCGCACAGGAAGAGACTATTTGGCCCATTGTGGCTGTGTCAGATCTTTGAAGGAGCTATCCAGTTAGTTTCACTCCACTCTTCTTTCCTCGAGAGCTCTTCAGCCTTTCCCCCTTCAAGCATTGGGGCGGCACGGTAGCACAGTGGTTAGCACTGTTGCTTCACAGCGCCGGGGTCCCTGGTTCGATTCCCGGCTTGGGTCACTGTCTGCGCGGAGTCTGCACGTTCTCCCAGTGTCTGCGTGGGTTCCCTCCGGGTGCTCCGGATTCCTCCCACAAGTCCCAACAGACGTGCTTGTTAGGTGAATTGGACATTCTGAATTCTCCCTCTGTGTACCCGAACAGGCGCCGGAGTGTGGCGACTCGGGGATTTTCTCAGTAACTTCATTGCAGTGTCAATGTAAGCTGACTTGTGACAACAATGAAATGAAAATGAAATGAAAATCGCTTATTGTCACAAGTAGGCTGCAAATGATAAAGATTATGATTATTAATAAACTTGTTCCTGAAAGTTATTATTGAATCTGCCTCCACCATCCTTTCAGGCAATGCATTCCCGCATTGCAAAGACTCCCTGTGTAAAACAATAGCAACAAAAAAATCTCTCATCTGGTTACTTTGCCAACCACCTTAAATTTGTGTTCTCTGATTGACGACCCTCCTGCCGATGGCACATTCCAGGTGTTATTCTTGTCAAATAATCACTTACTTGCTACCGCTCACCCAATTTTAATTCTAATGGGTGGGGGTGGGTTTGGGGGGGGGGGCTCACTCTCCTAGATTACAGCCTTGAGGTGTTGGCTGAAGATTAAATATTTCCTTGGATCGTCCTAATGTACAGGGTGTTTGCAATTCTGAACCCCAGTCACACTTTATTTAATGCTTTCTGCAGTATTGTACACCAATTAACAAATTGTTTTTTCTAGTGCATGCACGTTTTAACCCCCCCCAACAAAAAAAAACTGTACCTTTTACAAGTTCTGAGTGTACAATTAAACTGTTATTAACAGCCTCTATTCCGCGTTGCGGCAGGATATACGTCTCAAATAATGAGCAAATTCACAGCAGGCTGGACGGAGGCTCATATCCTTCAAGGGTCAAAGGTTGACAGTTGAAGTAATTCATCGTTTCATTTTGGCACCTGCAAGAATGCCTGTGATATATATTTTTTTAAGTTCTATCTTATTAATAAAATCCGAAGCATTCAAAGGTGTTGCATAAATATTATTCAAATGGCATGGTTCTCCTTCACTCTGTGCAGCTGTTGAGAAAAGTCTCGAAGGGAAACGCATAGTTGAGGACATTGCGTAGAGTTGGTCCAAATGCTTATTGTTGTGACTCGGTCTCCGTGATTTCAGGTCGACAAGTATACCCATGGTGGGGTGTGGAGTAGAAGCACCTCCAACCCTGCAGGTAGAAACATACAAACTCAGTAGATCTACAGGCGCCTTTCCAGCTTCCTTTGTAAACTGTGCATCAAATTGCTGGGATTACAGGTTAAAAAGTGAAAGATAAAAACATGCTGTCTGCTGATCAGGGACCAGGCGGTCCCATCTTATCAAATTTTAAATTCCAGGCAGCCCGGAGGTGCAGTGGTTAGCACAGCTGTCTCACGGCGCCAAGGTCCAAGTTCGATCCCGGCTCTGGGTCACTGTCCGTGTGGAGTTTGCACGTTCACCCCGTGTTTGCGTGGGTCTCGCCCCACAACCCTAAGGTGTGCAGGGTAGGTGGATTGGCCACACTAAATTGCCCCTTAATTGGGAAAAAAAATGAATTGGGTACTCTAAAGTTATTTTAATTTTTTTTTAATTCCTGAAGTTAATCGGCTGCTGAAAGATAATCAGAGGTACTGAAGGGGGGATGGGTGGGGCACGGCGGCACAGTGGTTAACACCACTGCCTCACAATGCCGGGGTACCGGGTTCCATACTGTCTGTGTGGGGTATGCACGTTCTCCTCGTACCTGCACGGGCTTCCTCTGGGTGCTCCAGTTCAAATATGTGGTGGTCAGGTGGATTAGCTGTGCTGAATTGCCCCCTATCATCCACTTATGTGCAGGTTAGGCTATGGCGATAGGGAGGTGTGGACCTGGGCAGAGTACTCTTTCGGAGGGTCAGTGCAGACTCGTGGGGCCTCCATCTGCGATGCAGAGATTCTACGAATGCTGAAGTCCAACTTGCCGATGGACTGCGCAAACTTTTCATTGCTGGGGTTGTCTTGTATCCTCAGACCTGAGTCAGTGCGAAATGGTTTAAAACTAATGCAAATTCTGCTTGAAATGTCAAAATGCAAATTGAGCTCAATTCTCCAGTGTGCCCTAATTTTGAATAATTATTCACCCACTCCAGGTGCAAATACAGATGATTCTTGGGAAAACATTAGTGGTGGGAAAGGGAAGTCGCACATGCTGAAATTTAAAGCAGATAACCAAAGTGGGGTGGAACAATGGGAGGATAAAGGGAGGAATTGGCAGCAACATAAAACTGATGTTAGCGGATTAGCCGCTCACTGTGCACCCTGCCAGATTTGCATCTCCATTGACCTGAGTGTGGGGGGAAATCCACTATTTTACACGCCTGCCAAAGTTGACATTTCTGCTCAAAATGCTCAGAAAGGCTGACAAGGTGTCTCCCCCAACTACCAGCCTTTGCCAACTAGAACCAGAGGACACCATCTCAGACTAAAGAGACGATCCTTTAAAACAGAGATGAGGAGGAATTTCTTCAGCCAGAGGGTGGTGAATTTGTGCAACTTTTTGCTGCAGAAGGCTGTGGAGGCCAATTCACTGAGTGTCTTTAAGACAGAGATAGATAGGTTCTTGATTAATAAGGGGATCAGGGGTTACGGGGAGAAGGCAGGAGAATGGGGATGAGAAAATATCAGCCATGATTGAATGGCGGAGCAGACTCGATGGGCCGAGTGGCCTAATTCTGCTCCTATGACTTATGGTCTTATGTCCAAAGCTGAAACGGACAGGAAAATACAAAGGTGGCAGAAGGGAATGAAGGGAAAAGGAATTGGCAGTAGAGAAGTGGATGACGAGCATCGCAGCGCCCTACCCTCCATTGGATAGTGGCTACATGAACCAGAGCTCTGCTACACAAGATGGCTGCTGCCCTCCTTATTGTTCAGGCCACAGCTGATCTTTCGCTGTTCCTTTAGGCCAAGCCTCCACTGCTGGGATCCCGAAGATGTCCTTACGCCTCAAAATCTTCCTCTCTGATGGGTCAACTGCTGAGCAGGCAGGTCCCGTTCCTTATCCTCAAGTGGGGGAACCTAGGGTCTTAAGAAACAGGTAGTGACATTTTGGTGAGTGTGACCGATCGGGCAATGCAGGTTTTTAATTGCCTTGACATGGCTTATTGCGCATAGTGCCATGTACAAGATGGCAATGCTGTGTTTTTTTTCCCCCAGTTTGACAGGCAATCCTATCTTGTATTGATGCCACTGAGCATCTGTTGGCACAATCTCCACTGCCAAGAGCACTCTCGCCCAGCATTTCCTCTGCCAAAGAAAAACAAGCTAATTTCACTTCTTGGCCGGGTATAAGTGCCAGCAGGAGGGCATGGAGCAGCTCTTGGGCAGTATGACCTGCTTGATGTCTCTCATCCTCCATCAGCCCACATGATTCCCATCGGGAATCCCCAGCCTCCGTGAGTCAAAAATAGGAATGCTGTTCAAATGGAGGTATGGGGGTTTTCTATTCAGGGTTTCAGTGGCTGACCTACCTCCTCAGAGTGGGTTGGCTTTCTGCTTGCTGACCCTCCTCCAAGAATGTTGAAGAGGAGAATAAACGGGTCGAGGTTGGATATGAGATTTTCCAACCTGATACTTCCCCACCTACCCCAAACCCAAACCAGTGATTAAAATCCCAACCCCAGCATCAAGAATAAAATCCCAACCCCCAGCACCAAGAATAAAATCCCAACCCCAGCACCAAGAATAAAATCCCAACCCCCAGCACCAAGAATAAAATCCCAACCCTCAGCGCCAAGAATAAAATCCCAACCCCCCAGCACCAAGAATAAAATCCCAACCCCCAGCACCAAGAATAAAATCCCAACCCCCCAGCCCCAAGATGCTGTGATCCATTGCAGCCCATCAGAAACAACCTCAGGAGTGCTGGTCAATTAGCCCCTTAACCAGTGTGAATAGTAATCCATCCTTTAAGTGTGCGGCTTCTGTAAGGAATGGAAGAAAACGTCAAGAGTCCAACATGAATCACTAAAGGACATCATGAGATCACAGGAAAGCACTCTCAATGGATTGGTGGGGAAAACCATGAAATCAAGAAGCTAAAGCATGAGGTTGTACACATAATGGGTTATAGATCGTAGAGTCTGGAAGTATCCTGAGCAGAAAATATCAGGAAAATCACAAGATGAAAAATTAGAATGAGCACGATATTAATATATGGAGAGTGCTATTTATTTATGCAGCTAGCTACTGATGGAAAGCAAGTAGATTATAGATTTTAGATGGCCTTATTTGAGCATGGTGATCTAATATGCAGTGGTTAGCACTATTGCTTCACAGCGCCAGGGTCCCGGGTTCAATTTTCATCTTGGGTCACTGTCTGTGCAGAGTCTGCACGTTCTCCCCGTGTCTGCGTGGGTTTCCTCCGGGTGCTCTGGTTTCCGCCCACATGTCCCAAAAGACGTGCTTGTTGGGTGAATTGGACATTCTGAATTCTCCCTCAGTGTACCCGTGCAGACGCTGGAGTGTGGCGACGAGGGGATTTTCACAGCAACTTCATTGCCATGTTAATGTAAGCCTACTTGTGACAATAATAAAAAGATTAAGCTAGTGAGAATGAAAAACAAAGGAACACAATGAATGTTGTTGAGAACTGCCAGAATGCGACCAAAAAATAGATTATCTAAGCAGCAGACAAAAATTATTGAGGACTGACTGCATGTAATTCTCAATTACAAAACATGTGTTCATACTCAAAAACTCTTAAAAACTTCTACTGCAGATAAGGCTAGAAAACTACCACTACATATTTTTCTTCTGTGTAAGTCTTATTACAACGGAAGGACAGAACATAGCTAAATAGAAGGAGTTAACAGCCCGATCCTTTCATACTTGTTGAAGATGCTATTATCAAGGTTACTGGTTGCTGTGGGTGCGGGAAGCAGGAGGAGGGGGGGAATTAGCTTGAAGTATGTATTCTTTCCCTCCACTCTCCGCAGAAATGTGTTTCGGTGACTTTAAAGCAGTATCTGTGTTGAACTGCAAAGCTATTCCATCTGTGTGACCCACTGGGATACTGATTTTCACTCAGATATGCATGGAAGAATTCTTACCCATTTAGAAGAAAATGTAAAAGTGAGCCACATTGACCGAGTGTTAGAAAGGGGCAGAGATGGTGGCTGAAGAAAGTTGTGGAGTTATTTGGGCCCCCTGCTGAATCCTGCCATGGTTACAGCCTCCTTGGCCAGCTGTGAATTGTAAAGCACTTTCAGGGCATTACTGGGGACACCAATTACTTGCTTCCATGGAGGAGATGATGCAAACAATTGGTACAAGATTGGATGATGCATCTCATCGAGAGCTGTCTGCTCTGCCAACTGCTGTTGAACAGCATCATTTAGCACCAACAGCATCTGCAAGAGAGACTGCAGACACTGAGGCAAGAAGCACAATTTCAATATCTGTGTAGATTCCAAATCTAAACCCCAATAAAGGATAGCCACAATGTCCTGGAGCTGCAAAGACTCCAGAGAGCCAAAAGTGAGGGATACAGAAGCTCGTGGTACACAGCAGATGGACTTAAATTGCCCAACTCTCAAAGTGAGGGTTCACCTTCCCGCAGGGACGATGAAGCTGGTCCTAAAGGACAGGTGGCTAACTCTCAAGCAAGCACAATTTCACAGTTTGTATCAACAAAAGTGTTGCCTGAGTGCTTCAAATGTCTGTCTGACAATACTGAATGTGCATCCTAGCGTTTGGACTGTGAGAAGTGTGTGCTGCTATTACAAGCCACAATTCCAAGGGGTATCCACTGGAATGCCTGAGCTTCTTTCAACCTGGAATTAATGTGGAATCCACAAGTCCCTTAAGATATAAGCATTGTGAGCAATTTCTGGACACAGCCACTCTCAAAATAATTTTGAGGTATTTGGGAACCACGTAAACACCACAAGCTGGTGCCCTTTCTTTGTGGATGGATGTATGGAATTTTGCATGATGCTTTGTTATGAGCCAGGGTTTAGAGAACCCGAAAGTGTATCATGAAGTTCATCTGACCCACAACTTTTAATAGATTGTGGTATGGGGAGCACACGGCCCACTCTACAGGCGTGGTAGAGCAGACATGGAAAAGTATTTTTTAAAACAAAACAATGTTTATTCTATGAACTCAAGTTAACCTTTATAAAACATACAGTGAACATCTGAGCAACCATCAATTCAAATACAACCCCCAAAGAATACAACACGAAGTAATCCTTTAAGCTTTCCTTTTAACATCCATAAGATTTTAAAAACCTTTTACCAGAAGCACATTAGGTTCACATTCACTATTGAGAACATTTATAATTCTGAATTCACCAAATGATCAAGAGATAGTCTTTTCATGGCAGAGAGATCAACAGTACACCTGCTCGGTCTGGCTTCAGCTCCAGCACTGAAAACGAAACTAAAACACACCCTGCAGCAAACAGCCTAAAAAGAAAGTAAAAAGCTGACAGACTGCCCAGCTCCACTCACTCTCTGACATCACTGCAGTAGTAAACACCCATTTCTTAAAGGTACTCTCACTACAGATATTTATACACACACCCACACCCATTTTTTAAAGGTACTCTCACATGACACCTCCCCCAAGAAAAAATAAATAAACCATCAACTTCAAAATGGTTTCATTTTTCACCTTTTCACTATCCTCTAATAAATGCACACAGTAAATATACTTTTTTGTTTAAAAAAAAAAACACACGCAAACAGGTACAATAATAGGGGCTGGTTTAGCACAGTGGGCTAAACAGCTGGCTTTTAAAGCAGACCAAGGCAGGCCAGCAGCACAGTTCAATTCCCGTACCAGCCTCCCCGAACAGGCGCCGGAATGTGGCGACTAGGGGCTTTTCACAGTAACTTCATTGAAGCCTACTTGTGACAATAAGCGATTTTCATTTCATTTCATTCATAATATAGTCCATTTCTGTTCTTCTTTCTCCAACTGAAATCCTTCCTGATTGACAGTCTCTTTGAACAAGAAGGTCGCTGCAAGATCCGTCCATTTCTCTACGCCTCGGCATTTCTCTTTAAAGTCAGATACTTTCGTTCAATCTGATCGCAGAGTCCCTTGTAATTCTCCAACACAGGAGCATTGGTTATCACAGCTTTCAGGCCGTCAAATGCCTGTTGATAGTCAGTTGTCCACTGAAATTTTCGACGTTTCTTCAACAAGTCCATCAGTGGAGCAATCACGCTACAAAACAAATGTTCGATCAAATCCATTCATGCCAAGAAATCACATTATTTCCCTTTGTCTTGAGGGTATTGGAAACTCCTCAATAACTGTTGGTTTCACATCTCGTGTGCCCATTCGACCCTGTCCGATTGTATGGCCAAGGAAAGTGACTTGGGCTTTACAAATTCATTTTTGGCTAGGTTTATCACCAAACCCGCCTCCTGAAGGCGATTGAATAACTCCATCATTTTTTTTAAATGTTCTTTCCCTGTCTGGCTGAAAATTACCAGATCGTCGATGTATACCACACAATTGGGTAATCCTGAAACAACTTTGTTAGTTAACCATTGAAATGTGGCTGGTGCGTTTTTCATGCCAAATAACATAACTTTGAATTGGTGTATACCATCTGGAGTCACAAAAGCCGAAATCTCCTTCGCCCTTTCGGAAAAAGGTACCTGCCAGTAACCTTTAAGTAAATCCAGTTTGGAAATAAAAGCTAATTGTCCCACTTTCTCAATGCAATCGTCCAAACGTGGGATAGGATAAGAGTCCGTTCATGTAACTGCATTAACCTTTCTATAGTCCACACACAACCATTGGGTACTGTCTGGTTTAGGTACCATCACTATGGGTGAGCTCCATTGGCTGCAACCCACTTCATTTATGCCATTTTTAAGCATACTCTCAATCTCTTTGTTAACCTGTGCCAATTTTAAAGGGTTAAGGCTGTATGGATGTTGTTTGATTGGAACAGCATTTCCCACATCTACATCATGTATAGCCATTTTAGTACTTCTCAATTTATCTCCACAAACTTGCCCCTGTGATATCAATAACTCTTTCAGGTCAGTTCGTTTTTCCTCTGGAAGGTAACTCAACAATTTATCCCAATTTTTAAGAACATCCTCGTTTTCCAATTTTATTTGAGGTATGTCAAATTCACAGTCATCTGGATTTGGTTCGTCACTTTGAGTTAGAATCATTAAAACCTCCTCCTTTTTCTTTCCTTCACTTTCAAAATACCTTTTAAGCATATTCACATGACACACTCGGTGAGTCTTCCTTCTATCTGGTGTTTTTAACCACAGAGTTCACCTCACTTAATTTCCTTTCAATCTGATAAGGTCCACAAAACCTAGCTTTTAAAGGTTCACCTACTACTGGTAACAACACTAAAACTTTATTTCCACTGGCAAAACTACGAACTTTGGATTTCTTGTCCGCTACCCGTTTCATCACATTTTGTGCAACTTTTAAATGTTGTCCAGCCAATTCACCTGCTCTATTTAATCATTCCCTAAAATTTGACACGTAATCCAATAATGTAATTTCCGATTTCTCAGTCACTAATTTTTCCTTAATCAATTTAAGTGGTCCTCTTACCTCATGACCAAAAATTAGTTCAAAAGGACTGAATTTGGTTGACTCATTAGGTGCATCCCTAATTGCAAACAGTATGAATAGAATTCCTTTATCCCAATCCTCTGGATAATCTTGGCAATAAGCCCTCAACATTGTCTTTAATGTCTGATGCCACCTTTATAACGCTCCCTGCGATTCTGGATGGTATGCAGTTGATTTAAATTGTTTTATTCCTAAGCTATCCATAACTTCATTGAATAACCTTGAGGTAAAATTCGATCCTTGATCCGATTGTATTTCTGTGGGTAGTCCATATCTAGTAAAGAAATTAAGTAACTCCTCCACAATCGTTTTAGCTGTAATATTACGTACTGGAATGACCTCTGGAAATCTAGTAGAGACATCCATTATCATCAAAAGATATTGATTCCCACTTTTGTTTTCGGAAGCGGTCCTACGCAATCAATTAGGACCCTTGTAAAAGGTTCGTCAAATGCTGGAAGGGTATTAAGGGCGCTGGTTTTATCACTGCTTGAGGTTTCCCTATCACTTGACATGTGTGACATGATTGACAAAATTTAATTACATCTTTATATAGTCCAGGCCAATAAAAATGTTTCTGGATTTTAGCTTGAGTTTTCCTTATTCCCAAATGACCTCCCACTGGTACCTCATGTGCAACTCGCAACACCTCCTTTCTATACCCTACCTGCAATACTACTTGATGAACTTCTACCCACTTTTCATCCACCTGCATAGGTAAAGGTCTCCATTTTCTCATCAAGACATCACTTTTACGGTAAGAACACTCTGGTATACACGCAGATTCCTCTTCCGTGTATGCTTTCTGATACATCCGTTTTATTTCTACATCTTTTTGTTGTAACTACGCCAATTTTCCTGAACTAAATATATCCGCCTCATCCTCCACCTATTCTTGCTCTTTTTCAGCCATCTGATCAAAAATTGTTTCTGATAATTGCACTTCCACTTCATCTTCACTCTTTGATTTCTCCTCTTGTCTTAACCTGTGACTTTGCAACCTTGTTACTACACAATCCGGAAAAATCCCAGGATATTCGTCCTTCAATCCTTCAGTTGTCTGATTTTCCACTGGCTTATCAACCACAGTAGGCATCACTCCCACTTGCGATCCAGCTATATCATTGCCCAAGATAAACTGTATTCCTGGACAAGATAGTTTATCTATTACTCCTACTACCACTTCACCACCCTTCACTGGACTTTCCAATCTTACCTTATATAATTGAACACTACTCCTCTCACCCTGAATTCCACATATTACCACCTTTTCTGGCAACATTCTTCCCAAACTACATAACTCCTCATCTCTTACCGTTAAAGATTGACTAGCTCTGTATCTCTTAAAATTGTGACTTATTTACCTGCTCCTCCTGATACACATGAGTAAACTTTACCCACACAAGTAAATTCTTTAAAGAGATCTGGCACCTTCTTATCAATCACTTCTTGATCAAGCTGTACAATCTTTTGTACCTCCTTCGCTTCACTTGGGCTTTCCTTTGCTACTTTAACAAACCCCACTGTCTTATCCTGTTTTACCACATCAACCTTCCCAGTGCTTTTCTTCAACCCCCAACACTGTGACTTTACATGGCCTAGCTTATTTCAGTGAAAACATTTGAAACTTTTCATTTCTTTTCCACCCTCCTGAATTTCTTTTTTAATCTGAGGTACACTCTCCTTATTATCTTCCATCAGATGACCTTAATAAGGATACGTGCAAATCCTGGTGTCCTGCACACAGAGACAAAAAAATGACTGTTTCAAAAAAGCATGTCAGCCCTGTTGCTTTCTGCCACTGACTTAAACACGTTCGGCGTTATGTTGGAAAAGGTGCGGGAAATTTCCTGGGGCTCCTCCCTGCTGGAAATTGCAACTTTGGTGATGATTGGCGGAAACTCAGTTTGTGCGTCAATCTGACATTTCCACTGACCTTCCGCGGAAGTTGCGGCAGCTGAGGCCTGAGGAAATTCCAGACGAGGGTGTTTATGACCTGGGTCACGGAGAACATTAAATGATCTTGGCTTAGTTGACTGTCGTTGTCTGCAAGAAGCCTGTGGCAGAATGATTGAGTGCTGTCATTACTTTTAGTAACCATTGAACTACAGGATTCCGACAGTGCAGAAGGGGACCATTTGGCCCATTGAGTCTGCACCGACCCTCTGAAAGGGCACCCTGCCTAGGCCCACTCCCCCTGCCCCATTCCCGTAACCCCACCTAACCTGCACATCCCCGGACACTAAGGGACATGGGATATGTCTCAATAAGGCTGCCTCTCATTCGTCCTAACCCAGGAGGGTAAGTTCATCCCCAAATCACTGAAGTAGTTTTTAATAATAATAATAATGATAATCTTTGTTGTCACAATACGCTTACATTAACACTGCAATGAAGTTACTGGTTACTGTGAAAATACCCTAGTCGCCACATTCTGGCGCCTGTTCTGGTACACTAAGGGAGAATTCAGAATGTCCGAATTACCTGACAAGCACGTCTTTCGGGACTTGTGGGAGGAAACTGGAGCACCTGGAGGCAACCCACGCAGACACAGGGAGAACGTGCAGATTCCGCGCCGTGCCCAAGGCGGGAATTCGAGCCTGGGACCCTGGTGCTGTGAAGCAACAGTGTTAACCACTGTGCTACCGTGCCGCCCACTTCTTTCCCACTTTAGCACCAACATCTCTCCTGCTGTACTGCCTGACCAGGAAAACATTTCCTTCCCACATCAGGAGCTGAACTCAGCTGAAAAATGCTCCCCAACATGGCAAAAAAAAACCCCACCTTAGCAGTTAGTCTGGAAGGATGGGATTTGTTTATTGTCACGTGTACCGAGGTACAGTGAAAAGTATTTTTCTGCGAGCAGCTTGACAGATCATTAAGTACATGGGAAGAAAGGGGAATGAAAGAAAATATATAATAGGGCAACACAAGGTACACAATGTAACTACATAACACCGGCATCGGATGAAGCATACAGTGTGTAGTGTTAATGAGGTCAGTCCATAAGAGGGTCATTTAGGAGTCTGGTAACAGCGGGGAAGAAGCTGTTTTTGAGTCTGTTTGTGCATGTTCTCAGACTTCTGTATCTCCTGCCCGATGGAAGAAGTTGGAAGAGTGAGTAAGCCAGGTGGGAGGAGTGTTTGATTATACTGCCTGCTTTCCCCAGGCAGCGGGAGGTGTAGATGGAGTCAATGGATGGGAGGCAGGTTTGTGTGACGGACTGGGCGGTGTTCACGATTCTCTGAAGTTTCTTGCGGTCCTGGGTAGAGCAGTTGCCATACCAGGCTGTGATGCAGCCAGATAGGATGCTTTCTATGGTGCATCTGTAAAAGTTGGTAAGAGTCAATGTGGACATGTCAAATTTCCTTAGTTTCCTGAGGAAGTATAGGCGCTGTTGTGCTTTCTTGTTGGTAGCGTCGACGTGGGTGGACCAGGACAGATTTTTGGAGATGTGCATCCCTAGGAATTTGAAACTGCTAAACATCTCCACCTCGGCCCCGTTGATGCTGACAGGGGTGTGTACAGTACTTTGCTTCCAGAAGTCAATGACCAGCTCTTTAGTTTTGCTGGCATTGAGGGAGAGATTGTTGTCGCTGCACCACTCCACGAGGTTCTCTATCTCCCTCCTGCATTCTGACTCGTCGTTATTCGAGATCCGGCCCACTATGGTCGTATCGTCAGCAAACTTGTAGATAGAGTTGGAACCAAATTTTGCCACGCAGTCGTGTGCGTACAGGGAGTAGAGTAGGGGCTAAGTACACAGCCTTGCGGGGCACCGGTGTTGAGGACTATTGTGGAGGAGGTGTTGTTGTTCATTCTTACTGATTGTGGTCTGTTGGTCAGAAAATCAAGGATCCAGTTGCAGAGTGGGAGCCAAGTCCTAGGTTTTGGAGCTTTGATAGGAGCTTGTCTGGGATTATGGTGTTGAAGGCGGAGCTGTAGTCAATAAATAGGAGTCTGATGTAGGAGTTCTTGTTGTCGAGATGCTCTAGGGATGAGTGTAGGACCAGGGAAATGGTGTCTGCTGTGGACTGGTTGCGACGGTATGCGAATTAAGTGGATCAAGGTGTTCTGGGAGTATGGAGGTGATGCGCTTCATGATCAACCTCTCGAAGCATTTCATTACGACTGAAGTCAGGGCCACTGGTCGGTAGTCATTGAGGCACGTTGCCTGGTTCTTCTTTGGTACCGGTATGATGGTGGTCTACTTGAAGCAGGTGGGGACCTCGGAGTGGAGCAGGGACAGGTTAAAGATGTCCGCGAATACCTCTGCCAGCTGGTCCGCGCAGGCTCTGAGTGCACGACCAGGGATCCCGTCCGGGCCCGTCGCCTTCCGAGGGTTCGCTTTCAGGAAGGCCGATCTGACTTTCGGAAGCTGTGATGGTGGATATGGGTGAGTTATGGGCTGCTGGGGCACTCGCCAGAGGATTGTTGGTTACCTACTCGAACTGAGCATAGAATGCATTGAGTTCATCGGGGAGGGGTGCGCTGCTGTCGGCTTCGCTAAAAATAAGACTTCTGCTCCAAGGTGGGCTGATAAGTACAGAATTTAATTTTGGCAAGGGCAGACTACTTAAAGAGAAAGCTAATTAGCAGGAAGCCACTTCAAAGAAAGAAACTAGATGATAGGTTTTATAAGCTTAGTTGTTTAAGGGAAGTCATTTCAAATCAGGAATCCTTTGCAGAATGTTTTATTAATGGCTATTCTAAGTCCATTCCAACCAGTATAAGTTTCTAATTTGAAACATTGGTAAGCAGCAAATTGAAATTAACATCAGAATGGAATTTTGTTAAATGCAACAATATAAGGTATATTTATACAAACTTGGCCTGCTGCCATTCGCACAAGGAAATAACTGCATGTGAGGTCAATTGTTTGGAGGCTTCGCTGGATGGTAGCGCGAGTTGGTGATAAAGCTATAACGCGATCGAGCTGATTCTTTGAACTACACTTCCATCCAATAATTAGTTGTGCTTCATGAGACCTTTTCAGTGATGTCCACCAATCTACTTTCCCCTGCCTTGCTCCTGGAGACTGCTGGTCAGTACTTGGGCGTGGTGGCCTGGGCGGTGCTGGATTAATCTGACAAACTTGTTTGACTGAGAAGTTTTTCACAGAGCAAGCGAGAAGCAAGAATGAGTTAAGATTTCTAACTCTGTGTTTGGAGCCATTTTCGACGGACAATGGGAAGCACTCTGGAGGGAGAGAGGAATAGCATGAGATATTTAAAAGAAGACAAGGTGAGGTTAGTGTCCACTGCAGCAGCACCCAAAGTTTGTCAGTATCAAAGGGAGTAGTGAAGAGTGGCCCAATGGGTTGCGCCCCTGCGTCTGAGCCAGAACCTCCGTGTTTGACTCCCACACCAGGACTTGATCCCCGAATGTGGCGACTAGGGGCTTTTCACAGTAATTTCATTTGAAGCCTACTTGTGACAATAAGCGATTTTCATTTCATTTCATGGCCGAGGAAGGTGCGTTCACAACACGGTCAAATGTGTTGAACATCAACCTGGTAAATCCTTCCAAACTCACACCAATGGCTGGCGGCAAGAGCGAGAGAGACTCCTGGTCAGCCACACTTCACGTGGCGTGGCGCCCCTCAAGCTCTCTGCCCCTGGTGACAGATTAGCGACCCATTCCAGGAATTACTAGCTATGGAAACAGATGGAAGTCTGCCTTAGGACACCATGTGGTGCGAGAAGGGAATTGGGAATTGGGAAGGACAGCCGTGCACCCCAGGTTTCTCCTGTGTGCCATTATGAGCAATTAGTCCGCTTCTTTGACATCATCAGAACTTTCTGTTTTTTGAGAGCAGTTTTCCGGGTGAGTTTCCTGTTGCTATACCTGTTCCATGCTCAAAATAAGAGTACAGTAAGAAGTCTTACAACACCAGGTTAAAGTCCAACAGGTTTTTTTCAAATCACTAGCTTTCGGAGCACTGCTCCTTCCTCAGGTGACTGAAGAGGTAGGTTCCAGAAACACATATATAGACAAAGTCAAATATGCAAGACGATACTTTGAATGTGAGCATTTGCAGGTAATTAAGTCTTTACAGATCCAGAGAGAGGGGTAATCCCAGGTTAAAGAGGTGTGAATTGTCTCAGGCCAGGACAGTTGGTAGGATTTGGCAAGCCTAGGCCAGATGGTGGGGGTGAATGTAATGCGACATGAATCCCAGGTCCCGGTTGAGGACGTTCACACATTAAATGTTTTCCAACCTTCAAATAATTTGAGCACCGTGCACGGCACCTTAAATAAAGTGCAGGATCAAGTTTCTGAAATCATTTACCACCGCAACATTCATCTCTGTTTTAGCACTGAAGACACTTGCAATCAGTATGTAATATTCTGCACTCCTGCGTATGCAGCAGAAGCAAAACACAATGAAAGCTGGGAAATAAGAATACTGACCTGAATTGTTTCTTCCTATGAGAGGGAAGCCTGTCATGAGAATGGAACTTTTACACCTCTTCAACCCTTTCCCACTGGTAAAGTGATGGAATAGGTGTATTGTGGTGTAGTGGGTAGCGTCCCTACCTCTGGGCTAGAAACTCTGCGCTCAAGCCCCACTCCAGGACTTGATGACCATGGAAGGGTGGTGGCATGGTGGCACAGTGGTTAGCACTGCTGCCTCAGAGCCCCAAGGACCCGGTTCCAATTCCGGCCTCGAGTGACTGCCTGTGCAGAGTTTGCACTTTCTCCCTGTGTCTGCGTGGGTTTCCTCCGGGTGCTCCGGTTTCCTCCCATTCGGCGTTCAAAAGGCATCTTGACAAACACATGGATAGGATGGGTATAGAGAGATACAGCACAAGGAAGTTCTGAGAGTTTTGGCAAGGGTTGGTATCATGACCGGTAAAGGCTTGGAGGGCCGAAGGGCCTGTTCCTGTGCTGTATTGTTCTTTGTTCTTATGCTAATCCAAAGATGTGCAGGTTAGGTGGATTGGCCATGCTAAATTGCCCCTTAGTGTCTGTTATAACCTGCCTGCTTACCACTGGCTGGGGACTAAAGGCAATCCCACAATCCTTTGGGAGTATGAGCTTCCCCAATGAGGGGGGGGCGGAGAAGTCATTAGCAGATTCCCTGCATAAATAAAGCTGGCCAGTTTGGAACCAGCTAGAGAGGAGTGAGCAGCAAGCGAGTTGCTGCTGCTGCTGTTGTGTATATATATATGTTATTGTAAATTAATGTTATTTTTATCTATCCTTCAACTCGTGCTGGATTCTTCGTGGCCCTCACAAAACTGGCGACGAGGGTTAAAGTGAATAGCTGTCTACGCTGCTGAAGCCACCTCCCTGGATTTTTGTTGGACACAGGTTGGAAGTAGTTTTCTGTTACACCATGCCTCTGTACAGACGTTTGGATGTTTTTGATGCTGCGCTGGAAAGTTGGAACCAGTATGCACAACGGATGTGTTACTATTTCCGGGCAAACAACATCACCGAAAACAAGCGCCAGGTGGTCATTTTGCTCACTGCCTGCGGCCAGCATACGTTTGGTGATTAGGAGCCTTACATACCCAGCTGTGCCGGACACCAAGGTGTTTGATGAACTTGTGAACTTAGTGGGACAACATTTTAACCCAACCCTGTCCACGATAGTCCAGTGTTACCGGTTTAATACTGCTGAGAGGACCCCAGGAAAATCCCTTGCAGAGTTTCTATCCAGGCTACGCAGGATTGCGGAGTACTGTGACTATGGTGAGACCTTGTCAGAAATGTTACGTGACCGTTTGGTTTGCGGTATTAACAATGCGGTCACCCAGAGAAAGTTGTTAGCTGAGCCAATATTGACTTTTCAACAGGCCATTCAAGTAGTATTGTCCCGAGAGAGCGCAGAACGGGCAGTGCAGGAGCTACAGGGAATGGAGGTGCGCGCCTTGGGGCACAACCCCTTCTGTCCAAATGCGTCACCCCGCACCCCTGTGGTACTTTGGGCGAGGTGACGTCCGGATCGACGCCAGTGGCCGTCCGACGTTCCTCCCCTAAAGGAGCCTTCTCCAGAACCAATGGATGAGGAGCCATGTCCGTGTTGGACTTGTGGGCACCGACCCCGTCGCGGACGCCGGTCCTGGGGGCGCCAGAGGCGCCGTCGTTCCGACAGAAACTGGGGCCAGCCCAGGGACCGTACTTCCATGTGGATGAACCTGCGGCGACTACTCCCAAGGACATGGAGACGGAGGACGACTGCCTGCAGCTGCATTGTGTGGCAGCTCCCCGTGTGGCCCCCATTAAGGTGACAGTACGGGTCAATGGTCACCCGCTAGAGATGGAGTTGGACACTGGCGCAGCAGTCTCCATAATCGCTCAGAGGACATTCGACCACATCGAGCAGGGTATACAAACCTTTACGTTAACCGGCACACAGGCCAGGTTGGCCACCTACATGGGGGAACCATTGGACATTGCAGGAACTACGATGACCCCTGTTGTTTATGGACGCCAGGAGGGGCGTTTCCCACTTATCATGGTGCGCGGCCATGGGCCCAGCCTGTTGGGTCGGGACTGGTTGCGCCATTTGCGGCTGCAGTGGCAGCACATCCTCCAAATAGTTTCTGGAGGGTTGACTGAGGTGCTAGTAGGGTACCCAGATGTATTCCAGCCCGGTTTGGGGAAAATAAAAGGGGCCGTAGCCCATATCCAAGTCGAACCAGGAGCCACGCCGCGCTATTTCCGGGCACGGACGGTGCCTTACGCCTTGCTCGAGAAGGTAGAAGGGGAGCTCACTCATTTGGAGACCTTGGGTATTATCAGGCCCGTCCGTTTCGCTGACTGGGCAGCACCAATTGTACCTGTAATGAAGCCAGGTGCCACAGTTCGCTTGTGCGGTGACTATAAACTTACAGTGAATATGGCTTCCCGGCTCGACCGATATCCAATGCCTCGCAGGGAGGATCTCTACGCGAAGCTTGCAGGCGGACTCTCGTTCACAATTAGATATGAGTCACGCCTACGTATAGTTGAAGCTGGACCCTGCCTCCCGGCCATATACACACCGGGGCCTGTATGAATATACACGGTTGCCCTTTGGGCTATCCTCTGCCTGCGCTATTTTTCAACGCGTGATGGAGTGCATCTTGAGAGGTTTACCGCGTGTCGCTGCCAACTTAGATGATGTTTTGATTACAGGGACGTCGGAGCAGGAACATTTGGAAAATTTGGAGGCTGTCTTTAGACGCTTTACAGAGGTTGGAATCCATTTACGTCGCACAAAGTGCGTCTTTCAGGCGAAGGAAGTAGTCTACCTAGGTTATCGGGTGGACCTCGAAGGTTTGCACCCCGTCACAGAGAAGGTGCGCGCAATTCAACAGGCCTCCGCCCCGACTGACACTTCGCATCTTCGTTCTTTTCTCGGCCTCGTAAACTATTACGGGAAGTTCCTCCCCAATCTGGCAACTACACTTGCCCGTTGCACCTTCTGCTATAGAAGAATCACACCTGGGTTTGGGGTCAGCCGCAAGAAACCGCTTACCGGCAGGTAAAACAACAATTGTCGTCGTCTGGGTTACTAACCCACTATGATCCTGGAAAGCCTTTGCTCATCACGTGTGATGCATCTCCGTATGGTATTGGGGCCGTCCTGTCCCACAAGGTGGAGAACGGGGCCGAGCGGCCGATAGCTTTCACCTCCCGCACATTGACTGCAGGGGAAAATAAGTACATGCAGATCGAGATGGAGGGCCTGGCGGTGGTCTTTGCGGTGAAACGCTTCCACCAGTATGTGTACGGCCGCCACTTCACTGTCGTGACTGACCATAAGCCTCTGCTGGGACTTTTCCGAGAGGATAAGCCAACACCGCCCATTGCTTCCGCACGGATTCAGCGCTGGGCTTTGTTGCTCGCTGCATACGAGTATTCTCTGGAGCACAAACCAGGAACCCAGATAGCGAATGCCGATGCATTGAGCTGATTGCCTTCATCGACCGGCCCCATGTCGACCCCCACGACCGGTGAGGTGGTTGCAATGCTAAATTTTATGGACTCCTTGCCTATCACGGCATCACAGATCCGTGAGTGGACCAAGACGGAGCCAGTCCTGTCAAAGGTTCGACACATAGTCCTGTATGGTGGGCAGCATCGACAGCTCCCAGGCGAGTTGTGGGCATTTTCCTCCAAGCTGTCAGAATTTAGCGTGGAAGACAGTATCCTCTTCTGGGGGACGCATGTGATTGTCCCAGAAAAAGGACAGGAGCTGATACCAAGGGACTTGCACAATGGGCATCCGGGCGTGACCAAGGTGAAAATGTTGGCCCGGAGTTATGTCTGGTGGCCAGGCCTCGACGCCGACATTGAGAAGGTGGCCCAAAACTGCTCCATTTGCCAGGAGCATCAGAAACTTCCATCGGCCGCGCCCCTACATCACTGGGAATGGCCAGGGCGGCCTTGGGCGCGCTTGCATGCGGATTTCGCCGGCCCTTTTCAAGGATCCATGTTCCTTCTATTAATTGATGCCCAGTCTAAATGGCTAGAGGTGCATAAGATGCAGGGAACAACGTCCTGCGCAACAATCGAGAAGATGCATTTGTCTTTCAGTACGCATGGCCTCCCCGAGGTGCTGGTCACGGACAACGTAACTCCGTTCACAAGTGAGGAGTTTGCGAGGTTCATGAAGATGAACGGCATACGCCGTATCCGCACTGCCCCTTACCACCCGGCTTCAAATGGGTTGGCGGAGCGCGCAGTGCAGACATTCAAACGAGGCCTAAAGAAGCAGTCTTCCGGGTCAATGGACACAAGACTGGCTCGCTTTTTGTTTTCGTATAGGACCACGCCCCATGCGGTGACTGGGGTAGCTCCCACAGAACTCCTAATGGGCCGGAGACTTCACACCCTCCTTAGCATGGTTTTCCTGGACATTGGCACAAAGGTACGCCGCACTCAAGAACAGCAGGGACAGGGTTTTTCTCGCCGTTGGCCGATTCGACAGTTTGCGCCCGGTGACCCAGTGTTCGTTTGCAATTTTGCTGGTGGTGCCCAGTGGGTCCCTGGCGTAATCTTTCACCAAACGGGCCCTATATCTTACCAGGTGCAAGCCCAGGGTCATCTCCAGTGCAAGCATGTAGACCACGTTCGGTCCGGAAGACCATCTCTTCCAAAGATTCCCTGTCCCGGAGCTCATTTCTACAGCCACAGAGACCAGAGACAATGGAAAGTATTCCTCACAATCTTCCTCTGCTGCCTCACTCAAAGCCTGCGCAGGCCGTTACAGAACCGTGCGGAGATAGAGACGCCGAGATGACGGAGGCAGCGGACTCCAACTCTGAGATGGAGACACAGGACGCCTCAGAAGGGGAGTCCTCAGGCCCACGGGCCGTGGATGTACAACCGTTACGCCGTTCATCACGGAAGCGCCGGTCTCCGTCTCGTTACCCGCCGCCCGATCCAGCCCCTCATGCAAATGGTGTCTGGCCTGCGGCAAAACGAGTCTGACGTCCTCCTTCGCCAGGTTCTTCGGTGGATTCCTTGGGCTTTGGGGGGGGGGGGGGGAGGTAGGGATGTTATAACTTGCTTGCTTACCACTGGCGGGGGACTAAAGGCAATCCCACAATCCTTTGGGAGTATGAGCATGCACGACAGGCGGTAAGATCTGGAGGGTCTCCTGGCAGGCCATACTACAGAAGGCAATAGCAAACCACCGTGAAGCATAACCATGGACCATTCCAATGGACGTCCATGGTCACCAATGTCCTTCTAGGGTCTGGTACCTGAAGCAGGAAAGAGATAAATGTATTACCCCTGCCAAATATGGCATTGGACACTTGGCATGGTATCTTACTATATTTTCTCAACGTGTCAGACGGAAAACCGACATGTAGCTCTCCAGTTGCACAGCCCAGTTTTCACTCCAGATCATTAGCCTCACTGAGAAAAAAAAATCAGTAGATGGGCTTTATGCCGTTTTTCTGGTGGGACGGGGCCTGATCGAGCCAGCAAGGCTGGGTCCACTGAGATCAGGGTGCCATCTTTAAAGGGCGCCCCAATCAGAACTGAGGATCAGCGTTCCCTAACCCCCTCCCGACCCTACGACCGCGGAGGCATCGCTGCTGCTCCTTCCCCCTCTCGGCACAATCGTCGGGGGCTCTTCTCCCCCCCATTGCCCGCTCTCCCCCACCAATGCCTGCACGTTTCCCCTTCAATGCCCTTAGTGCTCCCTCCCACCACACAGAACAAAATGCCCCCCCAACCATCATTGTCTTCAAGACAGAGATAGATAGGTTCTTAGTGACGGGCCTCCAGCAATGGCTGCAGGTAGGGGATATGCGGCACGGCGTACTCTCCGTGTTCGCCGTTTTTCGGGGCCCGGAGAATTGGGGAGCCGCCACCGATCCCTATTCCGTGCGCGGAAATGGATTCTCCGCTCTGGCGCCGGGCACGATTTCGGCATCGGGGTGCGGACAATCCAGCCCCCTTTCTCTTCCCAAACATTTTTTCACCCTCATTTCCAATAACAGGAATGTTATTTTTAGGATTATACAAAAGTCAACCATTGAATATAGGCGATGTGTCCACAGGGTTTGGTTGAAAGCTGTGAAATTCCAGCAATCAATCTTTTAAAGAAGATTATTTCAATCCAATGAGACTTTCACTTGCAAAATGCATGACCTCATCTGTGTTGTGTGATGCTGCTTCGGATAACACAGGCTGCTACTTGATGCAGTCTTAACTAAAGGATGCTCCGGACTCTGAAATGAGTTCAACGTGTTTATTGAACGATTTACACAGTTCTCAAATGAGTTCGACTCTCTGCTAATCTAACTGTAGTAACTCAGTCTAACTGTACCAGCTTGCTCTAAGCCATGTGCTGGGGTGTGATGCTGCTGATCAACCCTGTCTAACTCTCTAGATGTCTGTCTGTGGAAAGAGGCCGGGTGTGAGTGCCTCATCCCTTTTAAAGTGTTTATGTCATGCCCCCTTGTGGTGATGCCACCTCTGAGTGTCCTGGCTGCCCATTGGTTGTGTCCTATTCTGAGTGTTCATTGATTGCATGTTTGCATATCATGACATCTCCCCCCTTTTTTTTAATGTATATACATGTGAATATGTCTGTCTAATGTTGCTGACTGAGGAATACAGAACAGAACAAACAAAACAAATGCTGATAAAGTCCAGTCCAGTCTCTGAGTCTTGCGTCTGATCCTCGTCGACCGCTGGAGAGGTGGTGGAGGGGATGACGGTGTCTTGACAGGCGAGTGGGAGGCACGACTGGTGGCCTTGTGGGTCGAGGTGTCTGGAGGTGGCAATTTGACATGTGGAAATGGAGGGGAAAGTGGTTGTGGGCAAGCAACTTTTCGCAGTGCCCTTCGATTCCTTTGCACAATGGAGCCTTCAGCCATACGTATGACATAGGATCTGGGCACGGCCTGTCGAACAACGACAGCCGGAGCAGACCACCCACCATCCGGTATCTTGATCCTGACTGTGTCTGCCGGGGATAGCACGTCCAGATCGGTGACATGTGCATCAGCCCTGTTTCTGGCTGACGCGAAGCTGCTGCATCTTCTGCAGCACTGGGAGGTGATCAAGATTGGGCAGGTGTATGGCTGGAAGTGTCGTCCGCAGGCCCCTGTTCATCAGCAGTTGAGCTGGCGACATGCCAGTGGACAAGGGAGTCGCCCGGTACGCAAGTAGGGCAAGGTGTATGTCGGAAGCGGAGTCCGAGGCCTTGCGGATGAGCTGCTTAACGATGTGCACCCCTTTTTTGACTTTGCCATTGGACTGCGGATAGTGCAGACTGGAGGTGACATGCCTGAAATTGTAAGTCTTGGCAAACCTGGACCATTCTCGACTGTGGAAGCACGGGCCATTGTCGCTCATGACTGTGTTCGGGGTGCCATGCCGCGAGAATATCTCTTTACACGTTTTGATGACGGTCCGTGAGGTGAGGTCTGGCAGCTTCAGCACCTCAGGATAGTTTGAAAAGTAATCAATGATTAATATATAGTCGCGCCATTCGCATGGAATAGGTCAATGCCAACCTTGGACCACGGAGAGGTCTCTAGGTCATGTGGTTGGAGCGTCTCCTTGCTCTGCGCTGGTTGGAACCTCTGACAGCGTTTGCAGTTCAGGACCATGTCCGTGATGTCCTGGTTGATGCCGGGCCAGTAGACAGCTTGCCGGGCCCAGCGTCTGCACTTTTCTACGTCCAGGTGTCCCTCATGAATCTGCCGCAGCACCATGCTCTGGAGACGTAGCGGGATGACTATCCTGTCCAGCTTGAGCAGGATGCCATCGATCAGCGTCAGGCCGTCCTTGACGTTGTAGAATTGAGGGCATTGCCCTTTCTGCCAGCCATTGCTGAGGTTGTGGATGACTCGCTGCAACAGGGGGTCTTTGGCCGTCTCTTCTCGGATGATAACGATCTTCTCATCTGTTGCCGGGAGAGTGCTTGCACACAGTTGTACCTGCAATTCAATGTGCTGGATGATCTCCAGTGGTTCACTGGGTGAGTTGATGGAGTGGGACAATGCATCGGCGATGATGAGCTCCTTGCCAGGTGTGTACACCAAATTGAAATCATACCTCCGGAGTTTGAGCAGAATTCTCTGCAAACGAGGCGTCATGTCGTTCAGGTCCTTTTGGATGATGTGGACCAGAGGCCTATGATCCGTCTCAACAGTAAATGTTGGCAAGCCGTAGACATAATCATGAAATTTGAGGATGTCGGTGAGAAGACCTAAACACTCCTTCTCAATCTGCGCATATCTGGTCTCAGTGGGTGTCATTTCCCGTGACGGGTATGCTACTGGTACCCAGGATGACGTGTCGTCTCTTTGAAGCAACACCGCCCCAATGCCATCCTGACTCGCATCTGTGGATATCTTGGACTCTCGAACTGGGTCAAAGAATGCAAGGACGGGTGCAGTGGTGAGCTTGGCTTTCAGCTCCAGCCACTCTGCTCGGTGCTCCTCCTTCCACTCAAAGGTGGTTGATTTTTTCACCAGGTTGTGTAGGGCTGTGGTGTATGTGGCCAAATTTGGAATGCACTTGCCAAGGAGATTGACCATTCCCACGAAGCGCAGTATTGCCTTCTTGTCCTCGGGGACTTTCATTGCCTCGATGGCAATTTTGTCTGTGTCCAGGCGCACACCGTGTTGCGAAATCTGATCGCCCAGGAACTTCAGCGTGGATGTCCCAAAACAGCACTTGGACCTGTTTAGCTTGAGGCCAAGTTCATTTATGCGTCGGAATATTTTCTTGAGTCACGACACATGTTCCTCTGGGGTTGTGGACCAGATTATGAAATCGTCAAAGTAGACACGAACCCCTTCTATTTCTTCCATCATCTGTTCCATGATGCGATGGAAAATCTCTGATGCCGAGATGATGCCAAATGGCATTTGGTTGTAGCAGAATCTGCCAAAAGGTGTGTTGCTGGTGCACAGCCTTCTGCGGGATTCTTCAAGTTGGATTTGCCAAAAGCCTTGGGATGCGTCCAATTTTGTGAAGAAGCCTGCTTGTGCCATCTCACTCGTGATTTCTTCCCTCTTCGGGATGGGGTAATGTTCCCGCATAATGTTTTTGTTTAGATCCTTGGGGTCAATGCAGATGTGTAGGTCCCCCGAAGGCTTCTTTACGCACACCATCGAGCTGACCCAGTCGGTTGGTTCAGTGACCTTGGAGATGATGCCTTTTTGTTGTAGACTCGTGAGCTCTGTCTTCAGGCGCTCTCTCAGTGGAGCAGGGACACAATGTGGTGCGTGGACCACTGGCTTGGCATCAGGCCGCAGCAGAATCTTGTACTCGTATGGCAGCGTGCCCATCCCACTAAATACATCTGGGTACTGGGCGAGGATGTCGTCGATGCCGGCCTGAAGATCCGAATGGGACGGCGTCGTGGTGTAGACCCTTTGAATGAGGTTCAGTTGCTTGCAGGCGTGTGTACCTAGCAGGGGCGCCCTGTCTGGTTTAACAATCTCAAAGCGTAAGCTTGCTTGTGTGTGTCGGCTGGACACCTGCAGATGGCAGGACCCCAGTGCCTTGATTGCATTTCCATTGTAGTCCAGGAGTTTGCAGGCAGCTGGAAGGATTGTGGGGGGCTCCTTGATTCTCTTGAAGTCCACCTGCAAAATCAGGTTGGCGGAGGCACCTGTGTCCAGTTTGAACTGGATGGGGCAGTGGTTGACCTTCGTCACCCTCGGAATCCACGGCCAGGATTGATTGGACTCGCGATGTGTCCAGTTTGGCGTATTCACACTCCGTAATAATGCCCACTCGGTAAGTGTTGTCCAGGTATTCATCATCTGGATCCGTCGCACTGCCTGGATCAGAGTCATGCATTCGGTGTTGCACACTTCTGATGTGCCGCTGTCTGAATTGGGAGCGCTGGTCTGCACAGGGCTGCATAGTGGTTTGGTTTCCCACAGTTTAAACAGCGTCTGCCTCTTGCAGGGCAGTTTTTCAAAAATGGGCGGTGTCGCTGTTCGTACACATCATGACGTCGGCGTCATGACGCTCAGTGCATCGTTGCCCATGCGCGGTGCAGTTCTCGGACATCTGCACCTGCGCAGTGCGGTTTTCGGCCGCTTTGTGTTCCCGATCGCTTTGCGCATGCGTCGGGCCCCGGGAAGAGCGCGCAAAATGGCCGCTTTCGTCAATGTGGAGGTGCTGCATCCGGGAGATGGCCTGAACACTCTCCACCTCGTGGGAGGCTTGTTTTTCACTTTCTGCCGTTTTGTACTGTGAATAGCGATTTTTAGAGTGCTCATGCACAGTACACGTTTCAATCGTGACTGGCAGGGTCATGTGCTTGATTTTCAACAATTGCTCTCGCAGAGGATCAGAGTGGACTCCAAAAACGTTTTGGTCTCTGATCATGGAGTCAGTGATGTCACCGAAGTTGCAGGATTGCGCTAGCAGTCTAAGGTTAGTTAGATAGGAGTTGAAGGATTCGTCTTTACCTTGCATCCTCTGCTTGAAGATGTAGCGCTCGAAAATTTTGTTGGTGTCCACCTCGCAGTGGCTGTCGAATTTGTCCAGGATGGTTTGGTACTTCGTTTTGTCCTGCCCTTCGGAAAAGTGAAAGGAGTTGAAGATCTCTATCGCATGGTCACCCGCAGTGGTGAGTAGAAGAGTTATCTTCCGAGCATCGGTCACACCACTGCGGTCGGATGCTTCCACGTATAGTTGAAATTTCTGCTTGAATGGTCGCCAGTGGGCACTAAGATTGCTGGTGGTCCTGAGCTGATGAGGAGCCTGAATCTTGTCCATTGTGCCTGTATGCAGTAGCTGGTTGTCACGGATCTTGCTGAGTTGAACTAAATAGATTGAACAGTCACTCCTGGTATCATGTTGTGTTATGCTGCTTCGGATAACACAGGCTGCCACTAGATGCAGTCTTAACTAAAGGATGCTCCAGACTCTGAAATGAGTTCAACGTGTTTATTGAACTATTAACACAGTTCTCAAATGAGTTTGACTCTCTGCTAATCTAACTGTAGTAACTCAGTCGATTTGTACCAGCCTGCTCTAAGCCACGTGCTGGGGTGTGATGCTACTGATCAACCCTGTCTATCTCTCAGATGTCTGTCTGTGGAAAGAGGCAGGGTGTGAGTGCCTCATCCCGTTCATAGTGTTTCTGTCATGCTCCCTTGTGGTGATGCCACCTCTGAGTGTCCTGACTGCCCATTGGTTGTGTCCTATTCTGAGTGTTCATTGGTTGCATGTTTGCATATCATGACAATCTTGACCATTGATGTTTACGCCTCAGACAATTGTTGCAGTGAATTAACAATTTACACCCGCCAACATTGAAGCAGCCAGCCACCACCTTTCCAAAATCCACCCTCTGATACTGAAAACTAGGAAGCAAAACCGTTCAACTGGGACCTTTACTGCATTTGATGTTTGTCAGGTTATTTGAGGTGAGGATATTAAGCCCACAGAAAAAGTTAAGTGTCTGCTAGGGCATGAGAAACCAGGGAATGGCTTCAGGCATTTGAAAGCAATATTGATCTAAGAATCACACAAAATAATCCCACCAAAATCTGAGTTGAAAGAATTGAAAATGGAATGTGCCGATGAGAGTGCCGTAACTGATCAAGGACCATCACTTAAGTTCCTCCCAGGACTGAATTCCCTGGTGAAATGGGAAAGAGAGGCCAACATTTTTTTTTTTTAAAACCTTTGGGATAGAATTCCCACTGGGATTCCTGGATTTCTCACTGTAGTTTAAGTGGATTATTAATGGAAGGATGGCACATTTATCCCAGGATTTCTGTCTATTTTCTAATGAAGCTCTGGTGATAGATCGGGAGAATGTCTGCTGACATTTCAGCTGATTGTTGTCTTTTCCAAGAGGCACAACTTCCTAACGGAGCTTTGGACGAGGGCTGTGTGAGCATGGTTGGTGCATTTTACACCCGTTAGTATGCCTTACCAGCTTGTCCTGAATATAGTGTCTGTTCGTTTAGATTACATCTGTGAAGTGATCTTTCTGAACAATTCCAGCCACTTGTGCCTGGAAAGGGTTAACTCTTGGGCGAATGCCAAGCACATGTTGGTGTGTGGCTTTGCGTTCGGACAACACCATCAATTGCCGAAGCAACCGAAAGAATGCTGTGACCCTGAGCACTGTAACAGTTGATGTCTTATTTTACTTTGCTCAGTTAGGAAGCTTGATGTTAATCCTTTTAAAATTTCAGGCAACTCTATCCAATAAAATACCTTTTTTTTTGTTCTTTTCCACCTCCATCCACAGCCCCCCCCCCCTTCCTCCCCCCCACCCACCCCAAATTAACCTCAACCAGTCAGTTCAGTGACATAGTAGAGCACGTCCCGCTGGGACAGTTTTGTTCACCTTCCCACAGTTCAATCAAAAACAGCTTAGTGAAATAATGGCTGCTTAAGTGTGATCATGTAATTTCCTTTCGAAGCATTGGGAGGAATCAGCAGAAAGCCATGAGAGTGCAGATTGAATTATTAACTCCGATTTTGCTGACCTTTGCCTTTAGAAAACACATATTTCCCTGGGTGAAGAGTCCTGAAAGAAGAAGACGAAGACTTGCATCATGGCTTTCATCTTATTTTTTGTTTTTTTAATTTAAATTTAAAGTGCCCTATTTGGGTTTTTTTCCAATTAAGGGGCAATTTATTGCGGCCCATCTTTGTGTTGTGGGGGTAAAACCCACGCAGACACGATGGGATTGTGCAAACTCCACACGGACAGTGACCCGGGACCGGGATCGAACCCGTGTCCTTGGCGCCATGAGGCAGCAGTGCTAACCACTGCGCCACTGTGCCGCCCGGCTTTCACCTTATTTTTAACCCGATACCTGCAGTGCGACTGGACGCTGCTGGGTAGGCGATAGGAGCAGAAACCTTGTGGCTTCCTGTCTGAGACTTTCCCAGACTGTGTGGTCCTGTTTGTGTCTGGAATGGGCCTACTAAACATGTGGGGAGTTTGGGATGTCTTGCGGGGCGGGGGACGGGGGAGAGAGGGTATTGTTGGAAGGAAAGTTGGTCCATATGTGCTGCTCAGTTTTAACATCACTGTGCACGTCTGTTTTCCCTCACCCTCTCCGGAAGCCAGTCTAATTGGCAGGGTGGTCGCTTGTTCAGACCGTGAATGCCCCTTAAGATGCCCTAGGTCATGGGAAAGTGGCAGGGAAACTGCAGCTGGGTTAGTGTGAGTGGGGGTGGGGGAGGGGGCACTGTGTCTGGGTGGGGAAGGGTGTGTTCCTGAGGAGTGGTGTCAAATCCTTGTGGGAAAAGGGGATGATGGTGCCAATCCTGGGGATGACTGGGCAGAGCTGAGGTCGTTGGGGGAACAGGGCTGTTCCGATTTCAGGGTATGGGTAGTTTGACTTTGAACAGGGAAGCAGATAGGCCCCTGATTCCCTGAGCCCACAAGCAGTGCTGTAAAGTCACTTGCCTCTTCTACAAAGCAGTCCTTACCTTTCTTCAGCTTCGGGGTTTTCCGAGGCGAGAGAAACAGGGATACATTTCAAAGACAGGTTAAAAATGGAATACATTGTCTCATTATGAGAGTTATATGCCCAACCCATCTCCTGGGAGCAGTTCCTGTTGCAGATAGTCTCAGGCTGCGGGACCAGAGCTACATGGTACATGGCAGAAGCTAAAACTGTTGTCCTTGGTGAAGAGAAGGGTAAAAGGAGATTTGATAGACATGCTCAAAATCATGAGGGTCTCAACAGAGTAGGTAGGGAGAAGCTATTCCCAGAGTGAGGAGACGCCGATTTAAGGTGAAACATAGAAACATAGACAATAGGAGCAGGAGTATACCATTTGGCCCTTCAAGCCGGCTCCATCATTCATTCTGATCATGGCTGATCATCCAACTCAGTAATCTGTTCCCACTTTCTTCTCATATCCTTTGATCCCTTTTAGCCCCAAGTGCTATATCTAACTCCTTGTGGTTGCAAATTCCACGTGTCTATAACTCCCTGTTTTCTCTCTACCTCCCTTATTAAAGAGTGAGGTTACATTAGCCTCCAATCTGGAACTGCTCCAGAGTCTATAGAGAAGATGCATCCACTATTTTGAGGGCCATTTCCTTGACTACTCTGGGATGAGTGGCAAAAGAGGCAATGGTGACATGAGGAAGAATCTTTTTCACAGAGTGTGGTTTGGATCGGGAAGGCAGAATCAATCGTGATTTTCAAAAGAAGATCTGATGATGATCTGAAGAGAAATAAATGTGCAGGCCTATGAGGAAAGAGCGGCAGAGCTTTAATAACTGTTGCGGTGAGCAAAAAAGGACACAATGGGATGAATAACCTTGTTCTGCACTGTAATCTTTCTACGAATAGTGGATGACAATTAAACAACTAATGACTCTATGGATGTCTCTATCCTCAATTTTTAATTTTTTTATTTTAGTGTACCCAATTATTTTTTCCAATTAAGGGGCAATTTAGCGTGGCTAATCCACCTATCCTGCACATCTTTTGGATTGTGGGGGCGAAACCCACGCAGACACGGGGAGAATGTGCAAACTCCACACAGACAGTGACCCAGGCCCGGGATCGAACCTGGGACCTCGGCGTTGTGAGGCAACAATGCTAACCACCGTGCCACCGTGCTGCCCTGTCTCTATCCTCAATAATGGCAGAGTCCAACATGTCAATGCAGCAGACAAGGCTGATAGACTTCCCATGTCTCGAGACAGATGAGGCAGACAAAGCACATACTTATGTCTGTTTTCCATAGCTCGTTATTCCTGGAAAAGGTCACTAGACCGAAGGCAGTGTCTGTGGCTTGAGGGGCACCACTCTGCATCAAGTATGGCTGACCAGGTGTCGCTCCCACACCTACTGCCTGCCATGGGCATGTTGGAAGAAATTGCAGAGTGCCAATCCACCAGTTTATTTACATTAAGAACACACCTTCCGTGAACATTGAGTTCAACAGTGGGTCCAAAAACTGGAACTTCAAACTCGATGTGCCAAAAGACCCCCTTAGTCAAAGTTGATATATTTGCAGTAATCTTTACCCAGATATATGGGCTGCATGATCCATCTCGGCCTCCTCCGGAGGTCCCCAGGATCACAGATGCCAGCCTTCAACCAATTAGATTCACTTCGCGTTCTCATGGGAGTGTCCCTTTAAGAAATGTTTTTGTCTTATCACATGGCTTCAGTGATGTCATTGTGTGGGTGGAGCTGGGCTGTGGCTCTGTGGGTTCTACTTTCGCTTTGAGTTTTGGACTGGTTTTGAACTGCATGGGTTGAAAGAAGTGTTCCTTTATCTTCATTTAAAAGCTGTTTCCAGGCGACTTGATAACTTAAAAGAGATAACTGTTTTCTGGAAGGAATTCAAACCTTTTTTTCTTTCTTTTTTTTATAGAAATTTAGAGTACCCAATTCATTTTTTTTCTAATTCAGGGGAAATTTAGCGTGGCCAATCCACCTCGACTGCACATCTTTTGGTTGTGGGGGCGAAACCCCCGCAAACTCGGGGAGAATGTGCAAACTCCACACAGGCAGTGACCCAGAGCCAGGATCGAACCTGGGACCTCGGTGCCATGAGACAGCAGGGCTAACCCACTGCACCACTGTGCCGCCCTAGAAGGAATTCAAACCTGCTGTGTGAGAATGGGAACAGAGTATCACTAACAAGTCTTATATCAGTAAGAGCGCCGTGTGCTGGGCCACACCTTTGAAAAGTGAGGGGGGGGGGGTTCCGGTTTTACTTGGATTTTGTTATTGAATTGGAACAGTTAAGGGGGAATTCATTAAGGGTTATACATAGCTTACTGTAACTGTGTGGGGTATTTATGGTTGTAGTTGATAAAATTCTTACTGTGTGTGTTTATAAAAATGTTAACTAAATTTGTAGAATCAAACTTGTTTTTTGATTAAAAGCGCCCAAGAACTCTGCTGAATAACACCGGAAAGGCAGGATCTTGTGCTCATCGTAACCAATATCAATAAACAGTTAGAGGTCAGGTGAACTCCATAATATACTTTGGAGTTTTCTGTACCCTGGCCCAGCTGTTTAGCACAGGGCTAAATCGCTGGCTTTGAAAGCAGACCAAGGCAGGCCAGCAGCACGGTTCAATTCCCGTACAGCCTCCCGAACAGGCGCTGGGATGTGGCGACTAGGGGCTTTTCACAGTAACTTCATTTGAAGCCTACTTGTGACAATAAGTGATTTTCATTTTCATTTCATATCACGAAATGGTTGAATACATTGGGTGCAGCAAAGATTATTGGCCCTGACAACATCACAGGTAACTTATTTTAAAAAAGAGTCCATTCTGGGCCCGGACCTGATCTCTGGCATGGGAAAAATGCCAGCTTGGCACCTTGGCACTTCCAGCTGGCACCTTGCAGTGCCCATTCCAGCCTTTCCGTGCCACCTGGGCACTCTGGAAGTACCAGGGTAGCACCCAGGTGGCACTGCCATGGTGTCAGGCTGGAAGTGCCAATGTGCCCAGGTGGCACCAGGAGTACCAGGGTGCCAACCTGCCCAGAGACCGACCACTGGGGGGCTTCGAATCACCTGGGAGACCCCCCTCGAGTATCTTTTCGCCCGTTTGTGGGGACCAGTGCTGAACGGCACCCAGTTAGGCTCTCCTTGGTGATGCCGATAGATGCCAGGTGGCCATTCGATCCGGGCGCAGCGTAGTTAAGTGAGCTTTTAAGCTCTTTTAGCTGTGCGAGTCTGGGTCCCGCCCATCCAGATCCAGATCGCAACATCTCGCGAGTTCATGTTAGATCTCACGAGGCATAACGACCATCGGGAATCCTCTTCCAGGATTCCCCGGCCGGGTCCCGGGTGCACTTCTCAGGGGCAGGTGCAGACTCGATGGACCAAATGGCCTCCTTCTGCACTGTAAATTCTATGGTTCTATGATTCTTGCAAGATTCGATGGAAGAGCCTGTCCACCTTCAGACTGGGGTGACAGTGCCAACAGGCCAATGCATTGATGCCAACACTGGTCGGGTGGTGGCTGCGGTGGGTACCTTGGTACAAGATTTCTGTCCTGCACTGCTGCTAGAGCTACTCTGCATGGCTCAGCCACTTGCTGGCATTCATTAGCGTCAATGCCAGGGGAGGTGAGCCATCCTGAGTTCACTCCAGCTACCCCTACCTCTCAAGGAGGCAGCCTGGGTGCTTGGGAACTCACAGGGAGGTTAAACAGGTGCACACCCACCCGCCCAGGTTACCCGTGGCGTGAGCTGCACATCCAAATCCCCTTGTCCTGTCACTGCTTCAGCTTAGACTCCACAGGCCAAGGAGGGTGGAACTGTTGCTCAGCAGGACCCCGAAGGCAGGCCATGGCCCCCAAGTCTCAGCCCTCCACAGGATTCTTCTAAAGTCACCACAGACAACAGGGCAAGGCAGACAGCAGGCTGCCTCCACCTCCGCTGTGGATGTTAGGGATGCAGCGAGACATAGCGACAAGGTGACAGATGGTTAAGAAGTTGTAGTTGCTCAGCGTGGACATGGTTGTTAATCACTGGTACATCATGTTCACTTCTGTAAATAAACTCCCACTAATTTCACTCTTTCTTTAGCTCGTTGTTATGATGAGCTGTGTTTTTGTCAGTCTAAAGAGAAAACTTGATTCCTGCACAATAGAGGCAGGACTCAGTCCGGGGCCTCCTCCCTGTGCTTTGTTCAACCTTCCCAGCAAATTGATGGCGTTCCTTCACAGTGACTGAACACATCAGTCATGCCGATATCTCATTGGCAGTCAGAATGTACTAGGCTGTCGACAGAGTTCAGTCATTCTCCCTGTTGCTTTCAGCACCTTTGAGTTGCAGCTGTTACAAGTCCCCCCGCCCCCCCATCCCATCAGCTTCTGTCTCCGGTGACACTGAGTTCCTCAAGGGTTCAGGTTATGAAGGATGCCATAGGATCAGGAGAAGTTAAACGTTCCCCACAGCATCGCCATGTCATTGAGTTTGAATGAGCTGCCATCAACCAAACAGAGGTCAGACCTTATGGGCGGCACAGTAGCACAGTGGTTAGCACCACACTCCTGTGCATGGCACCCTCAGCCCGTGCTGCCTCACCTGCCCCTCCACCCTCCCCACTCCGCCACGGGCACTGCAACGACTGCCGCAGGCTTCCTTTTCGATTTCCCCATTCCTTCTCTCCAGCCCGACATTGAAACCCATGCCCTGGTACCACAAGGCAGCCTCGAATAGGTTTGCTGTGCGGACTTGCCTGTAAACACCCTGCCCGACCTCCCCCCACCCCCCACCCCCGCGCTCCCCCCCCCCCCCCCCTCCAGGACGTGGGGCTACTTTGCCAGCTTGAATCCACTCAATGAGCGCCCCTCAGAATTCTACTCGCCAGATACACGCCTCCTGAAACCAGTCGTATATCGCGCCGTTCTGTCATTACACCGCCGTGGAAGTTTTATTTGATGTGAAACTATGATTCTGGCAAATGGGCCCGATAAGGATATGCTAATGTATTAAAATGGTGTTCATAGAATCATAGAATTTACAGTGCAGAAGGAGGCCATTCGGCCCATCGAGTCTGCACTGACCCTTGGAAAGAGCACCCTACCCAAGCCCTCACTTGCACCCGATTCCGGTAACATAGTAACCCCACCCAATCTTTTTGGATATTAAGGGCAATTTAGCATGGCCGATCCACCGAGGAAACCGGAGCACCCGGAGGAAACCCACGCAGACAGAGGGAGAACGTTGGATGGTGGGAATCATCGCGCCCCACTGACGGGGGGGAGGGGGAGTGATCATGTCTTGCATTTACGACGCCAGGAAATGCGTCTTGGACCTTCTTGCGATATTTTCCACTTTGCGCCGCCAAACCCACCCACCCCTGCGAACAGGAGCGGAAAATCCCAGCCCATTAATGTTTAAAAAAAAGGAAAGTGAGGGGACTGAAAGTCCTTAAAAAGCTGCACTCATTGGTATTTAACAAGGTTACTTCAGCTGCAAACAGCTGGCGGAGTGAAACCGTGCCAATAAGTTCAAGTTGCTGGGAGATAAGAGAGGATTCCCATTAAAATTGATTGATCAGGCACCTACATCACCAAACAGTTATAAAACAAATAGCTCCCGAATTGTACTCTGTACAGCAACACAATTGGGAAGTTTGAATGAGCAGATCAGGACTGGTTCATTCAATACAGGAAGCAGGATATCTTGGATCAACAAAGCGTGACAAAGCAACAGAGAGATGGGATACCATCGAAAGTTTTAGACACCTCGGAGACTACGACAAATCCTGGGGCAAGGAACTGTTCAGATTGTTACGACACTCTGGGCTAGTGCACGGTCAATTGCAGCCCCACTTGACCCGGAGTCACAACACAAGCGAATTAACCAATAATTCTTTGAAAAATATCCAAGGTCCTCAGCCCCTTGGCTACCCAATAATCACAGTCACCAGGTTTGTAAGTTGAAACACAATTACTGTTTATTTACAACAAGAACTATGATGAAATATGCATCAAATACAACTGGTTAACTATTATCGAATTCCTAATTCACCAGATGGTGGTTTTCAGCACCTTACTCCTCTTCAAACCTTACTTTCAGTTTGAGTCGTTTACTGTAGGTTCATTCAGGCCTTGGTTGTCTCAGAAATACAGCACTCACAGCCTTTCTGGAGAGAGAGAGAGAGAGAGAGAGAGAGAGAGTCCTGGTCATTGCTTGCAGCCTGTAATGGTTTTCCCATAGATGCATTCAGATTTTATGCAGCTTCAGGAATACAGCACACATAGCCTTTCTGGATAAACCACGGAGGGGAGAGAGAGAGTTCTTGTTTGGTTCCAGGAACCAAATTGAAATTGCTTGGGACTCTGAAAATCAATCCACTGGGACAGGATCCAATCTCCACCTGCTACCGGGCAGAGTACGGCCTTTTGGGCCAATTCGTTGGCCCCCAGCCAATTAATCAAACTGAGTCCCAGCCTATCTCTGTCTCTGGTGCCACAATGTAAGAAGCTCCTGTTCAAACTAACAGAAACCAGCAGACTGTTCCCTCCTGTAACGTCTGAATTCCTCATTCTCCCTGCTGCTTGGCTTGAAGATACATCTTCATTCATCATCCGTGGATCAAAAATGATAACTGCAAAATAAAAGAAAGAGGAAGTAAGGGAATAAACTGGAAGGACCCCAACAAGATGAGACTGGAGGAGCCACAGTCTCAGGATACAGGGTGGGCCATTTAGGACTGAGGCCAGGAGAAATCTCTTCACTCAGAGGATAGTGAACCTGAGGAATTCTCTACCACAGAGGCTGTGGAGACTGAATATATCTGAGGCAGAAATAGAAAGGCTCTGAAGGTGTTAAGGGGCAGGGGGAGAGCGCTGGAGTATGTTATTGAGATAGAGGGTCAGCCATGATCATATTGAATGGCGGAGCAGGTTCCACGCACTGACTGGCCGACTCCCGCCCCTATTTTCTGTTTCTTCTTAATTGGATTATAGAATCATAGAATGTACAGTGCAGCAGGAGGCTATTCGGCCCATCGAGGGTGCACCGGCCCTTACAAAGAGAACCCTACTCAAGCCCACGTATCTACCCTATCCCCGTAACCCAGTCACCCCCACATAACCTTTTTGGACACTAAGGGCAATTTATCACGGCCAATCCACCTAACCCGCACATCTTTGGACTGTGGGAGGAAACCGGAGCACCCGGAGGAAACCCACGCAGACACGGGGAGAACGTACAGACTCCGCACAGACAGTGACCCAAGCCGGGAATCGAACCTGGGACCCTGGAGCAGTGAAGCAACTGTGATAATCACTATGCTCCCGTGCTCCCCACCTGGTACAACCCACCTCCTTACAGAAAGGTAAAACGGGCAATGGGAAAGATTTAAACTAAAAAGTTAAGCACTAATATGCAAAGAATAGGGTCGCGATTCTCCGACCCCCCGCCGGGTCAGAGAATCCCGGGGTGGGGGGCAGCGTGAATCTCACCCCACCGCTCCGACGTCAGCTGCCGTATTCTCCGGCGCCGGTTTTCAAGCGGGGGCGGGGATTACACCACGCCGGTCGGGGGCCGTTGGCAGCGGCCCCCCCGGCAATTCTCTGGGCCCCGATGGGCCGAGCGGCCGTCCGTTTTCGGCCAGTCCCGCCGGCGTGAAATGGACATGGTCCCTCACGGTGGGACCTGGATGGTAGGCCGGCTGGTGCGGTCCTCGGGGGACTGTGGTCTGGCCCGCGGTCAGGGCCCACCGATCTGCGGGCGGGCCTGTGCTGTGGGGGCTCCGCCACGGCCAGCGCGGAGAAGACACCCCCTGCGTATGCGCAAGAATACGTCGGCTGGTCTGCGCATGTGCGGAACCACGCCGGCGGTCCTGCGCATGCGCTAACACGCGGCGGGTTCCGCAACTTCCGGTTGGCCCGACGCCGGAGTGGTTCACGCCGTTCTTGGCGCCGGCGTCGGGCCAATTCGCCAATTGCGGGAGAATCCCGCCCCATATCAAGATCAGCTGAACAAGGGAGCGCCGTGACGCGTAGGCTTAACTTTGTGAAGTTGGAAATATATGATGCTGGAACTTGAAGCTGGTGTGACAGCCAAGGACTGTCAAGTAATGAGGATGTTGGACTCACCTGTGATGAGAAGAAGCACATCATAAAAGGGTTTGGGGTGCTCAGGAAGGGAGGACAAGACAAGGGGAGAGATGATCCTTATAGGTCAGGCATACCTGAGGGGTAAACGATAAAGCCCTGGAATAATTTTCACTATAAGGCCATAAAATGTGAAATAGAGCCAACACTGGAAATCTGAAAGAAAATCAGAAAATGCTGGAAATGCAGCTCGGTCAGGGTCTGTGGAGAGAAAAACAGGTTGAATTTTTCGCCTTTCGGACTCGCTCATTTGTCGGAACCGGAAGTGGACAGGAAACGCTTTCCCAGCTGCGGTCAGCCCCGGAGCGCAGCTCCACGCTGGCTGACCAATTAATGGCCATCCAGCAGGACACGCGCTCTGTGAAAGGCTGAGTGCTGCTGGGGAGGGTGGGACAAGGGTGGGCGCCAGGAACAGGGAGGGTGGGGGCTGGCATTTCTAATGTGTCCCCTCAAGGTGACAGTGGCTGTGGACCTGTCACGGGGAGTTGGTGACCAGTCAAAAATAAATATCAGCTGGAAAACTATGTCATGAGTGTCTCGGCAGCACAATTATACACAGACCTCAATCCCCAGACACATTTATCCATTTTATTTCAGTCCTGCCAGTTCATCCCACCCTGGATCGGATTTCTAGCTAAAACGTCAAGGCCACCTGGCCAATTGGCCCGCTCGCTAACCATAACGGCAGACGGGTCAAGTAAAGTTGCATTCAGTTGGCCCGGTAATGGGTTAAATTGCTGCTTGGTTATCAGTGGGTGCGTTTCCGACTCTTGCGAGTGCCCGCCCACTGAAATATTAAACGATGATGTCAGGATGTGTACCTGATGATTGAATGCACTTCTGGGTCAGGCACATGCTCGTCCAAACAGTGGAGAATTCTGGCCAGAGTTGAAGTTTTGAGTCCATGTAACTCTTCTTCAGAGCTGAAGAGAGTCAGAGATATGACGGATTATACAGTGAGGGGTGGGGGTGGGGGGGGGGGGGGGGGGGGGGGGGGAAGGTGAAGCGGGGGGCGGGGGTGGTGTGGAACAGAATTGAAGGCCAGGGTTAGTTTGGAGGTCAGGAAAGATTGATAAAGGGAGTGTTAATGGTAACATTAAAGACTAAAGAAGGTGCTAATAGTGGCATAAAAGCAAGATAACAGAATTTGTTAATAGCAGAACATTGGTCAGCGCCCTGGGAAAGCAAAGCAAGTTACAGATGGCCCAATGGGGGCCGGGGTTGGGAACAAAAATCAAAATGGGGGAGAGTAGGAGATTACAAGTTGGTCTGGATGGAAATATATGGGACGGGAGTCTCCTAGCCCAGGGCGGGCCCTTTGCCGCCCCGCGCGCAAAGCGGCGAATCGGCGCCATTGGCGCCGGCGCGTTTGGCACGGCACCGGTCGCGGGCCGCGGCCAGGCCGCCGATTCTCCAGCGTGGATGGGCCGAGCGGCCGCTCTAAAAAGGCAGAGTCCCGCCGGCGCCGTCCACACCTGGTCGCAGCCGGCGCGAACTCTGCGCGCAGGGTCGGTGGGGGCGGCCTGTGCGGGTGGGAGGGGGGCTTCGACCCCGGACGGGGGGGGGGGGGGGGGGGGGCCTCCGATGGGGCCTGGCCCGGCCTCTCGCTTCCCGGGCCTATTTTCTTACGCGCCAGCCCCTGAACTCCCGCGCCATGTTGCGTCGGGGCCGGCACGTTGAGGGAGGCCACCACGTATGTGCGTGTTGGCGTCGGCGCCACTATGCATGCGCGGATCCCACGGCGTATAGTTCGCGCCCGGATGGGAGGCTGGAGCGGTGTAGGGGCCAGAATCGGTACTCCCAGTGGCCCGTTCACGCCGCCTTGAAACGCAACGGCGTTTCCGACGGCGTGGACACTCTGCCGCCGAATGGGAGAATCCCTCCCATGGGGCGCCAGGAAAGCAAAGGGGCTCGTGATTGACCACCTGATGAAAACAAATGGACATCTTAGGACGAAATAAAACATTTCTGTGCAAAGGGTAAGGTACCATAACGAACACCATAACAACTGGAAATGTTTAAAATAGTCTAAAATCTAAGCTAGTGAATACAGTGCATGGCTGCTCTTTGATCTAACTTGCCAGAGATGCCATGAGAATTAACTCACATTTACACCTGATAATGCTAAGTGACCCAGATAGTGGATTGGGAATAGAAGTAGTGACACCCAGGAAAAAACAATCATAGCATGATTAAATGTGACATTATTTGGGATAAGTCAGTGGCAGAAAGTAATACTGAGGTGTATAACTGTAAAGGGTCAACTGTAAGGCAGAGAAGGACATGCTAAAGTAGATTGATTGGGGCTGGCAGCAATCTCGAAAACTTCAGCTGAGGACAAATGGAATAGCTTTAAGGACACACATATACAGCATGCACGATACTACATATTAATGGATCGGAAGCACAGATTAAGAAGAAAATATATCTTTAATGGATTAATAAAACAATAAAGAGTGAAATAAGTTGAAAAGAACAACTCTACAGAACCTGAGTAGAAAGTTAGAAAACCGGTTAACAGTTGGGGATTTTACAATAATCCAATATTTTTTTTAAATATAAATTTAGAGTACCCAATTCATTTTTTCCAATTTAAGGGGCAATTTAGCCTGTTCAATCCACCTACCCTGCACATTTTTGGGTTGTGGGGGCGAAACCCACGCAAACACGGGGAGAATGTGCAAACTCCACATGGACAGTGACTGAGAGCCAGAATCGAACCTGAGACCTCGGCGCCGTGAGACTGCAGTGCTAACCCACTGCGCCACCGTGCTGCCCTTACAATAATCCAATATGTCTTTATCCGACACAAGTGGTAGCTTACCCTTTCCTCTAACAGGATTCAAATGATCAAACTGCCATGGTGGGATTCGAACTCAAGTTCAACGTTCCCAAATGGAATGTATGAAATGCTAACAGCCATCATCAGTGAATAACTGCAGGTGAGGGGAGGTCAAGTTGCAGTTTTTTAAATTTAGAGTACCCGATTTTGTTAAGGGGCAATTAGCGTGGCCAATCCACCTGCCCTGCACCTTTTTGGGTTGTGGGGGTGAGATCCATGCAAACATGGGGAGAATGTGCAAACTCCACACGGACAGTGACCCGGGGCCGGGATCGAACCCGGGTCCTCAGCTCCTTGAGGTACCAGTGCTAACCACTGCGCCACCGTGCTGTCAAAGTTTCATAGAATTCATAGATTCCCTACAGTGCAGAAGGTGCCCATTTGGCCCATCGAGTCTGCACCGACCCTCTCAAAGTATCCTACCTAGGCCCATGTCTCCACCCTATTCCCATGATCCCACCTAACCTTTTGGACAATTTAGCATGGTCGGTCCACCAAACCCACACATCTTTGGACTGTGGGAGGAAACATGAGCACCCGGAGGAAACTCACCTAGACACGGGGAGAAAGTGCAAACTCCACACAGTCACCCGAGGTTGGAATCAAACCCGGGTCCCTTGCGCTGTGAGGCAGCAGTGCTAACCACTGTGCCACCAGACTAATAAAGGTAGGTTCTCTTGTCAAAGAGTTAGTAATATCTTCCGTAGTCATCGAGTTAGATAAGTGAAGACAAAGGGAGGGGGGGAAATGGTGCCCTTTACACTCAATTTGCTGGATGAAAAGTAAGTGTTGCGGGTCAAAAATGATCAGGTGCAATATCCTGCACCGGACACCTCAGATCTGAGCGACGAATCAAATGCCCCAACCTGAAACAAGAATTAGGGCCTTGAATATGCTAATCAGTGGTCCCACACCTGGCTTTGTTTGTTTGGTTTGTTTCTTGTCACGTGTACCAAGCTACAGTGAAAAGTATTTTTCTGCGAACAGCTGAACAGATCATTAAGTACTTGAAAAGAAAATACATAATAGGGCAACACAAGGTACACAATGTAACTACATAACACCGGCATTGGGTGAAGCATACGGGGGTGTAGTGTTAATGAGGACCTCAACAGCAAGTTCTGCAGTTTTTGCAGGTCTGCAGTGAACTAACCAACGGCCCTTCAAGTTACCATGGGAGACTGCTGAAGAAAAGACCAGTTGTTTTTGAAATGTTCCTTAATGAAAGGGGAGCAGGATTGTACTCCAATCTGTGTTCGCTTCCCTCCCTTGTGCCGTTTTCCCACAGCCAACATCCCAAGTCTTCGCTGGTGGTGCCGGCTGACTTTTCCAGGGTCCCGGCCTGCAAGCTACATCAGGTGCTTGACCGCCATGTCGATGGTGCCCGCGTGAGCCTTGAGCCTCCATTATCAGGCATGCGCGGCAGGGTTGGCACCCATTTAAAGAGCAATTTCTGGTCCGGGGCCTAATCTCTCTGGAGCATTTCAAAGCGCAGTGAGTCAGATGTGGATTTGGAGAGTTTGGAGTTTCTTTGGGACGGATGTGTCCGACTGGCCACATTGTCTCTGGCATTTGTACTTCTCTCTGTAATCCTGGTCAAAGGCAAATGACCGGTCAACACGAGAGGCCTTTAGTTGGTGCTTGCGGCTGAATGGCTCAACTCATTTAAAAGGTACCTGGATCTGTCTCTTAAAGTGCTGTAACCTGTGAGGCCACGAGCCAGATGCTGGAAAGTGGGATTAAACTGAGCGGATATTTATTCTTCCTTTTTTTGGCCGGCGTGGATACGATGGGCTGATGGCCTCATTCTGCACCGTAACTCTCCAGTTGTTGCGATTCACTTTTTCTACTAGGGCACAAATCTGCCAGCCCGTTTCCCGACGGTGAGAGGTAGTTACAATGGGAAATCCCATTGATACGTGACGGCAAAATAGAATCCCGCCATCAGCGGCCGAGAATCACGCGGCAGAGAAACCGGAGAATCCCGCCCCTCATCTTTGTCACCCCCCCTGAAGTTCCAAACATCCATAGGAAATCCTCCGTATTCATATTGACTTTGCAACCCAATTCATCTTTTGGGCAGCCTTCACATAGATATTTCAGTGTGCCAGGTATACTGAGCTCATTTTCTCCGCACCTCAGAACTCACTTTTCACAGGAATACCAACCTTCCGTGCAACACTGCGCATGCCTCAGTGTTTTATTTCAATTACTGCAATTGGAAACTAAATGACGCTCATTAATGAAGACCAAGTGGGACATCTCCAGTCATCAGAATGTTTTCCTGCACTATTTCAATTTGCTATCTGTCGTCAAATTGCCACAGAATGAAGTAGAGATTGGCATCTTAATGCCTGGGCAGCATATCTTCAGCTGCTGCCAGGGGAAACATTCATAACTCCAGACAGAATCATTTCATGCTATCTGCTCCGCAACTTGACAATCACATTAGGTCCTCTCAAAAGAATGTTAGTTGAATAAGAGGGGTCTATATCTGCAATGGTGGGAAATAACTCCGCCTTTACAAATAGGGGGTGAGGCTTGTGTAGCCTCAGAAATGTTCTCCACGAGAAAGCCAACATCCTTCAAATTCCCTTCCCAATTATCTTCAGAACTCCTCAGGATATAAACCACCTGACCCGAAGTCCAAAATCCCGGCATCTTATCAAGTGCAGCAATGGCACTGATTTTAAAAACCCTGCAGGATATTAGTTGCACCTCAACTTTTGGAATAATAACTTCATATCGCCCTTCAGGGTGACTACCACCAAGATTTAATTAATTGATTTCATATGTGAATTGGTTGAGGGTAAGGTTGGCCCAATAATGAAATACTCCGCAGCCACGGGACTCACTGGGTAGGACTGTATTCGCATGTTAACTCTTTGTGTGTCACACTCTTATACTACAATATGGTTGACACTTAACTGTGCTCTGCAATGGCCTGGCAAGCCATTCAGTTCAAGGCAAATTAGGGATGGGCAACAAATGCTCTCCTTGCCAGGGACACCCATATCCCATCAAAGAAAAAAGAAGAAAAAAACAGTTGCTGGCTCTCCAATAATTGGAGTATTATTCACGTCCTCCAAATCCAGAATCCCCAACAGTGGGTAAATGGGACAGGCAATCTCAGTTGGAGAAAATGAAATAGTTGGAGATTAAATGGAATGAAACCTGACAGTAAGATGGAGATAAAAGGAGGGGTTGACTTGTTAACCAGCAAGCACCCTTTCCTCTATACACGTCGAGTATCCTTTATCCGAAATCTGGGGCCAATTGCGTTTCGGGTTTCAGATCATTTTGGTTTTTGGATACCGTATATAAGCCTAGGCCTACTTGCATTCAATGGCGGAGGCCTTGGCTAGAGATAGTTTACAGTAAATAAAAGGACGAGAAAAATAAGATGTATATAAATGATTTGGAGGAAAATATAACTGCTCTGATTAGTAAGTTTGCAGACGACACAAAGGTTGGTGGAATTGCGGATAGCGATGAGGACTGTCAGAGGATACATCAGGATTTGGATCGTTTGGAGACTTGGGTGGAGAGGTGGCAGATGGAGTTTAATCCGGACAAATGTGAGGTAATGCATTTTGGAAGCTCTAATACAGGTAGGGAATATACAGTGAATGGTAGAACCCTCAAGAGTATTGACAGAGAGATCTTGGTGTACAGGTCCACAGGTTCACTGAAAGGGGCAACACAGATGGAGAAGGTAGTCAAGAAGGCATACGGCATGCTTGCCTTCATTGGCCGGGGCATTGAGTATAAAAATTGGCAAGTCATGTTGCAGCTGTATAGAACCTTAGTTAGGCCACACTTGGAGTGTTCAATTCTGGTCACCACACTACCAGATAGATGTGGAGGCTTTAGAGAGGGTGCAGAACAGATTTACCAGGATGTTGCCTGGTATGAAGGACATTAGATATGATGAGAGATTGAATGAACTCATTTTGTTCTCACTGAAACGACGGAGGTTGAGGGGCGACCTGATAGAGGTCTACAATATTATGAGGGGCATAGACAGAGTGGATAGTCAGAGACATTTTCCCAGGGTAGAGGAGTCAATTACTAGGGGGCATAGGTTTAAGGTGCAAGGGGCAAGATTTAGAGGAGATGAACGAGGCAAGTTTTTTACACAGAGGGTAGTGGGTGCCTGGAACCCGCTGCCGGAGGAGGTGGTGGAAGCAGGGACGATAGTGATGTTTTAGGGCATCTTGACAAATACATGAATAGGATGGGAATAGAGGGATACAGACCCCGGAAGTGTAGAAGATTTTAGTTTAGACGGGCAGCATGGTCTGCGCAGGCTTGGAGGGCCGAAGGGCCTGTTCCTGTGCTGTACTTTTCTTTGTTCTTTGTTCTTTGTACCACTGAATAGGAAAGGTTGGGTATGGTGGATGAGGCTCGTTTCAGCTCAGGTCATGTTATCTCGGGTCAGGTTAGCTCAGGTTATGTTAGCTCGAGTCATGTTAGCTTGGGTCATGTTAGCTCCCCGGACCTAGAATACCTGACGCTAAAATGCCGCTGCTACTACCTTCCACGGGAGTTCAGTTCCATTATCCTAACAGCAGTTTACCTTGCCTTGATCCACCATCCCACCCCATGCGGACGTGAAAATCACGCTGGACAAAATATACACCATCACAAATAGCCTTGAAACGAAACACCCAGAGGCCTTGTTCATCGTGGCTGCGGACTTCAACCAGGCCAAACTCAAGAGCGTACTACCAAATGGCCACCAACACGTCACCTGTTCCACCAGAGGCCCAAACATCCTGGACCAGTGCTACACAAATATCAAACATGCCGACCGCTCTATCGCCCGCCCACACTTTGGCAAATCTGACCACAAGGCTGTGCTCCTGCTCCCGGCTTATAAGCAAAAACCGAAGCGGGAGAATCCGTAAACGAAAGCCGTGCATTGTTGATCTGAGGAATCGGATGATCTCCTACGGGACTGCTTAGATTCAGGGGACTGGTCAGTATTTAAAAACTCTGCGACCAGCCTGAACGAGTACGCCACTACAATAACTGACTTCATGAGTAAGTGTGTAGAAGACTGTGTGCCAAAGAAGCAAATCCGCGTGTTTCCCAACCGGAAACCCTGGATGAACAGGGATATCCACGGCTTGCTGAAGTCCAGGTCTGAGGCGTTCAGGTCAGGCGCCCTGACCGCTACAAGAAAGCCAGATATGATCTAAAGAAATCCATCAAAGATGCCAAAAGACAGTCCGGTCCAAGCTCGAGTCCCAGGCTAGCCACACGGATCCCCGCCGACTCTGGCAAGGTCTGCAAGACATAACGGGCTACAAGATGAAGGCATGTAAAATAGCCGGCTCCAACGCATCCCTCCCTGATGAGCTCAACACATTCTATGCCCACTTTGAGCAAGAGGTCAGCGAGAGCGAGCCCTCCACCCCAGAAGCCGCGGATGAACTTGTCTCTGAGATCACCACTGCAGACGTCAGAGCAGCCTTCTCGAAGGTCAACCCATGGAAAGCCACTGACCCGGATGGGGTACCCGGACAAGCATTTAGGTCTTGCGCGGATCAGCTGGTGGGGGTATTCGCAGACACCTTCAACCTCTCTTTACAACAGTTTGAGGTCCCTATCTGCTTCAAGAAGACGACCATCATCCCTGTACCAAAGAAAGGTCAAGCTGCATGCCTTAATGACTATCGTCCAGTGGCTCAGACATCCATCATCACGAAGTGCTTCTAAAGGTTAGTCATGGCACAAATGAAAATGAATCAACTCCAGCCTCCCGGATTGCCTTGATCCACTACAGTTCGCCTACCGCTGCAACAGGTCCACAGCAGACGCCATCTCCATGGCCCTGCACTCTATACCCTGGAACACCTAGATAACAAAGACACCTAGGTCAGACTCCTATTTATCGACAACAGCTCAGCCTTCAACACCATCATTCCTACGAAACCCATCTCCCCACTCCGTGGCCTTGGCCTCGGCTCCTCCCTCTGCGACTGGATCCTAAACTTTCAAACCCACAGGCCACAATCAGTAAAGATAGGCAACAACACCTCCACCACGATCATCCTCAACACCGGTGCCCCACAAGGCTGTGTCCTCAGTCCCCTACTATACTCTTTATACACCTATGACTGTGTGCCTAAATTCCCCTCCAACTTGATTTTCAAATTTGCTGATGACACCACCGTAGTGGGTCGGATTTCAAACAATGACGAGACGGAGTACAGGAATGAGATAGAGAATCTGGTGAACTGGTGCGACGACAATAATCTCTCCCTCAATGTCAACAAAACGAAGGAGATTGTCATCGACTTCAGGACGCGTAGTGGAGAACATGCCCCTGTCTACATCAATGGGAACGAAGTAGAAAGGGTCGAGAGCTTCAAGTATTTAGGTGTACAGATCACCAACAACCTGTCCTGGTCCCCCAATGCCAACACTATCGTTAAGAAAACCCACCAACGACTCTATGTTCTCAGAAGACTGAGGAAATTTGGCATGTCAGCTATGACCCTCACCAACTTCTACAGATGCACCATAGAAAGCATTCTTTCTGGGTGTATCACAGCTTGGTATGGAGCCTGCTCTGCCCAAGACCGCAGGAAACTACAAAAGGTCGTGAATGTAGCCCAGTCCGTCACCCAAACCAGCCTCCCATCCATTGGCTCTATCTATAATTCCCACTGCCTCGGAAAGGCAGCCAGCATAACTAAGGACCCCACACACCCCGGACATACTCTCTTCCACCTTCTTCGTCAGGAAAAAGATACCAAAGTTTGAGGTCACGTACCAACTGACTCAAGAACAGTTTCTTCCCTACTGCCATCAGACTTTTGAATGAACCTACCTCGTATTAAGTTGATCTTTTCTCTACACCTTGCTATAACTGGAACATTATATTCTGCAGTCTCTCCTTCCTTCCCTATGTACGGTATGCATTGTTTGTACAGCATGCAAGAAACTATACTTTTCACTGTATACTGATACATGTGATAATAATAAATCAAATCAAATAAATCAAATCAGCCCAGGCCATGTTATCTCGGGTCATGTTGGCTCGGGTCATGTAAGCTCGGGTCATGTTAGCCCTGTCATGTTAGCTCGGGTCGTGTTAGCTCAGGTCATGTTAGCCCGGTCATGTTAGCCCGGTCATGTTAGCTCAGGTCATGTTAGCTCGGGTCATGTTAGCTCGGGTCATGTTAGCTCGGGTCATGTTAGCCCGGTTATGTTAGCTCGGGTCATGTTAGCTCGGGTCATGTTAGCCCGGTCATGTTAGCTCGGGTCGTGTTAGCTCAGGTCATGTTAGCCCAGTCATGTTAGCTCGGGTCATGTTAGCTCGGGTCATGTTAGCTCGGGTCATGTTAGTTCGGGTCATGTTAGCCCGGTCATGTTAGCTCGGGTCATGTTAGCTCGGGTCATGTTAGCCCGGTCATATTAGCTCGGGTCATGTTTGCTCAGGTCATGTTAGCCCGGTCATGTTAGCTCGGGTCATGTTAGCTCGGGCCATGTTAGCTCGGGTCATGTTAGCTTGGATCATGTTAGCTCAGGTCATGTTAGCCCGATCATGTTAGCTCGGGTCAAGTTAGCTCGGGCCATGTTAGCTCGGGTCATGTTAGCTCAGGTCATGTTAGCTCAGGTCATGTTAGCTCGGGAGATGTTAGCTCGGGTCATGTTAGCTCGGATCATGTTAGCTCGGGTCATGTTAGCTCCGGTCATGTTATCTCGTGTCATGTTAGCTCGGGTCATGTTAGCTCAGGTCATGTTAGCTCGTGTCATGTTAGCTTGGATCATGTTAGCTCCGGTCATGTTAGCTCGGATCATGTTAGCTCAGGTCATGTTAGCTCGGGTCATGTTAGCTCAGGTCATGTTAGCTCCGGTCATGTTAGCTCGGATCATGTGAGCTCAGATTCTGTTAGCTCAGATCATGTTAGCGCGGGTCATGTTAGCCCGGTCATGTTAGCTCGGGTCACGTTAGCCCGGTCATGTTAGCTCGGAACATGTTAGCTCATGTCATGTTAGCTCGGGTCACATTAGCTCAGGTCATGTTAGCTCAGGTCATGTTAGTTCGGGTCATGGTAGCTCGGGTCACGTCAGCTCGGGTTATGTTAGCTCGGGTCATGTTAGCTCGGGTCACGTTAGCTCTGGTCACGTTAGCTCGGGTCATGTTAGCTCGGGTCATGTTCGCTCGGGTCATGTTAGCTCAGGTCATGGGAGCTCGGGTCACGTCAGCTCGGGTTATGTTAGCTCGGGTCATGTTAGCTCCGGCCATGTTAGCTCGGGTCATGTTAGCTCGGGTCATGGTAGCTCGGGTCATGGTAGCTCGGGTCACATCAGCTCGGGTTATATTAGCTCGGGTCAAGTTAGCTCCGGTCATGTTAGCTCGGGTCATGTTAGCTCGGGTCATGTTAGCTTGGGTCATGTTAGCCCGGGTCACGTCAGCTCGGGTTATGTTAGCTCGGGTCATGTTAGCTCTGGTCATGTTAGCTCGGGTCATGTTAGCTCTGGTCATGTTAGCTCATGTCATGTTAGCTCGGGTGATGTTAGATCGGGTCATGTAAGCTCGGGTCATGTTAGCTCGGGTCATGTTAGCCCGATCATGTTAGCTCAGGTCATGTTAGCTCGGGTCATGTTCGCCCGATCATGTTAGCTCAGGTCATGTTAGCTCGGGTCATGTTAGCTCAGGTCATGTTTGCTCGGGTCAGTTAACTCGGGTCACGTTAGCTCGTGTCATGTTACCCCGTCCATATTAGCTCGGGTCAGTTAACTCGGGTCACGTTAACTCGGGTCATGTTAGCTCGGAACATGTTAGTTCAGGTCATGTTAGCTCGGGTCACATTAGCTCAGGTCATGTTAGTTCAGGTCATGGTAGCTCGGGTCACGTCAGCTCGGGTTATGTTAGCTCGGGTCATGTTAGCTCGGGTCACGTTAGCTCTGGTCACGTTAGCTCGGGTCATGTTAGCTCGGGTCGTGTTCGCTCGGGTCATGTTAGCTCAGGTCATGGGAGCTCGGGTCATGTTAGCTCCGGCCATGTTAGCTCCGGCCATGTTAGCTCGGGTCATGTTAGCTCGGGTCATGGTAGCTCGGGTCATGTTCGCTCGGGTCATGTTAGCTCAGGTCATGGGAGCTCGGGTCACGTCAGCTCGGGTTATGTTTGCTCGGGTCAGTTAACTCGGGTCACGTTAGCTCGTGTCATGTTACCCCGGCCATATTAGCTCGGGTCAGTTAACTCGGGTCACGTTAACTCGGGTCATGTTAGCTCGGAACATGTTAGCTCAGGTCATGTTAGCTCGGGTCACATTAGCTCAGGTCATGTTAGCTCAGGTCATTTTAGTTCAGGTCATGGTAGCTCGGGTCACGTCAGCTCGGGTTATGTTAGCTCGGGTCATGTTAGCTCGGGTCACGTTAGCTCTGGTCACGTTAGCTCGGGTCATGTTAGCTCGGGTCATGTTCGCTCGGGTCATGTTAGTCAGGTCATGGGAGCTCGGGTCACGTCAGCTCGGTTTATGTTAGCTCGGGTCATGTTAGCTCCGGCCATGTTAGCTCGTGTCGTGTTAGCTCGGGTCATGTTAGCTCGGGTCATGTTAGCTCGGGTCATGGTAGCTCGGGTCATGGTAGCTCGGGTCACGTCAGCTCGGGTTATATTAGCTCGGGTCAAGTTAGCTCCGGTCATGTTAGCTCGGGTCAAGTTAGCTCGGGTCATGTTAGCTTGGGTCATGTTAGCCCGGGTCACGTCAGCTCGGGTTATGTTAGCTCGGGTCAAGTTAGCTCCGGTCATGTTAGCTCGGGTCATGTTAGCTCGGGTCATGTTAGCTTGGGTCATGTTAGCCCGGGTCACGTCAGCTCGGGTTATGTTAGCTCGGGTCATGTTAGCTCTGATCATGTTAGCTCGGGTCATGTTAGCTCTGGTCATGTTAGCTCATGTCATGTTAGCTCGGGTGATGTTAGATCGGGTCATGTAAGCTCGGGTCATGTTAGCTCGGGTCATGTTAGCCCGATCATGTTAGCTCAGGTCATGTTAGCTCGAGTCATGTTCGCCCGATCATGTTAGCTCAGGTCATGTTAGCTCGGGTCATGTTAGCTCAGGTCATGTTTGCTCGGGTCAGTTAACTCGGGTCACGTTAACTCGTGTCATGTTACCCCGGCCATATTAGCTCGGGTCAGTTAACTCGGGTCACGTTAACTCGGGTCACGTTAGCTCGGGTCACGTTAGCTCGGGTCATGGTAGATCTAAGTTTCTGCAACATGTTCTCTTTTTTGCAATGTTGCACTTCTGTATGGCCAAATACGTCCCTCACCTGCACAGGAAAAATCCCATTACACAGAATGTTTGGCCCCATTAAGTTTTTAATAAGAATACACATAATTCATTCTGTCCTTTGTACAGGAGCTGGATACTGAGACATAGAATCAGAGAAAGGTCGTGCACAATTGGAACTCATGATTGATAGTGTCAGCCTGTAAACCCCAAAACTTCTTTGATTGGAAGCATTTTTCTCTCTCATGCCCTGATGGTTCTTTGCAGCTTATTTGTTTTATTCTGCAAGTTGCTGCACTTTCCAGTACTGAAATAATTGTACCATTTTATTGCTTAAAATAAAAATATTATAAGCACTTTTGGATATTGAGGTACCCTCAATAATGACACTTAGAGATTAAATTGTAAAGAAGGCTTTATTAGACTAATAACTATGCTAGAGCTAGAGACGAGAGCTGACTATTACAGACCATGAGGCAGCCCTTATGTATGGCTCCCTGATGGGCGGAGCCAGAGGCGGAGTCCCCAGGGTTACAAGTCCGGTCTTAAAGGGTCTTAACCTTACATGATGATAAGGCAGTAATCGTTCATCACAGATATCATGAGTTTGCAATAATGCTTTAAAAATACCTTCAAGCCCAGGAACACATACAAAATATATTTAAGCCCAAAGATTTGCACTGCCAAAGTATCCTGGCTCATTTGACAATATTATTTGGACTTACAATGGAAAGCTTTGCACTCTGCTTCAGGGGTCATCAGATAAATACATTGAGGCTTTATAAAATGGCCGACAATAAGTTTCCCACAAATGATAGGGTGCCAGTCTGGCAGTGCCAAGGTGCCCAGGTGCCAGGTTGCCCGTGCTAGGGATCGGACATGGGGGGCGTTGCCCAAAAGAGGTGGGGTGAGCAGGAAGTGAGGGGGGGTTGGGCTCTAGGACCCCAGAATAAGTCATTTGGGTGAAGTGGGGGGTCTTGCAGGCGCCGGGGAGGGGGGGGGGGGGTCGAAAGATCAGACTGGCTGAAAAACGGCCTCCCGATCTGTGAGTAGTCATCCTGATTTCCTGACTTTTTAAGATAAATTTAGAGTACCCAATTCTTTTTTTCCCAATTAAGGGGCAATTTAGTGCAGCCAATCCACCGACCCTGCACATCTTTGTGTTGTGGGGGCTGAGAACCACACAAACACAGGGAGAATGTGCAAATTCCACACGGACAGTGACCCCCGGGGAAGGATCGAACCCGGGTCCTCTGCGCTGTGAGGGAGCAGTGCTAACTGCCTGACTTGAATGGCTTAAAGATTGGCATCCGCAGGGAGTTCCTTGCCAAGGCCACAAGGAACGGCAAAGTGCCCTTGAATGGCTGTGTCTGCCTCGGTGCTGCAGACACCGAGAAACGCCCCGCTAAACGTGCCATTCAGTGAACTTGATCTTGGGTCCTCTGAATCACGTTCATTAAGTTTTGTTGAAACGATGAAGTCGATAGAATGGCTGGCATTGCTTGGCCGTGCCATGGTGGTACTGCTGCGGGAGATACAGCAGGCCAGCCAAAGGTCCATTGACTTTCGACAGGACTGGAAAATCCAGTCAGCACTTTCTTCTCCCACTGAATTTATTGCCGCGATTGTTTGAAACTTGACGTTCTCGGGCTGAATTTTCTGGCCCCGTCCCAGAGGGGGAAGGGCTGGAAAATGTGGAGATCCATGAGGCCCTGAGCTCTGGAATTATCTCCCCAACCCTCTCCACCTCTCTCTCTTCCTTTGAGACACTCCTTAAAACCTATCTCCTGTGAGCAAGCTTTTTGTTACTTGTCCTAACATCACCTAAAGTGGCTTGCCATGGTAGGCCTGCAGCCTGCCGCCACTAAATTTAGTAATTTGGTATTTTACATCTTATTTCTGCTCTGCTTCCCTTTTAAGCTGATAGTGAATATTTAAAGCCATTTTGGAACTTCTTCCTTGGTAGACATTGCTCCCGTGGTGGCACAGTGGTTAGCACTACTGCCTCACAGCACCGGGGACCCATGTTCAATTCCAGCCTTGGGTGGCTGTCCGTGTGGAGTTTGTATGTTCTCCCCGTGTGTGCGTGGGTTTCCGCCGGGTGCACCAATTTCCTCCCACAGCCCAAAGATGTACAGGTTAGGTGGATTGGCCTTGATAAATTGCCCCTTAGTGTCCAAAGGAAAAGGTTATGCGGGGTTACTGGGTTACGGGGATAGGATGGGGGCGTGTGTCTTGATAGGGCGCTCTGTCGGAGGATTGGTGGAGACTCGATAGTTTGGATGGCCTCCTTCTGCACTGTAGGGATTCTGTGCTTCTATGATCTTGACCCAGCTATTGTGCTTTGATTGATTAATCGATAATAATCAGCAATGACCTTGGCCGGAACTCTCTGGCCGTCAGGATTCTCTTTCCCCGCCGGCAGCGCACTTCCGCCCATGAATTTCCCGGTGGTGTGGGGTGGCCACAATGGGAAATCCTATTGGATGGTGGCAGGAATAGGGAATCCTGCCACGAATGACGGTGTGCCAACGGGGAACAGGCGGCCGGGGAGGCAGAGAGTTCACCCCCAGGGTTTCTTTGTTGATCAGAAGTACTGTTCTGTGGCTTTCTGTAACCTTTGGACTACAGAACACATTACTGAGTAACCGTATCTGCTGTGGTCACCTGAAACATCAAAAGACAAAGTTTAATTGATAGGCCTAACACCTGATTGATGACAGAGATGCGCTGGCACATTCAAGAGCTATGTAAGTGTGATGCCTTGTCATCATGTAAGGTGATGTCCCCTTTAAGGCCGGGCTTGGAACCCTGGGGACTCCGCCTCTGGCTCCGCCCATCTGTGAGCCATATATAAGGGGCTGCCTTGTGGGCTGTGCAGCAGTTAGCACATGTCTCGGCTCTAGCATAGTTCTTAGTCTACTAAAGCCTTCTTTACCGTTTACACTCTAAGCGTCGTTATTGAGGGTACCTCAGTAAGCAACCTGAATATTGCAAAGTCTGCTTGCGGTCCCTGCGAGAAGAGCTGAGATCTGTTTTGGGAAAGACTGTAGCAGGCCTTGTAGGGCCGGAATGAAGCCAGGAATTCAGCTGAAAAGGGAGATTGCTCCGGAGATTCGTGGCTGCAGCCAGTGTGGGATAGTCTTCCAAGGATGAGGGGAGGAAGAGGCGGAAACAAGTGACTGTCCACAGTGCCCACCTGTGGGGGCAGCGACTTTGTAATGTCTGCATCAAGGTAATGGTAACATGTGTACCAATTTGTGGAGTTGTTGTGGAACAGAACAAATTGGGGTTGGTGTTTGTATTTAAACAATCATCTGTCTGCCTTAATTCGCAAAATATTGCGGATGCTGGAATCTGAAATAAAAATAGAGTAAGCTGTAAAAGATCCAGCAGGACTGGCAGTATCCGTAAGGAAAGAAAACAGAGTTAACGTTTCGAGTTCACAAGGCCCTTCTTCAGAACTAAAGACAGTGAGCGGAATAGCTGGAACAGTAATTAGTGGAAGCTGGGAGAGATTGAAACCAAGATGTAGCAAAAGCTAAGAACAAGGGACAGATGGCCCAGTGGGGGAGGGGGTGGAGTTTTTTTTGTATGGGAACAAAAAAGTGTTTGGAATATTTTTTAAACGTTTAAGACGGAGGAGAGAGGTCACAGTCTAAAGTTGTTGAATTCAATGTTACATCCTGAGAGCTGTGATGTACCTAATCGGAAGGTGAGATGCTGCTCCTCCAGTCTACGTTGCGAAATCATCTTGAGGTGATTCTCCCGATCATCTGCCGTATCTTCAGCAGAAGAGCCCCAGAAACCCAAACAAATGGCACAACCGGTCAAACATCACAGCAAACTGTCAGGGGAACCCCCAACGAAGTTCATCTTTTTATTCACTCGCAATCACTTTCAGGCTGAAATCAACAAGGGCCTGTTTTTCGGGATCCCATTTTTGAGAAGAAACGTTTCATAGCTTATTGGCCCCATCATAAAAGTTATGAATCCAATGAACCTGGCCCAATTGCAACAGAAGAAATCACCATGAAATCTACAGCTTTACCATAAACTTGCAAAAGGTTCATTAATAGCCTTAAATGGAAGCTGTCACTTCTGTCTCTGGTTAAGGTCCCACAATTTACAGAAAATACATGAGACTCTCAGGAGGGTGGGCACCAACTGTGTAGCAAGAAACAGATTTGAGGTTTCAGGTCGATTTCCTCCCATCCGAACAGTGGATAGTTGACTTCTCAATTCCCTCAGGAAAACTAAGAATGGATAATAAATGCTACCTGGCTTGTGCTGTCCACATCGTTAGATCAAATAGAGAAAAAGAATATTAGCGGATTCATCTGTTTGATTGATCCAGACTCAGGTATTTTGTTTTAGAATAGAAAATATAGAGAAATATTTTACCAATTAAAAGCTACTGTGGGCAATTCAGCAACCTCGTCACGCCTGACTTGGGGTCGGGACAAGGCCGTTGAATCTCGCAAGAGGCCTTCATCAGGAATCGCGACACTCAAAACATCTCGCGAGGTTCAGCAGAATTTCACAAGGCATCGTGATCTGGATCTTGCTCCCGCTCAGCGAGATCCAGGCCCGAATATTTAAATGATCTATTAGGCTCATTTCAATATGCTTTCACTGGATTGACCTGGGGCCCGGGATTCACCTGCCTCACCAGCGAGGCCTCAACCGAGTGCCATTTGGTTAGTGGTCCACAAAGTCGTGAACCAGTCTTGCCAGCATCTCGGTAGGTCTCGCTGGGGGGTTGAGTCCCCTGGGCAGTCGGACACTGGGCAGGGTGGTGCCCTTGCACTCCCCTGGCACCCGGCACCCTGGCACAGCCAGCCTTCTATCTTGGCACTGTCACCTGGGCACCCTAACAGTGCCACCCAGGCTGGAAGTGCCAAGATGTCCTGGTGTCAGATTGCCCGTGCCAGGGGATGCACCTGGGTGCCTTGTTCCTCAGAGGTGGGGTGATGGGGGGGGTGGCTGGCTTGGGGGGGGGGGGGGGGGTTCAAAGGGCCCGGGAGGAGGAGGTAAGTTAGATGACGTGGGTGAGGTCCTGAAGCCACGCCATATTGGGGTCGAAGGATCGGGGCTGCCTTTAAAAATGACACCCCGATCCACGAGTGAACTCACCACTGCAGGAAATGTCTTAAAGAGCGGCCTTGATAGGGTGTTTCTCACCAAGGCCAATAAAACAGCAAAGTGCCGTTGAATAGCTGAGAAAGACTGCATTAAACGTGCAATTCAGCAGACTTGAACTTGAGTCCGCTCAATCATGCCCATTGTAAATGGTGGACACTGCCACACACTCAGCTTCCCTTTGTTTCTGAACCATTCATAGATTGAGATCCAGAGATGACAATGGATGACAAAATGTCAATGGATCTCATTCGATCACCAGATTATAGCAGTATATAATAGGACATAGAACATACAGTGCAGAAGGAGGCCATTCGGCCCATCGAATGAGAGATACGATTCAGATTCCAACACAGGTAGGTTCATGATTTCAACTGCACTGCTGCCTATTGACAGGAATAAGAGGCCAGCGAATGGCAAATCTAACAGAGTTATGTCAAGGTTCATATTGAATGCATTTCAGTAATTGGCTAATGGCTGTACCCGTAGAGATCTGGGATGGGGTACGAGGGTTGGAATTTCACTGACTCGGGTTGACTCAGGAGCCCTTTAAAAATGGCGGGCATGTCCCAATTCCTGGATTTCTGATCCCATTCCCCTCCCCCATCAGAGACCCCCACTAGAGACCCCCATCAGATGCCCTCATATCAGAGAACCCCATCAGAAATCCCCACATATTACAAATTCTCATTTCCCTTCACTTGAATTCATCTCAAGTACCCCGCTTTGAAATTCACCACAATGTTTATAAACATCCAGCTATGATTGCAAACTTCTGACCACATTCAAAGCAGTTAAGTAGATGGGGGTGGAGGGGGGCGGGGGGGGGGGGGGGGGGGGGGGGTGGAGCTGGAAGCATCAATAGATCTGGGAGAAAGCATGGGGAGCATCAGCTCCATGCGGGCGGGGAAGGCATCAGGACCTGATGTGTTCCCGGCGGACTTCTACAAAATATTTGCACCGGCCCTGCCCCCACATCTAAGGGACATGTCCGCAGACTCTCTAGCAAGGGGCACCTTGCCTCCTAGGCTAGCGCAGGCCACAATCCCATTGATACCCAATAAAGACAAAGACCCGACGGAATGTGAATCATATAGACCCCCTTTACTGCTGAATGTGGATGCGAAAATACTCGCAAAGGTCCTGGCCAAAAGGCTGGAGAACGCCATACCGGTCGCTGAAGACCAAACGGGCTTTGTCAAGGATAGGCAACTCACTGTGAACATCAGGCGGCTGATGAACATAATAATTAACACCCGGGGAGAGAACACCAAAGGTGATCATCTCCCTGGACGCAGAAAAGGCTTCGACAGAGTCGAATGGAAGTACCTCTTCGAGGTATTGGAACGGTTTGGGCTAGGAGCGGGATTCACCGCCTGGGGGAGACTCCTGCACAACGCTCCCAAGATGAGCGTTCAAACCAACACCACCAGCTCTGAATACTTCCAGCTACAAAGAGGCACAAGGCAGGGATGCCCATTGTCCTCCCTCCTGATTGCATTAGCAATTGAACCCCTGGCGATAGCCCGACCGGGTGCTAAAAACTGGAAGGGTATCCAAAGAGGAGACAGAGAGCACAGAGTCTCACTCCATGTAGGTGACCTGCTCCTGTACCTCTCAAAGCCGCAGGAAGGACTGAAGGCAATCATACGGATCCTATTAGAGGAACTGATGAACACGGACAGTAAGGAGGTGGAAATCTGTGGGAAAATATACACAAAGCTACTGGACAGAGCCCGAACACCACTGGATGAGACCAGATGGAAATGAGAGGACAAACTGGGGACAAAAGTGGGTTGGGGACTCTTGAGCGAAGCACTGAGCAGGGCCAACTCCACCTCCTCCTGCGCAAGGCTCAGCCTCATGCAGTTCAAAGTGGTGCATGGAGCACAGCTGACCAGAACCTGAATGAGCAGGTTCATAGATTATCATAGAATTTACAGTGCAGAAGGAGGCCATTCGGCCCATCGAGTCTGCACCGGCTCTTGGAAAGAGCACCCTACCCCAGGTCAACACCTGCACCCTATCCCCATAACCCAGTAACCCCACCCAACACTAAGGGCAATTTTGGACACTAAGGGCAATTTAGCATGGTCAATCCACCTAACCTGCTTCTTCCCGGAGGTGGAGGATAAATGTGCATGGTGCCAGAGGGGCCCAGCCAACCACACCCACATGTTCTGGGCATTGCCCAAACTTGTCAGGTTCTGGACAGCCTTCTTCCAGGCAATATCCAAGGTTGTGGGGGTGAGGGTGAAGCCATGCCCAAATGTGGCAATCTTCGGGTAATCGGAGCAGCCAGAGTTACACTTGGGGAAGGGGGCCGGTACCCTAGCTTTCCCTTCCCTAATCGCAGGCCGGGAAATCCTGCTCGGCTGGCGATCAGCAGCACCACCCACAGCTGCAGACTGGCTAGCTGACCTTTTGGAATTTCTCCACCTGGAGAAGTGAAAATAAGCCATCCGAAAGTCGGAGGAAGGCTTCCTTACTGCATGGGGGCAATTCGTCGGTCTGTTCCAAAACCCGTTTGAGGCCAACAGCCAGTAGAGGGGGAACTGGAAGGATTAGTGAGGAAAAAAACAAAAGGCAAGGAGGAACGCCATGGGCGCACAATCCAGGAGGGAAAGGGGCAGAGGGTCTGAGACAGACAAAGGGGGAAAACACAGGGAGGGGGGGACAACCCCTCCCCCCCCCCCCCACCCACCCATAACATGGGTGAAGCCGACAAAGGGAGAAGAGAAGGGGAGAGCAAAGAGAAGGGGCAGCACAGCCCTGGATCGACCAGGAAGGATAGCCAGTGGTTGGGCGGGGGGAGACGTGGAGGAAATTGGGGGGCGGGGGGGGGGGGGGGGACACGCCAAACTAAACGGCAGCAATCTGTAAATAAAGTAACGGAAGACAAAAGCTTTTCTTCGTTACACTGGAAAATAAATAAGCACGAACGTCAATGCACACAACGCAATGAACGAAAATGACAATAAAAAGATTATTTTTAAAAAGCAGTTAAGTACTTTCTGCTGAGTAAAAAAGGAAGTGAAAGCATTTAACTCCTAGATGTTCATAAACACTGTGGTTAGTTTCAAAGCAGAGTACTTGAGATGAATTCAAGCATGAAGGGGAATGAAAATGAACAATCCATGCACTTGGCTCTCTGGAATTACCCTGTCAATTACAGCATACTAAAGGCTATTTCTCCTTGAAAATGAATGGAAGCCTCACAAATCAAAGGATCTGAGGGGGTTAAAGCATTGTGATGTGTATTGGCTTTCTATGAAGTAACAGCTGCTGCTTTCTACACATCTGGCTGAGGCAGCAGGTGCAAATGATAGGTAAGTGAAAAAACTGATTTTTCGCCTGGATTGTTCTTTAGCTTCCAGGAAGGGGGTGACTGAAGGGGGTCTCTTATATGGGGGGTCTCCTATATGGGGGGTCTCTGATGGGGGGTCTCTGATACGGGGTGTCTCTGATGGATGGTCTCTGATATGGGTGGATCTGTCATGGGGGTCTCTGATATCATGGTCTGATGGTGGTCTCTGATGGGAAGGTCTGATGGGGGATTCTGGTGGGGGTCTCTGATTGGGGTATGATGGGGTCTTTGGTGGGGGAGGTCTGATGGGGGGGTCTGATGGGGATTCTATGGGTAGGTTGAGCATGATTTGCATTGTGTGGGGTAGAGTGCCTCTCCGATATACTTTGGGAGCACCTACATTAAACACTTACCCTCTTGGCTCACTATCAGGGCCATGTTGGCAAATACTTGCACAAATCCACACCCGCATTGATCCTGGGTGGAAGGGCTGGAGCATCATGGACGTGTGCAGAATTCGGTCTGCAGCCCTTTTTGCCCGACTTGAGGTTCTCTGCTTTATCGGGAACTCTGCTACCGGCAGCGGGCAGTGTAGAATCCCGGCCATGGTACTTCCACCTACCTTCTATGGCACCTCATGCCTCCTCATTATGTATTTTTGGCTGAGAGCTCAGAGAGCTATTAGAATACTAGAGCACCTACCCCTAGATGAAATATTGTTTGATTAACAGTTTGGGGCTTGATTGACTGCTCAGAATCTTTGATCTTGGGGTCAATTTCACAATGTTTGTTCACACAAGACAAGTGGTTTCAAGAGTTTGTGTTTTTTGTAACTTTGAAGGGCCTGGATAGTTCACACTTTTATTAACTTGTAGGGCAGAATTATTAACTTGTAGGGCAGAGGTTTTTCAAACAAAGGAGAAAGTTCTCAATGAATTACTTTTTTCAAAAATATTTTACACATTCTACTGTATATTCTGCCGTTCATTACTTTGAGAAAGTGTGAAGTGGGTGCCAGCCTGGCACTGCCAAGGTGCCCAGGTGGCACTGCCAAGGTGCCCAGGTGGCACTGCCAAGGTTCAAGCTGGCATTTTTTACACGGTGACGATCGGGCAGGGCTGCCCTGCGCGGGTGTTGGACAGGTGTGGTGGGGGGCCCGGGGACCTCCCCTTAGTGAGTTGGGGCTTGGGAGAGGGTCAGGGGTTGCATCAGGGACTCCAGAGAACAGGCCGCCATTTAAAAATGGCGCCCCAATCTCTCGCTACACAGAGAAGTTCCAGCGCGTTCCCCGCTGAGGCCCCTTATCAAACCAGGGGCACGTTAAAAAGGTGGGGTGCTTCTTGGCGCTGCGAGCCCTATGGGAATTCGTTCCCATTTAGTTAACTCACGCCTGTTGACAGACACAAGAAAATAAATTGTTTTAAAACTGGAGTTGCACTTTGTGGAAGGAAATTAATACAGTTATTGTTCAGAAATTACTGAAGATGTACCAACATAACTGTAAATAGCCACAATTACTTTAGCCAGAGCCCATGGCCTGAGGTCAAGACTCTTGGGTAGGTCTGTAGGTATTATCCTGTTCAACAAAATCTGTTTCATACAATTAGAAAAGGCAAATTAAGAACTACAAATTAGAAAAATAACATTCATCTAACAGCAATAATGAACTGAAATGTATTACTTTATTCAGGGTATGTTATTTCAAGTTGTCATCTTTGTACAGAGTACAAGTTGTTCTTGATGTGCTGAAGTCCAAGATAAATTATACTTTTGTTAGTCACTAAATATGAATTTGTAAAATGTGAATGAAAGGTTTCAATTGCAATCCATTCTGTTGCTTCATAATTAAAAATAATCCAAGGCATTTCCTGTTCTGTACCACTACCCTTTCTACCGTTAGTACACATGATCATGGTGATGCAGAGCGAGGCCAACAGCCGCGGGTTCAAATACCCGTACTGGCTGAGGTTCTTCTCAACCTTGACCCTCGCCTGAGGTGTGGTGATCCTCAGGTTAAATCACGGCCAGTCAGCTCTCCCCCCTCAAGGAGGAAAGCAGCCGCTGGCCACCTGGGACAATGGCGACTTTATACACGATTATCAGGAAATGTGTTGGTTATATTATCAGAGGTTGACTGATTGAGCCGGAACTGATAACCAATTTAATTAAACAAGGATCCAAAAAGGATTATTCAGAGTCCGTAAGACAAATAAAAGGGGACCGGAAATTGAAAGAGCAAAACAAACTCTTTAAAAGTGGCATCCAGAAAGGAAAATGGCAGCGTTTTGGCCATTTGATCCGAGTTGAAAAACCACAGAGATTTCTCAAAGAGGTCAAAGTGCAGGCCAAGAGAAGCAGGGGGTCAACCTTGGCACAGCAGATCACAGATATCACAGAGTGGTTGCCGATGAGCTGGAGTGGGTGTCTGAGAATAGTGCTCGGCAGACGAGCAAGTGTAACGGACTGTGACAGTGCATCTCCTAATAGGAGTAGCTAAAAGCAGGTTGGAACAGGCCATTGCCGGTAAAAGTACAATTAGGAGCATTGGTTAGCGCACAAACCCATTTCATGGCTGGAAGTACAGATCTATGGAGATCTACTTACCAGAGGACTATCAACACAAAATGTCTGCCGTGAGTTTTCAACAGAATCGGTAGTGTAATTTTACTGAATCAGGAACGTTTGTTCCAGATTTATAAGGCCATGAAGGAGACCACACTGATCAGTTCAAAGAAACTTAGTTTATTTACAATAATTGTTATATACAGCACACGTTAGATCCCAATTGGGCCTGCTTTGCTGGTGTCTGACTGGCCGCTTGAATATGCCTTACAACTACACATTGTTCGGAGGTCCCACCCCTTAACGAGGGACACCGTATTCTGCAAGGTACACGGTTAATTGTTCCCACCCAGTTAGATACTTGCGGGTTGTGCAATATGGGAAGTAAATGTGGATCTTGAACACTTCCATTGCAAACACGGCTTCAGTATCATCATAGAATCATAAAATCCCTACAGTGCAGAAGGAGGCCATTCAGCCCACCGAGTCTGCACCGACCTCTCAAATGGGCACTTTATTCATACCCACCCTTCCCCCCCCCCATTCCCGTACCCTAACCTACACTTCCCTGGACATGAAGGAACAATTTAACGTGGCCAATCCACCCAACCTGCACATCTTTGGACTTGTGGGAGGAAACCAGAGCACCCGGAGAAAACCCACGCAGACACGGGGAGAATGTACAAACTCTAAACTCTACACAGACAGTGACCCAAGCCGGAATTGAACCTAGGTCCCTGGCGCTGTGAGCAGCGCTAACCACTGTGAGCAGCGCTAACCACTGTGCCGCCCCAATGCATGTTCACATCGAAGACCATTGTGGCACAATTAGTTTTTAATTGAGAAACCAGAGTAGAGGACCATGGTCCACGATACAGCGAATACTCATGGGCTTCACCATTGCATGAAATTGAAGTTGCTGCACTCGGAATTACATTGTTTAAATGAATGGGGATAACCATCAGATCGATATGAAATCTAATTATACTGTACTGTGGAAAACCAAATAAATTCTGCCAGGGCAAAAATAATTTCCCTCTGAAAAGCTTGCTCACTGAAAAGCCTTCCCTGCTGTGGTTCCAGATGGAAAAGGCATTGATGCACTTGTGATCTCTTTTGTCGGAAATAAATGTATCTTTTTACAGTCAGTGCCGAATAGTCTCATCTTCCAAATTGCGTTCTCCTCTCTCTTTCATTTACAGTACCTCTGAATATCTTAAACAAATCCTGAGCTAATCCATCATTAGTCACAATATAAAATATGTCACCATTAGTATGATGAGTCAAATAGTATTCTTATAGGTGGGCTGAAAGCAGAAACGTCAGCCCGATGCCACATAATGAACAGAATAATTTGAAGAGCAAGACAGTGGGATGCCTTTGCGTTATTTAGAAGCTCGTCAATTAATTTATCTTCCCCTGAATGTGCAATGTTGCTGTGCCTCCGATTTGTTCTAAAAGTCAATCTGCTTTCTTTGAACATAAAGGGGGAGCTAAGCATCTCAGTGCTCGCCAGTTCTTTAAACCACAACCTCAGCTTTGAGAGGAATAAAAGCTAAATTAATGATGGAGTGCGGCTTACAAAGGCATTATTTCTCTCAGGATATCACTAATTTCCTTTCTGTAATGTGATTATGATTCTGGTGGCAGGAGTCACAGGCAGAAAAGCCTGAAGAGATGCTCATTCCTTCATTATCTCGAAATGGAGATTAATACGGTGCATTCGCAGACAGAAGCTTTAACTGGGTAGAATTGCCAAGCTACTTAATCAGCTTTTACAGGCAAAATAATACACCATTTTACTGTTACCTTCATGTAACTTATTTAAAATACCAATTCAAACACTTTCAGATGTAAGTATTTCATTTTTCTTTTTTTTTTTGGATGTTGCTATTTAATTATGTCTACCACTGAGCCAAGTATTTCCGAATAATAAACCCCCTGTGCTGAATAACTTCCAGTCTCATTTCATCATATAATTGGATCCATTTAATAAGTGACTACATAATTGGTCATATAGCATGTCCTTAGGATTCTAGCAATTTTATTATTCCCCGGCTTCCTCCTTTGCCATCGTGTTCAACATTCTGATCTGAATTCTTTCCTGAAAAAGATATATTGCCTGTTTCATGTTTTTTTTAGAACAGAGGATTAAAATGTGGACGCTCAAAGTGGAACACCAAGTGCGGCTAGTTATCGTCCTGCTTCAATGAGAACATTTAGTCAGACAATTGACAATGTCTATCTTATAGAATGGCTTCAGCTTCATACGTAACGTGAATTCATATAATTCTTTGACCCCCCCCACTTTAAAAAAAAGATGAATTGGAGATTAACATTTCAAAAGCACTATTATCACAGTGTCTTTGAAAACTTTGGTGGTCAGTTTGCTTTGTATTCCTTTGGCTCACCTGTATAAAGCACTGTTTTTCTGGAATGACAGAAATATTAGGGTAAACCTTCTGGTCTCGTCAGGCTTGGGAATCGTCACAGGCGGGACGGAACATTTGACGGAGTATTTAAGGGCCCGTTGAGCTCGGGTGGAGATTTCCGGTTTTGATGCGGGCACGGCCATGAAGTAAAATTCAATGGACCTCACGATGCTGAAATCCAGAAGTTTGATGCCCGCCACGACACCCACCCCCTTCAAGGGTTCTGCCCTGAGTTAAAATTGCAGCAGTTGTTGTGGGCCAGGGTTTAGAGAACCCCAAAGTGTATCATGGAGTTCACCTGACCCACAATTTTTAATAGATTGTGGTATGGGGACCACACGGCCCACTCTACAGGAGTGGTAGAGCGGAAATGAAAAAGTATTTTTTTAAGCCAAACCAATGTTTATTCTATGAACTCAAGTTAACCTTTTTAAAACATACAGTGAACATCTTAGCAACCATCAATTCAAATACAACATCCAAAGAATACAACACGAAGTAATCCTTTAAGCTTTCCTTTTAACATCCATATGACTTAAAAACAAAACCTTTAACAGAAGCACATCAGGTTAAAGTCACTACTGAAAACATTATAATTCTGAATTCACCAAATGATCAAGAGATGGCAGAGAGATCAACAGTACACCTGCTCTGTCTGGCTTCAGCTCCAGCACTGAAAACAAAACTAAAACACACCCTGCAGCCTGCTCAAAATCGAAAGTAAAAAGCTGACAGACAGCCCAGCTCGATCTGCACTCTGAAATCACTGATTAACACCCATTTCTTAAAGGTACTCTCACATGACACCTGGCTAAAGTTGATTGGTCCACATATTTGGGTGCTCCCCATTTTCAGGCTTGCTGTGGGTGAAGGGGCAGCACCCCTCCACCGGAATGGTGAGATCCAAGGTTCCCCAGATACTGGAGCTCAAAACGTTTGTAAGAGAGATGCGTGGTCCACACTTTCTTTACTCACACTTTAACAGCTTTCTGTAGCAGTTGCAACCCCTACAAGGACATGTATCTCCAAGGTTCATTTCCATATCAATTGGCAAAAGTGGCCAGTCAACAATGCGTCATGAATGATCTGGGGTGGGGACGAAAATGTACAACAATTGCTGTCCCCTGTGTCTCTGGCCTTGTTTTCTTGCACTCTATCCTCCACACCCCCCCCCCCCCCCCGCTCCACTCCTCACCGTCTGCCCGATTCCAACCCCTATCATACAGCTATCTTCCCAATTTTCACACCGTGGACCATGAGTGTAAAGTGCATCCTCCCCAAAGGCTAACTTTCCGTTGGTATTTGCAAATATTCTCTTCAATGTATTTCCCAACACTTGTTGATGGGTCAGAATCCTGGAACTCCTTCCCTAACAGCACTGTGGGTGTACCCACACCACATATACTGCAGCAGTTCAAGGAGGTGGTTCACCACCAAATTCTCATGGGCAATTAGCAATGGACAACAAACGCTGGACCTGACCAGCGACACACACATCCCTTGAAATAAATGTTTTTTGAATTGGACTTCAGCAACTCTGGGCGCCAGAGACACTGGTTCTTACCTGATGTACATTGTTGCTCTGACAACAGAGGGAATGGGAAGGCAGAGAGCCTGGCCAATTGATTCCAGAAGCCAGAGGGATGGATTTAAAAATAATGTTGACCATTGTTTGGAACTTTTACTGCTGATGGCTAGCGATACAGGCTTCGAGTTCTGCGCGCCTAAACGCCGCTCCTAATTCCCCGGCCAGGAGAGATTGCAGAACTCAACTGCAATGTGTGGGTGGCTCGAAGTTTTGAACTTTGATCGAGGCCCAGAGGTGCATCTTTCTGACAGATAGAAGTTCCGGCCACGCCAGAAATTTGTGTCAAAGTGGAAAATCTAGGCCATTCTGTCCAGGCCATCAAAAGGAGGTTTGCCAAGAAAATACACCATTAGGTGGTCCCCATTACGGACAGAAAACGTATCCTGTTTGGTCAGTGAGAATTTTATCAATCTATACAAAAGGCATTCCACGCACAATTTCCTGATATATTCTGCGGGCATGTCGGACGTGAATGCCAAGCACATCCAAGAAATGGGTTGTTCAAGGTTGAGAGGGAATAAATTAAAGATCGTAATTTTCTTTTTAAAGTACAATCCCGCACAAGTGACTGGCTTGACGTCACTTGTGGCCCATTATCCAGAGTTTTGTTTCAGTTATATTTTTTGCTGTTGGCATTTAAGCTCTCACGAGCCGTCATGTTCTAAATTATTTATTTCTTACCCCCCCCCCCAGCATCATTAATGGCAGCAATGGGTTTTCCATTGCGTTTGGAAGAAGGGATGGAGTCTGCAGAGAGATGCAGGGAAGTCTTGCCGGAGGTGGGATGCTCAGTACCTTCCTGCCGCTCCGCACAGACAGACACCCACATCTGCAGACAAATGTGAAATTATCTCTTTTGGCAATGTAGCAGAGTGTTTCCTTTCCAACAGAAACTGATGAGCAGATTACTGCCAAATGGCAGCTGAACATTCAGTCGACTGAGGAAAAGAGTATTTGAAAATCAGGATCTCAAACCCAGGGCGAAAGTTATCTTAAACAGGGAGCAATGATTCCCACTCTCCTTCATGCTTTGCAGACTTGGACAACCTACAGCAGCCATCTCAAAGTACTGGAGAAATACCACCAATGGTGCTTCCGTAAACTCCTCCAATCCCAGTGGGAAGAAAGGCAATCCAACAGCACGTTCCTCTGCTAAGCCAACACACCCAGCACTGAGGAGATAGTCACTGAATACCATCTCAGGAAGAAGCCTTACAAAACCAGGATAAAGTCAAAAAGGTTTGTTTCGAATCACTAGCTTTCGGAGCACTGCTCCTTCCTCGGGTGAATCAGATGAAGGAGCAGTGCTCCGAAAGCCAGTGATTCGAAACAAACCTGTTGGACTTTAACCTGGTGTTGTAAGACTTCTTACTGTGCTCACCCCAGTCCAATGCTGGCATCTCCACATCATGAATACCATCTCCACTGAGCATGTCACTCGTAAGCCTGATGCCAGACTGCGCAAGTAGCTGCTCTACCCGGAGAACGGTCAAGTCAGGAGGTTCCAGCAGCATGTTGGAAGCACTTTAGGGATGTCCTGAAAGCATCACTGACAAGATCAAACATTCCCACCGACTCATAGGAGTTCCTGGCGTGTGACCCACTAAGGTGGAGAAGGTCGATTTGAAAAGAAGCGGAACACATTGAGAGAGCGCAGAGGTGAGGTTGAGATGTCAGAGAGAGTGCAGCATTCTCCAAATGACTCATATGCCCGATGCTTCGAGCAGCACCTGCCCCACATCTGGCAGAGTCCGCAGGTAGCACACTGGACTGGTCAGCCACGGGAGGATCCATCAAACCCAAGTGGAAGCAACTCACCCTCACTCCTGAGGAACTGCCTCAGAGGTTACCCAGCATTCTTCCCACCACCCCCCCCCCCCCCCCCCCCATCTCTGATAAGAAAAACACAAGCTAACTATTGTGTTGAGTTGTTCTTCAAAAGTGCCATGTTTCAGATGAAGGAATATATGCGAGGGTGAATGTCAGCCTGCAAAACTTCATTGGCTTCACTCTTCAACCATAAATATGTCTCAAGCAACCTTAAAGGGTGCATCTCACTGGCTATGGAAATAAGAATGCCGGTCAGCAAGTAAGGCCGATTCAGAACTGTACTGATGTGGTCCAAGGACACAATTGGATATGGTGCAGCTTGAGGGCATGAATAATAGTTGCAAGTTGGCTGCATCCTTTCGGAAATGTTGCAATGCGGACCTATAGGAATGGTTGTTTGGAGTACAAAGATGGCACTCTCAATAACTACCTCAATGCAGCAACAACTTTGACTTCGGAAGCCATCAAATATGGAACCAGGTGCTGGAATGATCTGTCAAACATTTGCAAGGCACACCGCACAGATTCCATTTGCTGCCTGTCATGTCCCCCTACCTTCATCTTAGTTCCTATCCCTTTGACATTGACGAAAGTTGATCACAAGTTGAGATGATCTTTCAAGCAACCTTAAAGGGTGCAAAATGTTTGTCCTCATTTTGTCTAATTGGCACTACCTCTCCCAACTTTATTTCCACAATGTTCCTCTTCCAGTTCCAATTAATTCCCTTGATCCAAGCAAGTCAGCATTTTGTGCCTTGCTGAATTATAAAAATAAGAGCAATCCAGTGCAAATGGCACTTCCCGATCCAGTGTGTTTACAGTTGTTCTTTACCACTTACAACTGACTTACAGCTGCTTTTGAAAACTGGCACTGATATATTCAAATAGTCTAAGCCACCAACATACACATATTTCAAAACTTAATTTTCTTCCTGCAGATTTTGCCAATGTATGCATAATGAATACAGGAAGATTTAATCTGATAAGAAGGCAGACATCTCTATGAGGCTGCCAGCCTCATTGTTAATGTCCAAAAAGTAGATGGGATTCTCATCTTGCAATTATCCGTGATTCCAATACCAAATAAAAATGCTCAGGCTACCTGAGACAGTGTGTGACAAGAACCTGTCTTACTCACCCACAAGTCTCTCTAGAGATTCGGTAAGTGAATTACAATACCGTTCAGAAAATCCACTGTCTTTGGCAACAATACTCGTGACCAGTAATCATTCCCAGACCAGCTTCCATAAGACCATAAGACACAGGAGCAGAATTAGGCCACTCGGCCCATCGAGTCTACTCCGCCATTCAATCACGGCTGATATTTTTCTCATCCCCATTCCCCTGCCTTCTCCCCGTAACCCCTGATCCCCTTATTAATCAAGAACCTATCTATCTCTGTCTTAAAGACACTCCGTGATTTGGCCTCCACAGCCTTCTGCAGCAAAGAGTTCCACAGATTCACTACCATTCCATCACACGGTCCCATCGATTCCCTGGGGTGGTGGTGGTGGGGACGGTTAGGGACAGGGGTGGGGAGACCCCTTCAGGCAGAGCACCGAGGCAGGTTGTAACGGTGGTAACAGGTGTTTAATATGACGACATATATACAGATTTGTGCCCTAGCCCCTGCAACTAAACTGTACCCTGCACCCGCGCCAATTGAACTGGTATCTAGCTTTCTGGCCTTACGGGCCCTAACGCTACATCTAGGTGGTTCCCCAGATGGCATAGCAAGAGTGGAGGTAGCCAGCTGTGATTCCCGCCCTGCCACCTGGGTCCCCTTTGGTGGGCTTCTTCTGTGGCGACCAGGCCTGCATGGGCCCTGTTGCTGCTTGGCTGTCCAGGGTGACATGGTGCCACCCTGTTCTGCCCGCTGCCCACCATATGCACCAGGGTCATGAGGGGGTGGGGAGGGGAGTCCAAGGTGCTGCGGTGTTCCGGCACCTCCCCTGCGGGAGTCAGCGGCATGGGCCCCATCACCTCCTCGTCCCTCGGGTTGCCAGATGGCCCCCCGGCTATTCCATGGGACGGGTGTGAGCGGAGCCATCCCTTGAGGCTCCCCTGCCACCTGGAACTGCCAGTTATGATCCCATCGATGTCTATGGGGATTTGCATGTCCCATGTCCTCCACCGCCGGGGAACACAAGAGGTGGGGGTGGGGGAGGGAGTAGGGTGGTTGCCATCGGTGGGATCAGAACATCCTGCTGGGAGGATGAACTGGAACATTGTTCTGTTCTCTCAGGTGGATTGAAAAAAGATTGTATGGTGCTATTTTTATGAAGAGCAGGGGAATTATCCCTGGTGCCCTGACCAGTATCTATCCCTCAATCAACATCACCAAAACAGATTATCTGGTCTTCATCATGTTTCTATGTGTGGGAGCTTTCTGTGCATAAATTGACTGCCACTTTCCATGCATTACGACAGTGACTACACATCACTGCACTTTGGGATGCCCTGAAGTTGTGAAAGACTGTGTACAAACCAGTTCCGAGGAAAGGACATCAACCTGGAGTGTTAACTCTGGCCGCGATTCTCCGATCCGAGTCCGCCCGGCCGCTGCTGCCAGCGGAAATGGAGAATTTGGCGCTGGGCCAAAACTGCATTGACTGCAGCAGGGTGGGAGAATCCCACCGGTGTGAACGGGCGGAGAATCCCGGCCTTTGATTCTCTCTCCACCGATGCTGCCAGACCTGCCGAGGGTTGGCAGCATCTTCTGCATTCGTTTCACATCTCCAGCATCTGCAATATTACACGTTTTAAACAGAAAGCAAGACTTGCATTGATATAGCGGACGGAATTCATCGGTCTCCGGCGCTGAAATCGCGATCGGCCAGAGAATCCCCGTGGGCACCGATTTTGGAGGAGGCGCCGCTTTTGCAATGGTTCGCCCCCTCCAAAACGGCGTACTCGCAGAGCACAGCGCACGCCATCGAGAGGGCCTTAGGACGTTACCTGAGGCCCTCCCCTGATGCTCCGCCCCCGATGGACCGAGTTCCCGACGGCATGGGACACGTGTGCTTTTTTTTTCTTGAACCCGGCATGGCGGCTGCGGACTATTAGCGTCACCACAGTCGGGTGGGAGCCGTTCTGTGGGCAGGGGGAACTTGGGCGGGGGCTGGGGGAACTGGTGTGGGGTGGACCAGGGGTGGCGAGCCTGGTCAAACGGGGTCATTATTTGGCAAGCCGGGTCCACGCGCGGTCGGCACCATGTTGCACGGTGCGGCCGCTGCAGGCCGCCGGCGTGCAAATGCGCAGCCACGGACCCGGCAATTCTCGGGCCGTATCCGCAGCTGGAGGCTCTGCTAGCCCCCCACCAGACGGAGGATCGGTGCAGCTTTTGCGCTGATTTTCTTGGGCGTAAAACGCCACTTTCTCACGCTGACATCAGCACATAGTCTCCCAAACGGAGAACCCAGCCCAGCATCTTTCACAAATGCTGGACACCTCAAAGCTCTTTACAAAGAATGAAGTATTTCCAAAATGTGGCCGCTGGTGCAATGGAGGAGACCCGAGACCGATTTGCACTCAGCAAACTCTCACAAACAGCAATGTGATAACGACCAGCTTTTTTAGTGATGTTTTCTAAGGGATAAATATATCGTCCAGGACACCAGGGACAATTCCCCTGCTTTTCATCAAAATAGTGCCAGAGGATCTTTTACATCTACAAAGGCCTTAGTCTAACATCTCATCCAAAGAATAGCACCTCCAACAGTGCAGCACTCACTCAGTGCTGTATTTGACTGTCCGCATAGATTTCGGTGCTGAAGGCCGAGAGTGGGACATGAGGCAGGAATGTTACAAACTGAGATCCCTTAATATTTCATATTGTGTGCACAGAATTATGACACAGCTTTGAAAAGTTCCCACCCATACCCAAAATTAGTATCAGGCAGGTAAGTATTTCTCAAAATGCAATCTCACACAATCTTATCCAATAACATCCCAACTCAATTATCCAGGTGGACACGAGTAACTCCCAATTTTCTCATTATTCATCTCTAAGCATTTATCCACTTACGCCTTGCCAATAGTTCAGGCGGTGATATATTTTAATGGTACTGTTTAAAAAATAGAAAGATATTTTGGTCCTTAAAGTTTAATGCCAAGCACATTTCGTTGCACATCAACATTGATAAATGTTTCTTCTTGTCAGTTAGAAATTACCCCAGTTATTAGTCCATTGCAAATGGAAAGAACATTGTGGTTGTAAATCTTTTCAAATCACTCCAGCGATGAAAGTTATAAATTAGGAATAATGTTATCTTGAAGTAGACGTTTAAATGATCAGAATTCACACTCTAGTTACGCTCCTTTATCAAAATACCTTCTCACTCCCTGAAACAAGCCTCTGTAACAGATGTATATCATTAAAATACATAACCTTTTGACCGCCAGAATAGATAAGTAAAAATGTCTCTGAAACTTCTCCCCAGCCAGTGATTCTCAGTAAATCAGCTACAAGTGCTCACTGACTTCGATTGGAATATGCTAAAGAGATGAATGGGGAGCTGCTTCGTTATTTCAGGAAATTTGGATACGTTCGGCTGGTAAATTATTAGCAACCAAAAGAAAATCTCAACAGCTCTGGCAGCTTCTGTAAGGAGAGAAAAGAGCTAATGTTTCGAGTCCAGATGACCCTTTGTCAATTATTAGAATGGAAACATCTTCTCTCTGGCTACCCAGCAAACACGAACATGATATTAATGTCCCCAGCCTGTACAGGTTTGAGCATGCACATCCAGCGAGATTAAGTGGATACAGTATTCAGGCACAGTGCGCGATTAACCCGCACACAATTGTACGGATGTTTAAATCATCATAGCATGTAGCCCGGAGGTACGTGAGTGGCTGCACACTTCAACATTTTACTGAAGTTCGTGTGTGGCCAGCGTTGTTGAAAGCCTTTTGAGCAGGTGAAGGAGACACATCCTGACTGAGTGAGACACATCCAGAGTGGGAAATGGAACTTGGTAATTTGGGGCAGTGAGGTAATTTGGTGCAGAGTGGGAGACGGTGCTTTTTCCCTACCGTTTTGTTCTCTTTCTTCTGGCCTGTAACCAGAGAGCATCCTGGGAAAGTAAGTGATTTTTATTACCTTTTCAAATTGTGTGGTGGGGGGGGGGGGGGGGGGGGGAAATAAGTGACATCACAGTAAAGCTGTGACCTGATTGGCTGGTTGGGAATCTGTTAAATTTGAAAAAAAATAATATTGCAAAAAAATCTAATTGATTAACTAGATAGTGGAGTAACTATACCTGAGAGCAGAGATTGGTATTTAGCATTTAATTTTACAGTAAAAATCATCTAGCGTCAGGGCCATATAGTTAATTGTAACTCAATCGAACAATAATTCAAGTGTTTATTTTAAATTAATTAACTAGAGCTTAAATGTCACTCAGCGGGATGCAGTGCTCCAACTGTGAGATGTGGCAGATCTGTGACGTTTCCAGTGTTCCGGTCGACTACATCTGCAGCAAGTGTAACCAATGGCAGCTCCTCACAGACCACGTGGTTCGGTTGGAGCAGAAATTAGATGCACTTAGGAGCATGCAGGTGGCAGAAAGCATCATAGATAGGAGTTATAAGATATGGTCACACCCAAGGTGCAGGCAGAGAGATGGGTGACCGTTAGAAAGGGAAGGCAGTCGGTGCAGGAATCCCCTGTGGTTGTCCTCCCCTCGAACAGGTATACCACTTTGGATACTGTTGGGGGGAATAGCCTATCAGGAGAAAACAACAGCAGCCAGAGCTCTGATGTTCAGCAGGGAGGGTCAAAGCACAGAAGAGCAATAGTCATAGGGGACTCTATAGTCAGGGGCACAGATAGGTGCTTCTGTGGATGTGAAAGAGATTCCAGGATGGTATGTTGCCTCCCTGGTGCCAGGGTCCAGGATGTCTCCGAATGGGTAGCGGGCATCCTGAAGGGGGAGGGCAAACAGGCAGAGGTCATTGTACATATTGGTACTAACGACATGGGCAGGAAGGGGCATGAGTTCCTGCAACAGGAGTTCAGGGAGCTAGGCAGAAAGTTAAAAGACAGGACCTCGCGGGTTGTAATCTCGGGATTACTCCCTGTGCCACGTGCCAGTGAGGCTAGAAATAGGAAGATGGAGCAGCTAAACACGTGGCTAAACAGCTGGTGTAGGAGGGAGGGTTTCCGTTACCTGGACCACTGGGAGCTCTTCCGGGGCAGGTGTGACCTGTATACGAAGGACGGGTTGCATCTAAACTGGAGAGGCATAAATATCCTGGCCGCGGAGTTTGCTAGTGTCACATGGGAGGGTTTAAACTAGTATGGCAGGGGGTGGGTACCGGAGTAATAGGTCAGAAGGTGAAAAGATGAGGGAGAACTAGGGAATAGGGCCAGTGTGGCTCTGAGGAAGAGCAGACAGAGAGATGTTGCTGAAAACAGAGGGATTGGTGGCCTGAAGTGCATATGTTTTAATGCAAGAAATATGACAGGTAAGGCAGATGAACTGAGAGCTTGGATTAGTACTTGAAGCTATGATGTTGTTGCCATTACAGAGACCTGGTTGAGGGAAGGACAGGATTGGCAGCTAAATGTTCCAGGATTTAGATGTTTCAGGCGGGATAGAGGGGGATGTAAAAGGGGTGGAGGAGTTGCACTACTGGTTAGGGAGAATATCACAGCTGGAGGACACCTCAGAGGGCAGCGAGGCTATATGGGTAGAGATCAGGAATAAGAAGGGTGCAGTCACAATGTTGGGGGTTTACTACAGGCCACCCAACAGCCAGTGGGAGATAGAGGAGCAGGTAGGTAGACAGATTTTGGAAAGGAGTAAAAGCAACAAGGTTGTTGTGATGGGAGACTTCAACTTCCCCAATATTGACTGGGACTCACTTAGTGCCAGGGGCTTAGACGGGGCGGAGTTTGTAAGGAGCATCCAGGAGGGCTTCTTAAAACAATATGTAGATAGTCCAACTAGGGAAGGAGCTATACTGGACCTGGTATTGGGGAATGAGCCTGGCCAGATGGTAGAAGTTTCAGTAGGGGTGCATTTTGGGGACCACAATTCAGTCAGTTTTAAAGTGCTGGTGGACAAGGATAAGAGTGATCCTAGGTGAATGTGCTAAATTGGGGGAAGGCTAATTATAACAATATTAGGCTGGAACTGAAGAACCTAGATTGGGGGCGGATGTTTGAGGGTAAATCAACATCTGACAAGTGGGAGGGTTTCAAGTGTCAGTTGAAAGGAATTCAGGACCGGCATGTTTCTGTGCGGAAAAAGGATAAATATGGCAAATTTTGGGAACCTTGGATAACGAGAGATATTGCAGGCCTCGTCAAAAAGAGAAAGGAGGCATTTGTCAGGTCTAGAAGGCTGGGAACAGACGAAGCCTGTGTGGAATATAAGGAAAGTAGGAAGGAACGTAAGCAAGGAGTCAGGAGGGCTAAAAGGGGTCATGAAAAGTCATTGGCAAATAGGGTTAAGGAAAATCCCAAGACTTTTTACACGTACATAAAAAGCAAGAGGGTAGCCAGGGAAAGGGTTGACCCACTGAAGGACAGGAGAGGGAATCTATGTGTGGAGCCAGAGGAAATGGGCGAGGTACTAAATGAATACTTTGCATCAGTATTCACCAAAGAGAAGGAATTGGTGGACGTTGAGTCTGGAGAAGGGTGTGAAAATAATCTGGGTCACATTGAGATCCAAAAAGACGAGGTGTTGGGCGTCTTGAAAAATATTAAGGTGAATAAGTCCCCAGGGCCTGATGGGATCTACCCCAGAATATTGAAGGAGGCTAGAGAGGAAATTGCTGAGGCCTTGACAGGAATCTTTGGATCCTCACTGTCTTCAGGTGATGTCCCGGAGGACTGGAGAATAGCCAATGTTGTTCCTCTGTTTAAGAAGGGTAGCAAGGATAATCCAGGGAACTACAGGCAGGTGAGCCTTACGTCAGTGGTAGGGAAATTACTGGAGAGAATTCTTCGAGACAGGATCTACTCCCATTTGGAAGCAAATGAACGTATTAGCGAGAGGCAGCATGGTTTTGTGAAGGGGAGGTCGTGTCTCACTAACTTGATAGAGTTTTTCGAGGAGGTCACAAAGATGATTGATGCAGGTAGAGCAGTGGATGTTGTCTATAGGGACTTCAGTAAGGCCTTTGACAAGGTCCCTCATGGCAGACTGGTACAAAAGGTGAAGTCACACGGGATCAGAGGTGAGCTGGCACGATGGATACAGAACTGGCTAGGTTATAGAAGGCAGGGAGTAGCAATGGAAGGTTGCTTTTCTGATTAGAGGGCTGTGACTAGAGGTGTTCCGCAGGAATCAATGCTGGGACCTTTGCTGTTTGTAGTATATGTAAATGATTTGGAGGAAAATATAACTGGTCTGATTAGTAAGTTTGCAGACGACACAAAGGTTGGTGGAATTGCGGATAGCGATGAGGACTGTCAGAGGATACAGCAGGATTTAGATCGTTTGGAGACTTGGGCGGAGAGATGGCAGATGGAGTTTAATCGAACAAATTTGAGGTCATGCATTTTGGAAGGTCTAATGCAGGTAGGGAATATACAGTAGACGGTATATACAGTAGAACCCTCAAGAGTGTTGAAAGTCAGAGAGATCTAGGTGTACAGGTCCACAGGTCACCGAAAAAGGCAGCACAGATGGAGAAGGTAGTCAAGAAGGCATAAGGCATGCTTGCCTTCATTGGCCGGGGCATTGAGTATAAAAATTGGCAAGTCGTGTTGCAGCTGTATAGAACCTTAGTTAGGCCACACTTGGAGTATAGTGTTCAATTCTGGTCACCACACTGCCAGAAGGATGTGAAGGCTTTAGAGAGGGTGCAGAAGAGATTTACCAGGATGTTGTCTGGTATGGAGGGCATTAGCTATGAGAGAGGTTGAATAAACTCGGTTTGTTCTCACTGGAACAACGGGGTTGAGGGGCGACCTGATAGAGGTCTACAAAACTATGAGGGGCATAGACAGAGTGGATAGCCAGAGGCTTTTTCCCAGGGTAGAGGGGTCAATTACTAGGGGGCATAGCTTTAAGGTGCAAGGGGCAAGGTTTAGAGGAGATGTACGAGGCAAGTGTTTTACACAGAGGGTAGTGGGTGCCTGGGACTCGCTGCCGGAGGAGGTGGTGGAAGCAGGGACGATAGTGACATTTAAGGGGCATCTTGACAAATACATAAATAGGATGGGAATAGAGGGATACGAACCCTGGAACTGTAGAAGATTTTAGTTTAGACGGGCAGCATGGTCGGCGCAGGCTTGGAGGGCCGAAGGGCCTGTTCCTGTGCTGTACTTTTCTTTGTTCTTTGTTCTTTGTGTACCGAGGTACAGTGAAAAGTATTGTCCTGCGTACAGTCCAGACAGATCATTCCATACATGACAAAAACATAGGACATACATAAATACACAATGTAAATACATAGACATAGACATCGGGTGAAGTGCTACAATAGTAAGGATGATGCACAGAGAGATCAGTTCAGTCTATAAGAGGGCCATGCAGGAGTCTGGTAGCAGCAGGGAAGAAGCTGTTTTTGAACCTGTTGGTGAATGTTCTCAAACTTTTGTATCTTCTGCCCTATGGAAGAGATTGGAAGAGCGAATAACCCGGTGGGAGGAGTCTTTGATTATGCTGCCCGCTTTCCCATGGCAGCGGGAGATGTAGACAGAGTGATGGACCGGACTGTGTTCACGACTCTCTGTCGGTTCTTACGGTCTTGGGTCAGGCAGTTGCCATACCAGGCTGTGATGCAGGCAGATCGGATGCTTTCTATGGTGCATCTGTTGCAGGAGGTAGCAGAGTTCAGTGAGCACCTCCTTCACAAATGTAGATGATGCACACACTACTCCTGGGTTAGGTGGAGTTAAGAGAAGAGTTCCTACAGTAATAAAGGTGGATAGGGGAACTAAACGAGAGCCCAGCTTCTCCCCCTCCTCTTCCTCCCTCTGTAAGCAGCGCATCCTCTTCTTTACAGCTTCTTCTTCATCTCTCTCACACGTTGAAACCCAAGACCCAAGGGATAACAACTATAGCCCCAGTGAATAGGAGCAAATGGTCCGACAAAATCTTTGCAGTCACAACTAAGGCTTCCCCCATCTACAGCAACTAACCTGCAAGGTGTTGATCGTTCCTTTAACTAGCACCGGTAAATAGCTTTGTAATTACTAACTAAATGTGTGACAGTTAGAAGTCAAATTAGGTGCCTTTCCTTTTCCAAACCACCGTTCCAGCATTGAAGTCAGGTGCCACTCATTTTCCTCAGGGTACATTCTCATTCATGGAAACCCCAGAGAACCCATGTAACTGGCATCTCTCCAGGACATTCCATAGATCTTCGGCCAAGGTCACCATCAGTAGAAACCCTGTGCAAATTCAAACCCATGGTAAAAGATGTGCCAAGTTGAGCAGCGCCCCCCCCCCCCCTACCAAGTTGGATTGTTGATGCGGTATACTGCTGGTCCTCGTGCTTCATGTGAGAATTTATATCATGTAAGCCCGCAAAGGATGGACACATTTACCTTAGCACTCTTCCCAAACTTGGAGTTTCATTCCCATATGCTGCCACAACTGATGGATGTAATATGAACTCTATTTCTTTCTTCACAGTTGCTCCCAGCGTGGCACGGTGGCACAGTGATTAGCGCTGCTGCTTCACAGCGCCTGGAACCTGCATTCGATTGTGACCTTGGGTTCACACATCCTCCCTGTGTCTGCCCGGGTGCTCCGGTTTCCTCCCACAGTCCAGAGATGTGCAGGTTAGGCGGATTGGCCATGATCAATCCGTGGAGTGATGGGGATAGGGTGGGGGAGTGGGCCTAGGTAAAGTGTCCTTTCGGGGGGGTGGATGCAGACGCTGAATGGCCTCCTTCTGCACTACAGGAATTCCATCGACCCGCTGGGTCTTTCCAGCGTTGCCTGTTTTTATTTCAGATTTTCAGCATCTGCAGTATTTTGCTTTGAAGAAAGGCCATCCTCTGTATTGCACCTTCCAAGGTTTAATCAAAAGGGACAGTCAAGCAGGACAATCAGGTTCCTGATCCAATTGGACAAGTGAATTTTGAAGAATTGTTCGACAAGGGAAAGTTAGGTTGTGTCCAAAACTGAAAGAATGGTGCCAATGAAGATATTGTAAAACACAGCTGAAAGTGGAAGGTGAAAGAAATGAAAGACACCAAACTTTTTGAGGACAAGGGATTGCTTTCTATATCTCTTGCAGCAACCTTTAATAGCAAAACATGAATTCCTAAATTTCCCATGCTTCTCTCTATGCATGTGGAAAACTAGCAGGGAGCACATTTAACTAACATGCAGGGATCCCACAGCCATTTTCCTGTTTGTGATATACATTTTCTTCTGTATTCTGGTTCTTACAAAGAGAAGAGTTTACATCCATAGAATGTCTTATCACGCCCCTCATCAATGTCTCAAAACACTGCCCCCCTACTCTTAGTTACGTGAGGTGCAGCGACTGTTATCGAGGAAGCAGGCAACGTTCTCAATGATCCCAAAAATGGCGATGAGCTGAAGCATAGAAGGCTTGCATCGCATTGTCGTGTTTGCACCAGCTTTCTGACAGAGCAACTCACCCAATGCCACGCCCCCGATCTTCCCATGTCTCATGGCAGCTTTAGCATTTGTGGATAATGATCAGAGTCTCTTTTGAAAGAGTTTTTTGTCCCTGCCTCCACCACAATCTCAGGCCGTACATTCCAGATCCTAACCACGGGCTGTGTAAAAAAAATAAAATATGGCTCCTGATGTCACCACTCCTTCTTTCGCCAACCACCTCAAATTGTTTGGGAGTGTTTTCCAAGGGAGGAATATTTACCAGGACACTGGAATAACTCTTGCTTTTTTTTTTGCTGAATGGCACCATAAAGTCTTTAAAAATAGGCGTGAGCCTCTGGGAAAGACAGATAAAGCCTCAGTTTAATGTCCCGTCAGAAAGACAGCACACCCAACAGTGCAGCAGCACTTCTAATAGTGACTGGAGTGTCAATCTAGATTATGTGTTCAAGTGCGGCTTCACCCTACAACCTCTGGTTCAGAAGCAATAATTCTACTAACTGAGGCAAACTGACACTTGAAAGAGATTTACCAAGGTTGAAATACATATTTAAAATTTATCAGTACTTTCAAATCATCCTGAATTATGACTTGCACGGCAGCAACCCGCCAAGGCTCCTTCGACAGCACCTTCCCAAACTCACGACCTCTGCCGCCGGGAAGGACAAGGGCAGGAGGCATTTGAGAACAGCAGCCCCTGCGAGGTCCCGCACACCAATTCTGACCTGGAAGTATATCGGTTGTTCCTGCACTGTGGCCTGGTGGGGGTCAGAATCCTGGAACTCACTCCCAAAAGCAGTGTGGCTGCGCCTACATCAGGCCGCACCTTCTCGAGACTATTTAGGGATGAGCCTCGCCCAGTGGTACCCACGTCCCATGAATAAATGAAAATAAAATGTTGCTTGCCAGCGGCAAGGATAACAGGTGTGAGGGCAGAGTGGCGGCAGTGGGTTAGCCCTGCAGTCTCATGGCGCCGAGATCCCAGGTTCGATCCCGGCCCGGGTCACTATCCGTGTGAAGTTTCCACATTCTCCCCGTGTTTGCGTGGGTTTCGCCCCCACAACCTAAAGATGCGCATTGGCCACGCTAAATTGCCCCTTAATTGGAAAAAATGAATTGGGTACTCTAAAAAAAATATATTTTTTAAAAAGATAGCAGGTGTTCAATACAAATTCTATGCTGATCAAGGAGGGTCTCAGTGTTGAAAATTTGCAGTTTAAATGTGTGTTCACCCCCAATCTTAAAATAGCAATATGTTTGGGAAAGGCATTACATATAAAAGCAAGTCTTCTTTTGATAGCTGCAAAAGGATTTAAGCACAGCAAGAAGGTGACAGATGGAATATAATGTGGAGAAGTGTGAAGTTATCGACTGTGATAAGGAAAATAAAACAGCAGAACATTTTTAAAAGGTGAGAGTCCAGTAAATTTTGGCATTCAGAGGCACCTGGGTGTACTTGTATGTGAATCACAAAAAGTTAATCTGCTGGCACGAATGAGCAGTTCAGAAAGCAAATGCTATGTTAGTTTTTATTACAGAGGGATATCAGTTTCAAGAGGGTAGAGCTTCAATATGGCCAGATTGAATGCGTTGGATCCTGATACACCATCATGCCCAAAGCTGCACTTCATAGAATCCCTACAGTGCAGAAGGAGTCTACTCGGCCCATCAAGTCTGCACCGACCCTCCAAAAGAGCACCCTATCTAGGGCAATGTCCTCATTCTATTCCCGTAACCCCACCTAACCTTTTGGACACTAAGGGGCAATTTATCATGGCCAATCCACCTAACCTGCACACCTTTGTTGTCTGTTCATCTCCAAGTCATGCAGCCCAGTGCCATGCACACTGCTGAGTGGTTGCATACCCAGCAGGAAGCCCGGTTTGTCTGAAATTTGCAGGGCTAGCCTGCCTACCTGGTAAAGGCAGCTTGCACCTCTATACGAGTGCTGGAACTGTTTCAGAAATAGTTTCTCACAAGAGGCCAGAGGAGACTCTCCCAGCCTCTCCAATGCAGCAATGGAGATGTTGGCCCTGGAGGTGGGAAGGAAGAGAGACTCCCTGGGCTGAATCTTTCCAGCCTCAGGAAAACTGGGGGCTGGTGGGGGGAGAGCTGTATCAGATCGACTGGGGCAGCAAGGTAGGACAGTGGTTAGCACAATTGCTTCACAACTCCAGGGTCCCAGGTTCGATTCCCGGCTTGGGTCACTGTCTGTGCGGAGTCTGCATGTTCTCCCCATGTCTGCGTGGGTTTCCTCCAGGTGCTCCGGTTTCCTACCACAGTCCAAAGCTGTGCAGGTTAGGTGGATTGGCCATGCTAAATTACCCTTAGTGTCCAAAAAAGGTTTGGTGGGGTTACTGGGTTACGGGGATAGGGTGGCGGCTTGGGCTTAAATGTGGTGCTCTTTCCAAGAGACGGTGCAGACTCGATGGGCCAAATGGCCTCCTTCTGCACTGTAAATTCTATGATTCTATGATTCTATGACTGCCAGACAACTTTCCCGGCACAGGCTGGGAAGCTGATCAGTTGGCCGTTTCATGGAGGTGCTCAGGCAATTTCAATCGTTAAAATAAGGGGAGTGTGGCGAATGCCAAACACTAGTAAAGTTGAAAGAATGATGGCTTTGCTTTCAATATGGTGTTGGGGCTCCCTTTGTGTAAAGAGCCTTACCATAGAATTTAAAGTGCAGACGGAAGCTATTCAGCCCATCAAATCTACACCGGCCCCGAAAGAGCACCCTACCTGAGCTCACACAGCCACCATATCCCCGTAACTCAGCAACCCCACCAAATGTTTGGACACTACAGAGCAATTTATCATGACCAATCCACCTAACCCGCACGTCTTTGGACTTGTGGGAGGAAGCCGGAGCACCCAAAGGAAACCCACGCTGACGTGGGGAGAACGTGCAGACACCGCGCAGACAGTGACCAAAGCCGAGGAATCGAACGCGGGTCACTGGTGCTGCGAAGCAACAGTGCTAACCACTGTGCTCCCGTGCCGCCCTTGCGGAAAGAGAAAGAAGAAGCTCAACTGATGTTAGCAATCTTTGCTTCGCTGGTGGCACGTGCCAAAGAATTGGAACTCATGAATGCACAATGTGAAGGTTTCACCAAGACCTTGATATGCGTGGGGAACTACAGTCAAGGTTATCTGCACAGACAGCTCCATTGACACAGATCCTCCATGTCAATGACTCCCACACTTAAATACATCATCATGCGTTCAATCAGATGAAATTTGGCTTCATCAGACCTTTTCAGACCTGTAAAAGTGGAGGAGGAGGTTTTATCATTCTGTATTGTTGTGGTGAAGCTGAGGAGCCACAATGCAAGATCCTGAGGTGTCCTGTAGCGTCTCTTCACACTCACTTCTTTCCCTTATGGGAAAGGATTCCCAAGCTGAATATCTGCCCATTAAGCCATGTTATGAACGCTCCTTCTGTGACCAACAAGTCCTGGCATTTGGCTCGAACCCGGATCGTCTGGTCCATAAGAACATAAGAACATAAGAACTAGGAGCAGGAGTAGGCCATCTGGCCCCTCGAGCCTGCTCCGCCATTCAATGAGATCATGGCTGATCTTTTGTGGACTCAGCTCCACTTTCCGGCCCGAACACCATAACCCTTAATCCCTTTATTCTTCAAAAAACTATCTATCTTTATCTTAAAAGCATTTAATGAAGGGGCCTCTACTGCTTCACTGGGCAAGGAATTCCATAGATTCACAACCCTTTGGGTGAAGAAGTTCCTCCTAAACTCAGTCCTAAATCTACTTCCCCTTATTTTGAGGCTATGCCCCCTAGTTCTGCTTTCACCCGCCAGTGGAAACAACCTGCCCGCATCTATCCTATCGATTCCCTTCATAATTTTATATGTTTCTATAAGATCCCCCCTCATCCTTCTAAATTCCAACGAGTACAGTCCCAGTCTACTCAACCTCTCCTCGTAATCCAACCCCTTCAGCTCTGGGATTAACCTAGTGAATCTCCTCTGCACACCCTCCAGTGCCAGTACGTCCTTTCTCAAGTAAGGAGACCAAAACTGAACACAATACTCCAGGTGTGGCCTCACTAACACCTTATACAATTGCAGCATAACCTCCCTAGTCTTAAACTCCATCCCTCTAGCAATGAAGGACAAAATTCCATTTGCCTTCTTAATCACCTGTTGCACCTGAAAACCAACTTTCTGCGACTCATGCACGAGCACACCCAGGTCTCTCTGCACAGCAGCATGTTTTAATATTTTATCATTTAAATAATAATCCCTTTTGCCGTTATTCTTACCAAAATGGATAACCTCACATTTGTCAACATTATATTCCATCTGCCAGACCCTAGCCCATTCACTTAGCCTGTCCAAATCCCTCTGCAGACTTCCAGTATCCTCTGCACTTTTTGCTTTACCACTTATCTTAGTGTCGTCTGCAAACTTGGACACATTGCCCTTGGTCCCCAACTCCAAATCATCTATGTAAATTGTGAACAGTTGTGGGCCCAACACTGATCCCTGAGGGACACCACTAGCTACTGATTGCCAACCAGAGAAACACCCATTAATCCCCACTCTTTGCTTTCTATTAATTAACCAATCCGCTATCCATGCTCCTACTTTCCCCTTAATGCCATGCATCTTTATCTTATGCAACAACCTTTTGTGTGGCACCTTGTCAAAGGCTTTCTGGAAATCCAGATATACCACATCCATTGGCTCCCCGTTATCTACCGCACTGTTAATGTCCTCAAAAAATTCCACTAAATTAGTTAGGCACGACCTGCCCTTCATGAACCCATGCTGCGTCTGTCCAATGGGACAATTTCCATCCAGATGCCTCGCTATTTCTTCCTTGATGATAGATTCCAGCATCTTCCCTACTACCGAAGTTAAGCTCACTGGCCTATAATTACCCACTTTCTGCCTACCTCCTTTTTTAAACAGTGGTGTCACATTTGCTAATTTCCAATCCGCCGGGACCACCCCAGAGTCTAGTGAATTTTGGTAAATTATCACTAGTGCATTTGCAATTTCCCTAGCCATCTCTTTTAGCACTCTGGGATGCATTCCATCAGGGCCAGGAGACTTGTCTACCTTTAGCCCCATTAGCTTGCCCATCACTACCTCCTTGGTGATATCAATCCTCTCAAGGTCCTCACCTGTCATAGCCTCATTTCCATCAGTCACTGGCATGTTATTTGTGTCTTCCACTGTGAAGACCGATCCAAAAAACCTGTTCAGTTCCTCAGCCATTTCCTCATCTCCCATTATTAAATCTCCCTTCTCATCCTCTAAAGGACCAATATTTACCTTAGCCACTCTTTTTTGTTTTATGTATTTGTAGAAACTTTTACTATCTGTTTTTATATTCTGAGCAAGTTTACGCTCATAATCTATCTTACTCTTCTTTATAGCTTTTTTAGTAGCTTTCTGTTGCCCCCTAAAGATTTCCCAGTCCTCTAGTCTCCCACTGATCTTTGCTACTTTGTATGTTTTTTCCTTCAATTTGATACTCTCCCTTATTTCCTTAGATATCCACGGTCGATTTTCCCTCTTTTTACCGTTCTTCCTTGTTGTTGGTATAAACCTTTGCTGGGCACTGTGAAAAATCACTTGGAAGGTTCTCCACTGTTCCTCAACTGTTTCACCATAAAGTCTTTGCTCCCAGTCTACCTTAGCTAGTTCTTCTCTTATCCCATTGTAATCTCCTTTGTTTAAGCACAAAACACTAGTGCTTGATTTTACCTTCTCACCCTCCATCTGTATTTTAAATTCCACCATATTGTGATCGCTCCTTCCGAGAGGATCCCTAACTATGAGATCCTGAATCAATCCTGTCTCATTACACAGGACCAAATCTAGGACCGCTTGTTCCCTCGTAGGTTCCATTACATACTGTTCGAGGAAACTATCGCGGATACATTCTATAAACTCCTCCTCAAGGCTGCCTTGACCGACCTGGTTAACCAATCAACATGTAGATTAAAATCCCCCATGATAACTGCTGTACCATTTCTACATGCATCTGTTATTTCTTTGTTTATTGACTGCCCCACCATAATGTTACTATTTGGTGGCCTATAGATTACTCCTATCAGTGACTTTTTCGCCTTACTATTCCTGATTTCCACCCAAATGGATTCAACCTTATCCTCCATAGCACCGATGTCATCCCTTACTGTTGCCCGGATGTCATCCTTAAATATCAGAGCTACACCACCTCCCTTACCATCCACACTGTCCTTCCAAAAAGTTTGATACCCTCGGATATTTAACTCCCAGTCGTGACCATCCTTTAACCATGTTTCAGTAATGGCCACTAAATCATAATCATTCACGATGATTTGCGCCATCAACTCATTTACCTTATTCCGAATACTACGAGCATTCAGGTAAAGTACACTTATGTTGGCTTTTTTACCTCTGTTCTTAATCTTAACACCTCGATCAGTAACCGCTCCTAAGTTATATTTCCTCTCAACCTTTCTCCTAATTTTCCTTGTCGTCGAACCCACATCTTCCTGTAACAACCTGCCGCGTCGCTTACCATTAATGTTTTCACTTCCCGTTTTATTTCTTTTAGTATTCCTGGTCCTATTCACTGAGCTCCCCTTAGTCACTGTACCTTGTACTGTCGCCCTTTTTGATTTTTGACTATGGCTTCTCTGCCTTACACTTTCCCCCTTACTGCCTTTTATTTCTGTCCCTGTTTTACTACCTTCCAACTTCCTGCATCGGTTCCCAGAGGTAAGGATACTACCAGTCTGCCATCAGATCTCCTTACAAGATCCTGAGTGAGAATCCCCCTTAACCAGGGTGCATTTTGAAGGGTTAGTTGTACAAGTCTTGCTTTAAGGGGGTAAAGATTGTGCTGATGCCAGGGTGGGTTTGAAGAAAAGGGAGAACGCCACCTTGCCAGCTTTGGTGAGATTGTTGAACTCCTTGTGGCCCTGGTTGGCATGTCCGGGGAGCGAGGGGTGGCATTTAGCGCCGGTACCACCCCTCTCTAGGTCGGGTGAGTGCCATCTCTGGCATGCTAGCTGGCATTATCACCCAGGAGATGGGGCCTCCTCACTCTGATTTTCTCCAGAAGAGGGTTTGGAGATCAGGGTTCAAATTGAGGGCTCTTCTGTGTGCCTGGGTGCCATGCCCGGTGGTAGTGCTTGCCTGCTTTCTCCTGGGGGCTCTGCTGTCTATGTTCTTTTTCAAAAGTATCAGGTGGATTGACGAAACGTGCAGCAAGGTTTTTTGAGGCTTGAGGGAATGAGCTTCTCCCTTAGCTGTTCCTCTAGTCGATTGCTGGCGTGTGCAGGCTGGCTTGTCTCTTTTAACAGGTTTCTCTTCACTTTCCACACACTGAACACACAGCACCTCATGTGGGATATACGGAAATCACTACTCCAAGCAATGCGTAAATGAGCAGACCAAGAAACTCTTCTGTAAATACCTTCCCAGACCATCAGTGGGTGCCAAATACTTTTCCACTGATGTGAAACTGGAGTAACACAGCACATGGAAATTCTCCCCCCATGTGTTTATTGTGCAAATCTGTTGATATTAGTGAGTAATGTGCCTTTGGATGTGCTTGCAAATATTTATTCAGAAAATCTGTTGTTGGTGCTTATTAGTTTGACTTGTTGCATGTATTTTGGATATTTTCTGTGCAAATCTGCTAGTGTGGGTGATTTTTCTGCCTTGTAGAGTTTAGCTGTAAATGTTTACTGCGCAAATGTTTTTTTTTCCTGAGTAATAATGTACAGCAGTGTTTCTTCGCAAATCATCGGCAAGCGAATATGATTGACTTATTGCAGAAAATGCTGTTTCATTGAAAACCGTTTAATTGTTTTTTTTTATCCTTTCGCGGGACCATGGGGTCTGTCGCCCATCCTGAATTGCCCGTGAGAAGGAGGTGGTTAGGCGCCATCTTGAACCGCTGTTCAACTGGGAATGTTGAATTTGAAAAGGCAGGCTGCTAGCTCACAGCAATCTGTGCACAGTATCATTCAAAACGCGTAACATTCATGAAGGTGTTGTTGTAAGTCAAAGTTTCTACGGCTGAAGGTGTAAAATGCAAGACTTGTTTAGAGAACCTTTTACAATCACAGGATGTCCAAAGGCACTTAGACCAAACGAATGTGGAGGCTTTGGAAAGGGAACAGAAGCGGTTTAGAACATAGAACATAGAACAATACAGCGCAGTACAGGCCCTTCGGCCCACGATGTTGCACCAAAACAAAAGCCATCTAACCTACACTATGCCATTATCATCCATATGTTTATCCAATAAACTTTTAAATGCCCTCAATGTTGGTGAGTTCACTACTGTAGCAGGTAGGGCATTCCACGGCCTCACTACTCTTTGTGTAAAGAACCTACCTCTGACCTCTGTCCTATATCTATTACCCCTCAGTTTAAAGTTATGTCCCCTCGTGCCAGCCATATCCATCCACGGGAGAAGGCTCTCACTGTCCACCCTATCCAACCCCCTGATCATTTTGTATGCCTCTATTAAGTCTCCTCTTAACCTTCTTCTCTCCAACGAAAACAACCTCAAGTCCATCAGCCTTTCCTCATAAAATTTTCCCTCCATACCAGGCAACATCCTGGTAAATCTCCTCTGCACCCGCTCCAAAGCTTCCACGTCCTTCCTATAATGCGGTGACCAGAACTGTACGCAATACTCCAAATGCGGCCGAACCAGAGTTCTGTACAGCTGCAACATGACCTCCCGACTCCGGAACTCAATCCCTCTACCAATAAAGGCCAACACTCCATAGGCCTTCTTCACAACCCTATCAACCTGGGTGGCAACTTTCAGGGATCTATGTACATGGACACCTAGATCCCTCTGCTCATCCACACTTTCAAGAACTTTACCATTAGCCAAATATTCCGCATTCCTGTTATTCCTTCCAAAGTGAATCACCTCACACTTCTCTACATTAAACTCCATTTGCCACCTCTTAGCCCAGCTCTGCAGCTTATCTATATCCCTCTGTAACCTGCTACATCCTTCCACACTATCGACAACACCACCGACTTTAGTATCGTCTGCAAATTTACTCACCCACCCTTCTGCGCCTTCCTCTAGGTCATTGATAAAAATGACAAACAGCAACGGCCCCAGAACAGATCCTTGTGGTACTCCACTTGTGACTGTACTCCATTCTGAACATTTCCCATCAACCACCACCCTCTGTCTTCTTTCAGCTAGCCAATTTCTGATCCACATCTCTAAATCACCCTCAATCCCCAGCCTCCGTATTTTCTGCAATAGCCTACCGTGGGGAACCTTATCAAACGCTTTGCTGAAATCCATATACACCACATCAACTGCTCTACCCTCATCTACCTGTTCAGTCACCTTCTCAAAGAACTCAATAAGGTTTGTGAGGCATGACCTACCCTTCACAAAGCCATGCTGACTATCCCTGATCATATTATTCCTATCTAGATGATTATAAATCTTGTCTCTTATAATCCCCTCCAAGACTTTACCCACTACAGACGTGAGGCTCACCGTCTATAGTTGCCGGGGTTGTCTCTGCTCCCCTTTTTGACAAAGGGACCACATTTGCTGTCCTCCAGTCCTCTGGCACTATTCCTGTAGCCAATGATGACATAAAAATCAAAGCCAAAGGTCCAGCAATCTCTTCCCTGGCCTCCCAGAGAATCCTAGGATAAATCCCATCAGGCCCCGGGGACTTATCTATTTTCAGCCTGTCCAGAATTGCCAACACCTCTTCCCTACGCACCTCAATGCCATCTATTCTATTAGCCTGCGGCTCAGCATTCTCCTCCACAACATTATCTTTTTCCTGAGTGAATACTGATGAAAAATATTCATTTAGTATCTCGCCTATCTCTTCAGACTCCACACACAATTTCCCATCCCTGTCCTTGACTGGTCCTACTCTTTCCCTAGTCATTCGCTTATTCCTGACATACCTATAGAAAGCTTTTGGGTTTTCCTTGATCCTTCCTGCCAAATACTTCTCATGTCCCCTCCTTGCTCGTCTTAGCTCTCTCTTTAGATCCTTCCTCGCTACCTTGTAACTATCCATCACCCCAACTGAAACTTCACACCTCATCTTCACATAGGCCTCCTTCTTCCTCTTAACAAGAGATTCCACTTCCTTGGTAAACCACGGTTCCCTCGCTCGACGCCTTCCTCCCTGCCTGACCGGTACATACTTATCAAGAACACGCAGTAGCTGATCCTTGAACAAGCCCCACTTATCCAGTGTGCCCAACACTTGCAGCCTACTTCTCCACCTTATCCCCCCCCCAAGTCACGTCTAATGGCATCATAATTGCCCTTCCCCCAGCTATAACTCTTGCCCTGCGGTGTATACTTATCTTCAAATGAGGTGTGAAGTTTCATTTGGGGCGATGGATAGTTACAAGGTAGCGAGGAAGGATCTAAAGAGAGAGCTAAGACGAGCAAGGAGGGGACATGAGAAGTATTTGGTTTACTAGGATGTTGCCTGGTATGGAGGGCATTAGCTATGAGGAGAGGTTAGATAAACTTGGTCTGTTCTCACTGGAACGACGGAGGTTGAGAGGCGACCTGATAGAGGTCTTCAAGATTATGAGTGACATGGACAGAGTGGATAGTCAGATGCTCTTTCCTAGGGTAGGAGAGTCAGGTACTAGGGAACATAGGTTTAAAATGCATGGGGAAAAGTTTAGAACAGATGTATGTGGCAAGTATTTTACACAGAGGGTGGTAGGTATATGGAATGCGCTGCCTGGGGTGGGAGCAGGTACGATAGCGGCATTTAAGGGGGCATCTAGACAAATATATGAATAAGGTGGGAATGGAAGGATATGGACTCCGTAAGTGCACACGGTTTTAGTTTAGGCAGGTATCATGTTCGGCGCAGGCTTGGGGGGCCGAAGGGCCTGTTCCTGTGCTGTATTGTTCTTTATTGTTTGAATTACCTTTGAAGTGTAGTCACTGTTGCAAAGAAGGCAGGGGTGGGTGTACGATAGGTAATTCAGCACCTCCTAAAACCATGCCTGGGCTACACAAAAGGGAGAAACCTAGTCTTTTGGCTTGGAAGCTGGAGTTCGGGGATTGTGTACTCTGTTACGAACAACAACCCATTCTCCACAGCAAGTGCACACTGGACAGCCCTGACTGACACGAGCTACAGAGGCTCGGTGTCAACATTGCCGCTGTAGAAAAAAGCGGATAAGCTGACACAGGCTGCATTTGAGAGGCTGAGGACACCTTCAACTCTAATAGAAGGCGCACTGAAGGCCACAGTAAGCATGGTGTGAGCTTCACAGTGAGCAACCAGCTGACACAGTCAATTGAGCTGCCAGTAGTCATCTTGGAGTGTCGCATCTCCCTTCGACTATCGAGTTAACATCAGATGCGCCTTCGTGCCAAGAGAGCATTTTTAGGACTCCATAGGTGACATTCTGAGGAAAATTCCAAAAGGCAAGAGCTTTATCATTCTGCGTGACATCAATGCATGTGCTTTTGGGGAAGACAGTGGTTCCTGGCCCCGGGGCGCCATGGCGATGGGCAAGGTCATGATAATGGGGAACACCTTCTTGAGCTTTGTGCCCCGAATGAACTCTGCATTGCCAAAACCTTTCAGGGGAGACATCACTGCAATGTATCGTGGTGACATTATGGTTAGGACATTGGCACCAACCTTTAAGGGCAGCACGGTAGCACAGTGGTTAGCACAGTTGCTTCACAGCTCCAGGGTTCCAGGTTCGATTCCTGGCTTGGGTCACTGTCTGTGTGGAGTCTGCACGTTCTCCCATTGTCTGCGTGGGTTTCCTCCGGGTGCTCCGGTTTCCCCCTACAGACCAAAGATGTGCAGGTTAGGTGAATTGGCCATGCTAAATTACCCTTAGTGTCCAAAAAAGGTGGGTGGGGTTATGGGGATAGGATGGATGTGTGGGCTTGGGTAGGGTGCCCTTCCCAAGGGCAGGTGCAGACTCGATGGGCCGAATGGCCTCCTTCTGCACTGTAAATGCTCTGATTCTATGAACCAGAACTGGTCATCATGAGAAGGTGTGACCTGCCCAGTGTTCGCCTCACCAATAGCTACCACCACGTTGCAGATTGTGACACCCACTATTCTCTTGGCAACAGCAGAGTGAAGGCGCACATGCCAAACATGGTGAACCAGTATGCATCAACACTCCTTACACAAATAATGATGCCAAATACCAGCACTTTGCACTGCCGCCAGAGCAATAGTGCTCACCAAAGGTTTACCGGTAAATACCAATGCTGCTCAGGGCTAAATTGCTGGCTTTGAAAGCAGACCAAGGCAGGCCAGCAGCACGGTTCGATTCCCGTAGCAGCCTCCCCGAACAAGCGCCGGAATGTGGCGACTAGGGGCTTTTCACAGTAACTTCATTTGAAGCCTACTTGTGACAATAAGCGATTTTCATTTCATTTTCATTTCATTTCATGATGTCGATGAAGCTTGGCCAACTACATCTGCCAACTTCAGGGGGGAAACTACAAGAGAAGTGTAGGGCACAGGGTGTATCTTTTTCATAGATCACATTACGGCATTCAACACTATCAGCAGAGCAGGGCTCTGCAAGAATTTGGGAAATTGGTGGCCCATCTAAGGTCCTCTGTCTGATCCACTCCTGTAGCAACATGCACTGCACTGTATGGTTTAGGGACAGCTTTACAATGAAGTTAGGCTCAAACAAAACTGCGTCCTAACCCTCACTTCCCTGTAGATGTGGGCGGTGTTTACTTGCACACAAGGTCAAACGGCAAGTTCTATAATATATCAAAACTGAAAGTGGAGACAAAAACACATTGCATCCTGGTCAGTGAACGCCTCCACACTGTTGCTGCGCTAGCTACACACACACAAACCCAACGACAAAGTCTCATGGACTGTCTCTCCCATGACTGTAACTTGTCTCCCTGACAATGAGCATCAACAAAAACCAAGGCCGTGGAACAAGGTGTTGTATCTCCGCTCCCAATTGGGCTAAATAACACCTGCTGGAAGGGATTGGTAAATTCTGCTACCTCGGGTCAAAGGTGACAGACGATCTGTCCCTTGATGTAGAACTTGATCCGCAAACGGGGAAAGCAGCTACCATCAGAAACCGCACATGAAATGCTATCAAGCTGGTCCTCAGGTGCAAGCTGATGGTATACTGGGCCAGTGTCCTCAGAACCTTGCTATATGGTTGCAACACATTGCCAAACACAGAAGCTAGGAGCAGAAGTAGTCCATTTGGCCCCTCCAGCCTGCTTCGTTATTTCATAGAATTTACAGTGCAGAAGAAGGCCATTCAGCCCATCGAGTCTGCACCAGCCCTTGGAAAGAGCACCCTACTTAAGCCCATCCCTCCACCCTATCCCCATAACCCAGTAACCCCACCTAACCATTTGGCCACTGAGGGGCAATTTAGCACGGCCAATCCACCTAAACTGTACATCTGTGGGAGGAAACCGGAGCACCCGGAGGAAACCCACGCAAAGGCGGGGAGAAAGTGCAAACTCCACACAGATATTACCCGAGGCCGGAATTGAACCCGGGTCCCTGGAACTGTGAGACAGTGCTAACCACTGTGCCACCATGCCGCCCATTTCATGAGATCATGGCTGATCTGCTTGTGGCCTCAACTCTACTTTGCTGTCTGCCCCCCTATAGCCTTTGTCTCCAATTGTCAGTCAAGAACCAATCGAACTTAGCCTTAAAAATATTCAATGACCCAATGACTGCTCTCTGGGGGTAAGTAGTGGGCACAGTACCCATGATGCTCAATTTTACTGCCCACCTACCCACCCCTCCAAGCTGCCCTAGAGTGCAAATTGGTTGGCACGCTCCCTACATTACAACACTTTGAAGGCACTTCATGGCTGAAAGACCTTTTGATTACGGTTTTTATAACTGCATCCGACATCCACAGCACCTTCATGAATGCCCTGTGTTCTAACCGACAACACAATTCTGAATCGTTCTCATGCGGTCTCCAATTTGCAGAAATGCAGGAGTGACAGTGTCTCTGCGTTAAACCCCAGACCACCTCTCCGCGGTGTAAGGGTGCGCTCAAATTCACAACTGAGTTTCCCATTGGATCCAGAGGCCCAAAATTCCCTTATGGTCCCGACACACTAAAGATTGGGAATGCCTCAGTCAAAATCTGATGAATGTATCCGAACCAGGCCGACATTGATCTTTCGCCTTCCCACAATACTCAAAACGCTACAGACATTAATTCCCGGTTACTGCGCTATAATTAAGAGGTGTAGAAATTTAACACCTCGATTATCTAAATTTTTAATCATGCGTATGGCAGCTGGTCTGTTGAAAAGCAGAGTACACGCAGATACTGAATCATTCCGACAGCTAAGTAAAATTCTAAACACATCAAATCACCACTTGTTTTACCAATTTTCCAATCCAACATTCACTCAATGCGGTGTCTCAAATTGAAAACATCACTGGCTGTGAAATAAAGCATGATATAGTTAACTGTATGTATTCATCATTGTACTTCACAGAGTATAAATCATTGCAGTTACAGTCATTAAAATATTTGTTTAATGTATAGAATATTTCATGTGTGAGAAGATTGCAGAAAGTTCTAAGAGGAATTGAAGTACATTACTGGGTCAGTTCTCTTATTGCCTTGTTCAATTGTTTTATGGAGTGCGAGGGTGATCTGTGTGGTCATATCGGTTCCTCCCATACATATTTATACATTGTCAGCTGATTACCATGTGATATGATGAGCATATAGGAAAGTGGTGATACCATGTGTATTCAGACAACAAATCAAAACAGCAAGTTGCTAAAAGTGCGGATGTCGTAATCATTGTACTGAACTTCAAGTAGCGCTTTCACAAAGAGATCGCTCTGTTCCCCGAGTTCTGGGGTATGAATCCAGCTCTTCCTTTGAAGACCTCCCCCCAAAAACAGAGCCCCCAAAGGCACAATTATATTCTTTTTCGAATGCAGATGCTATATTTCATCTTCAAAAAAATTGAAATGAGCGGGTCTCTCAAGCAGATAAAGGCGGGCGAATAGGGCAAGCAGAGACAGAGAAAGAGACTGGGACAAATAGAGACCAGGGACACGGATACAAACAGAAGATTCCACAGATATTTGCTACAGTTTCAGTAAATGCAACATCTCAAAATATGGAATGCAGGGGCTTGACTTTACCCCCCCCCCCCGTGTGCTTCAATCAGAGTGGCTGGCAACTCTCATGGGCAGGGATTTCTCCCATTCAAGGGCAGGAGTTCCACTCTCACCTACTTAAGACCATCTGCAGCGTGTTTAGTGCAGGGCTTTTCAAAGTGTGGGCCATGACCCACGGGTGGGTCATGGGCAGGTGTCGGGAGGACCACAGAGCAATCAGTCACGGTGTTCCCAGAGCATTCCCAATCATGGGAGAAGCATCCAATGGCTGCGACCAGCTTTTAAATGGAACAATGCTGTCCTCTGGCCAGAAACGGCGGTGGAGAGCAGTTTACGTGCCCGGCACATGCACTGATGTCACGCGCCTTGTACATCGTGCTTTTGGCGCAAAATCACAGAGGCAAGATTCCTCCATTTTCTAACTGCGAGAAAGGAGGGCAAGGAACTGTGAAGAACTGAAGATGGATCATTTTGCTGTGAGGAAGAGAGGGTCAGAGACACAAAAAGGCAGTGTATCTCCTGGCCAGGAACTCACAATTGAATCTGCTGGAGAGAGCTGCTCAGCAGTGCGAGTGTTAGCTCCATACAGAGCTCCAGGGCCTCTGGCAAACAGCCAACAAAGAAAATACTGAAATCAGGCAGAAAGCAGTATAAAGATGATTTCTGGAGGTATGGTTTTGTTAATTGTGCCAATGCAAATCAGGATATAAAGCCTCTGTGTGTTAAATGCAGGGAAGTGTTGGCAATTAAGAGTTTAAAACCCATAAAATAATTTCGAAGGCATTTGAAGACTAAGCATGATGAGTTCAAGGACAAACCTCTTGATTTTTTTCAAAGGATACAGCGGGAACTTAAATCATCAGCTGAAGTCCTCCGCAGAAATATATAGAACATAGAACAATACAGCACAGTACAGGCCCTTCGGCCCACGATGTTGCACCGAAACAAAAGCCATCTAACCTACACTATGCCATTATCATCCATATGTTTATCCAATAAACTTTTAAATGCCCTCAATGTTGGCGAGTTCACTACTGTAGCAGGTAGGGCATTCCACGGCCTCACTACTCTTTGCGTAAAGAACCTACCTCTGACCTCTGTCCTATATCTATTACCCCTCAGTTTAAAGTTATGTCCCCTCGTGCCAGCCATATCCATCCACGGGAGAAGGCTCTCACTGTCCACCCTATCCAACCCCCTGATCATTTTGTATGCCTCTATTAAGTCTCCTCTTAACCTTCTTCTCTCCAACGAAAACAACCTCAAGTCCATCAGCCTTTCCTCATAAGATTTTCCCTCCATACCAGGCAACATCCTGGTAAATCTCCTCTGCACCCGCTCCAAAGCCTCCACGTCCTTCCTATAATGCGGTGACCAGAACTGTACGCAATACTCCAAATGCGGCCGTACCAGAGTTCTGTACAGCTGCAACATGACCTCCCGACTCCGGAACTCAATCCCTCTACCAATAAAGGCCAACACTCCATAGGCCTTCTTCACAACCCTATCAACCTGGGTGGCAACTTTCAGGGATCTATGTACATGGACACCTAGATCCCTCTGCTCATCCACACTTTCAAGAACTTTACCATTAGCCAAATATTCCGCATTCCTGTTATTCCTTCCAAAGTGAATCACCTCACAGTTCTCTACATTAAACTCCATTTGCCACCTCTCAGCCCAGCTCTGCAGCTTATCTATATCCCTCTGTAACCTGCTACATCCTTCCACACTATCGACAACACCACCGACTTTAGTATCGTCTGCAAATTTACTCACCCACCCTTCTGCGCCTTCCTCTAGGCCATTGATAAAAATGACAAACAGCAACGGCCCCAGAACAGATCCTTGTGGTACTCCACTTGTGACTGTACTCCATTCTGAACATTTCCCATCAACCACCACCCTCTGTCTTCTTTCAGCTAGCCAATTTCTGATCCACATCTCTAAATCACCCTCAATCCCCAGCCTCCTTATTTTTTGCAATAGCCTACCGTGGGGAACCTTATCAAATGCTTTGCTGAAATCCATATACACCACATCAACTGCTCTACCCTCGTCTACCTGTTCAGTCACCTTCTCAAAGAACTCAATAAGGTTTGTGAGGCATGACCTACCCTTCACAAAGCCATGCTGACTATCCCTGATCATATTATTCCTATGTAGATGATTATAAATCTTGCCTCTTATAATCCCCTCCAAGACTTTACCCACTACAGACGTGAGGCTCACCGGTCTATAGTTGCTGGGGTTGTCTCTGCTCCCCTTTTTGAACAAAGGGACCACATTTGCTGTCCTCCAGTCCTCTGGCACTATTCCTGTAGCCAATGATGACATAAAAATCAAAGCCAAAGGTCCAGCAATCTCTTCCCTGGCCTCCCAGAGAATCCTAGGATAAATCCCATCAGGTCCCGGGGACTTATCTATTTTCAGCCTGTCCAGAATTGCCAACACTTCTTCCCTACGTACCTCAATGCCATCTATTCTATTAGCCTGGGGCTCAGTATTCTCCTCCACAACATTATCTTTTTCCTGAGTGAATACTGACGAAAAATATTCATTTAGTATCTCGCCCATCTCTTCAGACTCCACACACAATTTCCCATCCCTGTCCTTGACTGGTCCTACTCTTTCCCTAGTCATTCGCTTATTCCTGACATACTTATAGAAAGCTTTTGGGTTTTCCTTGATCCTTCCTGCCAAATACTTCTCATGTCCCCTCCTTGCTCGTCTTAGCTCTCTCTTTAGATCCTTCCTCGCTACCTTGTAACTATCCATCGCCCCAACCGAAACTTCACACCTCATCTTCACATAGGCCTCCTTCTTCCTCTTAACAAGAGATTCCACTTCCTTGGTAAACCACGGTTCCCTCGCTCGACGCCTTCCTCCCTGTCTGACCGGTACATACTTATCAAGAACACGCAGTAGCTGATCCTTGAACAAGCCCCACTTATCCAGTGTGCCCAACACTTGCAGCCTACTTCTCCACCTTATCCCCCCCAAGTCACGTCTAATAGCATCATAATTGCCCTTCCCCCAGCTATAACTCTTGCCCTGCGGTGTATACTTATCCCTTTCCATCATTAACGTAAACGTCACCGAATTGTGGTCACTGTCCCCAAAGTGCTCTCCTACCTCCAAATCCAACACCTGGCCTGGTTCATTACCCAAAACCAAATCCAACGTGGCCTCGCCTCTTGTTGGCCTGTCAACATATTGTTTCAGGAAACCCTCCTGCACACACTATACAAAAAACGACCCATCTATTGTACTCGGACTGTATCTTTTCCAGTCAATATTTGGAAAGTTAAAGTCACCCATAATAACTACCCTGTTACTTTCGCTCTTATCCAGAATCATCTTCGCCATTCTTTCCTCTACATCCCTCGAACTATTCGGAGGCCTATAAAAAACTCCCAACAGGGTGACCTCTCCTTTCCTGTTTCTAACTTCAGCCCATACTACCTCGGAAGAAGAGTCCCCATCTAGCATCCTCTCCGCCACCGTAATACTGCTCTTGACTAGCAGCGCCACACCTCCCCTCTTTTGCCTCCTTCTCTGAGCTTACTAAAACACCTAAACCCCGGAACCTGCAACATCCATTCCTGTCCCTGCTCTATCCATGTCTCCGAAATGGCCACAACATCAAAGTCCCAGGTACCAACCCATGCTGCCAGTTCCCCTACCTTGTTTCGTATACTCCTGGCATTGAAGTAGACACACTTCAAACCACCTACCTGAACACTGGCCCCCTCCTGCGACGTCAAATCTGTGCTCCTGACCTCTATACTCTCATTCTCCCTTACCCTAAAACTACAATCCAGGTTCCCATGCCCCTGTTGCATTAGTTTAAACCCCCCCAAAGAGCACTAACAAATCTCCCCCCCAGGATATTTGTGCCCCTCAGGTTCAGATGTAGACCATCCTGTCTGTAGAGGTCCCACCTTCCCCAGAAAGAGCCCCAGTTATCCAGAAATCTGAATGCCTCCCGCCTGCACCATCCCTGTAGCCACGTGTTTAAATGCTCTCTCTCCCTATTCCTCATCTCACTATCACGTGGCACGGGCAACAACCCAGAGATAACAACTCTGTTTGTTCTAGTTCTGAGCTTCCATCCTAGCTCCCTGAAAGCCTGCCTGACATCCTTGTCCCCTTTCCTACCTATGTCGTTAGTGCCAATGTGGACCACGACTTGGGGCTGCTCCCCCTCCCCCTAAGGACCCGGAAAACACGATCCGAGACATCACGTACCCTTGCACCTGGGAGGCAACATACCAAACGTGAGTCTCTCACGCTCCCACAAAATCTCCTATCTGTGCCCCTGACTATAGAGTCCCCAATTACTAATGCTCTGCTCCTCTCCCCCCTTCCCTTCTGAGCAACAGGGACAGACTCCGTGCCAGAGGCCCGTACCCCATGGCTTACCCCTGGTAAGTCCCCCCCCCCACAAGTATCCAAAGCGGTATACTTGTTTCTCAGGGGAACGACCGCAGGGGATCCCTGCACTGACTGCTTTTTCCCAGCCCCTCTTACAGTTACCCACCTGTCCCCAATCTTTGGTGTAACTAATTCCCTGAAGCTGCTATCTATGACCCCTTCTGCCTCCCGAATGATCCGAAGTTCTTCCAACTCCAGCTCCAGTTCCCTAACTCGGTCTTGGAGGAGCTGGAGATGGCAGCACTTCCTGCAGGTAAAATCAGCAGGGACACTAACTGCATCCCTCACCTCAAACCTATGATTGAAGGACAAAGCAAGTAAGATGGTGAGGACCAAGCAAGCTCACCTTTCCCATTAAAGGTAATCGAAAATAGTGGGTCGTGAAGGTAGACCGGCATGGGTCGTGATGGTCAGCAGCGTGGGTCGCGAAGGTCGGCTGGTGCGGGTCCCGAAGGTCGGATGGTCGGTAAAAGTGGGTCCCGTGAAAAAATGTTTCAAAAACACTGGATTAATGTGAGTCAGCTGGCATCCAATATTTTTTCCAGGGTTGCAAGCAGGCGAGGAAGTTGTGGGACACACCTGGAGATCTCATTTCCAACTCTATTCTTTGAGAGCAGGTTCATTTTTCTCTTTCCTCTCTCTGGTGATGTAAATTGGGGGGGGGGGGGGGGGGGGGGGGTTGGAGTTTTAACTTAAATGTGGGAAGTTAGTAAATTGCACAGATAGCACAGCCAGGTAATTCCAGTGGAAGTCCCAATCCATCTGGAGCTCATTAACATCTACTGCCTGCTTCCCACCAGAAATAGCGTCCAGAGGAAGCCCACCATCTTTGGGACCCATAAAGGTCAAATGTCTCAGACACTGACAGGCCAGAAATCCAGGAAATTGCATTGGGATTCAGGAGGGGGCGTGGTGGGGGCTGGGTAGGGGAGTTCAAACTGGCTCCTCCAAGCCCCACAGAAATAGGGTTTCCATTGACCTTACAAGGACTCAACTAGACGGCAACATGTGCAGTTTGAGAGGGAGAAGCTGCAATCAGATGTAACAGTATTACAATTAAATAAGGGTAACTACAAAGACATGAGGGAGGACCTGGCCAGAGTTCATTGGAGAAGGAGCCTAACAGGGAAGACAGTGGAACAGCAATGGCAGGAGTATTTGGGGGTTATTAGGGAGGCACCACAGAAATTCATCCCAAGGAGGAGGAAACATGCTAAGGGGAGGACAAGGCATCCATGGCTGACGAGGGATGTCAAGGGCAGCATGAAGGCTAAGGAAAAAGCATACAAAGTGGCGAGAATGAGTGGGAAACGAGAGGATTGGGAAGCCTTTAAAAGCAAGTAGACGACAACTAAAATAGCAATAAGGGGGGAGAAGATGAACTACAAATGCAAGCTAGCTAGTACTATAAAGGAAGATAGGAAGAGATTTTTTCAATATATAAAAGGTAAGAGAGAGGCAAAAATAGACATTGGAGCACTAGAAAATATGGCTGGAGAAGTAATAATAGGAAACAAAGAAATGGCAGACGAACTGAATAGTTACTTTGCATCAGTCTTCACGGTGGAAGACACCAGTGGGATGCCAGAGCTCCAGGAGAACCAGGGCGCAGAGGTGAGTGCAGTGACCATTACTAAGGAGAAGGTTCTGGGGAAACTGAAAGGTCTGAAGGTGGATAAGTCACCTGGACCGGATGGACTACACCCGAGGATAAAAGAGATAGTTGAGGAAATTGTGGACGCTGTTGCTAACTTTTGGTTGGCTCTTAAATCGTAATTTGCTCTGTTTGTTTAACCTTTGCTCTAGAGTCACCAGGTATCTTTATAATACCGCCACAAGGTTCAAGTTCAAGTAATGATCAATAACTCAACACACCAATTAGTAAGATTCAAATCAAAACACATTTATTATACACAGTAAATCACTACTCATGCATAAACTCTACTTTTTAGGCTATTCCTATCACTAAAAGGCCTATATTTAGCTTCGGACTGGCCCACCAGGTCAGGGTAACAAATGGCCTTTTGTTCAGGTCCTGAGTCTGCAGGATTCAAAAGCTGGTATGGACTGGTAGCTAGGAGTGCCTATCTCGTAGCGAGCGTTGACATGAGACTTACTTGGTTGATGGCAGCAAGGCAGGTCACTGTCAAGGGTTGGTTCAAGTTGCTGAGTGACCCTGCCAAAGAAGAACGATTTGAGCTTGGGGGCTTTACTTTATAGTCCCCAGGTGCTTCCCGCCCTTCGGGGCGGACCCCGTACCTGGTTCCAAGTGATTGGACTGCGTTCCGATCACTTGGATCGATTTCTCCAATGCTGGAGCGGTTCCCTGATCGTTGGGCGGTCCCAAAATGTCCATTGGCCTTCCTTTGTCTTGGCTCCTGCTGGCGCCGAGGAGTCTGGCTTGGCTTTATTCACCTTAACTGTTGCCATTGTGACCTGGAATCGCTCATTACTATGCAGATGGCTGCTGTATTACTATGCAGATGGCTGCTGGTTTCAGTGCTGTCTAGTTCCTTACAGGTTTCAATACACATGATTTCTGTATTTGCTAGTCTTTGCCTGTGTTGGCAGAATTTCCCTTCAGCCTTTGCGGTTCTCCATTTTAAGTCGGGAAGTGGCCAACTCAGGTGGCTACAAGGCATTAGTGATGGTCTTTCAGGAATCACTGGAGGCAGGAAGCGTCCCAGAGGACTGGAAAGTGGCTAATGTAACACCCCTGTTTAAGAAGGGAGGGAGGCAGAAGACGGGAAATTATAGGCCGGTTAGCCTGACTTCGGTCATTGGTAAGATTTTAGAGTCTGGTATTAAAGATGAGATCGCAAAGCACTTGGAAGTGCATGGTAAAATAGGACTGAGTCAGCAAGGCTTTGTCAAAGGGAGGCATTGTCTGACAAATCTGTTAGAGTTCTTTGCGGAGGTAACAAGCAAATTAGACAAAGGAGAATCAGTGGACGTGATTTATTTCGATTTCCAGAAGGCCTTTGACAAGGTGCCGCATAGGAGACTGTTAAATGAGTTAAAAGCCCCTGGTGTTAAGGGTGAGATCCTGGCATGGATAGAGGATTGGCTGACTGGCAGAAGGCAAAGAGTGGGGATAAAGGTGTTTTTTTCAGGATGGCAGCCGGTGACTAGTGGTGTGCCTCAGGGGTTTGTGTTGGGACCACAACTTTTCACAATATACATAAATAATCTGGGAAAAGGAACTGAAGGCACTGTTGCTAAGTTTGCAGATGATACAAAGATCTGGAGCGGGACAGGTAGTATTGAGGAAGCAGGGGGGCTGCAGAAGGACTTGGACAAACTAGGAGAGTGGGCAATGAAGTCGCAAATGAAATACAATGTGGAAAAGTGTGAGGTTATGCACTTTGGAAGGAGGAATCTAGGCATAGACCATTTTCTAAATGTTGAAATGCTTCGGAAAGCAGAAGTACAAAGAGTCTTGGGAGTCCTTGTTCACGATTCTCTTAAGGTTAATGTGCAGGTTCAGTCGGCAGTTAAGAAGGCAAATGCAGGGCAGCACGGTGGAGCAGTGGGTTAGCCCTGCTGCCTCACGGCGCCGAGGTCCCAGGTTCGATCCCGGCTCTGGGTCACTATCTGTGTGGAGTTTGCATATTCTCCCCGTGTTTGCGTGGGTTTCGCCCCCACAACCCAAAGATGTGCAGGGTAGGTGAATTGGACACGCTAAACTGCCCCTTAATTAGAAAAAATGAATTGGGTACTCTAAAAAAGAAGGTAAATGCAATGTTCGCATTCATGTCAAGAGGGCTAGAATACAAGACCAGGGATGTACTTCTGAGGCTTTATAAGGCTCTGGTCAGACCCCATTTGGAGTATTGTGAGCAGTTTTGGGCCCCATATGTAAGGAAGGATGTGCTGGCCTTGGAAAGGGTCCAGAGGAGGTTCACAAGAATGATCCCTGGAATGAAGAACTTGTCGTATGAGGAACGTTTGAGGACTCTGGGCCTGTACTCGTTGGAGTTTAGAAGGATGAGAGGGGATCTTATTGAAACGTACAAGATACTGCGAGGCCTGGATAGAGTGGACGCGGAGAGGATGTTTCCACTTGTCGGAAAAAATTATAACCAGGGGACACCATCTCAGATTAAAGGGACGATGCTTTAAAACAGAGATGAGGAGGAATGTCTTCAGCCGGAGGGTGGCAAATCTGTGGAACTCTTTGCCGCAGAAGGCTGTGGAGGCCAAATCACTGAGTGTCTTTAAGGCAGAGATAGAAATGTTCTTGATTAATAAGGGGATCAGGGGTTATGGGGCGAAGGTAGGAGAATGGGGATGAGAAAATATCAGCCATGATTGAATGGCGGAGCAGACTCGATGGGCCGAGTGGCCTAATTCTGCTCCTATGTCTTATGGTCTTATGGTCTTATTTAGCAGAACATCCACAATGGACCCCTTGCTCAGTAGGCAGTTCAATAAGAAATCATGATTTAGAACATCTGAAGCAAGTTCGGGAGATGGATGGTGAACGGGACTGAGGTAGGCAGAGATTGATCTTTTTAAAGAGCCTCACAAGCTGGATGAAAGTACCAACAAAGAAAGTGATGTACATTTCTAGAGCAAGATTAGCATGAAGGCCCAAAGTCACTCATGAAGAGCGAGAGAGAGGAGCCAAATGTCAACCACGAAACTCCCACTTGGGACAGGCACGCCCCTGAGGCACCCATGAAAGCCGCGACGTTGAAATAGTCAAAGGGAAGGAAAAGGAGGGTGGATATACCATTTGGATGTCAACTCCTATTCCGCTGACTTTCTGCCAGACTGACGCAGTTAAAGCCCCTATTGTAGCACCTCCATGTGGCAGTTGACAGCAGGAAAGATTTATCATTGTCAATCCAATCCTGTGAATTTATTGTAACTGTCACTGGTGTTCAGGCAGAAACACACACACACAATCAAGTGGCTATTATCTACAGACTGCTTATGGTTTACATCATACTGACATGACAGGCTGGCATTGAAAGGATGGTTCGTCTCAAGATGTGTACGTGTGGCAACCTGCATGGAAATAGTCTCTGGAGGTGCTCCCAGCAATTCACTCTGGCAGAGGCCCCAACAGTCCTCATGGAACGTACGTCCATATAAACCTGGAACCCGACAGTTCAGAAGGAGACATTCGGCCCATCACAACCATTGGAAAGTGCAACCTATGTAGGCCCACTCCCTCACTCTATCCCTGTATTCCAGTAACCCCACCCAAGCCTTTAGACACGAAGGGGCAATTTTAACCTGGCCAATCCATCTAACCGCCACCATCTTCGGATTGTAGGAGGAAACTGGAGCACCCGGAGGAAACCCACGTCGATACGGTGTGAAAGCGCAAACTCCACACAGTCACCCAAGGCCAGAATTGAATCCACGTCCCTGGTGTTGTGAGGCAGCAGTGCTAACCACTGTGCCACCATTGATTGATTGATATTTATTGTCACATGTACCGAAGTACAGTGAAAAGTATTTTTCTGCGGCCAAGGGAACGTATACATTATGTACATAGTAGACAAAAGAATAATCGACAGACTACATTGACAAATGGTACATCAACAAATCGTGATTGGTTACAGTGCGGAACAAGGGCCAAACAAGAGCAGCATAGGGCATCGTGAATAGTGTTCTTACAGGGAACAGATCAGTCCGAGGGAGAGTCGTTGAGGAGTCTAGTAGCTGTGGGGAAGAAGCTGTTCCTATGTCTGGATGTGCGGGTCTCCAGACTTCTGTATCTTCTGCCTGATCGAAGGGTCTGGAAGAGCGCAAAGCCTGGTGGGAGGGGTCTCTGACAATGCTGTCTGCCCTTCTGCCACGCCACCCCAAAAAGTAGAGAGATGCACAGCACAGAAGGAGGCTATTCAAACCAACATTCCCATGATGGCCATTAAAACGATTATCCAGTCGAACCCCACCTCTCAGACCTTTCTCTGTTGCCCTGTCAGTTACAATATCTCTGGTGAATATCCAAGTGCTTTATTAAATGCAATGAGGGTTTCCGTCACCGTAATAATTTCAGACAGCGAGTTCCAGAGCCACACCACGCTTGAGTTGAAAAGTTGGAGAAGCTACAAAAGTCAGGGAAACCAAACATAGATACCATATCTGGTCAGGGGTGGAGCCTGAAACAGTAAAGAGCGACAGTAATCAGTCCCGGGAGGGTCTATTGCCAGTGTGAAAATTGTACCCTTTCTATGGCCCAATCATGACCTTTGGCTCACCCAAGCAGGTCCTCTGACTACCAGTGAACTCAGTGAGGGGCAGGGACGTCGCTCCTACCTCAGCAGACACAAACCCTACTCTGGGAATGACCCCATATCTGGAATATATGTCTATTAGAAACCTCGGGCGGGATTCTCCGGCCCCCCACCAGGTCGGAGAATCGCCGGCGGGCGGCGTGAATCACGCCCCCGCCGGCTGCCGAATTCCCCAGAGGCGGGGTTTTGGCGGGGGCGGGAATCACATCGCGCCAGTCGGAGACCGCTGGTAGCGGCCCCCCCCCCGGCGATTCTCCGGCCCGTGATGGGCCAAGTGTCCGCCTGTTTTTTGCCGGTCCCGCCGGCGTAAATTCGAGTAGGTCCTTACCGGCGGGATCTGGCGGCGCGGGTGGCCTCCGGGGTTCTCAGGGACCGCGGGGGGATCTGAACCCGGGAGTTGCCCCCACGATGGCCTGGCCCGCGATCGGGGCCCACCGATCTGCGGGCGGGCCTGTGCCGTGGGGGCACTCTATTCCTCCGCGTTGGCTGCTGTAGCGGTCTGCCAGGGCCGGTGCGGAGATGAAGCCCTCTGCGCATGTGCTGGGATGATGCCAGCACACACTGGCTTTCCCGTGCATGCACCAACTCGCGCTGGCTGGCAGATGCCCTTAAGCGCCGGTTGGCATGGTGCCAAGCCCCTTCCCCGCCGGCCGGCGCGGCGCAAACCACTCCGGGGCCGGCCTAGCCCCTGAAGGTGCGGAGGATTCCGCCCGACGCCGGAGTGCTTCACACCACTCCTTCCCACCGGAGTAGCCCACCCCGCCGATTACGGCAAAATCCCGCCCCTCATTTCACTCCACTTGGCACCAATGGCATTACCAAATTTCCAAGTTATAATGGGTTAGATTTCGCGCCTCACCCAAGTTGGGAATGTGGTGGAAGGGGTGGAAGAGAGTGCTGGTTTACCAAACCCATCGCTGGTGCCAGCCATTTCTGCTGAGGCAAGTTTGGGGTCAACAGGGCTACCTGTTCCCAAGAGACAAGTAGACAATCAAGCTTATTAAAAACCTCATTCGTAATAGTTCAGGGAAATCAGGGATTTTCCAGTTAGTTTCCCGTTTCCGGGAGCGACAGGGAGCAGTCCAAAGTCCCGGAGGCAGGCACCCAGCAGCAAGCCGGGATGGTCAGTGCTCCATAGGCAGGCTGGGAGGCCCTGTCTGCCTGCCTGATTGGCGGTGCAGCCAGAGGGTAACCCAGGGAGACAACGGTGGCGCAGTGGGTTAGCACTGCTGCCTCACGGCGCCGAGGTCTCAGGTTCGATCCCGGCCCTGGGTCACTGTCCGTGTGGAGTTTGCACATTCTCCTTGTGTCTGCGTGGGTTTCGCCCCCACAACCCAAAGATGTGCAGGTCAGGTGGATTGGCCATGCTAAATTGCCCCTTAATTGGAAAAAATTAATTGGGTACTCTAAATTTATGGAAAAAACCACAGAGAGACTTATTATTGTGATTGATTGATCACCAGTAGCCATTCCCAGCCCGGAGAAACTGAATGTTCTGCGACATGCACAGCTTCATTTCAATGACTATATGGTCTTTAATGAAAGCTATTTTTTATGTTATAGTTTTAATAAAAGAGACATTATTAAGCTGATTGAAATTCGATGTTGGAGACTCAATCTTGTCTTTTATGAAACTTCCAGTATTATTAGAATAAAATAATCTCAAATAATAAAATATTGTTAGGTTGAAGAGGCGATTGTAGAGCTGATTCCAAATGGTTCATACCTTTTTTTGCAACTCTAATGACTGCCAGAAACATTTCCTCTCACAGAACTTTTAAATCGAAGAACTTAGAACCTCCAGATCCAAAGGGTTTTTTTTACCTTCATTCTTGGGGTGGGGCTAAGTTACATTGTTAAATGTAAGCAAAGCCTCGAAACAGAAACCTGTGTTTGTAAGGTGTGAGATGTTGCCTCTTGCTGGCACCCATCGATTCCTGCTGATTAGGTGGCTGCAAAATTCCTGCTGAGCTTTCAAGTGGTACGGTAGCACAGTGGTTAGCACTGTCGCTTCACAGCGCCAGGGTCCCAAGTTTGATTCCTGGCTTGGGTCACTGTCTGTGTGGAGTCTGCACGTTCTCCCTGTGTGTGTTTGTGGGTTCCCTCCGGGTGCTCCGGTTTCCTCCCACAAGTCCCAAAGGACGTGCTTGTTAGGAAATTTGGGCATTCTGAATTCCCCCTAACCCGAACAGGTGCTGGAGTGTGGCAACTAGTGGCTTTTCACAGTAACTTCATTACAGTGTTAATGGAAGCCTACTTGTGACAATAACGATTATTTTGAAAAGTGCTTATGTGTCTTCCAAATTGCCGTATCAAATGTTTGTTTCCGTTCTGCTGGCCGGTTGTCTTACTTATATTGAAAGGATCCTAAAAGGTTCTAGACTGGACTTCTATCTCGGCAATGCTGTCGCTGGTTAGTCCGAATCTAAATCGGGGTTGACTCCGCCAAGTACAAGTGAGTGTGACATGGATTGAAGTTCACGCCCAAGCAAATACACAAGGGATAGTGGAAGTCAGATTGATTTTTTTTCCTGGTTGGAGGTGGTTATTTTCAAGACGCTATTCGACTGCTGCGGGGATCGCCATTAAAAGTAATAAAGTGATTTAAACAAATAGCTGATTGCAGTGATCGCTTGTTTTTGCATTGTTCTGGTATTGGGCAAATTATTTTCAATTATTTTCTCTTTATATTAATTAGGAATAAATGCATTATTTATTTTTAGCCGAAACAGCTCAGCCACGTTCAACGCTCCATTAAGTTGAAGGAAAATGGAACGTTGCCTTCGCTCTATGGTCAGTCAAGCACAGTGATTAATAATTGTTAGTCTTGCATTATCACCCGTATCTTTTTTTAAATGTGTAGTTCCTCGATGCTACAGAACACGATTTCCCTTTAAGAACTGAGGTAGAACTCTCGAAAGACAAAATGGCACTTTAAAATTAATTGGACAAATTGGACAAGCTGCAGTTGCACTTAATTCAAGAATTGGAGCAATGATTGTTCAATTGCTGTTGCGGGCTCTTCAGCTTTATCAAGAGATGATAAAACTGGTTTGTTTCCAGGAGGTAAGGGCTCAGGATATCTGTCCCTGTGAATTTTTAGCTTCTAAGACTGATCGACAAGCCTAAAATAATCAAACAAATGCAGAGATTGGGGTCTGTAATGCCTATTGATTGGGCTATGGGTGCCATCTGAGAATTAAAATGGCGACCACAGCACAAGCACATTGTCTCCTTCCTGGTGCTGGAGATATTTGTTTACATCTCTTTGTTTGCCACCCATTGTTGAAAAAGGAAGATCACTGAGGCTATCTGTTCATGGAGAGCTGATTACATTTCAATCTCTCTTTTGAGAGCCAAGCAGGCAGCCTCGCTGGGATTGCACATCTTCCGATGGTGCAGGGTGCCCAATGACTATGTGCACGTAGCTTTGCCCGTGCTCTGCCCGCGACCAGAAACGAAAGGTATTCACACCCTCAGGGTGTGACCGCAGACAGGGAACCATGCAGGTCACATCCCCACATCTCGGCAGCAGACAGGATGCCTTTGTTCTGTGACAGACCATTGTGCCAGCTGCATTTATGCCATCGCAGCAAATATAAAGGTGGTTGTCATAATATACACCAGTATATCATGGTGCAGACACACACACTGATGGACACACAGCAAGACCAATCAACACACACAACACCGCAGCCAATCACCAGTTAGAGCACACGCACTATAAAGACAGGGGGCATCAGAATTCCTGCTCATTCGGGATGCAGCCTCCTAGAAGGACAGAGCTTACAGCTTACAGCACAGATCGTCACAATGTGCTGAGTGCATAGACTGGTTAGAACAGGCATAGGTCTTTAGTTTAATCTAACTTCGTGTTAACCCACAGTGAAAGTATGTTCAACAGTTTCGAACTTAATAAAATAGTGTTGCACTATTTTAAGTGTTGGTGGCCTGTATGTGTTCCACGGATCCAGAGCACCCAACACATCATGGTACCAGTAGTTGAGGGATATTAGAATTTCTTAGACCTACCTGCAAGTGATCTGCCTTCCACCAGCATACAGCCATCCTGCAAAACGGACAGCGTCTGCCCTCCGCCGCCGCCGCTCCGCATCACCGGTAACCCGGGGGCCAACTGGAAGATATTCAAACAACGTTTCCAGCTCTACCTTGAAGCCACAGACCAGGAAGCTGCCTCAGACACCAGGAAGATTGCTCTCTTCCTATCCACGGCCAATGAACATACCATCCACATTTTCAATTCTCTCAACTTTGCTGATGGTGAAGATAAATCAAAATTCAAGACGATCCTCCTTAATTTTGACAGTCACTGAGACATCGAGGTGAATGAAAGTTTCGAGCGTTATGTATTCCAACAGCGTTTGCAGGGTAAGGATGAACCTTTCCAGTCCTTTCTCACTCACCTCCGCATCCTTGCACAGTCCTGTAATTATGGGCCCACCTCCGCTCCATGATACGCGACCAGATTGTTTTCGGTGTTCAGTCGGACCCCCTACGCCAGCAGCTCCTCCAGGTAAAGCAGCTCACCCTAGCGACCGCCAGCGAGATCTGCGTGCTGCACGAAAACGCCACTAGTCGGTATTCCCACATCCAAGCGGCTGAAACGGCACGGCAGGGTCCCCACGAGGCGGAACGGGTCCAAGCAATCGAACAACTCCAGGGCCTCAGCCTGGACGAGGGCAGCCATTTCACGCGCTTTTCGCGGACTCCCGCGCTTGTGCGCACCGAATGAGGGGACGGCAACGGCGACGAACGTACTGCGCAGGCGCGCACCACGTACGACTGCACCGCGCATGCGTGGTGGCGCAGCAGACGTACTGCAACGTGCGGCCACTGTGGCTCCGCCCACTTAAAGCTGCAATGCCCTGCCAAATCCCGACGATGCCTGCGATGTGGCAAACTTGGCCACTATGCTGCTTTATGCAGATCAGCTCAGCCTGCCAACTCTCGTCGCTCCAGCCAGACCCGCAGGAATGTCCGGGCCATTCAACCCACGGTCACCGAGCCCGATTCGGACCTGCTACCCGATATTGACACCGAGGACCCGAAGGCTCCTTTTCGAGTCGGTATCATTACAAAAAACAGGGTGTCCCCGAAGCAAAGAATCCAGCCTCTATCGGTATACAGCATCGATCCAGACGATGAGTGGTGTGCCACCCTGACGGTCAACCGGTCCAAATACGATTCCGCCTGGACACTGGTGCCTCCGCCAATCTCAGTCTGACCTCCAAAGCCTTCGTGTCAAACCAGCCATCCTGCCATCAGCCTGCCAGCTATTAGATTATAATGGCAATGCCATTGCTGCCAGCGGCTCATGCCAACTTGAAGTGACGCACAGGTCACGCAAAGCCATCCTTTCCTTTGAAATCGTGGGCTCCTCGAAAGCCTCCCTGCTTGGCGCGCAGGCATGCAAGCTGTTGAACCTAGTTCAGAGAGTTCACTCTCTCTCTCCTGCTGTCGTGTCTGCCTTTCAGGACACCGACTGCAGGGCGCAGCTCGAAGCCATTATCAACCAGTACCACGACGTCTTTGAGGGCATGGGCACGCTCCTGTACACCGACAAGATTTTATTAAAACCGAATGCCACACCTGTGGTGCACGCACCTCGCAGAGTCCCCTTAAGGACCACCTCAAGCAGCAGCTGCAGGACCTCCAGAATCAAGGAGTGATTTCCAAAGTCACGGAACCGACCGACTGGGTCAGTTCCATGGTATGTGTAAAAAAGCCTTCCGGCGAATTGAGAATTTGCATTGATCCCAAGGATCTGAATCGCAATATCATGAGGGAGCATTATCCAATTCCCAAGCGCGAAGAGCTCACATGTGAGATGGCTCGCGCCAAGCTCTTTACCAAACTCGACGCCTCAAAAGGATTCTGGCAAATCCAGCTTGATAAGTCCAGCAGGAAACTCTGCATATTTAACACCCCCTTTGGACGATATTGTCACAACAGGATGCCGTTTGGGATCACCTCTGCATCAGAAGTGTTCCATAGGATTATGGAACAAATGATGGAAGGTATTGAAGGTGTTCGCGTCTATGTCGATGACAAAATCATTTGGTCCACCACCCCGCAGGAGCATGTTAGTCGCCTCTAGCGCGTATTCAGACGTATACATGAGAATGGCCTCCGCCTCAACAGGGCCAAATGTTCTTTTGGTCAGACAGAACTCAAGTTCCTTGGGGACCACATCTCCCAATTGGGTGTGCAGCCAGATGCGGACAAGGTAGCTGCCATCACAGCTATGAAAACACCAGAGGACAAGAAGGCGGTCCTCCGATTTCTGGGCATGGTCAATTTTTTAGGGAAATTCATCCCTAACCTCGCCTTTCATACCACGGCTCTCAGGAACCTGGTCAGGAAGACGACAGACTTCCAATGGCTCCTTGCCCACGAGCGCGAATGGAGAGAACTCAAGACAAAACTGACCACGGCCCCGGTCTTAGCTTTCTTTGATCCAGCAAAGGAGACCAAAATTTCGACCGATGCCAGTCAATCCGGCATTGGGGCAGTGCTCCTTCAACGTGATGAGGCCTCATCATGGGCCCCCGTTGCATATGCGTCACGTGCGATGACCCCCACAGAGCAGCGCTACGTGCAGATAGAAAAGGAGTGCCTGGGCCTTCTGACCGGTGTTGTTAAGTTTCATGATTATGTCTACGGATTTCCTCAATTCACCATCGAGACCGACCATCGCCCGCTGATCAATATAATACAGAAAAACTTGAACGACATGACACCTCGCCTCCAGCATATTCTTCTCAAGCTCCGGCGATACGACTTCCAGCTGGTATACACCCCAGGCAAGGACCTCATCATTGCTGACGCTCTCTCCAGGTCAGTCAACACTCCATGTGACCCAGCGGGATTTGTCTGCCAGGTTGACGCCCATGTGGCATTCGCGGCCTCCAATCTACCTGCGTCGGATGAACGCCTCGTCCAAATTCGCCGCGAGACGGCGGCTGACCCCTTGCTACAGCGTGTCATGCGCCACCTAACGGACGGGTGGCTCAAGGGCCAATGCCCTCAATTCCATGATATCAGAGATGATCTGGCGGTAGTAGACGGGGTTCTTCTAAAACTGGACCGCATTGTCATTCCGCATAGCATGCGCCAGCTTGTCCTGGAACAACTACACAAGGGCCACCTTAGCGTGGAAAAGTGCCGCCGACGGGCCCGAGAGGCAGTGTACTGGTCCGGCATTAATGAGGGCATAGCCAACACAGTGCTCAACTGCCCCACTTGTCAGCACTTCCAGCCGGCCCAACCACGTGAGACCCTGCAGCCCATGAGTTGGTCACGTCACCATGGACCAAGGTGGGCATCGACCTGTTCCACGCGCTGGGTAGAGACTATGTCCTGATCGTGGACTACTTTTCAAATTACCCGGAGGTGATACGGTTGCACGACCTCACCTCGTCTGCAGTCATTCGTGCAGGGAGGGGATTGTAAGGGGAATAGACAGGCGTTTCTGCGGACGCAAACGAGAATCCAGGTTGGTATGTTGCCTCCCTGGTGCAAGGGTCAAGGATGTCTCGGAGCGGCTGCAGGGCATTCTGGAGGGGGAGGGTGAACAGCCAGCTGTCGTGGTGCATATAGGCACCAACGATATAGGTAAAAAACGGGATGAGGTCCTACAAGCTGAATTTAGGGAGTTAGGAGTTAAACTAAAAAGTAGGACCTCAAAGGTAGTAATCTCAGGATTGCTACCAGTGCCACGTGATAGTCAGAGTAGGAATGACAGGATAGCTAGGATGAATACGTGGCTTGAGAGATGGTGCAAGAGGGAGGGTTTCAAATTCCTGGGACATTGGGACCGGTTCTGGGGGAGGTGGGACCTGTACAAATCGGACGGTCTGCATCTGGGTGGGACCGGAACCAATGTTCTCGGGGGGTGTTTGCTAGTGCAGTTGGGGAGGGTTTAAACTAATGTGGCAGGGGGATGGGAACCGATGTAGGAAGTCAGTAGGGACGGAAACAAAAGGCAGGAAGGGAGAGTGTGTAAAGCATGACCAGAGAAAGCAGGGCAGAGAGCAAGGAAAGTCTACATTAAACTGCATTTATTTCAATGCAAGGGGCCTGACGGGCAAAGCGGATGAACTCAGGGCATGGATGGGCACACGGGACTGGGATATTATAGCTATGACTGAAACATGGCTAAGGGAGGGGCAGGACTGGCAGCTCAATGTTCCGGGGTACAGATGCTATAGAAAGGATAGAACAGGAGGTAAGAGAGGAGGGGGAGTGGCGTTTTTGATTAGGGAGAACATCACGGCAGTACTTAGAGGGGATATATCCAAGGGTTCACCCACTGAGTCTATATGGGTGGAACTGAAAAATAAGAAGGGAGAGATCACCTTGATAGGACTGTACTACAGGCCCCCAAATAGTCAGCGGGAAATTGAGGAGCAAATATGTAAGGAGATTACAGATAGCTGCAAGAAAAATAGGGTGGTAATAGTAGGGGACTTTAACTTTCCCAACATTGACTGGGACAGCCAGAGCATTAGGGGCTTGGATGGAGGGAAATTTGTTGAGTGTATTCAGGAGGAATTTCTCATTCAGTATGTGGATGGACCGACTAGAGAGGGGGCAAAAGTTGACCTCGTCTTGGGAAATAAGGAAGGGCAAGTGACAGAAGTGTTAGTGAGGGATCACTTTGGGACAAGTGACCATAACTCCATTAGTTTTAAGATAGCTATGGAGAATGATAGGTCTGGCCCAAGAGTTTAAATTCTTAATTGGGGCAAGGCCAATTTTGATGGTATCAGACAGGAATTTTCAGAGGTAGATTGGGGGAGACTATTGGCAGGCAAAGGGACGGCTGGTAAATGGGAGGCTTTTAAAAATGTGTTAACCAGGGTTCAGGGTAAGCACATTCCCTTTAGAGTGAAGGGCAAGGCTGGTAGAAGTAGGGAACCCTGGATGACTCGAGATATTGAGACTCTGGTCAAAAAGAAGAAGGAGGCATATGACGTACATAAACAACTGAGATCAAGTGGATCCCTTGAAGAGTATAGAGATTGTCGAAATAGAGTTAAGAGGGAAATCAGGAGGGCAAAAAGGGGACATGAAATTGCTTTGGCAAATAATGCAAAGGAGAATCCAAAGAGCTTCTACAGATACATAAAGGGAAAAAGAATAACTAGGGACAGAGTAGGGCCTCTTAAGGATCAACAAGGACATCTATGTGCAGAGCCACAAGAGTTGGGTGAGATCCTGAATGAATATTTCCCATCGGTATTCACGGTGGAGAAAGGCATGGATGTTAGGAAACTAAGGGAAATAAATAGTGATGTCTTGAGAAGTGTGCATATTACAGAGGAGGAGGTGCTGGAAGTCTTAAAGCACATCAAGGTAGATAAATCCCCGGGACCTGATGAAATGTATCCCAGGATGTTGTGGGAGGCTAGGGAGGAAATTGCGGGTCCCCAAACAGAGATATTTGAATCATCGGCTGCCACAGGTGAGGTGCCTGAAGACTGGAGAGTGGCGAATGTTGTGCCCTTGTTTAAGAAGGGCAGCAGGGAAAAGCCTGGAAACTACAGGCCGGTGAGCCTAACATCTGTAGTAGGTAAGTTGCTAGAAGGTATTCTGAGAGACAGGATCTACAAGCATTTAGAGAGGCAAGGACTGATTCGGGACAGTCAGCATGGCTTTGTGCGTGGAAAATCATGTCTCACAAATTTGATTGAGTTTTTTGAGTGGGTGACCAAGAAGGTAGATGAGGGCAGTGCAGTAGATGTTGTCTACATGGACTTTAGCAAAGCCTTTGACAAGGTACCGCATGGTAGGTTGTTGCAGAAGGTTAAAGCTCACGGGATCCAGGGTGAGGTTGCCAATTGGATTCAAAATTGGCTGGACGACAGAAGGCAGAGGGTGGTTGTAGAGGGTTGTTTTTCAAACTGGAGGCCTGTGACCAGTGGTGTGCCTCAGGGATCGGTGCTGGGTCCACTGTTATTTGTGATTTATATTAATGATTTGGATGAGAATTTAGGAGGCATGGTTAGTAAGTGTGCAGATGACACCAAGATTGGTGGCACAGTGGATAGTGAAGAAGATTATCTAGGATTGCAACGGGATCTTGATCAATTAGGCCAGTGGGCCGATGAATGGCAGATGGAGTTTAATTTAGATAAATGTGAGGTGATGCATTTTGGCAGATCGAATCAGGCCAGGACCTACTCAGTTAATGGTATGGCGTTGGGGAGAGTTATAGAACAAAGAGATCTAGGAGTAGAGGTTCATAGCTCCTTGAAGGTGGAGTCGCAGGTGGACAGGGTGGTGAAGAAGGCATTCGGCATGCTTGGTTTCATTGGTCAGAACATTGAATACAGGAGTTGGGACGTCTTGTTGAAGTTGTACAAGACATTGGTACGGCCACACTTGGAATACTGTGTGCAGTTCTGGTCACCCTATTATAGAAAGGATATTATTAAACTAGAAAGAGTGCAGAAAAGATTTACTAGGATGTTACCGGGACTTGATGGTTCGAGTTATAAGGAGAGGCTGGATAGACTGGGACTTTTTTCCCTGGAGCGTAGGAGGCTTAGGGTTGATCTTATAGAGGTCTATAAAATAATGAGGGGCATAGATAAGGTAGATAGTCAACATCTTTTCCCAAAGGTAGGGGAGTCTAAAACTAGAGGGCATCGGTTTAAGGTGAGAGGGGAGAGATTCAGAAGGGCCCAGAGGGGCAATTTCTTCACTCAGAGGGTAGTGAGTGTCTGGAATGTGCTGCCAGAGGTAGTAGTAGAGGTGGGTACAATTGTGTCTTTTAAAAAGCATTTAGATAGTTACATGGGTAAGATGGGTATAGAGGGTTATGGGCCAAGTGTGGGAAACTGGGACTAGCTTAATGGTAAAAACTGGGCGGCATGGACTGGTTGGGCCGAAGGACCTGTTTCCATGCTGGAAACTTCTCTGATTCTATGATTCTATCTATGTAAAGAAACCTTTGCTCGACACGGCATCCCGCTCACGGTTATGTCCGACAATGGCCCCTGCTTCGCCAGCCAAGAATGGTCCAACTTTGCCAGGCGGTACAATTTTGCCCATGTGACATCCAGTCCCCTGTACCCCCAATCCAACGGCAAAGCGGAGAAGGGTATACATATCGTCAAACGGCTCCTATGCAAGGCTGCCGATGCTGGGTCCGATTTCGACCTTGCCTTGCTGGCCTATCGCTCCGCCCCACTGTCCACTGGCCTGTCGCCAGCCCAGTTACTCATGAGTCGCACGCTGAGGACAACGGTGCCGTCCATCCATGTCCCAGACCTCGACCACGTTCCGGTCCTTCGCCGAATGCAGCTGTCCCGTGCACAGCACAAGGCGGCTCATGACTCCCGTGCAGCTGATCTCCCTGCTCTGGCTCCAGATGACAACGTCCGCGTCCATCTTCCGAATGGTGGCTGGTCTGCAACCGCTGTTGTCCTTTGGCAGGTGGCCCCCACTCGTTCCTGGATCGTCTACCGGATGGCTCTATTCTGCGCCGCAGTCGACGTGCCCTTTGTCTCGTTCCACGCTTGCCACGTGATCCTCCACTGTCGCCACGCCCTCCTGTTGACCCTGCCACGGACTATGCAGAGCTCCCTGTCACTCTGCATCCCCCTGACTCTGATGCAGTCCAGCCCGCTCCTGAACCGGCGGCTGTCGTCCCTCCCTTGAGGTGGTCAACCAGAATTCGTCGCCCACCTCAGAGACTTAATTTATGAACTTTGCGGACTTATAGACTCTCTGAATTGTTTTGTTGCTTTGTTTGATTGTTTACCTGGTTTGTATATAGTGTTGATCTCGTTACTCTTGTTGCATACTGCTTCTCTGCACCAGGCACCTTCCCATGTAAATAGCTTAGTTCTCATGTACATAGTCCTGTAAATATGTCTTCGCACCCCACACGTAGTTAGGAACATTCTCACCATACATTATTTATTTCCACACACATACATTTTTTTATAAAAGGGGGATGTCATAAAATACACCAGTATATCATGGTGCTGCACATACACTGATGGACACACAGCAAGAGCAATCAACACACAGAACACCGCAGCCAATCACCAGTCAGAACACACTCACTATAAAGACAGAGGGCATCAGAGTTCCCGCTCATTCGGGATGCAGCCTCCTAGAAGGACAGAGCTTACAGCTTACAGCACAGATCTTCACCATGTGCTGAGTGCATAGACTGGTTAGGACAGGCATAGGTCCTTAGTTTAATCTAACATCGTGTTAACCCACAGTGAAAGTATGTTCAACAGTTTCTAACTTAATAAAATAGTGTTGTACTATTTTAAGTGTTGGTGGCCTGTATGTGTTCCACGGATCCAGAGCACCCAACACATCAGTGGCCAGTGAACAATCAGGGCTATGTGCTGACCACGCAAGCACACAATGCAAAGCATGCTGCCAAAGAAACCTCGATTGCGCTAATCAATTGGCCTGCTGAAATAACACCTCCATTGCCTGGACCGCTCGGCAGAAGCACTGCCTTCATCGGCAGAAGATGTGTCAAGACCCGCAGTCTCTTGCATGCTGCACAAGCTCCCCATCGTGAGAGAACTGCACTTGCCCCCAACCGCATGGCGAGGAGCAGAAGCAGGACGAAATGGAGAAGCAGGTGGAGGAAGAGAGGAGATGACCGAGGTAGTCTTTCTGACTGGTTTGCCGTGAACATCCAGTGCTTTTCTTGAACTATATTAGGTGACCTAGATTTGGGAGTGCAGGGCACAATGTCAAAACCTGACAGCGAAGCAAATCTTGGGATTATTGTGAACTGTGGGGAGGATAGTCTGGTAGCAGGTGAATTGTATTGCAGGGAAGTGTGGAGTGAAATAATAACAAAAACACAGACAGCATCAGGGACAGAAACACAGTTAACGGGCGGGATTCTGTAATCCTGAGGCTAAGTGTTGTCGCCGTCGGAAACGCCGTTGTGTTTCTCGACAACGTTAACACAGCCTCAGGATCAACAATTCTGGCCGCTACAGGGGGGCCAGCACGGCACTGAGGCGACCCACGCCACTCCAGCTGCCGATCCCGGCGTCAACTGGGCGCCGCGGGGCCCGTGCATGCGCAGTGGCACCGGCGCCAATGATGCCGACTCTCCGCTCTGTGGAGAATGGCGGGCCGGCGGCGAGGCGCGATTCGCGCCGGTCCCGGGGATTCTCCGGCCCGGCCCCGGGCTGAGAGAATCCCGCCCAACATTTCAGCTGGATGGCCATTCAACAGAACAGGTCAAGTTGACCTGAAACGTTAACTCTGTTACACTCCACTGACGGTGCCTGAGTATCTCCAGCATTTCTTGCTCTGATTTCAAATTTCCAGCACTCGCAATATTTTGCTTTTGTGTGAGTGTGAAGAGATTAGGAAGTGTTAGGAGAGAATACAAAATAAAGGTCACAATTCCATAAGGGGTGCAGGAGCAGGGGGACCTTGGGGGGGGGTTTATGCGCACAAATCATCGACAGTGACAGTGACAGGTTCGGAAAGTGCAGACTCGACGGGTCAAATGGCCTCCTTCTCGCTGGAACAGGTCAGTGATTCGGTGAAAGCGATTAATCAGACATAGGGAATCCTGGGATGGAAACAGAGGCAGAGAACTCAAAAGCCGGCAGGTTATGATAAACCTGTATAAAACAGGAACTCACCTGGAGTAATGTGTTCAATTTTGGCACCTCACTTCAAGAAGAATATGAAGGCATTAGAGACAGTGCAGAAAAGGGCTACAGGAATGGTCCTGGGGGAGGGACATCCGTGGATAGGTTGAAGAAAGCTGGATCTGATCTCCTTCGAGAAGAGAAGAGATTTGATAGAGGTGTTCAAAATCTTGAGGATTCTGGACAGAGTCGATAGAAAGAGTGTTCGCACTGATGGAAGAAGGGTGGAGAACCAGAGGGCACTGATATATTGGCAAAAGAACCAAAAGCTATACAAGGACTGACTTTTTCATGATTACGATTCGGAATGCACTGTCTGAGAGTGTCTCAATTATGGCTTTCCAAAGAGAATTGCACCATAACATGAGGAGAAAGAAAAAGTGCCGGGCGTGAAGAGGGCTGGGAATGGGATTAGCTGAGTTGAACTTGCAGAGAGCCAGCACAGCCATCAGAGGCCGAATGGCCTCCTTCTGTCCTGTAACCATTCCATAACTCATCCGACTACAATATGGGGCAAAATTCTCCCAAAAGGGCGCAAATCAGACGGGCATCGCGCCGCCCCAAAGGTGCGGAATGCTCAGCATCTTTGGGGGCCAAGCCCCAACATTGAGGGGTTAGGCCGGCGCCGGACGAATTTCCGTCCCGCCAGCTGGCGGAAAAGGCCTTTGGTGCCCCGCCAGCTGGCGCGGAAATTACATCTCCGGGCGGCGCATGCGCGGGAGCGTCAGCGGCCGCTGACAGCTTCCCACGCATGCGCAGTGGAGGGAGTCTCTTCCGCTTCCGCCATGGTGGAGACCGTGGCGGAGGCGGAAGGGAAAGAGTGCCCCCACGGCACAGGCTCGCCCGCGGATCGGTGGGCCCCGATCGCGGACCAGGCCACCGTGGGGGCACCCCCCGGGGCCAGATCGCCCCGCGCCCCCCCCCAGGACGCCGGAGCCCGCCCGCGCCGCCTTGTCCCGCCGGTAAGGTAGGTGGTTTAATTTACGCCGGCAGGACAGGCATTTTAGCGGCGGGACTTTGGCCCATCCGGGCCGGAGAATCGAGCGGGGTGGCCCGCCAACCGGCACGGCGCGATTCCCGCCCCCGCCGAATTTTTGGTGCCGGAGACTTCGGCAACCGGCGGGGGCGGGTTTCACGCCGGGTCGGAGAATCACCCCCCCCATGGTTCCTATTCACAAACATTCCCTCTCTCTTTGGCCATTCGCAGGCCTTGCTTGGCCACTGCAGAAATAAAAGCCGCCACAAATAAAGATGCCAAACCAAATTTATAAATTAAATCATTCCATATTGCATGGAAAAGACAATTAATCACCCTTGAGGATTCCTATAAGAGCACGAGGTAATACAGTTCAGTCCTTCGCAAAGTCAGTCGATCAGGGAACCTCTTAGGCCTGGTGGAACACCTCAGTTCTCTGACGGGTTCCTCCACCAGTGAGGTAGTGTCTTCAGCAATGGCACGAGGTTGTTTATCCATTACAGGCTTAGAGGTGTGCACCGTTCTTTCTGCCATTCGAGGCTCGGTGATAAGGGGCCGTTCGGACGCATTGGATGCCATTAGACTGCACAAAATGTTGGGACTCCGCCCCCGTAAATGCCGTGCCAATATCAGAAATCAATACGTCTGGAAGGCCATGAATGGCGGCCACTGAGGTTGTCCACCCCATTTCCTGGGCGTCCAGCCACTTGGAATCGGCATCCACCAGTATCAAGAAGATTCTTCCCAGGAAGGGGCCAGCCAAATCAATGTATAACCTTGTCCACGGATGGCCAGGCCACTCCCATGGACGCAGGTGAGCCGCAGGCGGCAAGGTTTGCTGTGACTGACGGACCACCTCCTCAATCTCTTTGTCAATGCCGGGCCACCATATGTAGCTCTTGGCCAACATTTAAATCTGGCCAGGGTGTGCACTGTGCAACCCCTGCAGCAGTGGCTCCCCTTCTGAGGGTGGAACCAGCACCCTGGACCCCCAGAGCAAAACTCTGTCTTCACAACTGAGTTCACCTCTCCTCAGTTGGTAGGACCTGACCTGACTTGTCGTGGTGCCAGACACTTCGAACCATTTGCATGACCTTCGACAGGACCGTGTCACGTTCCTGATGTGGGTCAAGTAGACCAGGAGGGTATCCAGTAAATTCAAAGCTATGGCAACCTTTGGTAGCACAGACGGCAGTGCTAGACTTTGGGACGCAGGAGCTGACTCGGGATATCGGCATTGGGGATGTGGGTCCCCGGCTGATTGTAGCTATAGGCTGCCAATAGCAAGGCCCAGCTTTGCACCCTGGCCACAGCAATAGGTGGAATTGATTTATCCTCACTAAGTAGCCCCAGTAATAGCTTGTGGTCGGTTACAATGGTGAAACGGCAGCCGTACACATACTGATGGAACCCTTTAACGCTGTATATCGCAGCTAGGCCCACTTGTTCAATTTGTTCATACTTGCATTCTGCGTCAGTGAGTGTTGGGAGGCGAACGTAATGGGTCTGTCAATGCCGTCCTCCATCTTGCAGGACAGGTTCGTCCCTACCCCATGAGGCGAAGCGCGCACGTCAAAATGATCTGTTTGCGGGCAACACAGTGGCACAGTGGTTAGCACTGTGCCTCACGGCTCCGAGGACCCGGGTTCGATCCCGGCCCCGGGTCACTGGCTGTTTGGAGTTTGCAGATTCTCTCCGTGTCTGTGTGGCTCTCAACTCCACAACAAAAGGTGTGCACAGTAGGTGGATTGGCCACATTAAATTGCCCCTTAATTGGAAATTTCTTTTAAAAAATGATCTGTTTGCGTGAGTTGAAATGGGCCAACAAGCTGGACGACAGCAGGGTACGGGTTTTATGATCCCTAGTTCTTCCGAGCGTGTCAAGTCGGCCTCGACTTTCTGGTGTAGAGCATATGGCCTCGATCTATAGAATCCCTACAGTGCAGAAGTGACCCTCTGCACCGACCCTCCAAAACACCACCATACCTAGGCCCACTCGCCCGCTCTACCCCTGTAACCCCCGTAACCCCACCTAACCTGAGCGTCTTTGTTCACTAAGGGGCAATTTTAGCGTGGCCAATCCAGCTAACCTACACATCTTTGGACTGTGGGAGGAAACCGGAGCACCCGGAGGAAACTCACACCAGTCTGGATTTGAAGTTTACTTAAATTTTGGCCTTTACCCCTCGTATTTGGCCAAGCTTGTTTTGAAACATATTTGCACAGGGTTTCTTGAAGAATGCCATCTGGTAACTCAAAATTTGAGAGCCAGTTTAGTTTTATCTGATATAGCCAATCTTGAGGCTTGCTGCTTTATCTTCTACAAGGATCATGGGTAATTAAGCAGACTATTGTTGATATGACATCGGTGTTGGCGTGTGATGCGACCATCAATTCACACGAGACGGAGAGTTGAAGTGAACAGTGGTTTTAATCAGCTGGAACTGTGCCTGCCTGCGACTGCTCTGCTCTGAGAGCCGCCTGCAGGGCAGCAGATCTATATACCTCCCCCAAGGGGGGCGGAGCCAGGGGCAGAGCCCACAAGGGCACCAACATGATACAGTGCGGTGTAATGTGATACAATGGTCCATAGGTGGAGCCCACAAGGGCAACAACATAGTACAATGTAATACAGTGGTGAATGGTTGCCGTAATACATTCACCACAGCGTGGTAACTAAAATCTTGAAGGTTTCCCCTGTGTACGTTGCCAACTTAGCAGCCATGCTGCTTCAACTCAGGGATTGGACTCCTCCTCGAAGGTACTTGTAAGTTTGTTCATCCACCACTGTGGGCCCGCCCCTTTGTCGGCCTCCACGCTCAATAGTCGGCTGTTGACCATGAGGATTATTTCTACGGGAGCCGCCTTGCTTACTTTAATCATATTTAACCTGTAAATCTTGGCTTCCTGTGCAGGATCTTTCTCTACTTTTCACACTGGAGATGAAGTGTGGTTTTTAAAAATCTGGGCGTGCCCTGTCAAGCGCGGCGATGTGCTTGAATGTGGCCCTTCCTGTTACACGTGGAGTAAATGAAATGTCTGCAATGGCGCATCTCTTGGGGGTGCTCTTGGGGGTGATCATCCCTGTATCTGTAACACTCAGCAAAATTCCTGGGCTGACGGCCTGCTTTTCTTCCTTGCTTTTCTTCCTTCCTGCTCCTGGGATTTCTGTTGACCCTCCTCTGCGCCTGTCACATGAGCTGCACACCTAACAGCTGTTCCACTCCAAAGCTAATTTACCTCAGCTTCCGGCACGCACTGTAGCTCAGAGGCCCCCTTCTCGGCACATTCAGTGGCTTGAGATATCTCTATCTCTTTATCCAGGGACACTTTCGGTTCGGCTAACAATTTTATTTGTACATTGATATTGCTGATGCCACAGACCAGACGATCACGCAGCATATCGCTTAACATAGAGCCGAATTCCCAGTGTTCTGCCATTTAACAAAGTCTGGTAATGAAAGCCAAAATCGCCTCCCCTGGATCCCTGGTGGCTGAATTAAATTCATACCGTTGCAATATAATGTTGGGTCTGGGGTTGAAGTGCACTTTCACAAGTATCAAACAATTTTGTGTCTGGAGTCTCTGGGGACATGAAATTCCTAATGAGGTTGGAGGTCTGGGGCCTTCTGCTTATCTACCCCCGTAATTTCATTAGCGGTAAAAAGATGCCGGAGCCTCTCAATATATTGGTTCCAGCCCTCAGCCCCCTGTTCAAATGGATCGAGTGTTCCTACCATCGGCATTGTTACTCACTCACTGTTTCTTTTGGCAACCTTGTCTTTTCCATTTCTTGGAATTTTCCGATGCAACCGGGCAGCACGGTGGCACAGTGGTTAGCACTGCTGCTCACAGCGCCAGGGACCCTGGATCGATTCTGGCCTGGGTGACTGTGTGGAGTTTGCACTTTCTCTCCCCGTCTGTGTGGGATTCATCCGGGTGCTCCAGTTTCCTCCCACAGTCCAAAAATGCACAGGTTACGGGGATTGGCCATGCTAACTTACCCCTTAGTTTCCAAAGATCAGCTGGTTAGGTGGGATTACGGGGTGACAGGGATAGGGCAGGGTAGTAGGCCTAGGTATGGAGTCTTTCACAGACTCGATGGGCTGAATGGCCTCCATCTGCACTGTGGGAATTCTCTGGTTCTAACCCCTTCCCCCATGAATTTTGAGACTTGCGATCATTGTCCAATTTACTCTCGTCGCCAATGTAATCGTGCGCGGTATCACTGATGAGGCGTCTTATATAATGAAGATGTTTATTGGGAACAACAATGAGGTTTAACTATATACAAGCACAGAGGTATATCATACACGTCTGTGGTCCGTGACTCCTGGGTCTACACTGCCCGAGCCCTTGCTTCCAGGGCCCCGCACCTTTCTCCCATTGGTCGGGGTTGACATGCTCCCACATGATAGGCCCTGAGCGGGTCATGTGCCCCGTGAAAGGTCACCCTTTAAAGGGTCAACGCTACCACAATTCCCTCAGTACCTATCCTCTGTGAGTATTTGCCTGCCCAGGGCTCCTATGCAGCACTGCACCTGTGGCTACAGTATGGCTGGAGGAAGGCTGTTGACCTTTAGTGGAGGAGATTGCAGAGGGTCTTGGAGGATAGGCTTGAGCAACACTGGGTCTACACAACATCATTGTGGAAAAGGTAATAGAGGGAAGGAATGTTGTCTTCCAGAAAAGGGGGCAACAGGATTGAGCGGCATGGAGCCACTATACACCCCTGGAGTGGCACCTCAACAATCCTAATAATCAGGTAATTAGACTGCAGTAAAACCCTAAAAGCCCTTTCAAACGTTCTGATCCACAGCCAACGCGGCACCAGTCTTAGCTTCCAAGGCAGTCAGCTGCCTGAACATGATTGAAGTCTGATCAAAACAAATTACTGCAGATGCTGGAGTCTGAAACAAAAACAGAAAATACTGCACAATCTCAGCACTGGGCAGCACAATAGGCGGTACGGTAGCACAGTGGTTAGCACAGTTGCTTCACAGCTCCAGGGTCCCAGGTTCGATTTCTGGCTTGGGTCACTGCCTGTGCGGAGTCTGCACGTTCTCCCCGTGTCTGGTTTCCTCCCACAGTCCAAAGATGTGCAGGTTAGGTGGATTGGCCATGATAAATTGCCCTTAGTTTCCAAAAAGGTTAAGTGGGGTTACTGGGTTGCGGGGATAGGGTGGAGATGTGGGCTTGGGTAGGGTGCTCTTTCCAAGAGCCGGTGCAGACTCGATGGGCAGAATGGCCTCCTACTGCACTGTAAATTCTATGATTCTATGAGCTTTGGACAAAGCAAATTACTGCGGATGCTAGAATCTGACACCAGCTTTGACAAACGGTCATCTGGACTCGAAACGTTAGCTCCCTTTTCTCTCCACAGATGCTGCCAGACATGATAGAAGTCTGAGCTTCCACTCCAGTTGGCTGGCTTGTGCTGCCACAGAAGACATCAGTGCATCAAGGGTGGGCCCACGAATGTGCTGAAGGATATGGTCCACCACTTGCATGCTGCCAAGGATGGGCTCCAAGTTCTGTAAAAAGCTCTGTGTCACGATGGTGCCAATTCCTCCATGCTCCCTGACATTGCATGCAGGCTTTATTCAAGGCTGTTCAGTTTATTCAAGGCCGAATTGCATAGATTTTTGGACGATGGGGAAATGAGGAGCTGTGGGGGGCTGGCAGGAGGGTGGAATTGAGAGCACAGTCCGAATAGCGAAGTTACTGTCGAGTGACGGAACAGAAGGGCTGAATGGCCGACTCAGTCCCCCAAGTGTTATATTCTTTGTTGTAGCCGCAGAGAGAAAGAACCATAGGTGGCACATGTCGAGTTGGTATAATATAGTGCAAGGGGTTTAGTTACAAGATGCTGGTCAAACAGGGTACAACGGTGAACTCCACAAAAGTCCGCAAAATGCTCCGTGACGTCATTCCGAAACACGTGACATTACACCAGCCAATGGTGTTACTCCGATACATAGCACCCCTCCCTCTTTACATTTGTACTAAATCAAACACTTTAACACAGACCCACCGCATTATGCCATAACTAACAATGTTATGCTATGGATACACATGTAAATTAGTAAGACAGTCTCTTGGGTGGACGTGTGTCTTGTTTCGGCAGAACAGGACGCTCAGGAACCTGGCTCTTAGGGGTAATAGGAGTGTGTTTCTGTACACTGGTCGATGTTACATCTGGCAAAACCGACTCAGGAACTTTCTCTGGTTGTGTGGATGATTCTGTTGTAACAGGTTCCGTAATCTCGGCAGCTGTAGTTCTGAAGTCGGGCATGTCATTGTCCTTACTCTTTGTGGTGTAAATATCTAGCACAGATTCTATACTCTCACGATGTGAAGACAATAATTGGTCAGCGCGCCTACGCTAAATTCGTTCACCGTCAGTTTTCACAGTATATGAAATAAGAACATAAGAACATAAGAACTAGGAGCAGGAGTAGGCCATCTGGCCCCTTGAGCCTGCTCCGCCATTCAATGAGATCATGGCTGATCTTTTGTGGACTCAGCTCCACTTTCCGGCCTGAACACCAAAACCCTTAATCCCTTTATTCTTCAAAAAACCATCTATCTTTATCTTAAAAACATTTAATGAAGGAGCCTCTACTGCTTCACTGGGCAAGGAATTCCATAGATTCACAACCCTTTGGGTGAAGAAGTTCCTCCTAAGCTCAGTCCTAAATCTACTTCCCCTTATTTTGAGTCTATGCGCCCTAGTTCTTACTTACTAAGTTCTGCTTTCACCCGCCAGTGGAAACAACCTGCCCGCATCTATCCTATCGATTCCCTTCATAATTTTATATGTTTCTATAAGATCCCCCCTCATCCTTCTAAATTCTAACGAGTACAGTCCCAGTCTACTCAACCCCTCCTCGTAATCCAACCCCTTCAGCTCTGGGATTAACCTAGTGAATCTCCTCTGCACACCCTCCAGCGCCAGTACGTCCTTTCTCAGGTAAGGAGACCAAAACTGAACACAATACTCCAGGTGTGGCCTCACTAACACCTTATACAATTGTAGCATAACCTCCCTAGTCTTAAACTCCATCCCTCTAGCAATGAAGGACAAAATTCCATTTGCCTTCTTAATCACCTGTTGCACCTGTAAACCAACGTTTTGCTACTCATGCACTAGCACACACAGGTCTCTCTGCACAGCGGCATGTTTTAATATTTTATCATTTAAATAATAATCCCTTTTGTTATTATTCCTACCAAAATGGATAACCTCACATTTGTCAACATTGTATTCCATCTGCCAGACCCTAGCCCATTCACTTAACCTATCCAAATCCCTCTGCAGACTTCCGGTATCCTCTGCACTTTTTGCTTTACCACTCATTTTAGTGTCGTCTGCAAACTTGGACACATTGCCCTTGGTCCCTAACTCCAAATCATCTATGTAAATTGTGAACAATTGTGGGCCCAACACTGAACCCTGAAGGACACCACTAGCTACTGATTGCCAACCAGAGAAACACCCATTAATCCCCACTCTTTGCTTTCTGTTAATTAACCAATCCTCTATCCATGCTCCTACTTTACCCTTAATGCCATGCATCTTTATCTTATGCAGCAATCTTTTGTGTGGCACCTTGTCAAAAGCTTTTCACATATACCACATCCATTGGCTCCCCATTATCTACCGCACCGGTAATGTCCTCAAACATTCCACTAAATTAGTTAGGCACGACCTGCCCTTTATGAACCCATGCTGCACCTGCCCAATGGGAGAATTTCCACCCAGATGCCTCGCTATTTCTTCCTTGATGATAGCTTCCAGCATCTTCCCTACTATCGAAGTTAAGCTAACTGGCCTATAATTACCTGCTTTCTGCCTACCTAAACAATGGTGTCATGTTTGCTGATTTCCAATCTGTCGGGAGCACCCCAGAGTCTAGTGAATTTTGGTAAATTATTGCATTCGGTCAAGTCCAACCTTGAGATGATCTCTCAATGGAGCTGGCACTCTTCTGGGCACATGTATTACAGGCTTGGCATCCTTTTTCAGTTTGATACTGTATGTATATGGTAGGGTGCCCATTCCAGAGAATACATGGTCAAATTTAGCCCCCAAATTTGTTCAATCTCATCTTCAAGCATGATATTTGAATTATTGGTTGTGTGTATCCTTTGAACCAAATTGGGTTTGCTGCAAGCATCCACCCCATGTAGTGATGATTTGTCATTTTCTACTATTTCGAAGTCTAGTGGCATGCTGATGTCACCATTCTGAACGAGGAGACAGCAGGAACCTCTCGTGGCTCTGGCATTGCCATTATAGTCAGTCAAGCGACAGCTTGATTTCTTTATTTGTGGTTTACTGTGCACTTGTGTTAAATCCTTTTCTGTTATTAAATTTGCATGTGCACCTGTATCTAATTTAAATGGATTTTCAGACCCATTTATATCAAGTTGTGCAGTCCACTCTTGGATAATTTTGGAGAGCTGATATATCGGATTGTTATCACAGTCCAGAGCATTAACCCTAGTAATCACATCGACCATGAAAGTATCTTTCAGTGCATATTGTGCACTGTAATTTTCATTATCAGTAAAGACGGTTTGTTTTTTTCCTTCACTCTGTATACTCTGAATCTCCCTATAATCATTGTACGATCTTTTCAATTTATTATCTGTTGAAGTAGTTGTGAAACGGCATTGTGCTGCAAAGTGATTGTATTTACAACATTTGGAACATTGCGAGACAGTGTATTTTACTGTCGGCATGGCCACAGCATGTGCACGTCGTCACGCTCGTGATGTCACTTTCAAAATGGCCACCAGCCTTTGTGCTGAGTTTGCTGTGCTGCGCCACAGCATTAATGGCATCGGCCACATTTCCCAACTTTGTGCCTTTTTCATTTGCCCTGAACTCCGCATATTCAAAGGTTGCTTGTTCACTGGCTTTACACATATTAATCGCTTAATCTAGCGGCAAAATCAGTGGTATAAGCATTTTTTCTCGCAAATGTTCATCATTAATTCCAAAGACAATTTGATCACGAAGCACTGAATCAGCAATGGAAGAGAAGTTACTCGACTGCACTCTTAATTTTAAAGCAGTAATAAAATAATCTACCGACTCCCCTTTCAGCTGCAGCCTTTTGCTCAACATGTAGCGCTCGTATGTCTCGTTCACTTGCTTTTTGCAGTGAACATTCAATTTTTCCAGCACCATATTATACTTTTTTAAATCCTCATCTTTTGAAAATTCAAATGAGTTGAACAGCTCTAATGCCTGTGATCTAACCAAATTAAGGAGAACCATAATTTTTCTCTGGTCAGAAGCATTTTCTAGCGCGGAGGCAGATAAGAAAACTTCAAATTGTTGTTTGAAAAATTGCCAATTTTACACAGTTTACTGGTCGTTCTGAAGTGGTCAGGTTTCTTCAGACCTTCCATCATACGATCCGTTGTTTGTCAATCGATTTTTCAATCAGTGTAGCGGTGTGACTGTTTTTTCTGAATTGTCTTAAAGCTATACTATCTCAGCTAATTGATTATTTTTTAGAAATATACACCTGGTACCATGTGGTGTTCTTTGTGGTTCAGACCCTAGGATGGTTGGCATAGTGTTCATAAAGAGCACAACTAGCTTGTATATTAAACAAAGCTAAAGATTTATTTGCACTTCTTAATTGAATTTGACTCTTCTAAATTATAAATAATAAACAACTCTTCTAAGTTCTAAATAATAAACAATTGACAATAAATATACAATCTACCACTAATCTCTACACAAATACAGTAACTATGATCTGCTCTCACTCACACTAGCTTTCCTACAGTCTGTCTTCTAGCCTTCTCCTCAACACTTTCCCAGAAGGCATTATAGTTCTACATCTAGCTCCCTCTAGTGGTTGATTCAGACATAACATTAACCCTTACAGGTCTTATAATGTCACAGAGGTAACTGAAATAAAATGGAAGCAATTTCTCTGCATATATTTCTTATGAAAGGTATTATAGTGTCATAGTTCTATGGGCTATGTGTTTGATTTTATTTTAATATTATATTGCCTAATGATATTTGTTTAAATAAAATGAAAATATTAAACTAATGCGACAACAAATTGTTCATTTCCATGATTGCTTTCTTTTGAAAAAGACTACATAAAATAACAATCCCACAAACTGGCGACACAGTAGCACAGTAGTTAGCACTGTTGCTTCACAGTGCCAGGGACCCGGGTTTGATCCCGGCTTGGGTCACTGTGCGGAGTCTGCACATTCTCCCTGTGTCTGTGGGGGTTTCCTCCATGCGCTCCGGTTTCCTCCCACAAGTCCCGAAAGATGTGCTTGTTAGGTGAATTGGACATTCTGAATTCTCCCTCAATGTACCCAAACAGGCGCCGGAGTGTGGCGACTAGGGGATTTTCATTGCAGTGTTAATGCAAGCCTACATGTGACAATAATAAAGATCATTATTAACTGAACAAAGTCCTACGAACACTTTATAAAGGTTATTTTTCACTTAAAACAAATATTGAAGTGAAACGAAAGGTGCTTTAACAGCTCCAGATTTGAAAAGTACCATAAAAGTGAGCCTCACCTTGTTTTGCAAAGCTGGGATGGCTCCATCCAGACAGTAGCGCAAAGTGCTTTGGGGCCAAACGTTTTAAAATTTCAAACTAGCTTTAACTGTTGGAGAAACTTTTTTCCCTTTGATTTGGTTCAGAAGAACAAAAATGAAAGGGACAGTGATACATATTTTAAGCCCTATGAATTCACAATGGGGCTTGAGAATAAAGCGGTAAAAAAAACCTTTGAACTAAACAAAGGTCCATCACGGTGTACTTCATTTCACAAGTACGTTATAAAAGAAATGGTGCCAGACAGAGGTACCAGATGGCTTTTGCCAACACACTCTTTGACATAGCGCAACTGCATCATTTCCACAGTGTGCCCAATCTTTGTCTGCCATTTCACCGACTCTTTTTTCGGACCCAGCCTCTCTCGTGCAGCTTTTAACGTCCAGTATGCTATGAAAGCAGCCTCTCACATCTGCATGTCCCTTTGTACTAGCCCAGAGCTTGCAATCTGGTGAGCTGCATTAAGTTGATTAAAGTGGTACCACTGACAGTTACTTTGGGCACTTACCCAGCCCTTAGATTAAAGAGAAGGGAGCTTGCTTCTTTTGAGTTATTGCAAAATTGCCATTTTCAAAAGGGTCAGCAGAAGACAAACAGAGGCCTTTAAGGTGTACATTTCTTTTATAATAGAGGCAATAGCAGGCTTTTAGTCCAAATGATTTCTAATTGAGCCTTTGTTCAGGAAAAGCAGCAGCATCATTGCTGACACAGAATAAATGCCCACTACTCTTATCTAAAAGCTTCTTTAAAGCTCAGCGATGATCCACAAATAAACATAATTTGTTTTAGCGACTTCTCTCCCAACATCTAAACTGGTCGTGCATAAAGGTTTGGGGAAAAAAATTGCAACGACGCACGTGGGGCCACTTTGTGCTTCCCCTTTGTCCCATTCTCGGTGCGTTCCTGGAAATTCATGCTTTAGGAAATAAAATAAATCCCAAAATGTGTAAGAAAACTTGCAAACATATACAAAATGACTCACCTGCTGTATAAAATATGGTCAGAGCTGAAACAGAGAGCAAGGAATTGTTGACAGGAACAAATTTAGCCCACTGGAAGCTCAACTGTAAATATTGTACAAAGTCTTACAACACCAGGCTGAAGTTCAACAGGTTTGTTTCGATGTCATTAGCTTTCGGAGCGCTGCTCCTTCCTCAGGTGAATGAAGAGGTATGTTCCAGAAACATATATATAGACAAATTCAAAGATGCCAGACAATGCGAAATCCTACCGACTGTCCTGGCTTGAGACAATTCACACCTCTTTAACCTGGGGTTATCCCATCTCTGGATCTGTAACGATTTAATCACCTGCTAATGCTCGCATTCCAGGCATTGTCTGGCATCTTTGAATTTGAATATATATGTTTCTGGAACATACCTCTTCATTCACCTGAGGAAGGAGCAGTGCTCCGAAAGCTAGTGACATCGAAACAAACCTGTTGGACTCTAACCTGGTGTTGTAAGACTTCGTACTGTGCTCACCCCAGTCCAACGCCGGCATCTCCACATCGTAAATATTGTAGACAGGCTTAGACATGGCGGATCTTAATCAATTTATACCCTAAATTACGCAGGGTCAGTGAGTAGGAATAAAACAGGAAAAAAACAGACAAAATAAGCTTTTCAGGCATAGCGCTTATTAAGTGATTTGATTTTAAAATATGTACGTTGGCAGTGGGTTCACTTACAGGAAGACTGGAAGCAGATGAGGCCATTCAGCCCCCTGAGCCTGATCGACCATCCAACTAATAAATGGATTAACTTTTTTCTTCATCCGTTCTTGAGGTGCAAGCATCGGTGGTCAGACTGGCATTATTGCCTATCGCTAATTGTCCTTAACTCCATGTTTGTTTCTCGCCCAAAAGAAACAATCACGGTCATTTTCGATATTTTAAATTCAACTATCCTCAGGAGGGTAAGCGGTCCAGATTTCCACTACCCTGTGTGGCGAAGTATTTTCTAATTTGAAGGTGATGCGCACCCTTTGTCCTGGTTTCCTGCACAACAGGGAATAATTTCCTTCCATCTGTTCTATTCGCTCCTTTAATCATCCTCAAAAAACACCTCAAGTAGATTGAACCGTAATCTCCCACAGACAAAGGAATTCTAAATATTTCAAAAGTAAATCATTGGGAGTAAAACACTTTGGGAACATAGAACATACAGTACAGAAGGAGGCCATTCGGCCCATCGGGTCTGCACTGACCCACTTAAGCCCTCACCTCCACCCTATCCCCATTACCCAATAACCACTCCTAACATTTTTGGTCACTAAGGGCAATTTAGCATGGCCAATCCACCTAACCTGCAGAGGAAATCCACGCAGACACGGGGAGAACGTGCAGACTCCGCGCAGACAGTGACCCAGTGGGGAATCGAACCTGGGACCCTGGCACTTGAAGCCACAGTGCTATCCACTTGTGCTACCATGCTGCCCAAAGGGAAGTTCTGGAAAATATAATATGGTAAATGCAAATTCTTCCTTTTGATGAAATGCCAATTTTTTTTCGATGTCTTTTTCGACACTGCGCAATGTGCTGTACGTTTTTCATACGTTTACTTCCGAATTCTGATTTCTGCTTCCTTATAACTCTGCTTTTGAATATGCTGCACAAAACAGAAAGTGCTGGAAAGACCCAGCTGGTCTGGCAGCATCTGTAGAGAGAGAAAAACAAGATTTAGCATTTTGAGTCCAATATTAACAAACTGCTTCGCTTATTCGGTTTGAGCCGTTGATTTAATGAAACGAAAGTTACATTTTCCAGCCGGGTTTTCCGACCCCACTCTCACCACGACAGGGTAGTAAAGTTCCGCCCTCTCTCTCGATCTCGCTCAGCCCTTTATTCCCATCTCCCCTGGCCGATGACCCAGCTCTCACTGTACTTGCTGCACTGCCAGAAAGAATAAGCACATTCCCATTTTCCTTTCATGGTCTGAAACCATGTATGGCAGCACCAGCCATAATGCAGACTTTCTCCAATGCTAATATAAAGTGTGCATAGAAGAATGGATGAAGTATAAAACTAATGCATTAGGCGCCATTCTCCCAAAAGGGAACAAAGAGCCCGAGTGAATTCATTTAGCCGTGTGTTTCCCGGCGCTCACAGTACTAAAAAATACCTGACTAGTCAACGTGACTTGCATTGAATAAGTGGCCTGAATGGGGAACACGAGGCCAAGGTCGCACAGAGCCCCATTTTGCACAGTGGGGAGCTCTGCTCGTCGGAACTCCCCATTGTAGTGAGAGATCGGGACACCATTTTTAAATGGCGCCCCAATCTCCAAGGCCCCCAAAACAATCCCCGACCACCCGCTCAGCCCAAACGCAGCATGGGAGGGTCCCCATCCTCCCAACACAAACGCCGGGCAACGCCGGCCTGATCATGCGCCTGCAAAAAATGTCAGCTTGGCACCTCAGCAGTGCCAACCTGGCATCCTGACAGTGCCCATGCCAGCTGGAGGTGCCACCTGGGCACCTTGGCAGTGCCAGGCTCGCACCCATGTGGCACTGCCAGGGTGCCAGTCTGGTACTGCCAGGGTGCCAGGCTGGCTTTGCCAGGGTACCCAGCTGGCACCAGCAGCACCAAGGCACCACCCTGTCCAAAGAGCATATAGCCGAGGGCATCCAAACCCCTGGGAGACCCCCACAAGTGCCATTCTGTCTAGTCCCCATTTGTGAGGCTCCGTGCTGACCGGGGCTTGCCCGAGGTCTCTGAGGCGAAGGGGATGAATCCCAAAGCCTCAGGTACCTCAGGAATCTGCACATTAGAATGAGACTAACTGTCTAATGTGCAGATTTGCCAAAAAAGTGATCCCGTCCGTTGTGGGCGGGATTCACATTGCAACGTTTCGTGAGATCGCATTAGATCTCACGAGGTGTTGCGAACCAGGGAGATCCCGGAAGCGGGGTCTCCCAACCTTCATCAGCTACACTATGCCACGGTGAGCTGCTCTTCGTGAGCGGTGTGACCATTGGATCGCGTCCATTCTTTTTTTTTTAAAAAGCAAAATACTGTGGATACCAGAGATGTGAAATTAAAACAGAAAGTACAGGAAAATCAACACTGGACCCAAAACTCGCTCTCAACAGATTCTGCCAGACCCGCTGAACTTTTCCAGTATTTTCTGTTTTCATTTCACATCTCCGGAATGTAGCCACCTGGGTTGGCCACTTCCTGACTTAAAATGGAGAACAGCAAAGACTAAAGGGAAATTCAGCCAACACAGGTAAAAACGAGCAAGTGCAGAAATCCTGTGTATTGGAACTTGAAAAAATCAGACAGCACTGAAACCAGCAGCCATCCGTATATTAATGAGCGATCCCCAGGAACAACGAAACATTTAAGGTGAATAAAGCCAAGCCAGACTCCTCGGCGCCAGCAGGAGCCAAGACAAAGGAAGGCCAACGGACATTTAGGGACCGCCCAGCGATCAGGGAACAACTCCAGTATTGGAGAAATCGATCCCAGTGATCGGAAGCTAGTCTAATCACTTGGAAACAGGTACGGGGTCCGCCCCGAAGGGCGGGAAGCCCCTGGGGACTATAAAGTAAAGCCCCCAAGTTCAAATCGGCCTTCTTGGCAGGGTCACTCAACAACGCGAATTAACCCCCGAGAGTGAACTGCCCAGCTGCCGCACCAACCAATAAGTCTCCAGTCAACGCTCGCTATGAGATAGGCGCTCCTAGCTACCAGTCCATACCAGCTTTTGAATCCTGCAGACTCAGGACCTGAACGAAAGGCCATTTGTTCCCCTGACCTGGTGGGCCAATTCTGAAGTTAAGTGTAGGCCTTTTAGTGATAGAAATAGTCTAGAAAGTAGAGTTATAAAGTTATAATGACTTACTGTATATAATAAATGTGTTTTGATTTGAATCTTACTAATTGGTGTGTTGAGTTATTGATCAGTACTTGAACTTGAACCTCGTGGCGGTATCATAAAGATACCTGGCGACTCGAGAGCAAAGGTTAAAGAAACAGAGCAAATTCAGTAAAGACCCAACGGGCAACAAATTAAGAGCCAACCAAAAGTTAGCAACATGTTAATAGATGAAATATCCCATAACACCAGAAGGATATAAACCATTTGAAATAACAAAAGGAATATAGGATTGTGCTTATGATTGTGCATAGTAGAGGGGACAGTGAGAGTGCAACTATCAACCAAGAGTGATGGTGATAAAAGAAATGAGATATGGAGAGTTCTACGGCTCCCTGGGCTAGTGAACGGTCAATTCCAGAGTCCCAACACAAGAGAATTGGCCAATAATTGGTATGAAGGTTTCTGAGATCTTTGACCCTTGACTGCTCCAATGACTTACAGGCACCAGATTTGTAAGTAAAATACAAAAAAACTGTTTATTTGTAACAAGAGAGATAAGGCATGCAATAATTATAATAAAACATTGGCCAGCTAACGTATTACCCTCCCCCCTTTTTTACCATCCCACCCTCGACCAAAACACATACAAGACAGACACATGAAGGGGAAGAGAATGGGTAAAATGATAGGGATTAAAATGGAAGAAAGAGAGGGGAGTGTCCTTGTCGTTGATATTAAAATCGGTGTACCTGGCTGTCTTCCCAAGACGCGGAATGCTGAAACCACCAGTTAGATTGCTGACTATGTTCTTCTGACTAGAACATTCAGGCAGGACTCACAGGCTGTGGGATCCCCTCTGGGGAGTCACTTTAACTTCTATTAACCTGGACCATCACCCAGAAAGTCCCCCTCGTGTCTGTTTAGTTCTGACTTACCCCCACCTCAATCTGATCATTTATCAGCCTCACTGAGATACAAATAGAATTCTCCACATGAGAATATTAGAACGATTTTCAGACAATCTCCCTGCCTGCAGTTAGTGCCGGATTGGATCCGACTGCAGGTTAAACTGACTGTAGAGATAGAGAGAGTTATACGACACCCTGGGTGAATGTGCAGTCAATTCCAGCCCCACAAGGTCCCGGAGTCTTTATCCTGGACTTTCAGAAAAAATCCATCAGGTGAGAGAGAAATCAGGGGCGGGATTCTCCGACCTCCCGCCGGGTCGGAGAATCACCGGGATCGGCGTGAATCCCGCCCGCGCCAGCTGCCGAATTCTCTGCCACCAGGGATTTAGCGGGGGCGGGAATCGCGCCGCACTGGTCGGCGGGCGCTAGCAGCGGCCCCCTGCGATTCTCCGGCCCGTGATGGGCCGAGTCGTTTGCCGGTCCCACCGGCGTAAATTAGGGTAGGTCCTTACCAGCGGGACCTGGCGGCACGGGCGGCCTCCGGGGTCCTCGGGGGGGCGCGGGGGGATCTGGCCCTGGGAGGTGTCCCCACGGTGACCTCACCCGCGATCGGGGTCCACCGATCCGCGTGCGGGCCTGTGCCATGGGGGCACACTATTCCTCCACGTCGGCTGCAATTCCTCCACCATGGCCGAAGCGGAGATTACACCCCACCCGCGCGCATGCGCTGGGATGACGGCAGCATACGCTGGCGCTCCCGCGCATGCGCCAACTCGTGCCGGCCGGCGGAGGCCCTTCGGCGCCGGTTGGCATGACACCAAGCCCCTTCCCGCCGGCTGCCGCAAACCACTCTGGGGCCAGCCTAGTCCCTGAAGGTGCGGAGGATTCCGCACCTTTGGAGCAGCCCAACGCCGGAGTGGTTCACGCCACTCGTCGATGCCGGGACCCCCCGCCCCGCCGAGTAGGGGAGAAACGCGCCCCAGTGCTCTGGTGCCTCGCTGCTGGATTAGAATGGACACTGGAAGCAAACACACAGTTTAACAAAGTAAGGAACATTCTGGAACAAACAGCACCAATCAGCATCAAGCATCAGTTGAGACCCGGGAATATGAAGTCGCTTATTGGCTACCAGCCAAGTCCATCAAAAGGTGTCATCACTGAGGCCAGACCAAACAGCACTTCTTACCAGGGGATTCCTGAGGCCAAACCAAACAGCACATCTTGCCAGGGGTTTCCTTTTCAGGTCAAGTCCACCTTAAAAGCATAGGTCACGGTAATTATCCAGATACAAAAAATATAAAAGCCACAAGGAACAGAAATTACAAGGGCGGTATGATGGCGCAGTGACTAGCACTGCTACCACACGGTGCTGAGGACCTGGGTTTGATCCCGGCCCCAAGCCACTGGTTGATGGAATTTGCACATTCTTCCCCTCTGCATGGGTCTCACCCCCACAACCCAAAAGATGTGCAGGGTAGGTGGATTGGCCACCCTAAATTGGCCCTTAATTGGAATTTATTTTTAAAAAGAACAGAAATGACAAAGGGAAGCAAGGGACAGACAAAGATTTACGAGAGGATCCTTACAAGAGGGAAAACTAAAAATTAGGAGTGATAAGCTGAAGATGTGGTCTGAGCAACAGGCAAGAAAATATAACTATTAAATCCATGCCTTAAACTGAATCAACTAATTAGTTCATTAATTGTACAGAATGGTTACAGCACAACAGGAGACTATTTAGCTCATTATGTCCTTCCTGGTTCTGTGTAAGAGCGCCTCCTCTGGTCCCATTCCCCTGTTCTTTCCCCATAGCCCTGCTGTCCTTTTCTGATAACGATCCAATTCTCTTTTAAAACCCACAATTGAATCCGCCTGCACCACACTCTCAGGCAGTGCGTTCCACTCCCTGCACCATTGTTCTCTTTTGTCATTCAACTAAAAGGGAGCTCCAGTAGACCTGGTAGAATTGACCCAGTTTTCAACTAGAAAACATTGGCCAGCCCTGAACTGGAAGCTCCTTCGGGCAAAAAAATGAATCTCTCAACAGCTAATAAAAAAGCCTCCAAACCATCAATAATAAGAGAAAGTACATTATGCTGTATGCAAAAAAAAACCTTATAATACTCATAATTGTGTCAGAAACCACATCAATGGCATAATCTGTTTTTGCAACTTCTTGAACTATTTTGTAATTCAACCGATTAAACTAAAATAAACAAACTGAGGGACAAATTAAAAGGGGAAACTCCTTAAAGGGGCACTGCCTGAAACAAAGAGCAATTAAAACTTAAAAAACTTACACCAAAAGGTGATTAAAAGGGTCAATAAAGCACCCCAGACCCTACGGTGCCCACCGGGCATGGAAGGCTTCAATGCTGCCAATGGACACCGCATGCTCCCTCTCCAGGAACACCCGGCTCTGAATGACGCCATGCAAGAGAGGCAGGTAGTCAGCTTGGATGGCCCCCTCGGTCCCCCGCTGCCTGGAACTGTTAATGGCAAGTTTTTGCAACTTCACGAAACTGTCATTCATTCTCAGGCGAATGGAACACCTGATGTGCTGAAACTCAGTAAAGTATTGCTAATGGCTACAGCTGTCCAAATTATAGACTGCTCTCGAGCAAGGACAGAACAGGTGCTCATTTCAGTTTCAAAGCAGAGTGCCTGTCAATCAATGTAGCGGAGCAGATGGTTAGATTATTTTCAAATGTCAAACTTTATTTTATCAGCCAGAACCATTCAAATCACAGTGAAAGGGTGAACTGCACAGGCTAATCGAATACATTGAATGCATTTTCACTGCATTATAGTGTATTTTCCATTGGAAAGGCATTGTAATGTGTTAGAACAAATGCATAAGTCTAGTCAACATAAGGGTCAGCTTACCATAAAAAGACAGATCCCTGAATCACTGCATTAAAAACACACCCGCAATTACAATATAGCACCTAATAGTGACATTTGGAAGTTGTCAAAACACATTACATTTACCTTCCAGAATGTTCCCAACTCCCCAGCAGGTTTTCCATTTTCTTCACAAACACATAGGCCAGAGGAAAATGGCGCAGGAATATCATGACTTCCATCAAAAGTAATACTCCCGGGTGAAGTTTCCCAGCCCTGACACCGACAGGCATCATAGATGTAGACATGGACATAGACATAGAACATACAGTGCAGAATGGGTCATTCGACCCATCAAGTCTGCACCGACCCACTTAAGCCCTCACTTCCACCCTATCGCCGTAACCCAATAACCCCTCCTAACCTTTTTGGTCACTGAGGGCAATTTATCATGGCCAATTCACCTAACCTGCACGTCTTTGAACTGTGGGAGGAAACCGGAGCACCCGGAGGAAACCCACGCAGACACGGGCAGAACGTGCAGACTCCGCACAGTGACCCAGAGGGGAATCGAACCTGGGACGCTGACGCTGTAAAGCCACAGTACTGTCCACTTGTGCTACCGTGCTGCCCATCGTGACGGGTGAGGACGGGAAAATTTTGAGAGTCAGAAAACCCAAGCCCAAGTGGGGCCATTCACGCACACCCCCGCACCCGACAAACATTCAGCACAAGATGTCAATAGTTTAAAAAATAGTTTAAACCTAAATAGACCTGAAATAATCAAAACTGAGTCGGTTCATCTTGAGAAACTGCATAATTGTCAATAAAAAGATCTGAAAGTGCCAACCTCAAATACAGAAAATAAACATTACTCAGGCTGGCGTACAGCAAATATCACCATGTACCCATTAAACAGCAACTGTAACATAACAAAATAACCCAACGCACTTCACAGGAGTGATATGAAACAAAATTGTGCATCTGATCCAGGTAAGATGTTATTGGGACAGGTGACTGAGAACGTAGACAAAGCGGAGATGATTCAGGAGTGCCTTAAAAGAGGAACGAGAAGCCTGGAGGCAGAGAGGTTTAGGGAGGAAAGTCCAGAGCTTGGGACGACTGGGCTGAATGCACAGTTACCAATGGTGGAGTAATTAATATCGGTGATATGCAAGAGGTCAGAATTAGAGGAGTGTAGCTATCTCAAAGGGTTGTGAGGCTAGAGAAGATTAGAGAGCGACAGGCAGGAGGAGCAAGGTCATGGAAGTGCGGAAGGATGAGAATTTTACAATCGCGATGTCACTTAACTGGGACCCAATGGTGGTCAGAGAGCGCAGGGGTGATAGGTGAACAGGACTTGGTGCAAGTGAGGACACGGGCAGAAGAGTTTTGGGTGTCCTGAAATTTACAGAGGCTAGAATTTTGGAGTCCGGGAATTTGTTCAGAGATAACAAAGGTGTGAATTTTAGCAGCAGCAAGGTGTAATTATCCTGAAGAGTTCAACATTTCTTGTGAGGCTGAAAAATAAAAATATGAGAAATAGGATCAGGAGTAGGCCATTCAGCCCTTCGAGCCCACTCCACCATTAAAATCAGTTATACAGGGCATTGGTAAGACCACATCTGCAGTACTATGTGCAGTATTGGTCACCTTACTTAAGGAAGGAGGCAAGTGCAATGGAAGCAGTTCAGAGAAGGTTTACTGGACTAATAACTAGAATGGTGTTGTGTTATGTACTCTGGGATAACACAGGCTGCAACTCGATGCAGCTTTGACCAAAAGATACTCCAGACTTTGAAATAAGTTCAATGTGATTTATTGAACCATTAGCACAGTTCTGTATGAGTTCGACTCTCCTGCTAATCTTGCTATAGTAACTCAGTCTAACTAACCAGTCTGCTCTAAGCCACGTGGTGGGTGTGATGCTTCTGATCTGCCCCTGTCCTACTCTCTGTGTCGCCTGTGGAAAGAGACAGAGCATGTGTGCCCTGTCCTTATATATGGGTTGTGTAATGCCCCCTTGTGGTAGTGTCACCTCTTGGTGTCTTGACTGCCCATTGATCATGTCCTATTCGATGTGTTCATTAGCTGTATGTCTGCATGTCATGACGTCTCTGGTGCTCCCTCTAGTGTTTACTTAGTTGTAGTGTATTTACATTAACCCCTTGTGTATTTACAGTGATGCATATCACCACAAATGGGATGGTTGACTTATGAGGAAAGGGTGGACAGGCTGGACTTGTAGTCACTGAAGTTTAGGAGAGTAAGATGCGACTTGATTGAAACATAAGATCCTGAGAGGTCTTAACGGAATGGATGGATGTTTCCTCCAGTTGGAGATTCTAGAACTAGGGGTGACTGTTTAAAAATAAGAGGTTGTCCATTTGGGACGGATGGGGATATTCTTTTTCCTCTCTGAGGTGACTGACTGTGGAACTCTCTTCCTCAAAGGGAAGCCAAAATAGATAGATTCTTGATTAACAAGGGGGTGAAACGTTATCAGAGATAAGCAGGAATGTTAGGTTGAGGTTACAATCAGATCAGTCGACCATGATCTTGTTGACTAGCAGAGCCGGCTGGAGGGGCCGAGTGGCCTTACCCCTGTTCCTAATTTGTACGTTCCTATATTCATTTGAGATCGTGACTGATATTTTATTTCCACACCATTTTCCTGCACTGTCCCTGTATCCTTTAATGTTTTTAATGTGTCAAAATATATCAGTGATTACAAAAAGGCAGTGACTACAGCCATCAAAGGTTTGGGAAAGGAATTATATTGCCCTCGCATGGAGAAGCTGATGTGAGGCCATCTAACGAGTGACAGGGTCACAGAGGTGTCAAAAGGTGATTTAACAGATTGAGAAATTGCAGTGCCTGGGAAGTAATGTTGAAAGGCAAAACAGCAAATGCTGGAAATCTGAAAGAAAAAGGGATATACACAGCCTGTCAGTCAGTAGCTGTAAAAAGGAAAAGGAGACGGCTGAATGCTGTTTTAGTTGTGTACCCTTCACACACAACGATATATGTCATAACTTGTCTTTTCAAATTACAGTCGAAACCTTCCAAACTATTATCAAGCCCACAAAATACTGCAGCATTTAAAGTCTTTCATACAGGAGCATATGCCGTGGCTGGTGGAATGTTTGCAGCGATTTGTCTTCACTCAGCGTCTCCTGGAAGTTGAGTTGACAGCACTGCGCAGTGAAGATTGAAGGAGGAGCTGCTGCTGGCTAATTGATGGACCCAGTAATGTGGCAGGGCTGAGTGCGAACACGAAGCAAATCGCAAAGCGAATTGGAATTTGATCCATTCAATCAGAGCAGCTACAAAGATTAATTTTGCTACATTAAGGTTTGGGTGTATTCAAACGCTGAAATTTGCTCTCTCTTTCTCTCTCAGAACAAATGCCTCCTCCGACTTTGAAATTGGAAATGCAGAAGTCACAATCTCACTCCTCACAACTCACACTAAAACACCGCTGTTCAAAATCCGTTCAGCTTTCAGTAATCTGGCTGATGAGTCGAGAATACCTGCAAGTGCCACCTGGATGCCATCCTGGTACTGCCAAGGTGCCAGGCTGGCATTTTTCACGCGGCGGTGATCGGGCTGGGTGTGCCCTGCGCGGGTGTTCGAGGTGCGGGGGGTGGTATGGCACCCCCTCAAAGTGAGTTGGGGCTTAGTGGGGGGGGGTCGGGGTCTCCAGAGCAGAGTTACTCAGTGCAGGAAATGGGCTATGTGCAGCCTCGACCTACTTTCTCCGCTGAGGCCTCCTATCGAACCCGAGCGCCATTCGATAGCGTTGTGTTTATCGCCGCTGTGGCCGCCTGGGAATCACTCGCTCGCTCGGGGACTTTGTTCCCATTTACTTAAATCACGCCCATGTTTTTACATCCACATCATTTTGCTCACAAACTGTTCCCAAACCTGGGGCGGGACTATCCATCGTGTTCGGCGATCGGTCGAAGGATCACAGTTCCCGACCAAATCGGGGGCGGCGTCGCTTTCGCGATGCTCTGCCCCCTCCAAAGTGGCGAACATGGATAGTACGCTGCGCGATATATCGACGTCCTCAGGACATTGTCTGAGGCATGCCCCCCAGTGCTCCGCTCCCAACCGGCTGTGTTCCTGACGGCGTGGATCTCTCATGGTCTCATCCGTCAGGAACTCGGCATGGCGGCTGCGGACTCAGTCCACAATCAGGGGATGGACGATCCGCGGGCATGGGGTCTCTGCCAGGGGATGGGAGCATGGTTGGAGGTTGGTCCGGGGCACGCGAGCTGGCCAAAGGACGGGCACTATTTTGTAGGCGGGGTCCGCGAGTGGCCGGCGCCATGTTGCACGGCGAGGCTGCGCAAGGCCGCCACAATGCGCACGCGCGACCACGGACCCGGAAATTCTCCGGGCTGTATTGGCTGCTAGAACTGGGTGCTCTGTGCTGCCTTGATGCTCGCCCCCAGCCAAACGGAGGATCGGTGGCTGTTTTACACCATTTTTTCGGTCATAAAATGCTACCACTCCCACAACGCCGTGGGGACACAGCCTCAGAATCTGAGAATCCAGACCCAGATTCCCAGATTTATCCCATGTGAGTTTAACACACTTCATATTTGGGATTCATCCCGGATTGAGACATTGAAATCATAGAATGGTTAAACACAGATGGTCATTCAATCTCAATGGACTCTCAGACAGTGATCCCCCCTCACTCTCAGACAGATCCCAGCCTCACTCTCAGACAGTGATCGCCCTCACTCTCAGACAGATCCCCCCTCACTCTCAGACAGTGACCCCCCTCACTCTCAGACAGTGATCCCCCCTCACTCTCAGACAGTGATCCCCCTCACTCTCAGACAGTGATCCCCCCTCACTCTCAGACAGTGATCCCCCTCACTCTCAGACAGTAATCCCACCTCACTCTCAGACAGTGATCCCGCTCACTCTCAGACAGTGATCGCCCCCCTCACTCTCAGACAGTGCTCCATCCTCACTCTCAGACAGTGCTCCACCCTCACTCTCAGACAGTGATCCCCCTCACTCTCAGACAGTGATCCCCCTCACTCTCAGACAGTAATCCCGCTCACTCTCAGACAGTGCTCCATCCTCACTCTCAGACAGTGCTCCACCCTCACTCTCAGACAGTGCTCCACCCTCACTCTCAGACAGTGCTCCACCCTCACTCTCAGACAGTTCCCCCCTCACTCTCAGACAGTGATCCCCCTTCACTCTCAGACAGTGCCCCCCCACTCTCAGACAGTGACCCCAACTCACTCTCAGACAGTGTTCACTCCTCACTCTGAGACAGTGATCGCCCCTCACTCTCAGACAGTGACCCCCACTTATTCTCAGACAGTGACCCCCCCTCACTCTCAGACAGTGATCCCGCTCACTCTCAGACAGTGCTCCATCCTCACTCTCAGACAGTGCTCCACCCTCACTCTCAGACAGTGCTCCACTCTCACTCTCAGACAGTTCCCCCCTCACTCTCAGACAGTGATCCCCCTTCACTCTCAGACAGTGCCCCCCCACTCTCAGACAGTGACCCCAACTCACTCTCAGACAGTGTTCACTCCTCACTCTGAGACAGTGATCGCCCCTCACTCTCAGACAGTGACCCCCACTTATTCTCAGACAGTGACCCCCCCTCACTCTCAGACAGTGACCCCCCCTCACTCTCAGACAGTGACGCCCCTCACTCTCAGACAGTGACCACCCCTCACTCTCAGACAGTGACGCCCCTCACTCTCAGAGAGTGACCACCCCTCACTCTCAGACAGTCCCCCCCTACTCCATGACAGTCCCCCCCTCACTAACAGACAGTGATCCCACTAACTCTCAGACAGTGATCACCTCTCACTCTCAGACAGTGCCCCCCTCACTCTCAGACAGTGATCCACGCTCACTCTCAGACAGTGATCCCCCCGCACTCTCAGACAGTGATCCCCAGTCACTCTCAGACAGTGCCTCCCCCCTCAATCTCAGACAGTGCCCCCCCTCACTCTCAGACAGTGCCCCCCCTCACTCTCAGACAGTGCCCCCCCTCCCTCTCAGACAGTGATCCCCCCTCACTCTCAGACAGTGCCCCCCCTCACTCTCAGACAGTGATCCCCCCCTCACTCTCAGACAGTGCCCTCCCTCACTCTCAGACAGTGATCCACCCTCACTCTCAGACAGTGTCCCCGTCACTCTCAGACGGTGATCGCCCCTCACTCTCAGACAGTGAACCCCCCTCACTCTCAGACAGTGATCCACCCTCACTCTCAGACAGTGATCCCCCCTCACTCTCAGACAGTGCCCCCCCTCACTCTCAGACAGTGATCCCCCCCTCACTCTCAGACAGTGCCCTCCCTCACTCTCAGACAGTGATCCACCCTCACTCTCAGACAGTGTCCCCGTCACTCTCAGACGGTGATCGCCCCTCACTCTCAGACAGTGAACCCCCCTCACTCTCAGACAGTGATCCACCCTCACTCTCAGACAGTGTCCCCGTCACTCTCAGACGGTGATCGCCCCTCACTCTCAGACAGTGATCCACCCTCACTCTCAGACAGTGTCCCCGTCACTCTCAGACAGTGAACCCCCTCACTCTCAGACAGTGCCCCCCTCACTCTCAGAAAGTGCCCACCCTCACTCTCAGACAGGGATTCCCCCCTCACTCTCAGACAGTGATCCCCCCTCACTCTCAGACAGTGTTCCCCCCTCACTCTCAGACAGTGCCCCCCCTCTCTCTCAGACAGTGATCCCCCCTCACTCTCAGACAGTGATCCCCCCTCACTCTCAGACAGTGTTCCCCCCTCACTCTCAGACAGTGATCCCACTAACTCTCAGACAGTGATCAACTCTCACACTCAGACAGTGCCCCCCCCTCACTCTCTGACAGTGCCTCCCCCCTCAATCTCAGACAGTGATCCCGCCTCACTCTCAGACAGTGCCCCCCCTCACTCTCAGACAGTGATCCCCCCTCACTCTCAGACAGTGATCCCCCTCACTCTCAGACAGTGCCCCCCTCACTCTCAGACAGTGATCCCCCTCACTCTCAGACAGTGCCCCCCTCACTCTCAGACAGTGAACCCCCCTCACTCTCAGACAGTGATCCACCCTCACTCTCAGACAGTGTCCCCGTCACTCTCAGACGGTGATCGCCCCTCACTCTCAGACAGTGCCCCCCTCACTCTCAGACAGTGATCCCCCTTCACTCACAGACAGTGACCCCCCTCACTCTCAGACAGTGCCCCCCTCACTCTAAGACAGTGCCCACCCTCACTCTCAGACAGCGATCCCCCCCTCACTCTCAGACAGTGATCCCCCCTCACTCCCAGACAGTGATCCCCCGTCACTCTCAGACAGTGCCCCCCGTCACTCTCAGACAGTGCCCATCCTCACTTTCAGACAGTGATCCCACCTCACTCTCAGACAGTGATCCCCCCTCACTCTCAGACAGCGATCCCCCCCTCACTCTCAGACAGTGATCCCCCCTCACTCTCAGACAGTGATCCCCCCTCACTCTCAGACAGTGTTCCCCCTCCCTCTCAGACAGTGCCCCCCCTCACTCTCAGACAGTGATCCCCCCTCACTCTCAGACAGTGCACCCCCTCACTCTCAGACAGTGATCCCCCCTCACTCTCAGACAGTGACCCCCCCTCACTCTCAGACAGTGACCCCCCCTCACTCTCAGACAGTGACCCCCCCCTCACTCTCAGACAGTGACCCCCCTCACTCTCAGACAGTGACCCCCCCTCACTCTCAGACAGTGATCCCCTGTCACTCTCAGACAGTGACCCTCTCACTCTCAGACAGTGCCCCCCTCACTCTCAGACAGTGATCCCCGCGCACTCTCAGACAGTGATCCCCCGCACTCTCAGACAGTGATCCCCACTCACTCTCAGACAGTGCACCCCCTCAGTCTCAGACAGTGCCCCCCCTCACTCTCAGACAGTGATCCGCCCTCACTCTCAGACAGTGCCCCCTCTCACTCACAGACAGTGATCCCCCTCACTCTCAGACAGTGCCCCCCCCCTCACTCTCAGACAGTGATCCCCCCTCACTCTCAGACAGTGACCCCTCCTCACTCTCAGACAGTGATCCCTCCTCACTCTCAGACAGTGATCCCCCCTCACTCTCAGACAGTGATCCCCCCTCACTCTCAGACAGTGATCCCCCCTCACTCTCAGACAGTGACCCCCCCTCACTCTCAGACAGTGACCCCCCTCACTCTCAGACAGTGACACCCCCTCACTCTCAGACAGTGATCGCCCCTCACTCTCAGACAGGGATCCCCCCCTCACTCCCAGACAGTGCCCCCCCTCACTTTCAGACAGTGATCCCACCTCACTCTCAGACAGTGATCCCCCCTCACTCTCAGACAGTGTTCCCCCTCACTCTCAGACAGTGCCCCCCGTCACTCTCAGACTGTTCCCCCCTCACTCTCAGACAGTGATCCCCCCTCACTCTCAGACAGTGATCCCCCCTCACTCTCAGACAGTGTTCCCCCTCCCTCTCAGATAGTGCCCCCCCTCACTCTCAGACAGTGATCCCCCCTCACTCTCAGACAGTGCCCCCCCTCACTCTCAGACAGTGATCCCCCCTCACTCTCAGACAGTGACCCCCCCCCACTCTCAGACAGTGACCCCTCTCACTCACAGACAGTGATCCCCCCTCACTCTCAGACAGTGCCCCCCCTCACTCTCAGACAGTGATCCCCCCTCACTCTCAGACAGTGACCCCTCCTCACTCTCAGACAGTGATCCCCCTTCACTCTCAGACAGTGATCCCCCCTCACTCTCAGACAGTGATCCCCCCTCACTCTCAGACAGTGATCCCCCTTCACTCTCAGACAGTGATCCCCCTTCACTCTCAGACAGTGATCCCCCTTCACTCTCAGAGAGTGATCCACCCTCACTCTCAGACAGTGACCCCCCCCTCACTCTCAGACAGTGACCCCCCTCACTCTCAGACAGTGATCGCCCCTCACTCTCAGACAGTGATCCCCCCTCACTCTCAGACAGTGATCCCCCCTCACTCTCAGACAGTGATCCCCCCTCACTCTCAGACAGTGCCCCTCCTCACTCTCAGACAGTGATACCCCTCACTCTCAGACAGTGATCCCTCCTCACTCTCAGACAGTGATCCCCCCTCACTCTCAGACAGTGCCCACCTCACTCACAGACAGTGCCCCCCCTCACTCTCAGACAGTGATACCCCTCACTCTCAGACAGTGATCCCTCCTCACTCTCAGACAGTGATCCCCCCTCACTCTGAGACAGTGCCCACCTCACTCACAGACAGTGCCCCCCCTCACTCTCAGACAGTGATACCCCCTCACTCTCAGACAGTGATCCCCCCTCACTCTCAGACAGTGCCCACCCTCACTCTCAGACAGTGTCCTCCCTCACTCTCAGAGAGTGCCCCCCCTCACTCTCAGACAGTGCCCCCCCTCACTCTCAGACAGTGATACCCCCTCACTCTCAGACAGTGATCCCTCCTCACTCTCAGACGGTGATCGCCCCTACCTCTCAGGCAGTGAAACCCCCTCACTCTCAGACAGTGATCCCTCCTCACTCTCAGTCCTTTCCCCCCCTCACTCTCAGACAGTGATCCCCACCTCGCTTTCAGACAGTGCCCCCCCTCACTCTCAGACAGTGATCCCCCCTCACTATCAGACAGTGCTCCCCCCCCCTCGCTCTCAGACAGTGCACACCACTCACTCTCAGACAGTGATCTCCCCTCACTCTCAGACAGTGATCCCCCCTCACTCTCAGACAGTGATCCCCCCTCACTCTCAGACAGTGATCCCCCCTCACTCTCAGACAGTGTTCCCCCCTCACTCTCAGACAGTGATCCCTCCTGACTCTCAGACAGTGCCCCCCCTCACTCTCAGACAGTGATCCCCCCTCACTCTCAGACAGTGTCCCCCTCACTCTCAGACAGTGATCCCCCCTCACTCTCAGACAGTGAATCCCCCCTCACTCTCAGACAGTGATCCCCCCTCACTCTGATACTGCGATCGCCCCTACCGCTCAGACGGTGATCTCCCCTCACTCTCAGACCGTGATCCCCCCTCACTCTCAGACAGTGATCCCCCCTCACTCTCAGACAGTGATCCCGCCTCACTCTCAGACAGTGATCCCCCCTCATTCTCAGACAGTGATCCCCCCTCACTCTCAGTCCTTTCCCCCTCTCACTCTCAGACAGTGATCCCCCCTCACTCTCAGACAGTGATCCCCCTCTCACTCTCAGACAGTGATCCCCCTCTCACTCTCAGACAGTGATCCCCCCTCACTCTCAGACAGTGATCCCCCTCTCACTCTCAGACAGTGATCCCCCTCTCACTCTCAGACAGTGATCCCCCCTCACTCTCAGACAGTGATCTCCCTCTCACTCTCAGACAGTGATCCCCCCTCACTCTCAGACAGTGATCCCCCTCTCACTCTCAGACAGTGATCCCCCTCTCACTCTCAGACAGTGATCCCCCCTCACTCTCAGACAGTGATCCCCCTCTCACTCTCAGACAGTGATCCCCCCTCACTCTCAGACAGTGATCCCCCTCTCACTCTCAGACAGTGATCCCCCTCTCACTCTCAGACAGTGATCCCCCTCTCACTCTCAGACAGTGATCCCCCTCTCACTCTCAGATAGTGATCCCCCTCTCACTCTCAGACAGTGATCCCTCCTCACTCTCAGACGGTGATCGCCCCTACCTCTCAGAGAGTGATCCCCCTCAATCTCAGGCAGTGATCCCTCCTCACTCTCAGTCCTTTCCTCCACTCACTCTCAGACAGTAATCCCCCCTCACTCTCAGACAGTGATCCCCCCTCACTCTCAGACGGTGATCGCCCCTACCTCTCAGGCAGTGAAACCCCCTCACTCTCAGACAGTGATCCCTCCTCACTCTCAGTCCTTTCCCCCCCTCACTCTCAGACAGTGATCCCGACCTCGCTTTCAGACAGTGCCCCCCTCACTCTCAGACAGTGATCCCCCCTCACTATCAGACAGTGCTCCCCCCCCCTCGCTCTCAGACAGTGCACACCACTCACTCTCAGACAGTGATCTCCCCTCACTCTCAGACAGTGATCCCCCCTCACTCTCAGACAGTGATCCCCCCTCACTCTCAGACAGTGATCCCCCCTCACTCTCAGACAGTGTTCCCCCCTCACTCTCAGACAGTGATCCCTCCTGACTCTCAGACAGTGACCCCCCTCACTCTCAGACAGTGATCCCCCCTCACTCTCAGACAGTGTCCCCCTCACTCTCAGACAGTGATCCCCCCTCACTCTCAGACAGTGAATCCCCCCTCACTCTCAGACAGTGATCCCCCCTCACTCTGATACTGCGATCACCCCTACCGCTCAGACGGTGATCTCCCCTCACTCTCAGACCGTGATCCCCCCTCACTCTCAGACAGTGATCCCCCCTCACTCTCAGACAGTGATCCCGCCTCACTCTCAGACAGTGATCCCCCCTCATTCTCAGACAGTGATCCCCCCTCACTCTCAGTCCTTTCCCCCCCTCACTCTCAGACAGTGATCCCCCTCACTCTCAGACAGTGAACCCTCTCACTCTCAGACAGTGAACCCCCTCACTCTCAGAGAGTGATCCCCCGTCACTCTCAGACAGTTCCCCCCTCACTCTCAGACAGTGATCCCCCCTCACTCTCAGATAGTGATCCCCCCCTCACTCTCAGACAGTGATCCCCCCTCACTCTCAGACAGTGATCCCCCCTCACTCTCAGACAGTGCCCCCCCTAACTCTCAGACAGTGCCCACCCTCACTCTCAGACAGCGATCCCCCCTCACTCTCAGACAGTGATCCCCCCCCTCACTTTCAGACAGTGCCCGCCCTCACTCTCAGACAGTGCCCACCCTCACTCTCAGACAGTGATCTCCCCTCACTTTCAGACAGCGCTCCCTCCCTCCCTCTCAGACAGTGATCCCCCCTCACTCTCAGACAGTGATCCCCCGTCACTCTCAGACAGTGACCCCCCCTCACTCTCAGACAGTGATCCCCCCTCACTCTCAGACAGTGACCCCCCCTCACTCTCAGGAATTTCCTTCCCTCACTCTCAGACTTTTCCCCCCCTCACTCTCAGACAGTGATCCCCCCCTCACTCTCAGACAGTGATCGCCCCTGACTCTCAGACAGTGATCCCCCCTCACTCTCAGACAGCGATCCGCCTCACTCTCAGACAGTGATCCCCACCTCGCTCTCAGACAGTGCCCCCCCTCACTCTCAGACAGTGATCCCCCCTCACTCTCAGACAGTGATCCACCGTCTCTCTCAGACAGTGATCTCCCCTCACTCTCAGACAGTGATCCCCCCTCACTCTCAGACAGTGAAACCCCCTCACTCTCAGACAGTGATCCCTCCTCACTCTCAGTCCTTTCCCCCCCTCACTCTCAGACAGTGATCCCCACCTCGCTCTCAGACAGTGCCCCCCCTCACTCTCAGACAGTGATCCCCCCTCACTATCAGACAGTGATCCTCACCTCGCTCTCAGACAGTGCTCCCCCCCTCACTCTCAGACAGTGATCTCCAATCACTCTCAGACAGTGATCCCCCCTCACTCTCAGACAGTGATCCCCCTCACTCTCAGACAGTGTTCCCCCCTCACTCTCAGACCGTGATCCCTCCTCACTCTCAGACAGTGCCCCCCCTCACTCTCAGACAGTGATCCCCCCTCACTCTCAGACAGTGTCCCCCTCACTCTCAGACAGTGATCCCCCCTTACTCTCAGACAGTGATCCCCCATCACTCTCAGACAGGGATCCCCCCTGACTCTGAGACGGTGATCGCCCCTACCACTCAGACGGTGATCTCCCCTCACTCTCAGTGTTTCCCCCTCACTCTCAGACAGTGATCCCCCCTCACTCGCAGACAGTGAACCCCCCTCACTCGCAGACAGTGAACCCCCCTCACACTCAGTCCTTACCCCCCTCACTCTCAGACAGTGAACCCCCTCACTCTCAGACAGTGATCCCCCGTCACTCTCAGACAGTGCCCCCGTAACTCTCAGACAGTTCCCCCCTCACTCTCAGACAGTGATCCCCCCCCTCACTCTCACACAGTGATCTCCCCGCACTTTCAGACAGCGCTCCCTCCCTCCCTCTCAGACAGTGATCTCCCCTCACTTCCAGACAGCGCTCCCTCCCTCCTTCTCAGACAGTGATTCCCCCTCACTCTCAGACAGTGATCCCCCCTCACTCTCAGACAGGGTTCCCCCCTCACTCTGAGACGGTGATCGCCCCTACCTCTCAGACGCTGATCTCCCCTCACTCTCAGACAGTGATCCCCCCTCACTCTCAGACAGTGATCCCCCCTCACTCTCAGACAGTGAACCCCCTTACTCTCAGACAGTGATCCCCCCTCACTCTTAGACAGTGATCCCCCCTCACACTCAGTCCTTACCCCCCCTCACTCTCAGACAGTGATCACCCTCACTCTCAGACAGTGAACCCCTTCACTCTCACACAGTGAACCCCCTCACTCTCAGACAGTGATCCCCCGTCACTCTCAGACAGTGCCCCCGTCACTCTCAGACAGTTCCCCCCTCACTCTCAGACAGTGAACCCCCCCCTCACTCTCAGACATTGATCTCCCCTCACTTTCAGACAGCGCTCCCTCCCTCCCTCTCAGACAGTGATCCCCCCTCACTCTCAGACAGTGATCCCCCCTCACTCTCAGACAGTGATCCCCCCTCACTCTCAGACAGTGATCCCCCCTCACTCTCAGACAGTGATCCCCCTTCACTCTCAGACAGTGATCCCCCTTCACTCTCAGACAGTGATCCCCCTTCACTCTCAGAGAGTGATCCACCCTCACTCTCAGACAGTGACCCCCCCCTCACTCTCAGACAGTGACCCCCCTCACTCTCAGACAGTGATCGCCCCTCACTCTCAGACAGTGATCCCCCCTCACTCTCAGACAGTGATCCCCCCTCACTCTCAGACAGTGATCCCCCCTCACTCTCAGACAGTGCCCCTCCTCACTCTCAGACAGTGATACCCCTCACTCTCAGACAGTGATCCCTCCTCACTCTCAGACAGTGATCCCCCCTCACTCTCAGACAGTGCCCACCTCACTCACAGACAGTGCCCCCCCTCACTCTCAGACAGTGATACCCCTCACTCTCAGACAGTGATCCCTCCTCACTCTCAGACAGTGATCCCCCCTCACTCTGAGACAGTGCCCACCTCACTCACAGACAGTGCCCCCCCTCACTCTCAGACAGTGATACCCCCTCACTCTCAGACAGTGATCCCCCCTCACTCTCAGACAGTGCCCACCCTCACTCTCAGACAGTGTCCTCCCTCACTCTCAGAGAGTGCCCCCCCTCACTCTCAGACAGTGCCCCCCCTCACTCTCAGACAGTGATACCCCCTCACTCTCAGACAGTGATCCCTCCTCACTCTCAGACGGTGATCGCCCCTACCTCTCAGGCAGTGAAACCCCCTCACTCTCAGACAGTGATCCCTCCTCACTCTCAGTCCTTTCCCCCCCTCACTCTCAGACAGTGATCCCCACCTCGCTTTCAGACAGTGCCCCCCCTCACTCTCAGACAGTGATCCCCCCTCACTATCAGACAGTGCTCCCCCCCCCTCGCTCTCAGACAGTGCACACCACTCACTCTCAGACAGTGATCTCCCCTCACTCTCAGACAGTGATCCCCCCTCACTCTCAGACAGTGATCCCCCCTCACTCTCAGACAGTGATCCCCCCTCACTCTCAGACAGTGTTCCCCCCTCACTCTCAGACAGTGATCCCTCCTGACTCTCAGACAGTGCCCCCCCTCACTCTCAGACAGTGATCCCCCCTCACTCTCAGACAGTGTCCCCCTCACTCTCAGACAGTGATCCCCCCTCACTCTCAGACAGTGAATCCCCCCTCACTCTCAGACAGTGATCCCCCCTCACTCTGATACTGCGATCGCCCCTACCGCTCAGACGGTGATCTCCCCTCACTCTCAGACCGTGATCCCCCCTCACTCTCAGACAGTGATCCCCCCTCACTCTCAGACAGTGATCCCGCCTCACTCTCAGACAGTGATCCCCCCTCATTCTCAGACAGTGATCCCCCCTCACTCTCAGTCCTTTCCCCCTCTCACTCTCAGACAGTGATCCCCCCTCACTCTCAGACAGTGATCCCCCTCTCACTCTCAGACAGTGATCCCCCTCTCACTCTCAGACAGTGATCCCCCCTCACTCTCAGACAGTGATCCCCCTCTCACTCTCAGACAGTGATCCCCCTCTCACTCTCAGACAGTGATCCCCCCTCACTCTCAGACAGTGATCTCCCTCTCACTCTCAGACAGTGATCCCCCCTCACTCTCAGACAGTGATCCCCCTCTCACTCTCAGACAGTGATCCCCCTCTCACTCTCAGACAGTGATCCCCCCTCACTCTCAGACAGTGATCCCCCTCTCACTCTCAGACAGTGATCCCCCCTCACTCTCAGACAGTGATCCCCCTCTCACTCTCAGACAGTGATCCCCCTCTCACTCTCAGACAGTGATCCCCCTCTCACTCTCAGACAGTGATCCCCCTCTCACTCTCAGATAGTGATCCCCCTCTCACTCTCAGACAGTGATCCCTCCTCACTCTCAGACGGTGATCGCCCCTACCTCTCAGAGAGTGATCCCCCTCAATCTCAGGCAGTGATCCCTCCTCACTCTCAGTCCTTTCCTCCACTCACTCTCAGACAGTAATCCCCCCTCACTCTCAGACAGTGATCCCCCCTCACTCTCAGACGGTGATCGCCCCTACCTCTCAGGCAGTGAAACCCCCTCACTCTCAGACAGTGATCCCTCCTCACTCTCAGTCCTTTCCCCCCCTCACTCTCAGACAGTGATCCCGACCTCGCTTTCAGACAGTGCCCCCCTCACTCTCAGACAGTGATCCCCCCTCACTATCAGACAGTGCTCCCCCCCCCTCGCTCTCAGACAGTGCACACCACTCACTCTCAGACAGTGATCTCCCCTCACTCTCAGACAGTGATCCCCCCTCACTCTCAGACAGTGATCCCCCCTCACTCTCAGACAGTGATCCCCCCTCACTCTCAGACAGTGTTCCCCCCTCACTCTCAGACAGTGATCCCTCCTGACTCTCAGACAGTGACCCCCCTCACTCTCAGACAGTGATCCCCCCTCACTCTCAGACAGTGTCCCCCTCACTCTCAGACAGTGATCCCCCCTCACTCTCAGACAGTGAATCCCCCCTCACTCTCAGACAGTGATCCCCCCTCACTCTGATACTGCGATCACCCCTACCGCTCAGACGGTGATCTCCCCTCACTCTCAGACCGTGATCCCCCCTCACTCTCAGACAGTGATCCCCCCTCACTCTCAGACAGTGATCCCGCCTCACTCTCAGACAGTGATCCCCCCTCATTCTCAGACAGTGATCCCCCCTCACTCTCAGTCCTTTCCCCCCCTCACTCTCAGACAGTGATCCCCCTCACTCTCAGACAGTGAACCCTCTCACTCTCAGACAGTGAACCCCCTCACTCTCAGAGAGTGATCCCCCGTCACTCTCAGACAGTTCCCCCCTCACTCTCAGACAGTGATCCCCCCTCACTCTCAGATAGTGATCCCCCCCTCACTCTCAGACAGTGATCCCCCCTCACTCTCAGACAGTGATCCCCCCTCACTCTCAGACAGTGCCCCCCCTAACTCTCAGACAGTGCCCACCCTCACTCTCAGACAGCGATCCCCCCTCACTCTCAGACAGTGATCCCCCCCCTCACTTTCAGACAGTGCCCGCCCTCACTCTCAGACAGTGCCCACCCTCACTCTCAGACAGTGATCTCCCCTCACTTTCAGACAGCGCTCCCTCCCTCCCTCTCAGACAGTGATCCCCCCTCACTCTCAGACAGTGATCCCCCGTCACTCTCAGACAGTGACCCCCCCTCACTCTCAGACAGTGATCCCCCCTCACTCTCAGACAGTGACCCCCCCTCACTCTCAGGAATTTCCTTCCCTCACTCTCAGACTTTTCCCCCCCTCACTCTCAGACAGTGATCCCCCCCTCACTCTCAGACAGTGATCGCCCCTGACTCTCAGACAGTGATCCCCCCTCACTCTCAGACAGCGATCCGCCTCACTCTCAGACAGTGATCCCCACCTCGCTCTCAGACAGTGCCCCCCCTCACTCTCAGACAGTGATCCCCCCTCACTCTCAGACAGTGATCCACCGTCTCTCTCAGACAGTGATCTCCCCTCACTCTCAGACAGTGATCCCCCCTCACTCTCAGACAGTGAAACCCCCTCACTCTCAGACAGTGATCCCTCCTCACTCTCAGTCCTTTCCCCCCCTCACTCTCAGACAGTGATCCCCACCTCGCTCTCAGACAGTGCCCCCCCTCACTCTCAGACAGTGATCCCCCCTCACTATCAGACAGTGATCCTCACCTCGCTCTCAGACAGTGCTCCCCCCCTCACTCTCAGACAGTGATCTCCAATCACTCTCAGACAGTGATCCCCCCTCACTCTCAGACAGTGATCCCCCTCACTCTCAGACAGTGTTCCCCCCTCACTCTCAGACCGTGATCCCTCCTCACTCTCAGACAGTGCCCCCCCTCACTCTCAGACAGTGATCCCCCCTCACTCTCAGACAGTGTCCCCCTCACTCTCAGACAGTGATCCCCCCTCACTCTCAGACAGTGATCCCCCATCACTCTCAGACAGGGATCCCCCCTGACTCTGAGACGGTGATCGCCCCTACCACTCAGACGGTGATCTCCCCTCACTCTCAGTGTTTCCCCCTCACTCTCAGACAGTGATCCCCCCTCACTCGCAGACAGTGAACCCCCCTCACTCGCAGACAGTGAACCCCCCTCACACTCAGTCCTTACCCCCCTCACTCTCAGACAGTGAACCCCCTCACTCTCAGACAGTGATCCCCCGTCACTCTCAGACAGTGCCCCCGTAACTCTCAGACAGTTCCCCCCTCACTCTCAGACAGTGATCCCCCCCCTCACTCTCACACAGTGATCCCCCCTCACTCTCAGACAGTGCCCCTCCTCACTCTCTGACAGTTTTCCCCCCTCACTCTCAGACAGTGATCTCCCCGCACTTTCAGACAGCGCTCCCTCCCTCCCTCTCAGACAGTGATCTCCCCTCACTTCCAGACAGCGCTCCCTCCCTCCTTCTCAGACAGTGATTCCCCCTCACTCTCAGACAGTGATCCCCCCTCACTCTCAGACAGGGTTCCCCCCTCACTCTGAGACGGTGATCGCCCCTACCTCTCAGACGCTGATCTCCCCTCACTCTCAGACAGTGATCCCCCCTCACTCTCAGACAGTGATCCCCCCTCACTCTCAGACAGTGAACCCCCTTACTCTCAGACAGTGATCCCCCCTCACTCTTAGACAGTGATCCCCCCTCACACTCAGTCCTTACCCCCCCTCACTCTCAGACAGTGATCACCCTCACTCTCAGACAGTGAACCCCTTCACTCTCACACAGTGAACCCCCTCACTCTCAGACAGTGATCCCCCGTCACTCTCAGACAGTGCCCCCGTCACTCTCAGACAGTTCCCCCCTCACTCTCAGACAGTGAACCCCCCCCTCACTCTCAGACATTGATCTCCCCTCACTTTCAGACAGCGCTCCCTCCCTCCCTCTCAGACAGTGATCCCCCCTCACTCTCAGACAGTGATCCCCCCTCACTCTCAGACAGTGATCCCCCCTCACTCTCAGACAGTTAGCCCTCCTCAATCTCAGACAGTGATTCCCCCTCACTCTCAGACAGTCATCTCCCCTCACTTTCAGACAGCGCTCCCTCCCTCCATCTCAGACAGTGATCCCCCCTCACTCTCAGACAGTGATCCCCCCTCCCTCTCAGACAGCGATCCCTCCTCACTCTCAGACAGTTATCCCTCCTCACTCTCAGACAGTGATCCCCCCTCAATCTCAGACAGTGATCCCCCTTCACTCTCAGACAGTGATCCCTCCTCACTCTCAGACAGTGATCACCCCTCACTCTCAGACAATGATCACCCCTCACTCTCAGACAATGATCCCCACTCACTCTCAGAGAGTGAACCCCCCCAGACTCTCAGACAGTACCCACCCTCACTCTCAGACAGTGATCCCCCCCTCACTCTCAGACAGTGATCCCTCCTCACTCTCAGACAGTTATCCCTCCTCACTCTCAGACAGTGATCCCCCCTCAATCTCAGACAGTGATCCCCCTTCACTCTCAGACAGTGATCCCTCCTCACTCTCAGACAGTGATCACCCCTCACTCTCAGACAGTGATCACCCCTCACTCTCAGACAATGATCACCCCTCACTCTCAGACAATGATCCCCACTCACTCTCAGAGAGTGAACCCCCCCAGACTCTCAGACAGTACCCACCCTCACTCTCAGACAGTGATCCCTCCTCACTCTCAGACAGTGATCCCCCCCTCACTCTCAGACAGTGTTCCCCCCTCACTCTCAGACAGTGATCCCCACCTCGCTCTCAGACAGTGCCCCCCCTCACTCTCAGACAGTGATCCCCCCTCACTTTCAGACAGTGATCCCCACCTCGCTCTCAGACAGTGCTCCCCCCCTCACTCTCAGACAGTGATCTCCCCTCACTCTCAGACAGTGATCCCCCCTCACTCTCAGACAGTGATCCCCCTCACTCTCAGACAGTGTTCCCCCCTCACTCTCAGACAGTGATCCCTCCTCACTCTCAGACAGTGTCCCCCTCACTCTCAGACAGTGATCCCCCCTCACTCTCAGACAGTGATCCCCCCTCACTCTCAGACAGGGATCCCCCCTCACTCTCAGACAGGGATCCCCCCTCACTCTCAGACAGGGATTCCCCCTCACTCTGAGACGGTGATCGCCCCTACCTCTCAGACGGTTATCTCCCCTCTCTCTCAGACAGTGATCCCCCCTCACTCTCAGACAGTGATCCCCCCTCACTCTCAGACAGTGATCCCCCTCACTCACAGACAGTGATCCCGCCTCACTCTCAGACAGTGATCCCCCCTCATTCTCAGACAGTGATCCCCCCTCACTCTCAGTCCTTTCCCCCCCTCACTCTCAGACAGTGATCCCCCTCACTCTCAGACAGTGAACCCTCTCACTCTCAGACAGTGAACCCCCTCACTCTCAGAGAGTGATCCCCCGTCACTCTCAGACAGTTCCCCCCTCACTCTCAGACAGTGATCCCCCCTCACTCTCAGATAGTGATCCCCCCCTCACTCTCAGACAGTGCCCCCCCTAACTCTCAGACAGTGCCCACCCTCACTCTCAGACAGCGATCCCCCCTCACTCTCAGACAGTGATCCCCCCCCTCACTTTCAGACAGTGCCCGCCCTCACTCTCAGACAGTGCCCACCCTCACTCTCAGACAGTGATCTCCCCTCACTTTCAGACAGCGCTCCCTCCCTCCCTCTCAGACAGTGATCCCCCCTCACTCTCAGACAGTGATCCCCCGTCACTCTCAGACAGTGACCCCCCCTCACTCTCAGACAGTGATCCCCCTCAATCTCAGACACTGATCCCCCCTCACTCTCAGGAATTTCCTTCCCTCACTCTCAGACTTTTCCCCCCCTCACTCTCAGACACTGATCCCCCCTCACTCTCAGGAATTTCCTTCCCTCACTCTCAGACTTTTCCCCCCCTCACTCTCAGACAGTGACCCCCCCTCACTCTCAGACAGTGATCCCCCTCAATCTCAGACACTGATCCCCCCTCACTCTCAGGAATTTCCTTCCCTCACTCTCAGACTTTTCCCCCCCTCACTCTCAGACACTGATCCCCCCTCACTCTCAGGAATTTCCTTCCCTCACTCTCAGACTTTTCCCCCCCTCACTCTCAGACAGTGATCGCCCCTGACTCTCAGACAGTGATCCCCCCTCACTCTCAGACAGCGATCCGCCTCACTCTCAGACAGTGATCCCCACCTCGCTCTCAGACAGTGCCCCCCCTCACTCTCAGACAGTGATCCCCCCTCACTCTCAGACAGTGATCCACCGTCTCTCTCAGACAGTGATCTCCCCTCACTCTCAGACAGTGATCCCCCCTCACTCTCAGACAGTGAAACCCCCTCACTCTCAGACAGTGATCCCTCCTCACTCTCAGTCCTTTCCCCCCCTCACTCTCAGACAGTGATCCCCACCTCGCTCTCAGACAGTGCCCCCCCTCACTCTCAGACAGTGATCCCCCCTCACTATCAGACAGTGATCCTCACCTCGCTCTCAGACAGTGCTCCCCCCCTCACTCTCAGACAGTGATCTCCAATCACTCTCAGACAGTGATCCCCCCTCACTCTCAGACAGTGATCCCCCTCACTCTCAGACAGTGTTCCCCCCTCACTCTCAGACCGTGATCCCTCCTCACTCTCAGACAGTGCCCCCCCTCACTCTCAGACAGTGATCCCCCCTCACTCTCAGACAGTGTCCCCCTCACTCTCAGACAGTGATCCCCCCTCACTCTCAGACAGTGATCCCCCATCACTCTCAGACAGGGATCCCCCCTGACTCTGAGACGGTGATCGCCCCTACCACTCAGACGGTGATCTCCCCTCACTCTCAGTGTTTCCCCCTCACTCTCAGACAGTGATCCCCCCTCACTCGCAGACAGTGAACCCCCCTCACTCGCAGACAGTGAACCCCCCTCACACTCAGTCCTTACCCCCCTCACTCTCAGACAGTGATCCCCCGTCACTCTCAGACAGTGCCCCCGTAACTCTCAGACAGTTCCCCCCTCACTCTCAGACAGTGATCCCCCCCCTCACTCTCACACAGTGATCCCCCCTCACTCTCAGACAGTGCCCCTCCTCACTCTCTGACAGTTTTCCCCCCTCACTCTCAGACAGTGATCTCCCCGCACTTTCAGACAGCGCTCCCTCCCTCCCTCTCAGACAGTGATCTCCCCTCACTTCCAGACAGCGCTCCCTCCCTCCTTCTCAGACAGTGATTCCCCCTCACTCTCAGACAGTGATCCCCCCTCACTCTCAGACAGGGTTCCCCCCTCACTCTGAGACGGTGATCGCCCCTACCTCTCAGACGCTGATCTCCCCTCACTCTCAGACAGTGATCCCCCCTCACTCTCAGACAGTGATCCCCCCTCACTCTCAGACAGTGAACCCCCTTACTCTCAGACAGTGATCCCCCCTCACTCTTAGACAGTGATCCCCCCTCACACTCAGTCCTTACCCCCCCTCACTCTCAGACAGTGATCACCCTCACTCTCAGACAGTGAACCCCTTCACTCTCACACAGTGAACCCCCTCACTCTCAGACAGTGATCCCCCGTCACTCTCAGACAGTGCCCCCGTCACTCTCAGACAGTTCCCCCCTCACTCTCAGACAGTGAACCCCCCCCTCACTCTCAGACATTGATCTCCCCTCACTTTCAGACAGCGCTCCCTCCCTCCCTCTCAGACAGTGATCCCCCCTCACTCTCAGACAGTGATCCCCCCTCACTCTCAGACAGTGATCCCCCCTCACTCTCAGACAGTTAGCCCTCCTCAATCTCAGACAGTGATCCCCCCTCACTCTCAGACAGTCATCTCCCCTCACTTTCAGACAGCGCTCCCTCCCTCCATCTCAGACAGTGATCCCCCCTCACTCTCAGACAGTGATCCCCCCTCCCTCTCAGACAGCGATCCCTCCTCACTCTCAGACAGTTATCCCTCCTCACTCTCAGACAGTGATCCCCCCTCAATCTCAGACAGTGATCCCCCTTCACTCTCAGACAGTGATCCCTCCTCACTCTCAGACAGTGATCACCCCTCACTCTCAGACAATGATCACCCCTCACTCTCAGACAATGATCCCCACTCACTCTCAGAGAGTGAACCCCCCCAGACTCTCAGACAGTACCCACCCTCACTCTCAGACAGTGATCCCCCCCTCACTCTCAGACAGTGATCCCTCCTCACTCTCAGACAGTTATCCCTCCTCACTCTCAGACAGTGATCCCCCCTCAATCTCAGACAGTGATCCCCCTTCACTCTCAGACAGTGATCCCTCCTCACTCTCAGACAGTGATCACCCCTCACTCTCAGACAGTGATCACCCCTCACTCTCAGACAATGATCACCCCTCACTCTCAGACAATGATCCCCACTCACTCTCAGAGAGTGAACCCCCCCAGACTCTCAGACAGTACCCACCCTCACTCTCAGACAGTGATCCCTCCTCACTCTCAGACAGTGATCCCCCCCTCACTCTCAGACAGTGTTCCCCCCTCACTCTCAGACAGTGATCCCCACCTCGCTCTCAGACAGTGCCCCCCCTCACTCTCAGACAGTGATCCCCCCTCACTTTCAGACAGTGATCCCCACCTCGCTCTCAGACAGTGCTCCCCCCCTCACTCTCAGACAGTGATCTCCCCTCACTCTCAGACAGTGATCCCCCTCACTCTCAGACAGTGTTCCCCCCTCACTCTCAGACAGTGATCCCTCCTCACTCTCAGACAGTGTCCCCCTCACTCTCAGACAGTGATCCCCCCTCACTCTCAGACAGTGATCCCCCCTCACTCTCAGACAGGGATCCCCCCTCACTCTCAGACAGGGATCCCCCCTCACTCTGAGACGGTGATCGCCCCTACCTCTCAGACGGTTATCTCCCCTCTCTCTCAGACAGTGATCCCCCCTCACTCTCAGACAGTGATCCCCCCTCACTCTCAGACAGTGATCCCCCTCACTCACAGACAGTGATCCCCCCTCACTCTTAGACAGTGATCCCCCCTCACTCTCAGTCCTTACCCCCCCTCACTCTCAGGCAGTGATCCCCCCTCGCTCTCAGACAGTGATCCCCCCCTCACTCTCACACAGTGATCCACCCTCACTCTCAGACAGTGCCACCCCTCACTCTCAGACAGTGATCCCCCTCACTCTCAGACAGTGATCTCCCCTCACATTCAGACAGCGCTCCCTCCCTCCCTCTCAGACAGTGATCCCCCCTCACTCTCATACAGTGATCCCCCCTCCCTCTCAGACAGTGATCCCCCCTCACTCACAGACAGTGATCCCCCCTCCCTCTCAGACAGCGATCCCTCCTCTCTCTCAGACAGTTATCCCTCCTCACTCTCAGACAGTGATCCCCCCTCACTCTCAGACAGTGATCCCCCTTCACTCTCAGAGAGTGATCCCTCCTCACTCTCAGACAGTGATCCCCCCTCACTCTCAGACAGCGATCCCTCCTCTCTCTCAGACAGTTATCCCTCCTCACTCTCAGACAGTGATCCCTCCTCACTCTCAGACAGTGATCACCCCTCACTCTCAGACAATGATCCCCACTCACTCCCAGAGAGTGAACCCCCCCTGACTCTCAGACAGTGCCCACCCACACTCTCAGACAGTGATCCCCCCCTCACTCTCAGACAGTGATCCCTCCTCACTCTCAGACAGTGATCGCCCCCCACTCTCAGACAGTGACCCCCCCTCACTCTCAGACAGTGATCCGCCCTCACTCTCAGACAGTGCTCTCCCCTCACTCTCAGACAGTCCCCCCCCCTCACTCTCAGACAGTAATCCCCCCCTCACTCTCAGACAGTGATCCCCCCTCACTATCAGACAGTGATCCCCCCTCACACTCAGACAGTGACCCCCCGTCACTCTCAAAGAGTGATCCCCCGTCACTCTGAGACAGTGATCCCCCGTCACTCTCAGACAGTGATCCCGCCTCACTCTCTGACATTTCACCTCCTCACTCTCAGACATTTCCCCCCCTCACTCTCGGACAGTGATCCCCCCTCTCTCTTAGACAGTGATCGCCCCTCACTCTGAGACAGTGAACCCCCCTCACTCTCAGACAGTGAGCCCCCGTCACTCTCAGACAGTGATCCCCCCTCACTCTCAGACAGTAATCGCCACTCACTCTCAGACAGTGATCGCCCCTCACTCTCAGTCAGTGATCCCCCCTCACTCTCAGAGAGTGATCCCCCTCACTCTCAGACAGTGATCCCCCTCACTCTCAGACAGTGTCCCCCCTCACTCTCAGACAGTGATCCCCCCTCACTCTCAGACGGTGATCGCCCCTCACTCTCAGAAAGTGATACCTCCTCACTGTCAGACAGTGATCCCTCCACACTCTCAGACAGTGATCCCTCCTCACTATCAGTCCTTTCCCCCCCTCACTCTCAGGCAGTGATCCCCCCCCCTCACTCTCAGACAGTGATCCCCCCTCGCTCTCAGACAGTGATCCCCCCTCACACTCAGGCAGTGATCCCTCCTCACTCTCAGTCCTTTCCTCCCCTCTCTCTCAGGCAGTGATCCCCCCCCTCACTCTCAGACCGTGATCGCCCCTCACTATCAGACAGTGACCCCACCTCGCTCTCAGACAGTGCTCCCCCCTCACTCTCAGACAGTGATCTCCCCTCACTCTCAGACAGTGATCCCCCCTCACTCTCAGACAGTGATCCCCCTCACTCTCAGACAGTGTTCCCCCCTCACTCTCAGACAGTGATCCCTCCTCACTCTCAGACAGTGCCCCCCCTCACCCTCAGACAGTGATCCCCCCCTCACTCTCAGACAGTGTCCCCCTCACTCTCAGACAGTGATCCCCCCTCACTCTCAGACAGTGATCTCCCCTCACTCTCAGATGGGATCCCCCCTCACTCTGAGACGGTGATCGCCCCTACCTCTCGGACGGTGATCTCCCCTCACTCTCAGGCAGTGATCCCCCTCACTCTCAGACAGTGTTCCCCCTTCGCTCTCAGACAGTGATCCCTCCTCACTCTCAGACAGTGCCCCCCCTCACTCTCAGACAGTGCTCTCCCCTCACTCTCAGACAGTGCCCCCCCTCACTCTCAGACAGTAATCCCCCCCTCACTCTCAGACAGAGATCCCCCCTTACTCTCAGACAGTGATCTCCCCTCACACTCAGACAGTGACCCCCCGTCACTCTCAGACAGTGATCCCCCGTCACTCTGAGACAGGGACCCCCCGTCACTCTCAGACAGTGATCCCCCGTCACTCTGAGACAGTGACCCCCCCTCACTCTCAGACAGTGATCCCGCCTCACTCTCACACATTTCACCTCCTCACTCTCAGACATTTCCCCCCCTCACTCTCAGACGGTGATCCCCCCTCTCTCGCAGACAGTGATCGTCCCTCACTCTCAGACAGTGATCGCCCCTCACTCTCAGACAGTGATCCCCCCTCACACTCAGACAGTGACCCCCCGTCACTCTCAGACAGTGATCCCCCGTCACTATCAGACAGTGATCCCCCCTCACACTCAGACAGTGACCCCCCGTCACTCTCAAAGAGTGATCCCCCGTCACTCTGAGACAGTGATCCCCCGTCACTCTCAGACAGTGATCCCGCCTCACTCTCTGACATTTCACCTCCTCACTCTCAGACATTTCCCCCCCTCACTCTCGGACAGTGATCCCCCCTCTCTCTTAGACAGTGATCGCCCCTCACTCTGAGACAGTGAACCCCCCTCACTCTCAGACAGTGAGCCCCCGTCACTCTCAGACAGTGATCCCCCCTCACTCTCAGACAGTAATCGCCACTCACTCTCAGACAGTGATCGCCCCTCACTCTCAGTCAGTGATCCCCCCTCACTCTCAGAGAGTGATCCCCCTCACTCTCAGACAGTGATCCCCCTCACTCTCAGACAGTGTCCCCCCTCACTCTCAGACAGTGATCCCCCCTCACTCTCAGACGGTGATCGCCCCTCACTCTCAGAAAGTGATACCTCCTCACTGTCAGACAGTGATCCCTCCACACTCTCAGACAGTGATCCCTCCTCACTATCAGTCCTTTCCCCCCCTCACTCTCAGGCAGTGATCCCCCCCCTCACTCTCAGACAGTGATCCCCCCTCGCTCTCAGACAGTGATCCCCCCTCACACTCAGGCAGTGATCCCTCCTCACTCTCAGTCCTTTCCTCCCCTCTCTCTCAGGCAGTGATCCCCCCCCTCACTCTCAGACCGTGATCGCCCCTCACTATCAGACAGTGACCCCACCTCGCTCTCAGACAGTGCTCCCCCCTCACTCTCAGACAGTGATCTCCCCTCACTCTCAGACAGTGATCCCCCCTCACTCTCAGACAGTGATCCCCCTCACTCTCAGACAGTGTTCCCCCCTCACTCTCAGACAGTGATCCCTCCTCACTCTCAGACAGTGCCCCCCCTCACCCTCAGACAGTGATCCCCCCCTCACTCTCAGACAGTGTCCCCCTCACTCTCAGACAGTGATCCCCCCTCACTCTCAGACAGTGATCTCCCCTCACTCTCAGATGGGATCCCCCCTCACTCTGAGACGGTGATCGCCCCTACCTCTCGGACGGTGATCTCCCCTCACTCTCAGGCAGTGATCCCCCTCACTCTCAGACAGTGTTCCCCCTTCGCTCTCAGACAGTGATCCCTCCTCACTCTCAGACAGTGCCCCCCCTCACTCTCAGACAGTGCTCTCCCCTCACTCTCAGACAGTGCCCCCCCTCACTCTCAGACAGTAATCCCCCCCTCACTCTCAGACAGAGATCCCCCCTTACTCTCAGACAGTGATCTCCCCTCACACTCAGACAGTGACCCCCCGTCACTCTCAGACAGTGATCCCCCGTCACTCTGAGACAGGGACCCCCCGTCACTCTCAGACAGTGATCCCCCGTCACTCTGAGACAGTGACCCCCCCTCACTCTCAGACAGGGATCCCCCCTCACTCTCAGACAGGGATCCCCCCTCACTCTCAGACAGGGATTCCCCCTCACTCTGAGACGGTGATCGCCCCTACCTCTCAGACGGTTATCTCCCCTCTCTCTCAGACAGTGATCCCCCCTCACTCTCAGACAGTGATCCCCCCTCACTCTCAGACAGTGATCCCCCTCACTCACAGACAGTGATCCCCCCTCACTCTTAGACAGTGATCCCCCCTCACTCTCAGTCCTTACCCCCCCTCACTCTCAGGCAGTGATCCCCCCTCGCTCTCAGACAGTGATCCCCCCCTCACTCTCACACAGTGATCCACCCTCACTCTCAGACAGTGCCACCCCTCACTCTCAGACAGTGATCCCCCTCACTCTCAGACAGTGATCTCCCCTCACATTCAGACAGCGCTCCCTCCCTCCCTCTCAGACAGTGATCCCCCCTCACTCTCATACAGTGATCCCCCCTCCCTCTCAGACAGTGATCCCCCCTCACTCACAGACAGTGATCCCCCCTCCCTCTCAGACAGCGATCCCTCCTCTCTCTCAGACAGTTATCCCTCCTCACTCTCAGACAGTGATCCCCCCTCACTCTCAGACAGTGATCCCCCTTCACTCTCAGAGAGTGATCCCTCCTCAGTCTCAGACAGTGATCCCTCCTCACTCTCAGACAGTGATCACCCCTCACTCTCAGACAATGATCCCCACTCACTCCCAGAGAGTGAACCCCCCCTGACTCTCAGACAGTGCCCACCCACACTCTCAGACAGTGATCCCCCCCTCACTCTCAGACAGTGATCCCTCCTCACTCTCAGACAGTGATCGCCCCCCACTCTCAGACAGTGACCCCCCCTCACTCTCAGACAGTGATCCGCCCTCACTCTCAGACAGTGCTCTCCCCTCACTCTCAGACAGTCCCCCCCCCTCACTCTCAGACAGTAATCCCCCCCTCACTCTCAGACAGTGATCCCCCCTCACTATCAGACAGTGATCCCCCCTCACACTCAGACAGTGACCCCCCGTCACTCTCAAAGAGTGATCCCCCGTCACTCTGAGACAGTGATCCCCCGTCACTCTCAGACAGTGATCCCGCCTCACTCTCTGACATTTCACCTCCTCACTCTCAGACATTTCCCCCCCTCACTCTCGGACAGTGATCCCCCCTCTCTCTTAGACAGTGATCGCCCCTCACTCTGAGACAGTGAACCCCCCTCACTCTCAGACAGTGAGCCCCCGTCACTCTCAGACAGTGATCCCCCCTCACTCTCAGACAGTAATCGCCACTCACTCTCAGACAGTGATCGCCCCTCACTCTCAGTCAGTGATCCCCCCTCACTCTCAGAGAGTGATCCCCCTCACTCTCAGACAGTGATCCCCCTCACTCTCAGACAGTGTCCCCCCTCACTCTCAGACAGTGATCCCCCCTCACTCTCAGACGGTGATCGCCCCTCACTCTCAGAAAGTGATACCTCCTCACTGTCAGACAGTGATCCCTCCACACTCTCAGACAGTGATCCCTCCTCACTATCAGTCCTTTCCCCCCCTCACTCTCAGGCAGTGATCCCCCCCCTCACTCTCAGACAGTGATCCCCCCTCGCTCTCAGACAGTGATCCCCCCTCACACTCAGGCAGTGATCCCTCCTCACTCTCAGTCCTTTCCTCCCCTCTCTCTCAGGCAGTGATCCCCCCCCTCACTCTCAGACCGTGATCGCCCCTCACTATCAGACAGTGACCCCACCTCGCTCTCAGACAGTGCTCCCCCCTCACTCTCAGACAGTGATCTCCCCTCACTCTCAGACAGTGATCCCCCCTCACTCTCAGACAGTGATCCCCCTCACTCTCAGACAGTGTTCCCCCCTCACTCTCAGACAGTGATCCCTCCTCACTCTCAGACAGTGCCCCCCCTCACCCTCAGACAGTGATCCCCCCCTCACTCTCAGACAGTGTCCCCCTCACTCTCAGACAGTGATCCCCCCTCACTCTCAGACAGTGATCTCCCCTCACTCTCAGATGGGATCCCCCCTCACTCTGAGACGGTGATCGCCCCTACCTCTCGGACGGTGATCTCCCCTCACTCTCAGGCAGTGATCCCCCTCACTCTCAGACAGTGTTCCCCCTTCGCTCTCAGACAGTGATCCCTCCTCACTCTCAGACAGTGCCCCCCCTCACTCTCAGACAGTGCTCTCCCCTCACTCTCAGACAGTGCCCCCCCTCACTCTCAGACAGTAATCCCCCCCTCACTCTCAGACAGAGATCCCCCCTTACTCTCAGACAGTGATCTCCCCTCACACTCAGACAGTGACCCCCCGTCACTCTCAGACAGTGATCCCCCGTCACTCTGAGACAGGGACCCCCCGTCACTCTCAGACAGTGATCCCCCGTCACTCTGAGACAGTGACCCCCCCTCACTCTCAGACAGTGATCCCGCCTCACTCTCACACATTTCACCTCCTCACTCTCAGACATTTCCCCCCCTCACTCTCAGACGGTGATCCCCCCTCTCTCGCAGACAGTGATCGCCCCTCACTCTCAGACAGTGATCGCCCCTCACTCTCAGACAGTGATCCCCCCTCACACTCAGACAGTGACCCCCCGTCACTCTCAGACAGTGATCCCCCGTCACTCTGAGACAGTGATCCCCCGTCACTCTCAGACAGTGACCCCCCCTCACTCTCAGACAGTGATCCCCCCTCACTCTCAGACAGTGATCCCCCCTCACTCTCAGACAGTGATCCCCCTCACTCTCAGACGGTGATCCCCCACTAACTCTCAGAAAGTGATACCTCCTCACTGTCAGACAGTGATCCCCCCTCACTCTCAGACGGTGATCGCCCCTACCTCTCAGACAGTGATCCCCCTCAATCTCAGACAGCGATCCCTCCTCACTCTCAGTCCTTTCCCCCCCTCACTCTCAGACAGTGATACCCCCTCACTCTCAGACAGTGATCCCCCCTCGCTATCAGACAGTGATCCCCCTCACACTCAGGCAGTGATACCTTCTCACTCTCAGTCCTTTCCTCCTCTCACTCTCAGACAGTAATCCCCCCTCACTCTCAGACAGTGATCCCCCTCACTCTCAGACGGTGATCGCCCCTACCTCTCAGACAGTGAAAACCCCTCACTCTCAGACAGTGATCCCTCCTCACTCTCAGTCCTTTCCCCCCCTCACTCTCAGACAGTGATCCCCACCTCGCTCTCAGACAGTGCCCCCCCTCACTCTCAGACAGTGATCCCCCCTCACTATCAGACAATGATCCCCACTCACTCCCAGAGAGTGAACCCCCCCTGACTCTCAGACAGTGCGCACCCACGCTCTCAGAAAGTGATCCCCTCCTCACTCTCAGACAGTGATCCCTCCTCACTCTCAGACAGTGATCGCCCCCTCACTCTCAGACAGTGATCCCCCCTCACTCTCAGACAGTGATCCCCCCTCACTCTCTGACATTTCACCTCCTCACTCTCAGACATTTCCCCCCCTCACTCTCAGACAGTGATCCCCCCTCTCTCTCAGACAGTGATCGCCCCTCACTCTCAGACAGTGATCCCCCCTCACTCTCAGACAGTGATCCCCCGTCACTCTCAGACAGTGATCCCTCCTCACTCTCAGACAGTGATCCCCCGTCACTCTCAGACAGTGATCCCTCCTCACTCTCAGACAGTGATCGCCACTCACTCTCAGACAGTGTCCCCCCTCACTCTCAGACAGTGATCCCCCCTCACTCTCAGACGGTGATCGACCCTACCTCTCAGACAGTGATCCCCCTCAATCTCAGTCCTTTCTCCCCCTCACTCTCAGGCAGTGATCCCCCCCCTCACTCTCAGAGAGTGATCCCCCCTCGCTCTCAGACAGTGATCCCCCCACACACTCAGGCAGTGATCCCTCCTCACTCTCAGTCCTTTCCTCCCCTCACTCTCAGGCAGTGATCCCCCCCCTCACTCTCAGACAGTGATCCCCCCTCACTCTCAGACAGTGATCCCCCCTCACTCTCAGACAGTGATCCCTCCTCACTCTCAGACAGTGCCCCCCCTCACTCTCAGACAGTGATCCCCCCTCACTATCAGACAGTGATCCCCACCTCGCTCTCAGACAGTGCTCCCCCCTCACTCTCAGACAGTGATCTCCCCTCACTCTCAGACAGTGATCCCCCCTCACTCTCAGACAGTGATCCCCCTCACTCTCAGACAGTTTTCCCCCCTCACTCTCAGACAGTGATCCCTCCTCACTCTCAGACAGTGCCCCCCCTCACCCTCAGACAGTGATCCCCCCCTCACTCTCAGACAGTGATCCCTCCTCACTCTCAGACAGTGCCCCCCCTCACCCTCAGACAGTGATCCCCCCCTCACTCTCAGACAGTGTCCCCCTCACTCTCAGACAGTGATCCCCCCTCACTCTCAGACAGTGATCTCCCCTCACTCTCAGATGGGATCCCCCCTCACTCTGAGACGGTGATCGCCCCTACCTCTCGGACGGTGATCTCCCCTCACTCTCAGGCAGTGATCCCCCTCACTCTCAGACAGTGTTCCCCCTTCGCTCTCAGACAGTGATCCCTCCTCACTCTCAGACAGTGCCCCCCCTCACTCTCAGACAGTGCTCTCCCCTCACTCTCAGACAGTGCCCCCCCTCACTCTCAGACAGTAATCCCCCCCTCACTCTCAGACAGAGATCCCCCCTTACTCTCAGACAGTGATCTCCCCTCACACTCAGACAGTGACCCCCCGTCACTCTCAGACAGTGATCCCCCGTCACTCTGAGACAGGGACCCCCCGTCACTCTCAGACAGTGATCCCCCGTCACTCTGAGACAGTGACCCCCCCTCACTCTCAGACAGTGATCCCGCCTCACTCTCACACATTTCACCTCCTCACTCTCAGACATTTCCCCCCCTCACTCTCAGACGGTGATCCCCCCTCTCTCGCAGACAGTGATCGCCCCTCACTCTCAGACAGTGATCGCCCCTCACTCTCAGACAGTGATCCCCCCTCACACTCAGACAGTGACCCCCCGTCACTCTCAGACAGTGATCCCCCGTCACTCTGAGACAGTGATCCCCCGTCACTCTCAGACAGTGACCCCCCCTCACTCTCAGACAGTGATCCCCCCTCACTCTCAGACAGTGATCCCCCCTCACTCTCAGACAGTGATCCCCCTCACTCTCAGACGGTGATCCCCCACTAACTCTCAGAAAGTGATACCTCCTCACTGTCAGACAGTGATCCCCCCTCACTCTCAGACGGTGATCGCCCCTACCTCTCAGACAGTGATCCCCCTCAATCTCAGACAGCGATCCCTCCTCACTCTCAGTCCTTTCCCCCCCTCACTCTCAGACAGTGATACCCCCTCACTCTCAGACAGTGATCCCCCCTCGCTATCAGACAGTGATCCCCCTCACACTCAGGCAGTGATACCTTCTCACTCTCAGTCCTTTCCTCCTCTCACTCTCAGACAGTAATCCCCCCTCACTCTCAGACAGTGATCCCCCTCACTCTCAGACGGTGATCGCCCCTACCTCTCAGACAGTGAAAACCCCTCACTCTCAGACAGTGATCCCTCCTCACTCTCAGTCCTTTCCCCCCCTCACTCTCAGACAGTGATCCCCACCTCGCTCTCAGACAGTGCCCCCCCTCACTCTCAGACAGTGATCCCCCCTCACTATCAGACAATGATCCCCACTCACTCCCAGAGAGTGAACCCCCCCTGACTCTCAGACAGTGCGCACCCACGCTCTCAGAAAGTGATCCCCTCCTCACTCTCAGACAGTGATCCCTCCTCACTCTCAGACAGTGATCGCCCCCTCACTCTCAGACAGTGATCCCCCCTCACTCTCTGACATTTCACCTCCTCACTCTCAGACATTTCCCCCCCTCACTCTCAGACAGTGATCCCCCCTCTCTCTCAGACAGTGATCGCCCCTCACTCTCAGACAGTGATCCCCCCTCACTCTCAGACAGTGATCCCCCGTCACTCTCAGACAGTGATCCCTCCTCACTCTCAGACAGTGATCCCCCGTCACTCTCAGACAGTGATCCCTCCTCACTCTCAGACAGTGATCGCCACTCACTCTCAGACAGTGTCCCCCCTCACTCTCAGACAGTGATCCCCCCTCACTCTCAGACGGTGATCGACCCTACCTCTCAGACAGTGATCCCCCTCAATCTCAGTCCTTTCTCCCCCTCACTCTCAGGCAGTGATCCCCCCCCTCACTCTCAGAGAGTGATCCCCCCTCGCTCTCAGACAGTGATCCCCCCACACACTCAGGCAGTGATCCCTCCTCACTCTCAGTCCTTTCCTCCCCTCACTCTCAGGCAGTGATCCCCCCCCTCACTCTCAGACAGTGATCCCCCCTCACTCTCAGACAGTGATCCCCCCTCACTCTCAGACAGTGATCCCTCCTCACTCTCAGACAGTGCCCCCCCTCACTCTCAGACAGTGATCCCCCCTCACTATCAGACAGTGATCCCCACCTCGCTCTCAGACAGTGCTCCCCCCTCACTCTCAGACAGTGATCTCCCCTCACTCTCAGACAGTGATCCCCCCTCACTCTCAGACAGTGATCCCCCTCACTCTCAGACAGTTTTCCCCCCTCACTCTCAGACAGTGATCCCTCCTCACTCTCAGACAGTGCCCCCCCTCACCCTCAGACAGTGATCCCCCCCTCACTCTCAGACAGTGTCCCCCTCACTCTCAGACAGTGATCCCCCCTCACTCTCAGACAGTGATCTCCCCTCACTCTCAGATGGGATACCCCCTCACTCTGAGACGGTGATCGCCTCTACCTCTCAGGCGGTGATCTCCCCTCACTCTCAGACAGTGATCCCCCTCACTCTCAGACAGTGTTCCCCCTTCACTCTCAGACAGTGATCCCTCCTCACTCTCAGACAGTGCCCCCCCTCACTCTCAGACAGTGATCGCCCCTCACTGTCAGACAGTGACCCCCCCTCACTCTCAGACAGTGATCCGCCCTCACTCTCAGACAGTGATCTCCCCTTACTCTCAGACAGTGATCCCTCCTCACTCTCAGACAGTGCCCCCCCTCACTCTCAGACAGTGCTCTCCCCTCACTCTCAGACAGTGCCCCCCCTCACTCTCAGACAGTAATCCCCCCCTCACTCTCAGACAGTGATCTCCCCTTACTCTCAGACAGTGATCCCCCCTCACACTCAGACAGTGACCCCCCGTCAATCTCAGACAGTGATCCCCCGTCACTCTGAGACAGTGATCCTCCGTCACTCTCAGACAGTGACCCCCCTCACTCTCAGACAGTGATCCCGCCTCACTCTCAGACATTTCACCTCCTCACTCTCAGAAATTTCCCCCCCTCACTCTCAGACAGTGATCCCCCTCACTCTCAGACAGTGATCCCCCCTCACTCTCAGACGCTGATCCCCCCCTCACTCTCAGAAAGTGATGCCTCCTGACTGTCAGACAGTGATCCCCCCTCACTCTCAGACGGTGATCGCCCCTATCTCTCAGACAGTGATCCCCCTCAATCTCAGACAGTGATCCCTCCTCACTCTCAGTCCGTTCCCCCCTCACTCTCAGACAGTGATACACCCTCACTCTCAGACAGTGATCCCCCCTCGCTCTCAGACAGTGATCCCCCTCACACTCAGGCAGTGATCCCTTCTCACTCTCAGTCCTTTCCTCCCCTCACTCTCAGACAGTAATCCCCCCTCACTCTCAGACGGTGATCGCCCCTACCTCTCAGACAGAGTAAACCCCTCACTCTCAGACAGTGATCCCTCCTCACTCTCAGTCCTTTCCCCCCCTCACTCTCAGACAGTGATCCCCACCTCGCTCTCAGACAGTGCCCCCCCTCACTCTCAGACAGTGCTCCCCTCACTATCAGACAGTGATCCCCACCTCGCTCTCAGACAGTGCTCCCCTCCTCACTCTCAGACAGTGATCTCCCCTCACTCTCAGACAGTGATCCACCCTCACTCTCAGACAGTGATCCCCCTCACTCTCAGACAGTGTTCCCCCCTCCCTCTCAGACAGTGATCCCTCCTCACTCTCAGACAGTGCCCCCCTCACTCTCAGACAGTGATCCCCCCTCACTCTCAGACAGTGTCCCCCTCACTCTCAGACAGTGATCCCCCCTCACTCTCAGACAGTGATCCCCCCTCACTCTGAGACGGTGATCGCCCCTACCTCTCAGACGGTGATCTACCCTCACTCTCAGACAGTGATCCCCTCTCACTCTCAGACAGAGATCCCCCCTCACTCTCAGACAGTGATCCCCCCTCACTCTCAGACAGTGATCCCCCCTCACTCTCAGACAGTGATCCACCCTCACTCTCAGACGGTGATCGACCCTACCTCTCAGACAGTGATCCCCCTCAATCTCAGACAGTGATCCTTCCTCACTCTCAGTCCTTACCCCCCCTCACTCTCAGGCAGTGATCCCCCGCCTCACTCTCAGACAGTGATACCCCCTCGCTCTCAGACAGTGATCCCACCTCACATTCAGGCAGTGATCCCTTCTCACTCTCAGTCCTTTCCTCCCCTCACTCTCAGACAGTAATCCCCCCTCACTCACAGACAGTGATCCCCCCTCACTCTCAGACGGTGATCGCCCCTACCTCTCAGACAGAGTAAACCCCTCACTCTCAGACAGTGATCCCTCCTCACTCTCAGTCCTTTCCCCCCCTCACTCTCAGACAGTGATCCCCACCTCGCTCTCAGACAGTGCCCCCCCTCACTCTCAGACAGTGATCTCCCCTCACTATCAGACAGTGATCCCCACCTCGCTCTCAGACAGTGCTCCCCTCCTCACTCTCAGACAGTGATCTCCCCTCACTCTCAGACAGTGATCCACCCTCACTCTCAGACAGTGATCCCCCTCACTCTCAGACAGTGTTCCCCCCTCCCTCTCAGACAGTGATCCCTCCTCACTCTCAGACAGTGCCCCCCCTCACTCTCAGACAGTGATCCCCCTCACTCTCAGACAGTGTCCCCCTCACTCTCAGACAGTGATCCCCCCTCACTCTCAGACAGTGATCCCCCCTCACTCTGAGACGGTGATCGCCCCTACCTCTCAGACGGTGATCTACCCTCACTCTCAGACAGTGATCCCCTCTCACTCTCAGACAGAGATCCCCCCTCACTCTCAGACAGTGATCCCCCCTCACTCTCAGACAGTGATCCCCCCTCACTCTCAGACAGTGATCCACCCTCACTCTCAGACGGTGATCGACCCTACCTCTCAGACAGTGATCCCCCTCAATCTCAGACAGTGATCCTTCCTCACTCTCAGTCCTTTCCCCCCCTCACTCTCAGGCAGTGATCCCCCGCCTCACTCTCAGACAGTGATCCCCCCTCGCTCTCAGACAGTGATCCCACCTCACATTCAGGCAGTGATCCCTTCTCACTCTCAGTCCTTTCCTCCCCTCACTCTCAGACAGTAATCCCCCCTCACTCTCAGACAGTGATCCCCCCTCACTCTCAGACAGTGATCCCCCCTCACTCTCAGACCATGATCGCCCCTCACTCTCAGACAGTGATCCCTCCTCACTCTCAGACAGTGCCCCCCCTCACTCTCAGACAGTGATCCCCCCTCACTATCAGACAGTGATCCCCACCTCGCTCTCAGACAGTGCTCCCCCCTCACTCTCAGACAGTGATCTCACCTCACTCTCAGACAGTGATCCCCCCTCACTCTCAGACAGTGATCCCTCCTCACTCTCAGACAGTGTTCCCCCCTCACTCTCAGACAGTGATCCCCCCTCACTCTGAGACGGTGATCGCCCCTACCTCTCAGACGGTGATCTACCCTCACTCTCAGACAGTGATCCCCTCTCACTCTCAGACAGAGATCCCCCCTCACTCTCAGGCAGTGATCCCCCCTCACTCTCAGACAGTGATCCCCCCTCACTCTCAGACAGTGATCCACCCTCACTCTCAGACGGTGATCGACCCTACCTCTCAGACAGTGATCCCCCTCAATCTCAGACAGTGATCCTTCCTCACTCTCAGTCCTTTCCCCCCCTCACTCTCAGGCAGTGATCCCCCGCCTCACTCTCAGACAGTGATCCCCCCTCGCTCTCAGACAGTGATCCCACCTCACATTCAGGCAGTGATCCCTTCTCACTCTCAGTCCTTTCCTCCCCTCACTCTCAGACAGTAATCCCCCCTCACTCTCAGACAGTGATCCCCCCTCACTCTCAGACAGTGATCCCCCCTCACTCTCAGACCATGATCGCCCCTCACTCTCAGACAGTGATCCCTCCTCACTCTCAGACAGTGCCCCCCCTCACTCTCAGACAGTGATCCCCCCTCACTATCAGACAGTGATCCCCACCTCGCTCTCAGACAGTGCTCCCCCCTCACTCTCAGACAGTGATCTCACCTCACTCTCAGACAGTGATCCCCCCTCACTCTCAGACAGTGATCCCTCCTCACTCTCAGACAGTGTTCCCCCCTCACTCTCAGACAGTGATCCCTCCTCACTCTCAGACAGTGCCCCCCCTCACTCTCAGACAGCGCTCCCCCCTCACTCTCAGACAGTGATCGCCCCTCACTCTCAGACAGTGATCTCCCCTCACTCTCAGACAGTGATCGCCCCTCACTCTCAGACAGTGATCCCCCCTCACTCTCAGACAGTGATCCCTCCTCACTCTCAGACAGTGATCCCCCTCACTCTCAGACAGTGCTCTCCCCTCACTCTCAGACAGTGCCCCCCCTCACTCTCAGACAGTAATCCCCCCTCACTCTCAGACAGTGATCCCCCCTTACTCTCAGACAGTGATCCCCCCTCACACTCAGACAGTGACCCCCCGTCACTCTCAGACAGTGATCCCCCATCACTCTGAGACAGTGATCCCCCGTCACTCTCAGACAGTGACCCCCCCTCACTCTCAGACAGTGATCCCGCCTCACTCTCACACATTTCACCTCCTCACTCTCAGACATTTCCCCCCCTCACTCTCAGACGGTGATCCCCCCTCTCTCTCAGACAGTGATCGCCCCTCACTCTCAGACAGTGATCGCCCCTCACTCTCAGACAGTGATCGCCCCTCACTCTCAGAAAGTGATACCTCCTCACTGTCAGACAGTGATCCCCCCTCACTCTCAGACGGTGATCGACCCTACCTCTCAGACAGTGATCCCCCTCAATCTCAGTCCTTTCTCCCCCTCACTCTCAGGCAGTGATCCCCCCCCTCACTCTCAGACAGTGATCCCCCCTCGCTCTCAGACAGTGATCCCCCCACACACTCAGGCAGTGATCCCTCCTCACTCTCAGTACTTTCCTCCCCTCACTCTCAGGCAGTGATCCCCCCTCACTCTCAGACAGTTTTCCCCCCTCACTCTCAGACAGTGATCCCTCCTCACTCTCAGACAGTGCCCCCCCTCACCCTCAGACAGTGATCCCCCCCTCACTCTCAGACAGTGTCCCCCTCACTCTCAGACAGTGATCCCCCCTCACTCTCAGACAGTGATCTCCCCTCACTCTCAGATGGGATACCCCCTCACTCTGAGACGGTGATCGCCTCTACCTCTCAGGCGGTGATCTCCCCTCACTCTCAGACAGTGATCCCCCTCACTCTCAGACAGTGTTCCCCCTTCACTCTCAGACAGTCATCCCTCCTCACTCTCAGACAGTGCCCCCCCTCACTCTCAGACAGTGATCGCCCCTCACTCTCAGACAGTGACCCCCCCTCACTCTCAGACAGTGATCCGCCCTCACTCTCAGACAGTGATCCCTCCTCACTCTCAGACAGTGCCCCCCCTCACTCTCAGACAGTGCTCTCCCCTCACTCTCAGACAGTGCCCCCCTCACTCTCAGACAGTAATCCCCCCCTCACTCTCAGACAGTGATCTCCCCTTACTCTCAGACAGTGATCCCCCCTCACACTCAGACAGTGACCCCCCGTCAATCTCAGACAGTGATCCCCCGTCACTCTGAGACAGTGATCCTCCGTCACTCTCAGACAGTGACCCCCCTCACTCTCAGACAGTGATCCCGCCTCACTCTCAGACATTTCACCTCCTCACTCTCAGAAATTTCCCCCCCTCACTCTCAGACAGTGATCCCCCCTCACTCTCAGACGGTGAACGCCCCTATCTCTCAGACAGTGATCCCCCTCAATCTCAGACAGTGATCCCTCCTCACTCTCAGTCCTTTCCCCCCTCACTCTCAGACAGTGATACACCCTCACTCTCAGACAGTGATCCCCCCTCGCTCTCAGACAGTGATCCCCCTCACACTCAGGCAGTGATCCCTTCTCACTCTCAGTCCTTTCCTCCCCTCACTCTCAGACAGTGATCCCCACCTCGCTCTCAGACAGTGCCCCCCCTCACTCTCAGACAGTGATCCCCCCTCACTATCAGACAGTGATCCCCACCTCGCTCTCAGACAGTGCTCCCCTCCTCACTCTCAGACAGTGATCTCCCCTCACTCTCAGACAGTGATCCACCCTCACTCTCAGACAGTGATCCCCCTCACTCTCAGACAGTGTTCCCCCCTCCCTCTCAGACAGTGATCCCTCCTCACTCTCAGACAGTGCCCCCCCTCACTCTCAGACAGTGATCCCCCCTCACTCTCAGACAGTGTCCCCCTCACTCTCAGACAGTGATCCCCCCTCACTCTGAGACGGTGATCGCCCCTACCTCTCAGACGGTGATCTACCCTCACTCTCAGACAGTGATCCCCCCTCACTCTCAGACAGAGATCCCCCCTCACTCTCAGACAGTGATCCCCCCTCACTCTCAGACAGTGATCCCCCCTCACTATCAGACAGTGATCCCCACCTCGCTCTCAGACAGTGCTCCCCCCTCACTCTCAGACAGTGATCTCACCTCACTCTCAGACAGTGATCCCCCCTCACTCTCAGACAGTGATCCCTCCTCACTCTCAGACAGTTTTCCCCCCTCACTCTCAGACAGTGATCCCTCCTCACTCTCAGACAGTGCCCCCCCTCACCCTCAGACAGTGATCCCCCCCTCACTCTCAGACAGTGTCCCCCTCACTCTCAGACAGTGATCCCCCCTCACTCTCAGACAGTGATCTCCCCTCACTCTCAGATGGGATACCCCCTCACTCTGAGACGGTGATCGCCTCTACCTCTCAGGCGGTGATCTCCCCTCACTCTCAGACAGTGATCCCCCTCACTCTCAGACAGTGTTCCCCCTTCACTCTCAGACAGTCATCCCTCCTCACTCTCAGACAGTGCCCCCCCTCACTCTCAGACAGTGATCGCCCCTCACTCTCAGACAGTGACCCCCCCTCACTCTCAGACAGTGATCCGCCCTCACTCTCAGACAGTGATCCCTCCTCACTCTCAGACAGTGCCCCCCCTCACTCTCAGACAGTGCTCTCCCCTCACTCTCAGACAGTGCCCCCCTCACTCTCAGACAGTAATCCCCCCCTCACTCTCAGACAGTGATCTCCCCTTACTCTCAGACAGTGATCCCCCCTCACACTCAGACAGTGACCCCCCGTCAATCTCAGACAGTGATCCCCCGTCACTCTGAGACAGTGATCCTCCGTCACTCTCAGACAGTGACCCCCCTCACTCTCAGACAGTGATCCCGCCTCACTCTCAGACATTTCACCTCCTCACTCTCAGAAATTTCCCCCCCTCACTCTCAGACAGTGATCCCCCCTCACTCTCAGACGGTGAACGCCCCTATCTCTCAGACAGTGATCCCCCTCAATCTCAGACAGTGATCCCTCCTCACTCTCAGTCCTTTCCCCCCTCACTCTCAGACAGTGATACACCCTCACTCTCAGACAGTGATCCCCCCTCGCTCTCAGACAGTGATCCCCCTCACACTCAGGCAGTGATCCCTTCTCACTCTCAGTCCTTTCCTCCCCTCACTCTCAGACAGTGATCCCCACCTCGCTCTCAGACAGTGCCCCCCCTCACTCTCAGACAGTGATCCCCCCTCACTATCAGACAGTGATCCCCACCTCGCTCTCAGACAGTGCTCCCCTCCTCACTCTCAGACAGTGATCTCCCCTCACTCTCAGACAGTGATCCACCCTCACTCTCAGACAGTGATCCCCCTCACTCTCAGACAGTGTTCCCCCCTCCCTCTCAGACAGTGATCCCTCCTCACTCTCAGACAGTGCCCCCCCTCACTCTCAGACAGTGATCCCCCCTCACTCTCAGACAGTGTCCCCCTCACTCTCAGACAGTGATCCCCCCTCACTCTGAGACGGTGATCGCCCCTACCTCTCAGACGGTGATCTACCCTCACTCTCAGACAGTGATCCCCCCTCACTCTCAGACAGAGATCCCCCCTCACTCTCAGACAGTGATCCCCCCTCACTCTCAGACAGTGATCCCCCCTCACTCTCAGACAGTGATCCCCCCTCACTCTCAGACAGTGATCCACCCTCACTCTCAGACGGTGATCGACCCTACCTCTCAGACAGTGATCCCCCTCAATCTCAGACAGTGATCCCTCCTCACTCTCAGTCCTTTCCCCCCTCACTCTCAGGCAGTGATCCCCCGCCTCACTCTCAGACAGTGATACCCCCTCGCTCTCAGACAGTGAACCCACCTCACATTCAGGCAGTGATCCCTTCTCACTCTCAGTCCTTTCCTCCCCTCACTCTCAGACAGTAATCCCCCCTCACTCTCAGACAGTGATCCCCCCTCACTCTCAGACAGTGATCCCCCCTCACTCTCAGACCATGATCGCCCCTCACTCTCAGACAGTGATCCCTCCTCACTCTCAGACAGTGCCCCCCCTCACTCTCAGACAGTGATCCCCCCTCACTATCAGACAGTGATCCCCACCTCGCTCTCAGGCAGTGCTCCCCCCTCACTCTCAGACAGTGATCTCATCTCACTCTCAGACAGTGATCCCCCCTCACTCTCAGACAGTGATCCCTCCTCACTCTCAGACAGTGCCCCCCCTCACTCTCAGACAGTGATCCCCCCCTCACTCTCAGACAGTGTCCCCCTCACTCTCAGACAGTGATCCCCCCTCACTCTCAGACAGGGATCCCCCCTCACTCTGAGACGGTGATCGCCCCTCACTCTCAGACAGTGATCCCCCCTCACTCTCAGACAGTGTCCCCCCTCACTCTCAGACCATGATCGCCCCTCACTCTCAGACAGTGATCTCATCTCACTCTCAGACAGTGATCCCCCCTCACTCTCAGACAGTGATCCCTCCTCACTCTCAGACAGTGCCCCCCCTCACTCTCAGACAGTGATCCCCCCTCACTCTGAGACGGTGATCGCCCCTCACTCTCAGACATTGATCCCCCCCTCACTCTCAGACAGTGCCCCCCCTCACTCTCAGACAGTGATCCCCCCTCACTCTGAGACGGTGATCGCCCCTCACTCTCAGACAGTGTTCCCCCCTCACTCTCAGACAGTGATCCCTCCTCACTCTCAGACAGTGCCCCCCCTCACTCTCAGACAGGGATCCCCCCTCACTCTGAGACGGTGATCGCCCCTCACTCTCAGACAGTGATCCCCCCCTCACTCTCAGACAGTGTCCCCCTCACTCTCAGACAGTGCCCCCCCTCACTCTCAGACAGTGATCCCCCCTCACTCTGAGACGGTGATCGCCCCTCACTCTCAGACAGTGATCCCCCCCTCACTCTCAGACAGTGCCCCCCCTCACTCTCAGACAGTGATCCCCCCTCACTCTGAGACGGTGATCGCCCCTCACTCTCAGACAGTGTTCCCCCCTCACTCTCAGACAGTGATCCCTCCTCACTCTCAGACAGTGCCCCCCTCACTCTCAGACAGGGATCCCCCCTCACTCTGAGACGGTGATCGCCCCTCACTCTCAGACAGTGTTCCCGCCTCACTCTCAGACAGTGTCCCCCTCACTCTCAGACAGTGATCCCTCCTCACTCTGAGACGGTGATCGCCCCTCACTCTCAGACAGGGATCCCCCCTCACTCTGAGACGGTGATCGCCCCTCACTCTCAGACAGTGACCCCCCCTCACTCTCAGACAGTGATCCCTCCTCACTCTCAGACAGTGCCCCCCCTCACTCTCAGACAGTGCCCCCCCTCACTCTCAGACAGTGTTCCCCCCTCACTCTCAGGCGGTGATCTCCCCTCACTCTCAGACAGTGATCCCCCCTCACTCTCAGACAGTGATCCCTCCTCACTCTCAGACAGTGCCCCCCCTCACTCTCAGACAGTGATCGCCCCTCACTCTCAGACAGTGATCCGCCCTCACTCTCAGACAGTGCTCTCCCCTCACTCTCAGACAGTGCCCCCCCTCACTCTCAGACAGTAATCCCCCCCTCACTCTCAGACAGTGATCCCCCCTTACTCTCAGACAGTGATCCCCCCTCACACTCAGACAGTGACCCCCCGTCACTCTCAGACAGTGATCCCCCATCACTCTGAGACAGTGACCCCCCCTCACTCTCAGACAGTGATCCCTCCTCACTCTCAGACAGTGCCCCCCCTCACTCTCAGACAGTGATCCCCCCCTCACTCTCAGACAGTGTCCCCCTCACTCTCAGACAGTGATCCCCCCTCACTCTCAGACAGGGATCCCCCCTCACTCTGAGACGGTGATCGCCCCTCACTCTCAGACAGTGATCCCCCCTCACTCTCAGACAGTGTCCCCCCTCACTCTCAGACCATGATCGCCCCTCACTCTCAGACAGTGATCTCATCTCACTCTCAGACAGTGATCCCCCCTCACTCTCAGATAGTGATCCCTCCTCACTCTCAGACAGTGCCCCCCCTCACTCTCAGACAGTGATCCCCCCTCACTCTGAGACGGTGATCGCCCCTCACTCTCAGACATTGATCCCCCCCTCACTCTCAGACAGTGCCCCCCCTCACTCTCAGACAGTGATCCCCCCTCACTCTGAGACGGTGATCGCCCCTCACTCTCAGACAGTGTTCCCCCCTCACTCTCAGACAGTGATCCCTCCTCACTCTCAGACAGTGCCCCCCCTCACTCTCAGACAGGGATCCCCCCTCACTCTGAGACGGTGATCGCCCCTCACTCTCAGACAGTGATCCCCCCCTCACTCTCAGACAGTGTCCCCCTCTCTCTCAGACAGTGCCCCCCCTCACTCTCAGACAGTGATCCCCCCTCACTCTGAGACGGTGATCGCCCCTCACTCTCAGACAGTGATCCCCCCCTCACTCTCAGACAGTGCCCCCCCTCACTCTCAGACAGTGATCCCCCCTCACTCTGAGACGGTGATCGCCCCTCACTCTCAGACAGTGTTCCCCCCTCACTCTCAGACAGTGATCCCTCCTCACTCTCAGACAGTGCCCCCCTCACTCTCAGACAGGGATCCCCCCTCACTCTGAGACGGTGATCGCCCCTCACTCTCAGACAGTGTTCCCGCCTCACTCTCAGACAGTGTCCCCCTCACTCTCAGACAGTGATCCCTCCTCACTCTGAGACGGTGATCGCCCCTCACTCTCAGACAGGGATCCCCCCTCACTCTGAGACGGTGATCGCCCCTCACTCTCAGACAGTGACCCCCCCTCACTCTCAGACAGTGATCCCTCCTCACTCTCAGACAGTGCCCCCCCTCACTCTCAGACAGTGCCCCCCCTCACTCTCAGACAGTGTTCCCCCCTCACTCTCAGGCGGTGATCTCCCCTCACTCTCAGACAGTGATCCCCCCTCACTCTCAGACAGTGATCCCTCCTCACTCTCAGACAGTGCCCCCCCTCACTCTCAGACAGTGATCGCCCCTCACTCTCAGACAGTGATCCGCCCTCACTCTCAGACAGTGCTCTCCCCTCACTCTCAGACAGTGCCCCCCCTCACTCTCAGACAGTAATCCCCCCCTCACTCTCAGACAGTGATCCCCCCTTACTCTCAGACAGTGATCCCCCCTCACACTCAGACAGTGACCCCCCGTCACTCTCAGACAGTGATCCCCCATCACTCTGAGACAGTGACCCCCCCTCACTCTCAGACAGTGATCCCGCCTCACTCTCAGACATTTCACCTCCTCACTCTCAGACATTTCCCCCCCCTCACTCTCAGACGGTGATCCCCCCTCTCTCTCAGACAGTGATCGCCCCTCACTCTCAGACAGTGATCGCCCCTCACTCTCAGACAGTGATCCCCCCTCACACTCAGACAGTGACCCCCCGTCACTCTCAGACAGTGATCCCCCGTCACTCTGAGACAGTGATCCCCCGTCACTCTCAGACAGTGATCCCCCTCTCACTCTCAGACAGTGATCCCCTCTCACTCTCAGACAGTGATACCTCTTCACTGTCAGACAGTGATCCCCCCTCACTCTCAGACGGTGATCGCCCCTACCTCTCAGACAGTAATCCCCCTCAATCTCAGACAGTGATCCCTCCTCACTCTCAGTCCTTTCCCCCCCTCACTCTCAGACAGTGATCCCCCCTCTCTCTCAGACAGTGCCCCCCCTCGCTCTCAGACAGTGATCCCCCTCACACTCAGGCAGTGATCCCTTCTCACTCTCAGTCCTTTCCTCCCCTCACTCTCAGACAGAAATCCCCCCTCACTCTCAGACAGTGATCCCTCCTCACTCTCAGACAGTGAAAACCCCTCACTCTCAGACAGTGATCCCTCCTCACTCTCAGACAGTGATCCCCACCTCGCTCTCAGACAGTGCCCCCCCCTCACTCTCAGACAGTGATCCCCCCTCACAATCAGACAGTGATCCCCACCTCGCTCTCAGACAGTGCTCCCCCCCTCACTCTCAGACAGTGATCTCCCCTCACTCTCAGACAGAGATCCCCCCTCACTCTCAGACAGTGATCCCCCCTCACTCTCAGACAGTGATCCCCCCTCACTCTCAGACAGTGATCCCCCCTCACTCTCAGACGGTGATCGACCCTACCTCTCAGACAGTGATCTCCCTCAATCTCAGACAGTGATCCCTCCTCACTCTCAGTCCTTTCCCCCCCTCACTCTCAGGCAGTGATCCCCCCTCACTCTCAGACAGAGATCCCCCCTCACTCTCAGACAGTGATCCCCCCTCACTCTCAGACAGTGATCCCTCCTCACTCTCAGACAGTAATCCCCCCTCACTCTCAGTCCTTACCACCCCTCACTCTCAGACAGTGATCACCCTCACTCTCAGACAGTGAACCCCCTCACTCTCAGACAGCGAACCCCCTCACTCTCAGACAGTGATCCCCCGTCACTCTCAGACAGTGCCCCCGTCACTCTCAGACAGTGATCCCTCCTCACTCTCAGACAGTGATCCCCCTCACTCTCAGACAGTGATCACCCCTCACTCTCAGACAGTGATCACCCCTCACTCTCAGACAGTTATCCCTCCTCACTCTCAGACAGTGATCCCCCCTCACTCTGAGACAGTGATCACCCCTCACTTTCAGACAGTGAACCACCCCTGACTCTCAGACAGTGATCCCTCCTCACTCTCAGACAGTGATCGCCCCTCACTCTCAGACAGTGCTCTCCCCTCTCTCTGAGACAGTGCCCCCCCTCACTCTCAGACACTGATCTCCCCTCACTCTCAGGCAGTGCCCCCCTTCACTCTCAGACAGTGATCCCCCTTCACTCTCAGATAGTGATCCACCCTCACTCTCAGACAGTGCTCTCCCCTCACTCTCAGACAGTGCACCCCCTCACTCTCAGAAAGTGTACCCCTCACTCTCAGACAGTGATCCCCCCTCACTCTCAGACAGTGCCCCCCTCACTCTCAGACAGTGATCCCCCCTATCTCTCAGACAGTTTTCCCTCTCCCTCTCAGACAGCGATCCCCCCTCACTCTCAGACAGTGCCCCCCCTAACTCTCAGACAGTGTCCCCCTCACTCTCAGACAGTAATCCCCCATCACTCTCAGAAAGTGCCCCCCCTAACTCTCAGACAGTGTCCCCCTCACTCTCAGACAGTGATCCCTCCTCACTCTCAGACAGTGCTCCCCCTTACTCTCAGACAGTGATTCCCCCTCACTCTCAGACAGTGATCCCCCCTCACTCTCAGACAGTGATCCCCCCTCACTCTCAGACAGTGCCCCCCTCACTCTCATACAGTGCCCCCCTCACTCGCAGACATTTCCCTCCCTCACTCTCAGACATTTCCCCCCCTCACTCTCAGACAATGATCCCCCCTCACTCTCAGACAGTGCCCACCCTCACTCTCAGACAGTGATCTCCCCTCACTCTCAGACAGAGATCCCCCCTCACTCTCAGACAGTGATCCCCCCTCACTCTCAGACAGTGATCCCCCCTCACTCTCAGACAGTGATCCCCCCTCACTCTCAGACAGTGATCCCCCCCTCACTCTCAGACAGTGATCTCCCTCAATCTCAGACAGTGATCCCTCCTCACTCTCAGTCCTTTCCCCCCCTCACTCTCAGGCAGTGATCCCCCCTCACTCTCAGACAGAGATCCCCCCTCACTCTCAGACAGTGATCCCCCCTCGCTCTCAGACAGTGATCCCTCCTCACTCTCAGACAGTAATCCCCCCTCACTCTCAGTCCTTACCCCCCTCACTCTCAGACAGTGATCACCCTCACTCTCAGACAGTGAACCCCCTCACTCTCAGACAGCGAAACCCCCTCACTCTCAGACAGTGATCCCCCGTCACTCTCAGACAGTGCCCCCGTCACTCTCAGACAGTGATCCCTCCTCACTCTCAGACAGTGATCCCCCTCACTCTCAGACAGTGATCACCCCTCACTCTCAGACAGTGATCACCCCTCACTCTCAGACAGTTATCCCTCCTCACTCTCAGACAGTGATCCCCCCTCACTCTGAGACAGTGATCACCCCTCACTCTCAGACAGTGAACCCCCCCTGACTCTCAGACAGTGATCCCTCCTCACTCTCAGACAGTGATCGCACCTCACTCTCAGACAGTGCTCTCCCCTCTCTCTGAGACAGTGCCCCCCCTCACTCTCAGACACTGATCTCCCCTCACTCTCAGGCAGTGCCCCCCTTCACTCTCAGACAGTGATCCCCCTTAACTCTCAGATAGTGATCCACCCTCACTCTCAGACAGTGCTCTCCCCTCACTCTCAGACAGTGCACCCCCTCACTCTCAGAAAGTGTACCCCTCACTCTCAGACAGTGATCCCCCCTCACTCTCAGACAGTGCCCCCCTCACTCTCAGACAGTGATCCCCCCTCACTCTCAGACAGTGATCCCCCCTATCTCTCAGACAGTTTTCCCTCTCCCTCTCAGACAGCGATCCCCCCCTCACTCTCAGACAGTGCCCCCCCTAACTCTCAGACAGTGTCCCCCTCACTCTCAGACAGTAATCCCCCATCACTCTCAGAAAGTGCCCCCCCTAACTCTCAGACAGTGTCCCCCTCACTCTCAGACAGTGATCCCTCCTCACTCTCAGACAGTGCCCCCCCTTACTCTCAGACAGTGATTGCCCCTCACTCTCAGACAGTGATCCCCCCTCACTCTCAGACAGTGATCCCCCCTCACTCTCAGACAGTGATCCCCCCTCACTCTCAGACAGTGATCCCCCCTCACTCTCAGACAGTGATCCCCCCTCACTCTCAGACAGTGCCCCCCTCACTCTCATACAGTGCCCCCCTCACTCGCAGACATTTCCCTCCCTCACTCTCAGACATTTCCCCCCCTCACTCTCAGACAATGATCCCCCCTCACTCTCAGACAGTGCCCACCCTCACTCTCAGACAGTGTCCCCCTTCACTCTCAGACAGTGATCCCCCCTCACGATCAGACGGTGATCGCCCCTCACTCTCAGAAAGTGATCCCTTTTCACTCTCAGACAGTGATCCCCCCTCACTCTCAGACGGTGATCCCTCCTCACTCTCAGACAGTGATCCCCCCTCACTCTCAGACAGTGCCCCCCTCACTCTCAAACAGTGCCCCCTCTCACTCTCAGACAGTGATCCCCCTTCACACTCCGACAGTGCCCCCCTCACTCTCAGACAGTGATAACCCCTCACTCTCAGAGAGTGATCCCCCCACACTCTCAGACAGTGCCCCCCTCACTCTCATACAGTGCCCCCCTCACTTGCAGACATTTCCCCCCCTCACTATCAGACATTTCCCCCCCTCACTCTCAGAGAGTGATCCCCCCACACTCTCAGACAGTGCCCCCCTCACTCTCATGCAGTGCCTCCCTCACTCGCAGACAGTGAACCCCCTCACTCTCAGACAGCGAACCCCCTCACTCTCAGACAGTGATCCCCCGTCACTCTCAGACAGTGCCCCCGTCACTCTCAGACAGTGATCCCTCCTCACTCTCAGACAGTGATCCCCCTCACTCTCAGACAGTGATCACCCCTCACTCTCAGACAGTGATCACCCCTCACTCTCAGACAGTTATCCCTCCTCACTCTCAGACAGTGATCCCCCCTCACTCTGAGACAGTGATCACCCCTCACTCTCAGACAGTGAACCCCCCCTGACTCTCAGACAGTGCCCACCCTCACTCTCAGACAGTGATCCCCCCCTCACTCTCAGACAGTGATCCCTCCTCACTCTCAGACAGTGATCGCCCCTCACTCTCAGACAGTGCTCTCCCCTCTCTCTGAGACAGTGCCCCCCCTCACTCTCAGACACTGATCTCCCCTCACTCTCAGGCAGTGCCCCCCTTCACTCTCAGACAGTGATCCCCCTTCACTCTCAGATAGTGATCCACCCTCACTCTCAGACAGTGCTCTCCCCTCACTCTCAGACAGTGCACCCCCTCACTCTCAGAAAGTGTACCCCTCACTCTCAGACAGTGATCCCCCCTCACTCTCAGACAGTGCCCCCCTCACTCTCAGACAGTGATCCCCCCTCACTCTCAGACAGTGATCCCCCCTATCTCTCAGACAGTTTTCCCTCTCCCTCTCAGACAGCGATCCCCCCCTCACTCTCAGACAGTGCCCCCCCTAACTCTCAGACAGTGTCCCCCTCACTCTCAGACAGTGATCCCCCATCACTCTCAGAAAGTGCCCCCCCTAACTCTCAGACAGTGTTCCCCTCACTCTCAGACAGTGATCCCTCATCACTCTCAGACAGTGCCCACCCTCACTCTCAGACAGTGATTCCCCCTCACTCTCAGACAGTGATCCCCCCTCACTCTCAGACAGTGATCCCCCCTCACTCTCAGACAGTGATCCCCCCTCACTCTCAGACAGTGATCGCCACTCACTCTCAGACAGTGATCCCCCCTCACTCTCAGACAGTGATCCCCCCTCACTCTCAGACAGTGCCCCCCTCACTCTCATACAGTGCCCCCCTCACTCGCAGACATTTCCCTCCCTCACTCTCAGACATTTCCCCCCCTCACTCTCAGACAATGATCCCCCCTCACTCTCAGACAGTGCCCACCCTCACTCTCAGACAGTGTCCCCCCTCACTCTCAGACAGTGATCCCCCCTCACGATCAGACGGTGATCGCCCCTCACTCTCAGAAAGTGATCCCTCTTCACTCTCAGACAGTGATCCCCCCTCACTCTCAGACGGTGATCCCTCCTCACTCTCAGACAGTGATCCCCCCTCACTCTCAGACAGTGCCCCCCTCACTCTCAGACAGTGCCCCCTCTCACTCTCAGACAGTGATCCCCCTTCACACTCCGACAGTGCCCCCCTCACTCTCAGACAGTGATAACCCCTCACTCTCAGAGAGTGATCCCCCCACACTCTCAGACAGTGCCCCCCTCACTCTCATACAGTGCCCCCCTCACTCGCAGACATTTCCCCCCCTCACTATCAGACATTTCCCCCCCTAACTCTCAGAGAGTGATCCCCCCACACTCTCAGACAGTGCCCCCCTCACTCTCATACAGTGCCCCCCTCACTCGCAGACATTTCCCCCCCCTACCTCTCAGACAGTGATCCCCGTCAATCTCAGAGGGGATCCCTCCTCATTCTCAGACGGTGATCGCCCCTACCTCTCAGACAGTGAAACCCCCTCACTCTCAGACAGTGCTCCCTCCTCACTCTCAGTCCTTTCCCCCCCTCACTCTCAGACAGTGATCCCCACCTCGCTCTCAGACAGTGCCACCCCTCACTCTCAGACAGTGATCCCCCCTCACTCTCAGACAGTAATCCCCCCCTCACTCTCAGTCAGTGCTCCCCCCCTCACTCTCAGACAGTGATCCCACCTCACTCTCAGACAGTGATCCCCCCTCACTCTCAGACAGTGATCCCCCCTCACTCTCAGACAGTGATCCCCCCTCATTCTCAGACAGTGTTCCCCCCTCACTCTCAGACAGTGATCCCTCCTCACTCTCAGACAGTGCCCCCCCTCATTCTCAGACAGTGATCCACCCTCACTCTCAGACAGTGTCCCCCTCACTCTCAGACAGTGATCCCCCCTCACTCTCAGACAGTGATCCCCCCTCACTCTCAGACAGTGATCCCCCCTCACTCTCAGACAGTGATCCCCCGCACTCTCAAACAGTGATCCCCCCTCACTCTCAGGCAGTGATCCCCCCTCACTCTCAGACAGTGACCCCTCCTCACTCTCAGCAGTGATCCCTCCTCACTCTCAGAGAGTGACCCCCCTCCTCTCAGACAGTGATCCCCCCTCATTCTTAGACGGTGATCGCCCCTACCTCTCAGACAGTGATCCCCCTCAATCTCAGACGGTGAACCCTCCTCACTCTCGGTCCTTTCCCCATCTCACTCTCAGACAGCTATCCCCCCCCTCACTCTCAGACAGTGATCCCCCCTCGCTCTCAGACAGTGATCCCCCCTCACACTCAGGCAGTGATCCCTCCTCACTCTCAGTCCTTTCCTCCCCTCACTCTCAGACAGTGATCCCCCCTCACTCTCAGACAGTGATCCCCCCTCACTCTCAGACAGTGATCCCCCCTCACTCTCAGACAGTGCCCCCCCCTCACTTTCAGACAGTGATCCCCCCTCACTCTCAGGCAGTGATCACCCCTCACTCTCAGACAGCGCTCCCTCTCTCCCTCTCAGACAGTGATCCCCCCTCACTCTCAGACAGTGAACCCCCCGCACTCTCAGACAGTGATCCCCCCTCACTCTCAGACAGTGATCCCCCCTCACTCTCAGACAGTGATCCCCCCCCCTCACTCTCAGACAGTGATCCCCCCTCACTCTCAGACAGTGCCCCCCCTCACTCTCAGACAGTGATCCCCCCTCACTCTCAGGCAGTGATCACCCCCTCACTCTCAGACAGTGATCCCCCCCCCCACTCTCAGACAGTGCCCCCCCCTCACTCTCAGACAGTGATCCCCCCTCACTCTCAGACGGAGATCGCCCCTCACTCTCAGAAAGTGATCCCTCTTCACTCTCAGACAGAGATCCCCCCTCACTCTCAGACGGTGATCGCCCCTACCTCTCAGACAGTGATCCCCCTCAATCTCAGACGGTGATCCCTCCTCACTCTCGGTCCTTTCCCCCTCTCACTCTCAGACAGTTATCCCCCCCCCTCACTCTCAGACAGTGATCCCCCCTCGCTCTCAGACAGTGATCCCCCCTCACACTCAGGCAGTGATCCCTCCTCACTCTCAGTCCTTTCCTCCCCTCACTCTCAGACAGTGATCCCCCCTCACTCTCAGACAGTGCCCCCCCCTCACTCTCAGACAGTGATCCCCCCTCACTCTCAGGCAGTGATCACCCCTCACTCTCAGACAGCGCTCCCCCCTCACTCTCAGACAGTGAGACCCCCTCACTCTCAGACAGTGATCCCCCCTCACTCTCAGACAGTGATCCCCCCGCACTCTCAGACAGTGATCCCCCCTCACTCTCAGACAGTGATCACCCCTCACTCTCAGACAGTGCCCCTCCTCACTCTCAGACAGTGATACCCCCTCACTCTCAGACAGTGATCCCTCCTCACTCTCAGACTGTGATCCCCCTCACTCTCAGACAGTGCCCCCCTCACTCTCAGACAGTGCCCCCCCTCACTCTCAGACAGTGATCCCCCTTCACTCTCCGACAGTGCCCCCCTCACTCTGAGACAGTGATAACCCCTCACTCTCAGAGAGTGATCCCCCCACACTCTCAGACAGTGCCCCCTCACTCTCATACAGTGCCCCCCTCACTCGCAGACATTTCCCCCCCTCACTCTCAGACATTTCCCCCCCTCACTCTCAGACAGTGATCCCCCCTCACTCTCAGACAGTGCCCACCCTCACTCTCAGACAGTGTCCCCCCTCACTCTCAGAGAGTGCCCCCCCTCACTCTGAGACATTTCCCCCCCTCACTCTCAGACAATGATCCCCCCTCACTCTCAGACAGTGCCCACCCTCACTCTCAGACAGTGTCCCCCCTCACTCTCAGACAGTGATCCCCCCTCACGATCAGACGGTGATCGCCCCTCACTCTCAGAAAGTGATCCCTCTTCACTCTCAGACAATGATCCCCCCTCACTCTCAAACGGTGATCGCCCCTACCTCTCAGACAGTGATCCCCGTCAATCTCAGACAGTGATCCCTCCTCATTCTCAGACGGTGATCCCCCCTCATTCTCAGACGGTGATCGCCCCTACCTCTCAGACAGTGAAACCCCCTCACTCTCAGACAGTGCTCCCTCCTCACTCTCAGTCCTTTCCCCCCCTCACTCTCAGACAGTGATCCCCACCTCACTCTCAGACAGTGCCACTCCTCACTCTCAGACAGTGATCCCCCCTCACTATCAGACAGTGCTCCCCCCCTCACTCTCAGTCAGTGCTCCCCCCCTCACTCTCAGACAGTGATCTCCCCTCACTCTCATACAGTGATCCCACCTCACTCTCAGACAGTGATCCCCCCTCACTCTCAGACAGTGATCCCCCCTCACTGTCAGACAGTGTTCCCCCCTCACTCTCAGACAGTGTTCCCTCCTCACTCTCAGACAGTGCCCCCCCTCACTCTCAGACAGTGATCCCCCCTCACTCTCAGACAGTGTCCCCCTCACTCTCAGACAGTGATCCCCCCTCACTCTCAGACAGTGATCCGTCCTCACTCTCAGACAGTGATCCCCCCTCACTCTGAGACTGTGATCGCCCCTACCTCTCAGACGGTGATCTCCCCTCACTCTCAGACAGAGATCCCCCCTCACTCTCAGACAGTGATCCCCCATCACTCTCAGACAGTGATCCCCCCTCACTCTCAGACAGTGATCCCCCCTCACTCTCAGTCCTTTCCCCCCCTCGCTCTCAGACAGTGAACCCCCTCACTCTCAGACAGTGAACCCCCTCACTCTCAGACAGTGATCCCCCCTCACTCTGAGACTGTGATCGCCCCTACCTCTCAGACGGTGATCTCCCCTCACTCTCAGACAGTGATCCCCCCTCACTCTCAGACGGTGATCACCCCCTCACTCTCAGACAGTGCCCCCCCCCTCACTCTCAGACAGTGATCCCCCCTCACTCTCAGACAGCGCTCCCTCCCTCCCTCTCAGACAGTGATCCCCCCACACTCTCAGACAGTGATCCCCCCTCACTCTCAGACAGTGATCCCCCCTCACTCTCAGACAGTGATCCCCCCTCACTCTCAGACAGTGATCCCCCCTCACTCTCAGACAGTGCCCCCCCCTCACTCTCAGACAGTGATCCCCCCTCACTCTCAGACAGTGATCCCCCCACACTCTCAGACAGTGATCCCCCCTCACTCTCAGACAGTGATCCCCCCTCACTCTCAGACAGTGATCCCCCCGCACTCTCAGACAGTGATCCCCCCTCACTCTCAGGCAGTGATCCCCCCTCACTCTCAGACAGTGACCCCTCCTCACTCTCAGACAGTGATCCCCCCTCACTCTCAGACAGTGATCCCCCCTCACTCTCAGACAGTGATCTCCCCTCACTCTCAGACAGTGATCCCCCCTCACTCTCAGACAGTGATCCCCCCACACTCTCAGACAGTGATCCCCCCTCACTCTCAGACAGTGATCCCCCCTCACTCTCAGACAGTGATCCCCCCGCACTCTCAGACAGTGATCCCCCCTCACTCTCAGGCAGTGATCCCCCCTCACTCTCAGACAGTGACCCCTCCTCACTCTCAGACAGTGATCCCTCCTCACTCTCAGACAGTGATCCCCCCTCCTCTCAGACAGTGATCCCCCCCTCACTCTCAGACAGTGATCCCCCCTCACTCTCAGACAGTGATCCCCCCCCTCACTCTCAGACAGTGCCCCCCCCTCACTCTCAGACAGAGATCCCCCCTCACTCTCAGGCAGTGATCACCCCTCACTCTCAGACAGCGCTCCCTCCCTCACTCTCAGACAGTGATCCCCCCTCACTCTCAGACAGTGATCCCCCCCTCACTCTCAGACAGTGATCCCCCCCCCACTCTCAGACAGTGCCCCCCCCCCTCACTCTCAGACAGTGATCCCCCCTCACTCTCAGACGGAGATCGCCCCTCACTCTCAGACAGTGATCCCCCCTCACTCTCAGACGGTGATCGCCCCTACCTCTCAGACAGTGATCCCCCTCAATCTCAGACGGTGAACCCTCCTCACTCTCGGTCCTTTCCCCATCTCACTCTCAGACAGTTATCCCCCCCCTCACTCTCAGACAGTGATCCCCCCTCGCTCTCAGACAGCGATCCCCCCTCACACTCAGGCAGTGATCCCTCCTCACTCTCAGTCCTTTCCTCCCCTCACTCTCAGACAGTGATCCCCCCTCACTCTCAGACAGTGCCCCCCCTCACTCTCAGACAGTGATCCCCCCCTCACTCTCAGACAGTGATCCCCCTCACTCTCAGACAGTGATCACCCCTCACTCTCAGACAGTGATCACCCCTCACTCTCAGACAGTTATCCCTCCTCACTCTCAGACAGTGATCCCCCCTCACTCTGAGACAGTGATCACCCCTCACTCTCAGACAGTGAACCCCCCCTGACTCTCAGACAGTGATCCCTCCTCACTCTCAGACAGTGATCGCACCTCACTCTCAGACAGTGCTCTCCCCTCTCTCTGAGACAGTGCCCCCCCTCACTCTCAGACACTGATCTCCCCTCACTCTCAGGCAGTGCCCCCCTTCACTCTCAGACAGTGATCCCCCTTAACTCTCAGATAGTGATCCACCCTCACTCTCAGACAGTGCTCTCCCCTCACTCTCAGACAGTGCACCCCCTCACTCTCAGAAAGTGTACCCCTCACTCTCAGACAGTGATCCCCCCTCACTCTCAGACAGTGCCCCCCTCACTCTCAGACAGTGATCCCCCCTCACTCTCAGACAGTGATCCCCCCTATCTCTCAGACAGTTTTCCCTCTCCCTCTCAGACAGCGATCCCCCCCTCACTCTCAGACAGTGCCCCCCCTAACTCTCAGACAGTGTCCCCCTCACTCTCAGACAGTAATCCCCCATCACTCTCAGAAAGTGCCCCCCCTAACTCTCAGACAGTGTCCCCCTCACTCTCAGACAGTGATCCCTCCTCACTCTCAGACAGTGCCCCCCCTTACTCTCAGACAGTGATTCCCCCTCACTCTCAGACAGTGATCCCCCCTCACTCTCAGACAGTGATCCCCCCTCACTCTCAGACAGTGATCGCCACTCACTCTCAGACAGTGATCCCCCCTCACTCTCAGACAGTGATCCCCCCTCACTCTCAGACAGTGCCCCCCTCACTCTCATACAGTGCCCCCCTCACTCGCAGACATTTCCCTCCCTCACTCTCAGACATTTCCCCCCCTCACTCTCAGACAATGATCCCCCCTCACTCTCAGACAGTGCCCACCCTCACTCTCAGACAGTGTCCCCCTTCACTCTCAGACAGTGATCCCCCCTCACGATCAGACGGTGATCGCCCCTCACTCTCAGAAAGTGATCCCTTTTCACTCTCAGACAGTGATCCCCCCTCACTCTCAGACGGTGATCCCTCCTCACTCTCAGACAGTGATCCCCCCTCACTCTCAGACAGTGCCCCCCTCACTCTCAAACAGTGCCCCCTCTCACTCTCAGACAGTGATCCCCCTTCACACTCCGACAGTGCCCCCCTCACTCTCAGACAGTGATAACCCCTCACTCTCAGAGAGTGATCCCCCCACACTCTCAGACAGTGCCCCCCTCACTCTCATACAGTGCCCCCCTCACTTGCAGACATTTCCCCCCCTCACTATCAGACATTTCCCCCCCTCACTCTCAGAGAGTGATCCCCCCACACTCTCAGACAGTGCCCCCCTCACTCTCATGCAGTGCCTCCCTCACTCGCAGACAGTGAACCCCCTCACTCTCAGACTGCGAACCCCCTCACTCTCAGACAGTGATCCCCCGTCACTCTCAGACAGTGCCCCCGTCACTCTCAGACAGTGATCCCTCCTCACTCTCAGACAGTGATCCCCCTCACTCTCAGACAGTGATCACCCCTCACTCTCAGACAGTGATCACCCCTCACTCTCAGACAGTTATCCCTCCTCACTCTCAGACAGTGATCCCCCCTCACTCTGAGACAGTGATCACCCCTCACTCTCAGACAGTGAACCCCCCCTGACTCTCAGACAGTGCCCACCCTCACTCTCAGACAGTGATCCCCCCCTCACTCTCAGACAGTGATCCCTCCTCACTCTCAGACAGTGATCGCCCCTCACTCTCAGACAGTGCTCTCCCCTCTCTCTGAGACAGTGCCCCCCCTCACTCTCAGACACTGATCTCCCCTCACTCTCAGGCAGTGCCCCCCTTCACTCTCAGACAGTGATCCCCCTTCACTCTCAGATAGTGATCCACCCTCACTCTCAGACAGTGCTCTCCCCTCACTCTCAGACAGTGCACCCCCTCACTCTCAGAAAGTGTACCCCTCACTCTCAGACAGTGATCCCCCCTCACTCTCAGACAGTGCCCCCCTCACTCTCAGACAGTGATCCCCCCTCACTCTCAGACAGTGATCCCCCCTATCTCTCAGACAGTTTTCCCTCTCCCTCTCATACAGCGATCCCCCCCTCACTCTCAGGCAGTGCCCCCCCTAACTCTCAGACAGTGTCCCCCTCACTCTCAGACAGTGATCCCCCATCACTCTCAGAAAGTGCCCCCCCTAACTCTCAGACAGTGTCCCCCTCACTCTCAGACAGTGATCCCTCATCACTCTCAGACAGTGCCCCCCCTCACTCTCAGACAGTGATTCCCCCTCACTCTCAGACAGTGATCCCCCCTCACTCTCAGACAGTGATCCCCCCTCACTCTCAGACAGTGATCCCCCCTCACTCTCAGACAGTGATCGCCACTCACTCTCAGACAGTGATCCCCCCTCACTCTCAGACAGTGATCCCCCCTCACTCTCAGACAGTGCCCCCCTCACTCTCATACAGTGCCCCCCTCACTCGCAGACATTTCCCTCCCTCACTCTCAGACATTTCCCCCCCTCACTCTCAGACAATGATCCCCCCTCACTCTCAGACAGTGCCCACCCTCACTCTCAGACAGTGATCCCCGTCAATCTCAGAGGGGATCCCTCCTCATTCTCAGACGGTGATCGCCCCTACCTCTCAGACAGTGAAACCCCCTCACTCTCAGACAGTGCTCCCTCCTCACTCTCAGTCCTTTCCCCCCCTCACTCTCAGACAGTGATCCCCACCTCGCTCTCAGACAGTGCCACCCCTCACTCTCAGACAGTGATCCCCCCTCACTCTCAGACAGTAATCCCCCCCTCACTCTCAGTCAGTGATCCCACCTCACTCTCAGACAGTGATCCCCCCTCACTCTCAGACAGTGATCCCCCCTCACTCTCAGACAGTGATCCCCCCTCATTCTCAGACAGTGTTCCCCCCTCACTCTCAGACAGTGATCCCTCCTCACTCTCAGACAGTGCCCCCCCTCATTCTCAGACAGTGATCCACCCTCACTCTCAGACAGTGTCCCCCTCACTCTCAGACAGTGATCCCCCCTCACTCTCAGACAGTGATCCCCCCTCACTCTCAGACGGTGATCCCCCCTCACTCTCAGACAGTGATCCCCCGCACTCTCAGACAGTGATCCCCCCTCACTCTCAGGCAGTGATCCCCCCTCACTCTCAGACAGTGACCCCTCCTCACTCTCAGCAGTGATCCCTCCTCACTCTCAGAGAGTGACCCCCCTCCTCTCAGACAGTGATCCCCCCTCATTCTTAGACGGTGATCGCCCCTACCTCTCAGACAGTGATCCCCCTCAATCTCAGACGGTGAACCCTCCTCACTCTCGGTCCTTTCCCCATCTCACTCTCAGACAGCTATCCCCCCCCTCACTCTCAGACAGTGATCCCCCCTCGCTCTCAGACAGTGATCCCCCCTCACACTCAGGCAGTGATCCCTCCTCACTCTCAGTCCTTTCCTCCCCTCACTCTCAGACAGTGATCCCCCCTCACTCTCAGACAGTGCCCCCCCCTCACTTTCAGACAGTGATCCCCCCTCACTCTCAGGCAGTGATCACCCCTCACTCTCAGACAGCGCTCCCTCTCTCCCTCTCAGACAGTGAACCCCCCGCACTCTCAGACAGTGATCCCCCCTCACTCTCAGGCAGTGATCCCCCCCTCACTCTCAGACAGTGAACCCCCCCGCACTCTCAGACAGTGATCCCCCCTCACTCTCAGACAGTGATCCCCCCTCACTCTCAGACAGTGAACCCCCCGCACTCTCAGACAGTGATCCCCCCCTCACTCTCAGACAGTGATCCCCCCCTCACTCTCAGACAGTGATCCCCCCCTCACTCTCAGACAGTGATCCCCCCCTCACTCTCAGACAGTGATCCCCCCCTCACTCTCAGACAGTGATCCCCCCCTCACTCTCAGACAGTGCCCCCCCTCACTCTCAGACAGTGATCCCCCCTCACTCTCAGGCAGTGATCACCCCCTCACTCTCAGACAGTGCCCCCCCCTCACTCTCAGACAGTGATCCCCCCTCACTCTCAGACGGAGATCGCCCCTCACTCTCAGAAAGTGATCCCTCTTCACTCTCAGACAGTGATCCCCCTCAATCTCAGACGGTGATCCCTCCTCACTCTCGGTCCTTTCCCCCTCTCACTCTCAGACAGTTATCCCCCCCCTCACTCTCAGACAGTGATCCCCCCTCGCTCTCAGACAGTGATCCCCCCTCACACTCAGGCAGTGATCCCTCCTCACTCTCAGTCCTTTCCTCCCCTCACTCTCAGACAGTGATCCCCCCTCACTCTCAGACAGTGCCCCCCCCTCACTCTCAGACAGTGATCCCCCCTCACTCTCAGGCAGTGATCACCCCTCACTCTCAGACAGCGCTCCCCCCTCACTCTCAGACAGTGAGACCCCCTCACTCTCAGACAGTGATCCCCCCTCACTCTCAGACAGTGATCCCCCCGCACTCTCAGACAGTGATCCCCCCTCACTCTCAGACAGTGATCACCCCTCACTCTCAGACAGTGCCCCTCCTCACTCTCAGACAGTGATACCCCCTCACTCTCAGACAGTGATCCCTCCTCACTCTCAGACAGTGATCCCCCTCACTCTCAGACAGTGCCCCCCTCACTCTCAGACAGTGCCCCCCCTCACTCTCAGACAGTGATCCCACTTCACTCTCCGACACTGCCCCCCTCACTCTGAGACAGTGATAACCCCTCACTCTCAGAGAGTGATCCCCCCACACTCTCAGACAGTGCCCCCCTCACTCTCATACAGTGCCCCCCTCACTCGCAGACATTTCCCCCCCTCACTCTCAGACATTTCCCCCCCTCACTCTCAGACAGTGATCCCCCCTCACTCTCAGACAGTGCCCACCCTCACTCTCAGACAGTGTCCCCCCTCACTCTCAGAGAGTGCCCCCCCTCACTCTGAGACATTTCCCCCCTCACTCTCAGACAATGATCCCCCCTCACTCTCAGACAGTGCCCACCCTCACTCTCAGACAGTGTCCCCCCTCACTCTCAGAGAGTGCCCCCCCTCACTCTGAGACATTTCCCCCCCTCACTCTCAGACAATGATCCCCCCTCACTCTCAGACAGTGCCCACCCTCACTCTCAGACAGTGTCCCCCCTCACTCTCAGACAGTGATCCCTCTTCACTCTCAGACAATGATCCCCCCTCACTCTCAAACGGTGATCGCCCCTACCTCTCAGACAGTGATCCCCGTCAATCTCAGACAGTGATCCCTCCTCATTCTCAGACGGTGATCCCCCCTCATTCTCAGACGGTGATCGCCCCTACCTCTCAGACAGTGAAACCCCCTCACTCTCAGACAGTGCTCCCTCCTCACTCTCAGTCCTTTCCCCCCCTCACTCTCAGACAGTGATCCCCACCTCACTCTCAGACAGTGCCACTCCTCACTCTCAGACAGTGATCCCCCCTCACTATCAGACAGTGCTCCCCCCCTCACTCTCAGTCAGTGCTCCCCCCCTCACTCTCAGACAGTGCCCCCCCTCACTCTCAGACAGTGATCCCCCCTCACTCTCAGACAGTGATCCCCCCTCACACTCAGGCAGTGATCCCTCCTCACTCTCAGTCCTTTCCTCCCCTCACTCTCAGACAGTGATCCCCCCTCACTCTCAGACGGTGAACCCTCCTCACTCTCAGACGGTGATCGCCCTCAATCTCAGACGGTGAACCCTCCTCACTCTCGGTCCTTTCCCCATCTCACTCTCAGACAGTTATCCCCCCCCTCACTCTCAGACAGTGATCCCCCCTCGCTCTCAGACAGTGATCCCCCCTCACACTCAGGCAGTGATCCCTCCTCACTCTCAGTCCTTTCCTCCCCTCACTCTCAGACAGTGATCCCCCCTCACTCTCAGACAGTGCCCCCCCTCACTCTCAGACAGTGATCCCCCCCTCACTATCAGACAGTGATCCCCCCTCACTCTCAGACAGCGCTCCCTCTCTCCCTCTCAGACAGTGATCCCTATTCACTCTCAGACAGTGATCCCCCCTCCTCTCAGACAGTGATCCCCCCTCACTCTCAGACAGTGATCCCCCCCTCACACTCAGACAGTGATCCCCCCTCACTCTCAGACAGCGCTCCCTCTCTCCCTCTCAGACAGTGATCCCTATTCACTCTCAGACAGTGATCCCCCCTCCTCTCAGACAGTGATCCCCCCTCACTCTCAGACAGTGATCCCCCCCTCACTCTCAGACAGTGATCCCCCCCTCACTCTCAGACAGTGATCCCCCCTCACTCTCAGACAGTGCCCCCCCTCACTCTCAGACACTGATCCCCCCTCACTCTCAGACAGTGATCCCCCCCTCACTCTCAGACAGTGATCCCCCCCCCACTCTCAGACAGAGCCCCCCCCCCTCACTCTCAGACAGTGATCCCCCCCTCACTCTCAGACAGTGATCCCCCCCCCACTCTCAGACAGAGCCCCGCCCCCTCACTCTCAGACAGTGATCCCCCCTCACTCTCAGACGGAGATCGCCCCTCACTCTCAGAAAGTGATCCCTCTTCACTCTCAGACAGTGATCCCCCCCCCCACTCTCAGACAGTGCCCCCCCCCCTCACTCTCAGACAGTGATCCCTCTTCACTCTCAGACAGTGATCCCCCCTCACTCTCAGACGGTGATCGCCCCTACCTCTCAGACAGTGATCCCCGTCAATCTCAGACGGTGATCCCTCCTCACTCTCGGTCCTTTCCCCCTCTCACTCTAAGACAGTTATCCCCCCCCTCACTCTCAGACAGTGATCCCCCTCGCTCTCAGACAGTGATCCCCCCTCACACTCAGGCAGTGATCCCTCCTCACTCTCAGTCCTTTCCCCCCCTCACTCTCAGACAGTGATCCCCCCTCACTCTCAGACGGTGATCACCCCCTCACTCTCAGACGGTGATCCCTCCTCACTCTCGGTCCTTTCCCCCTCTCACTCTCAGACAGTTATCCCCCCCCTCACTCTAAGACAGTGATCCCCCCTCGCTCTCAGACAGTGATCCCCCCTCACTCTCAGGCAGTGATCACCCCTCACTCTCAGACAGCGCTCACTCTCTCCCTCTCAGACAGTGATCCTCCCGTACTCTCAGACAGTGATCCCCCCTCACTCTCAGGCAGTGATCCCCCCTCACTCTCAGACAGTGATCCCCCCCTCACTCTCAGACAGTGATCCCTCCTCACTCTCAGACAGTGCCCCCCCCTCACTCTCAGGCAGTGATCACCCCTCACTCTCAGACAGCGCTCCCTCCCTCACTCACAGACAGTGATCCCCCCTCACTCTCAGACAGTGATACCCCCCTCACTCTCAGACAGTGATCCCCCCCCCCACTCTCAGACAGTGCCCCCCCCCTCACTCTCAGACAGTGATCCCCCCTCACTCTCAGACGGAGATCGCCCCTCACTCTCAGAAAGTGATCCCTCTTCACTCTCAGACAGTGATCCCCCCTCACTCTCAGACGGTGATCGCCCCTACCTCTCAGACAGTGATCCCCGTCAATCTCAGACGGTGATCCCTCCTCACTCTCGGTCCTTTCCCCCTCTCACTCTAAGACAGTTATCCCCCCCCTCACTCTCAGACAGTGATCCCCCCTCACACTCAGGCAGTGATCCCTCCTCACTCTCAGTCCTTTCCCCCCCTCACTCTCAGACAGTGATCCGCCCTCACTCTCAGACGGTGATCACCCCCTCACTCTCAGACAGTGCCCCCCCCCTCACTCTCAGACAGTGATCCCCCCTCACTCTCAGACAGTGCCCCCCCCTCACTCTCAGACAGTGATCCCCCTTCACTCTCAGGCAGTGATCACCCCTCACTCTCAGACAGCGCTCACTCTCTCCCTCTCAGACAGTGATCCCCCCGCACTCTCAGACAGTGATCCCCCCTCACTCTCAGGCAGTGATCCCCCCTCACTCTCAGACAGTGACCCCTCCTCACTCTCAGACAGTGATCCCTCCTCACTCTCAGACAGTGATCCCCCCTCCTCTCAGACAGTGATCCCCCCTCACTCTCAGACAGTGATCCCCCCCTCACTCTCAGACAGTGAGCCCTCCCTCACTCTCAGACGGTGATCCCCCCCTCACTCTCAGACAGTGATCCCCCCCTCACTCTCAGACAGTGCCCCCCCCTCACTCTCAGACAGTGATCCCCCCTCACTCTCAGGCAGTGATCACCCCTCACTCTCAGACAGCGCTCCCTCCCTCACTCTCAGACAGTGATCCCTCCCTCACTCTCAGACAGTATTCCCCCCTCACTCTCAGACAGTGATCCCCCCCTCACTCTCAGACAGTGATCCCCCCCCCACTCTCAGACAGTGCCCCCCCCTCACACTCAGACAGTGTTCCCCCCTCACTCTGAGACGGAGATCGCCCCTCACTCTCAGAATGTGATCCCTCTTCACTCTCAGACAGTGATCCCCCCTCACTCTCAGACGGTGATCGCCCCTACCTCTCAGACAGTGATCCCCCTCAATCTCAGACGGTGAACCCTCCTCACTCTCGGTCCTTTCCCCATCTCACTCTCAGACAGTTATCCCCCCCCTCACTCTCAGACAGTGATCCCCCCTCACTTTCAGACGGTGATCGCCCCTACCTCTCAGACAGTTATCCCCCTCCTCACTCTCAGACAGTGATCCCCCCTCACTCTCAGACAGTGATCCCCCCTCACTCTCAGACAGTTATCCCCCCTCACTCTCAGACAGTTATCCCCCTCCTCACTCTCAGACAGTGATCCCCCCTCGCTCTCAGACAGTGATCCCCCCTCACACTCAGGTAGTGATCCCTCCTCACTCTCAGTCCTTTCCTCCCCTCACTCTCAGACAGTGATCCCCCCTCACTCTCAGACAGTGCCCCCCCTCACTCTCAGACAGAGCCCCCCCCCCTCACTCTCAGACAGTGATCCCCCCTCACTCTCAGACGGAGATCGCCCCTCACTCTCAGAAAGTGATCCCTCTTCACTCTCAGACAGTGATCCCCCCCCCCACTCTCAGACAGTGCCCCCCCCCCTCACTCTCAGACAGTGATCCCTCTTCACTCTCAGACAGTGATCCCCCCTCACTCTCAGACGGTGATCGCCCCTACCTCTCAGACAGTGATCCCCGTCAATCTCAGACGGTGATCCCTCCTCACTCTCGGTCCTTTCCCCCTCTCACTCTAAGACAGTTATCCCCCCCCTCACTCTCAGACAGTGATCCCCCTCGCTCTCAGACAGTGATCCCCCCTCACACTCAGGCAGTGATCCCTCCTCACTCTCAGTCCTTTCCCCCCCTCACTCTCAGACAGTGATCCCCCCTCACTCTCAGACGGTGATCACCCCCTCACTCTCAGACGGTGATCCCCCTCACTCTCAGACAGTGATCCCTCCTCACTCTCAGACAGTGCCCCCCCTCATTCTCAGACAGTGATCCACCCTCACTCTCAGACAGTGTCCCCCTCACTCTCAGACAGTGATCCCCCCTCACTCTCAGACAGTGATCCCCCCTCACTCTCAGACGGTGATCCCCCCTCACTCTCAGACAGTGATCCCCCGCACTCTCAGACAGTGATCCCCCCTCACTCTCAGGCAGTGATCCCCCCTCACTCTCAGACAGTGACCCCTCCTCACTCTCAGCAGTGATCCCTCCTCACTCTCAGAGAGTGACCCCCCTCCTCTCAGACAGTGATCCCCCCTCATTCTTAGACGGTGATCGCCCCTACCTCTCAGACAGTGATCCCCCTCAATCTCAGACGGTGAACCCTCCTCACTCTCGGTCCTTTCCCCATCTCACTCTCAGACAGCTATCCCCCCCCTCACTCTCAGACAGTGATCCCCCCTCGCTCTCAGACAGTGATCCCCCCTCACACTCAGGCAGTGATCCCTCCTCACTCTCAGTCCTTTCCTCCCCTCACTCTCAGACAGTGATCCCCCCTCACTCTCAGACAGTGCCCCCCCCTCACTTTCAGACAGTGATCCCCCCTCACTCTCAGGCAGTGATCACCCCTCACTCTCAGACAGCGCTCCCTCTCTCCCTCTCAGACAGTGAACCCCCCGCACTCTCAGACAGTGATCCCCCCTCACTCTCAGGCAGTGATCCCCCCCTCACTCTCAGACAGTGAACCCCCCCGCACTCTCAGACAGTGATCCCCCCTCACTCTCAGACAGTGATCCCCCCTCACTCTCAGACAGTGAACCCCCCGCACTCTCAGACAGTGATCCCCCCCTCACTCTCAGACAGTGATCCCCCCCTCACTCTCAGACAGTGATCCCCCCCTCACTCTCAGACAGTGATCCCCCCCTCACTCTCAGACAGTGATCCCCCCCTCACTCTCAGACAGTGATCCCCCCCTCACTCTCAGACAGTGCCCCCCCTCACTCTCAGACAGTGATCCCCCCTCACTCTCAGGCAGTGATCACCCCCTCACTCTCAGACAGTGCCCCCCCCTCACTCTCAGACAGTGATCCCCCCTCACTCTCAGACGGAGATCGCCCCTCACTCTCAGAAAGTGATCCCTCTTCACTCTCAGACAGTGATCCCCCTCAATCTCAGACGGTGATCCCTCCTCACTCTCGGTCCTTTCCCCCTCTCACTCTCAGACAGTTATCCCCCCCCTCACTCTCAGACAGTGATCCCCCCTCGCTCTCAGACAGTGATCCCCCCTCACACTCAGGCAGTGATCCCTCCTCACTCTCAGTCCTTTCCTCCCCTCACTCTCAGACAGTGATCCCCCCTCACTCTCAGACAGTGCCCCCCCCTCACTCTCAGACAGTGATCCCCCCTCACTCTCAGGCAGTGATCACCCCTCACTCTCAGACAGCGCTCCCCCCTCACTCTCAGACAGTGAGACCCCCTCACTCTCAGACAGTGATCCCCCCTCACTCTCAGACAGTGATCCCCCCGCACTCTCAGACAGTGATCCCCCCTCACTCTCAGACAGTGATCACCCCTCACTCTCAGACAGTGCCCCTCCTCACTCTCAGACAGTGATACCCCCTCACTCTCAGACAGTGATCCCTCCTCACTCTCAGACAGTGATCCCCCTCACTCTCAGACAGTGCCCCCCTCACTCTCAGACAGTGCCCCCCCTCACTCTCAGACAGTGATCCCACTTCACTCTCCGACACTGCCCCCCTCACTCTGAGACAGTGATAACCCCTCACTCTCAGAGAGTGATCCCCCCACACTCTCAGACAGTGCCCCCCTCACTCTCATACAGTGCCCCCCTCACTCGCAGACATTTCCCCCCCTCACTCTCAGACATTTCCCCCCCTCACTCTCAGACAGTGATCCCCCCTCACTCTCAGACAGTGCCCACCCTCACTCTCAGACAGTGTCCCCCCTCACTCTCAGAGAGTGCCCCCCCTCACTCTGAGACATTTCCCCCCTCACTCTCAGACAATGATCCCCCCTCACTCTCAGACAGTGCCCACCCTCACTCTCAGACAGTGTCCCCCCTCACTCTCAGAGAGTGCCCCCCCTCACTCTGAGACATTTCCCCCCCTCACTCTCAGACAATGATCCCCCCTCACTCTCAGACAGTGCCCACCCTCACTCTCAGACAGTGTCCCCCCTCACTCTCAGACAGTGATCCCTCTTCACTCTCAGACAATGATCCCCCCTCACTCTCAAACGGTGATCGCCCCTACCTCTCAGACAGTGATCCCCGTCAATCTCAGACAGTGATCCCTCCTCATTCTCAGACGGTGATCCCCCCTCATTCTCAGACGGTGATCGCCCCTACCTCTCAGACAGTGAAACCCCCTCACTCTCAGACAGTGCTCCCTCCTCACTCTCAGTCCTTTCCCCCCCTCACTCTCAGACAGTGATCCCCACCTCACTCTCAGACAGTGCCACTCCTCACTCTCAGACAGTGATCCCCCCTCACTATCAGACAGTGCTCCCCCCCTCACTCTCAGTCAGTGCTCCCCCCCTCACTCTCAGACAGTGCCCCCCCTCACTCTCAGACAGTGATCCCCCCTCACTCTCAGACAGTGATCCCCCCTCACACTCAGGCAGTGATCCCTCCTCACTCTCAGTCCTTTCCTCCCCTCACTCTCAGACAGTGATCCCCCCTCACTCTCAGACGGTGAACCCTCCTCACTCTCAGACGGTGATCGCCCTCAATCTCAGACGGTGAACCCTCCTCACTCTCGGTCCTTTCCCCATCTCACTCTCAGACAGTTATCCCCCCCCTCACTCTCAGACAGTGATCCCCCCTCGCTCTCAGACAGTGATCCCCCCTCACACTCAGGCAGTGATCCCTCCTCACTCTCAGTCCTTTCCTCCCCTCACTCTCAGACAGTGATCCCCCCTCACTCTCAGACAGTGCCCCCCCTCACTCTCAGACAGTGATCCCCCCCTCACTATCAGACAGTGATCCCCCCTCACTCTCAGACAGCGCTCCCTCTCTCCCTCTCAGACAGTGATCCCTATTCACTCTCAGACAGTGATCCCCCCTCCTCTCAGACAGTGATCCCCCCTCACTCTCAGACAGTGATCCCCCCCTCACACTCAGACAGTGATCCCCCCTCACTCTCAGACAGCGCTCCCTCTCTCCCTCTCAGACAGTGATCCCTATTCACTCTCAGACAGTGATCCCCCCTCCTCTCAGACAGTGATCCCCCCTCACTCTCAGACAGTGATCCCCCCCTCACTCTCAGACAGTGATCCCCCCCTCACTCTCAGACAGTGATCCCCCCTCACTCTCAGACAGTGCCCCCCCTCACTCTCAGACACTGATCCCCCCTCACTCTCAGACAGTGATCCCCCCCTCACTCTCAGACAGTGATCCCCCCCCCACTCTCAGACAGAGCCCCCCCCCCTCACTCTCAGACAGTGATCCCCCCCTCACTCTCAGACAGTGATCCCCCCCCCACTCTCAGACAGAGCCCCGCCCCCTCACTCTCAGACAGTGATCCCCCCTCACTCTCAGACGGAGATCGCCCCTCACTCTCAGAAAGTGATCCCTCTTCACTCTCAGACAGTGATCCCCCCCCCCACTCTCAGACAGTGCCCCCCCCCCTCACTCTCAGACAGTGATCCCTCTTCACTCTCAGACAGTGATCCCCCCTCACTCTCAGACGGTGATCGCCCCTACCTCTCAGACAGTGATCCCCGTCAATCTCAGACGGTGATCCCTCCTCACTCTCGGTCCTTTCCCCCTCTCACTCTAAGACAGTTATCCCCCCCCTCACTCTCAGACAGTGATCCCCCTCGCTCTCAGACAGTGATCCCCCCTCACACTCAGGCAGTGATCCCTCCTCACTCTCAGTCCTTTCCCCCCCTCACTCTCAGACAGTGATCCCCCCTCACTCTCAGACGGTGATCACCCCCTCACTCTCAGACGGTGATCCCTCCTCACTCTCGGTCCTTTCCCCCTCTCACTCTCAGACAGTTATCCCCCCCCTCACTCTAAGACAGTGATCCCCCCTCGCTCTCAGACAGTGATCCCCCCTCACTCTCAGGCAGTGATCACCCCTCACTCTCAGACAGCGCTCACTCTCTCCCTCTCAGACAGTGATCCTCCCGTACTCTCAGACAGTGATCCCCCCTCACTCTCAGGCAGTGATCCCCCCTCACTCTCAGACAGTGATCCCCCCCTCACTCTCAGACAGTGATCCCTCCTCACTCTCAGACAGTGCCCCCCCCTCACTCTCAGGCAGTGATCACCCCTCACTCTCAGACAGCGCTCCCTCCCTCACTCACAGACAGTGATCCCCCCTCACTCTCAGACAGTGATACCCCCCTCACTCTCAGACAGTGATCCCCCCCCCCACTCTCAGACAGTGCCCCCCCCCTCACTCTCAGACAGTGATCCCCCCTCACTCTCAGACGGAGATCGCCCCTCACTCTCAGAAAGTGATCCCTCTTCACTCTCAGACAGTGATCCCCCCTCACTCTCAGACGGTGATCGCCCCTACCTCTCAGACAGTGATCCCCGTCAATCTCAGACGGTGATCCCTCCTCACTCTCGGTCCTTTCCCCCTCTCACTCTAAGACAGTTATCCCCCCCCTCACTCTCAGACAGTGATCCCCCCTCACACTCAGGCAGTGATCCCTCCTCACTCTCAGTCCTTTCCCCCCCTCACTCTCAGACAGTGATCCGCCCTCACTCTCAGACGGTGATCACCCCCTCACTCTCAGACAGTGCCCCCCCCCTCACTCTCAGACAGTGATCCCCCCTCACTCTCAGACAGTGCCCCCCCCTCACTCTCAGACAGTGATCCCCCTTCACTCTCAGGCAGTGATCACCCCTCACTCTCAGACAGCGCTCACTCTCTCCCTCTCAGACAGTGATCCCCCCGCACTCTCAGACAGTGATCCCCCCTCACTCTCAGGCAGTGATCCCCCCTCACTCTCAGACAGTGACCCCTCCTCACTCTCAGACAGTGATCCCTCCTCACTCTCAGACAGTGATCCCCCCTCCTCTCAGACAGTGATCCCCCCTCACTCTCAGACAGTGATCCCCCCCTCACTCTCAGACAGTGAGCCCTCCCTCACTCTCAGACGGTGATCCCCCCCTCACTCTCAGACAGTGATCCCCCCCTCACTCTCAGACAGTGCCCCCCCCTCACTCTCAGACAGTGATCCCCCCTCACTCTCAGGCAGTGATCACCCCTCACTCTCAGACAGCGCTCCCTCCCTCACTCTCAGACAGTGATCCCTCCCTCACTCTCAGACAGTATTCCCCCCTCACTCTCAGACAGTGATCCCCCCCTCACTCTCAGACAGTGATCCCCCCCCCACTCTCAGACAGTGCCCCCCCCTCACACTCAGACAGTGTTCCCCCCTCACTCTGAGACGGAGATCGCCCCTCACTCTCAGAATGTGATCCCTCTTCACTCTCAGACAGTGATCCCCCCTCACTCTCAGACGGTGATCGCCCCTACCTCTCAGACAGTGATCCCCCTCAATCTCAGACGGTGAACCCTCCTCACTCTCGGTCCTTTCCCCATCTCACTCTCAGACAGTTATCCCCCCCCTCACTCTCAGACAGTGATCCCCCCTCACTTTCAGACGGTGATCGCCCCTACCTCTCAGACAGTTATCCCCCTCCTCACTCTCAGACAGTGATCCCCCCTCACTCTCAGACAGTGATCCCCCCTCACTCTCAGACAGTTATCCCCCCTCACTCTCAGACAGTTATCCCCCTCCTCACTCTCAGACAGTGATCCCCCCTCGCTCTCAGACAGTGATCCCCCCTCACACTCAGGTAGTGATCCCTCCTCACTCTCAGTCCTTTCCTCCCCTCACTCTCAGACAGTGATCCCCCCTCACTCTCAGACAGTGCCCCCCCTCACTCTCAGACAGAGCCCCCCCCCCTCACTCTCAGACAGTGATCCCCCCTCACTCTCAGACGGAGATCGCCCCTCACTCTCAGAAAGTGATCCCTCTTCACTCTCAGACAGTGATCCCCCCCCCCACTCTCAGACAGTGCCCCCCCCCCTCACTCTCAGACAGTGATCCCTCTTCACTCTCAGACAGTGATCCCCCCTCACTCTCAGACGGTGATCGCCCCTACCTCTCAGACAGTGATCCCCGTCAATCTCAGACGGTGATCCCTCCTCACTCTCGGTCCTTTCCCCCTCTCACTCTAAGACAGTTATCCCCCCCCTCACTCTCAGACAGTGATCCCCCTCGCTCTCAGACAGTGATCCCCCCTCACACTCAGGCAGTGATCCCTCCTCACTCTCAGTCCTTTCCCCCCCTCACTCTCAGACAGTGATCCCCCCTCACTCTCAGACGGTGATCACCCCCTCACTCTCAGACGGTGATCCCTCCTCACTCTCGGTCCTTTCCCCCTCTCACTCTCAGACAGTGATCCCCCCTCACTCTCAGACAGTGATCCCTCCTCACTCTCAGACAGTGATCCCCCCTCCTCTCAGACAGTGATCCCCCCTCACTCTCAGACAGTGATCCCCCCCTCACTCTCAGACAGTGATCCCCCCCTCACTCTCAGACAGTGATCCCCCCTCACTCTCAGACGGAGATCGCCCCTCACTCTCAGAAAGTGATCCCTCTTCACTCTCAGACTGTGATCCCCCCTCACTCTCAGACGGTGATCGCCCCTACCTCTCAGACAGTGATCCCCGTCAATCTCAGACGGTGATCCCTCCTCACTCTCGGTCCTTTCCCCCTCTCACTCTAAGACAGTTATCCCCCCCCCTCACTCTCAGACAGTGATCCCCCCTCGCTCTCAGACAGTGATCCCCCCTCACACTCAGGCAGTGATCCCTCCTCACTCTCAGTCCTTTCCCCCCCTCACTCTCAGACAGTGATCCGCCCTCACTCTCAGACGGTGATCACCCCCTCACTCTCAGACAGTGCCCCCCCCCTCACTCTCAGACAGTGATCCCCCCTCACTCTCAGACAGTGCCCCCCCCTCACTCTCAGACAGTGATCCCCCTTCACTCTCAGGCAGTGATCACCCCTCACTCTCAGACAGCGCTCACTCTCTCCCTCTCAGACAGTGATCCCCCCGCACTCTCAGACAGTGATCCCCCCTCACTCTCAGGCAGTGATCCCCCCTCACTCTCAGACAGTGACCCCTCCTCACTCTCAGACAGTGATCCCTCCTCACTCTCAGACAGTGATCCCCCCTCCTCTCAGACAGTGATCCCCCCCTCACTCTCAGACAGTGAGCCCTCCCTCACTCTCAGACAGTGATCCCCCCCTCACTCTCAGACAGTGATCCCCCCCTCACTCTCAGACAGTGCCCCCCCCTCACTCTCAGACAGTGATCCCCCCTCACTCTCAGGCAGTGATCACCCCTCACTCTCAGACAGCGCTCCCTCCCTCACTCTCAGACAGTATTCCCCCCTCACTCTCAGACAGTGATCCCCCCCTCACTCTCAGACAGTGATCCCCCCCCCCACTCTCAGACAGTGCCCCCCCCTCACTCTCAGACAGTGTTCCCCCCTCACTCTGAGACGGAGATCGCCCCTCACTCTCAGAATGTGATCCCTCTTCACTCTCAGACAGTGATCCCCCCTCACTCTCAGACGGTGATCGCCCCTCACTCTCAGACAGTGATCCCCCCTCAATCTCAGACAGTGATCCCCCCTCAATCTCAGACAGTGATCCCCCCTCACTCTCAGACAGTGATCCCCCCTCAATCTCAGACGGTGAACCCTCCTCACTCTCGGTCCTTTCCCCATCTCACTCTCAGACAGTTATCCCCCCCCTCACTCTCAGACAGTGATCCCCCCTCACTTTCAGACGGTGATCGCCCCTACCTCTCAGACAGTTATCCCCCTCCTCACTCTCAGACAGTGATCCCCCCTCACTCTCAGACAGTGATCCCCCCTCACTCTCAGACAGTTATCCCCCCTCACTCTCAGACAGTTATCCCCCTCCTCACTCTCAGACAGTGATCCCCCCTCGCTCTCAGACAGTGATCCCCCCTCACACTCAGGTAGTGATCCCCCCCCTCACTCTCAGTCCTTTCCTCCCCTCACTCTCAGACAGTGATCCCCCCTCACTCTCAGACAGTGCCCCCCCCCCTCACTCTCAGACAGTGATCCCCCCTCACTCTCAGACAGTGATCCCCCCGCACTCTCAGACAGTGATCCCCCCTCACTCTCAGGCAGTGATCCCCCCTCACTCTCAGACAGTGATCCCCCTCTCACTCTCAGACAGTGATCCCCCCGCACTCTCAGACAGTGATCCCCCCTCACTCTCAGACAGTGCCCCCCCCCCCTCACTCTCAGACAGTGATCCCCCCTCACTCTCAGACAGTGATCCCCCCTCACTCTCAGACAGTGCCCCCCCTCACTCTCAGACAGTGATCCCCCCTCACTCTCAGACAGTGATCCCCCCGCACTCTCAGACAGTGCCCCCCCTCACTCTCAGACAGTGATCCCCCCTCACTCTCAGACAGTGATCCCCCCGCACTCTCAGACAGTGATCCCCCCTCACTCTCAGGCAGTGATCCCCCCTCACTCTCAGACAGTGATCCCCCCCTCACTCTCAGACAGTGATCCCCCCTCACTCTCAGACAGTGATCCCCCCTCACTCTCAGACAGTGCCCCCCCTCACTCTCAGACAGTGATCCCCCCTCACTCTCAGACAGTGATCCCCCCTCACTCTCAGACAGTGATCCCCCCTCACTCTCAGACAGTGATCCCCCCCTCACTCTCAGACAGTGATCCCCCCTCACTCTCAGACAGTGATCCCCCCCTCACTCTCAGACAGTGCCCCCCCTCACTCTCAGACAGGGATCCCCCCCTCACTCTCAGACAGTGATCCCCCCCTCACTCTCAGACAGTGATCCCCCCCTCACTCTCAGACAGTGATCCCCCCTCACTCTCAGACAGTGCCCCCCCTCACTCTCAGACAGTGATCCCCCCTCACTCTCAGACAGTGATCCCCCCCCACTCTCAGACAGAGCCCCCCCCCCTCACTCTCAGACAGTGATCCCCCCTCACTCTCAGACGGAGATCGCCCCTCACTCTCAGAAAGTGATCCCTCTTCACTCTCAGACAGTGATCCCCCCTCACTCTCAGACGGTGATCCCCCTACCTCTCAGACAGTGATCCCCCTCAATCTCAGACGGTGATCCCTCCTCACTCTCGGTCCTTTCCCCCTCTCACTCTCAGACAGTTATCCCCCCCCTCACTCTCAGACAGTGATCCCCCCTCGCTCTCAGACAGTGATCCCCCCTCACACTCAGGCAGTGATCCCTCCTCACTCTCAGTCCTTTCCTCCCCTCACTCTCAGACAGTGATCCCACCTCACTCTCAGACAGTGCCCCCCCCTCACTCTCAGACAGTGATCCCCCCTCACTCTCAGGCAGTGATCACCCCTCACTCTCAGACAGCGCTCACTCTCTCCCTCTCAGACAGTGATCCCCCCGTACTCTCAGACAGTGATCCCCCCTCACTCTCAGGCAGTGATCCCCCCTCACTTTCAGACAGTGACCCCTCCTCACTCTCAGACAGTGATCCCTCCTCACTCTCAGACAGTGATCCCCCCTCACTCTCAGACGGTGATCGCCCCTCACTCTCAGACAGTGATCCCCCCTCACTCTCAGACAGTGATCCCCCTCACTCTCAGACAGTGATCCCTCCTCACTCTCAGACAGTGCCCCCCTCACTCTCAGACAGTGATCCCTCCTCACTCTCAGACAGTGCCCACCCTCACTCTCAGACAGTGATCCCCCCCTCCCTCTCAGACAGTGCCCCCCCACTGTCAGTGCACCACCCTCACTCTCAGACAGTGCTCCACCCTCACTCTCAGACAGTGATCCCTCCTCACTCTCAGACAGTGATTCCCCCTCACTCTCAGACAGTGATCCCCCCCTCACTCTCAGCCAGTGTCCCCCTCACTCTCAGACAGTGATCCCCCCTCACTCTCAGACAGTGATCCCTCCTCACTCTCAGACAGTGATTCCCCCTCACTCTCAGACAGTGATCCCCCCCTCACTCTCAGACAGTGCTCCACCCTCACTCTCAGACAGTGATCCCCCCTCAATCTCAGTCAGTACTCCCCCCTCACTCTCAGACAGTGATCCCCCCTCACTCTCAGGCAGTGATCCCCCGTCACTCTCAGACAGTCCCCCCCTCGCTCTCAGGCAGTGACCCCCCTCACTCTCAGGCAGTGATCCCCCCTCACTCTCAGACAGTACTCCCCCCTCACTCTCAGACAGTGTTTCCCCCTTGTCATGATATTCAGATAAACATCATGGTGCAAACACACAAAGACACTGATGGACAGGTCAACGGACTAATAAACACACACGCAACATCACAGCCAATCACAAGCAACAGCACACGCACTATAAAACGGGGAACACCACAGTTCCCGCTCATTCCGGCAGGAGACAGCTCAGGGCACAGTAGCTCACAGCGTGCCACTCAGACATCCACCATGTGCTGAGTGCCTCTCCAAGATAGTGTTAGGGCTGGGTCCACAGGTTAAAGGGTAATGAACGAACCACAGTTACAAGTTTACAAATGTTGTTATTGATAGTAATAAAACAGAGTTATACCATCTGCAAACGTGTTGTTTCGTCTGTGTAGCAGAGCATCCAACAAGACATAGTACCAGGATTGGAACCCAGCAACTGTGAGACCTACCTAGACATCTTCAGGAATCCGCCATCCTGCGCCACGGACACCATCAGCCCGCCGCAGCCGCTCCAAATCGCTGGAAACCTCGGCGTCAACTGGAAGCTGTTTAAACAGTGCTTCCAGTTCTTCCTAGAAGCCACAGAAATGGAGAATGCTTCGGACACCAGGAAAATCGCCCTCCTCTCCACGGCAAGGCAACACGCCATCCACATCTACAATTCCCTGGCTTTCGCGGAAGGTGAGGACAAGACGAAGTACAAGACGGTCCTTCTCAAACTCGACCAACACTTCAGCGTCGAGGTAAATGAGAGTTTCGAGAGGTATCTCTTCCAGCAGCACCTGTAGGGTAAGGATGAGCCTTTTCAATCCTTCCTTACGCATCTCTGTATCCTCGCGCAGTCCTGCGGTTATGAGGCCACCTCCGATTCCATGATTCAGGACCAGATAGTTTTTGGGGTCACCTCGGGCACCCTACGCCAGCAGCTCCTCAAAATTAAAGGCCTCACCCTAGCCACCGCCATCGAAGACTGCGTCCTCCATGAAAACGCGACCACCCGGTACTCCCAATTCCAGGCGGCCGAATCGCCACGGCAGGGGTCCTACGCGGCCGGATCGGCAAGGCAGGGGTCCTACGAGGCCGAGCTTGTCCAGGCGATCAAATTCATCCCGACCCGCGGCCCGGACGAGGGCGGCCATTTTGCGCACTGTCCGCAGCCTCCCGCGCTTGAACGCGCCAAAAGAGACGTCAACGCAGAGGGACGTGACGCGCAGGCGCGCTCTATGCAGGACCGAACTGCGCATGCGCGATGGCGCTACGAATGCCATGATGTCACGACGTGCGGCAACTGTGGATCCGCACATTTAAAGCGGCAATGTCCAGCAAAGAACCGACAATGTCTCCGCTGTGGCAAGATGGGCCACTACACTGCCTGCTGTCGAGCAGCTCAACCTGCCAACGCTCCCCAATTCCGCCAGCTTCGCAGGGACGTGCGGACCATTCAGCCCCCATACACCGAGTCATACCCTGACGATATACAGACCGGTGATACAGACGACAGGGAAGCCCCCCCCTCGCTCTCAGACAGTACCCCCCTCACTCTCAGACAGTGCCCCCCTCACTCTCAGTCAGTGAACCCCCCTCACTCTCAGACAGTGCTCCTCCCTTACTCTCAGGCTGTGGCCCCCCTCACTCTCAGACACTGTCCCACCTCACTCTCAGTCATTGATCCCCCCCTCACTCTCAGACAGTGATCCCCCCTCACTCTCAGACAGTGCTCCCCCCTCACTCTCAGTCAGTGATCCCTCCTCACTCTCAGACAGTGATCCCCCCCTCACTCTCAGACAGTGCCCCCCTCACTCTCAGACAGTGATCCCCCTCACTCTCAGACAGTGATCCCCCCCTCACTCTCAGACAGTGCCCCCCCTCACTCTCAGACAGTGCCCCCCTCACTCTCAGGCAGTGCTCCCTCCTCACTCTCAGACAGTGATCGCCCCTCACTCTCAGACAGTGATCCCCCGTCACTCTCAGGCAGTGACCCCCCTCTCGCTCTCAGGCAGTGCCCCCCCTCACTCTCAGGCAGTGCCCCCCCTCACTCTCAGACAGTGCCCCCCCTCACTCTCAGACAGTGCCCCCCCTCACTCTCAGACAGTGCCCCCCCTCACTCTCAGACAGTGCCCCTCCTCACTCTCAGACAGTGCCCCTCCTCACTCTCAGACAGTGCTCCTCCCTCACTCTCAGACAGTGCCCCCCCCTCACTCTCAGACAGTGCCCCCCCCTCACTCTCAGACAGTGCTCCTCCCTCACTCTCAGGCAGTGCCCCCCTCACTCTCAGACAGTGCCCCCCCTCACTCTCAGGCAGTGCCCCCCTCACTCTCAGACAGTGCTCCCCACTCACTCTCAGGCAGTGCCCCCATCACTCTCAGGCAGTGACCCCCCCCCCCCACCACCACTCTCAGACAGTGCACTCCGTGTGTAAAAATGTTTTGCCACATATCACAATGGCTTCTTTCGCCGATCACTTTAAATCTGTACTCTCTACTTCTCCACCTTTCTACAAATGGGTATACTTTTGGCCTATCTACCATGTCCAGAACCACCTCCCCTCCCCTGCCCTCCCCTGCCCCCTTCACTCTCAGACAGTGCCCCCGGTCACTCTCAGACAGTGATCCCCCCTCACTCTCAGACCGTAATCCCCCCCTCACTCTCAGACAGTGATCCCCCCCTCACTCGCAGACACTGATCCCCCTCCTCACTCTCAGACAGTGATCCCCCTCCTCACTCTCAGACAGTGATCCCCCTCCTCACTCTCAGACAATGCCCCCTTCACTCTCAGACAATGCCCCCCCTCACTCTCAGACAGTGATCCCCCTCACTTTCAGACAATGCCCCCCCCTCACTCTCAGACAATGCCCCCCCCTCACTCTCAGACAGTGCCCCTCCTCACTCTCAGACAGTTCCCCTCCTCACTCTCAGACAGTGCACTCCGTGTGTAAAAATGTTTTGCCACATATCACAATGGCTTCTTTTGCCGATCACTTTAAATCTGTACTCTCTACTTCTCCACCTTTCCACCAATGGGAAGACTTTTGGCCTATCTACCATGTCCAGAACCACCTCCCCTCCCCTCCCCTGACCCCCCCCTTGCCCCCCCTCCCCTCCCCTCCCCTCCCCTGACCCCCCCTTGCCCCCCCTCCCCTCCCCTCCCCTGCCCCCCCCCCTCCCCTGACCCCCCCCTCCCCTCCCCTCCCCTGCCCCCCCCTCCCCTGCCCCCCCCCCTCCCCTGACCCCCCCCTCCCCTCCCCTCCCCTGCCCCCCCTCCCCTGCCCCCCGCCACCTCCACCACCTTCAACAAATCTCCTCTCAGCCTTCTCTTCTCCAAGGAGAACAGTCCCAATTTGTCCAGATCATCAGAGTGACTGAAGTACCTCATCCCTGGAAACAATCTCGTCAATCGCTTCTGCGCCCTCTCCAAAGCCATCTCATTCATCCTGAAGTGTGGTGCACAGAACGGGACATAATACTGTACTCTCGTTGAGGACAAACCAATATCTTACATGACTTCAGTATAACTTGCCTCTATTCTCCTGGGACCCCGAAACGCGTTTCCTGACAGGACGGAGAATCAGGATCGGCACCGGGCATCGGTGGGTGCCGATCGGAACGTGATGCTCCGACCCACCGCTGCCGACGGGTGCAAGGGTCCCGCCAGCGTGAGGATGTCAATTAATGCACATGGGTCTTAATGATCCATTTGCACCAATTTAGCAGGTGAGTGGGTGGCACTGTGGTTAGCACTGCTGCCTCACAGCGCCTGCGACCCGGGTTCAATTCCGACCTTCAGTGACTGTCTGTGCAGAGTCTGCACGTTCTCTCCGCGTCTGCGTGGGTTTCCTCCGGGTGCTCCGGTTTCCTCCCACAGTCCAAAGATGTGCAGGTTAGGCTGATTGGCCATAATAACTTGCTCCTTAGTATCCAAGAAGGTTAGTTACTCCCCCAGGGACCGCATGATTAGGGAGACCCCCCCAGGACTCCCTACCTAAAGGAACACACCCACAGGCACCTCCTAACTAAAGGATCCCTCCCACAGAGACCCACTAACTAGAGGGCCACCCCACAGGGACCCCTGATTAAAGGTATCCCCCACCCACAGACCACCCTCCTCCCCCAGAACAGAAACCCATGTCTGGAAGCTAGAGAGCAGCCCAGACAGGGGCAGTGAAAATAAACTACAGCTTCAACACTTACCTGGAAGCTCCATGTGTCCATTCCTGGAAGGAGAACAGCTGTGACCTGTGTTTCAACCCCTCAGATCCATTAGCAGTAAGCCATTCATTAATTTCTAGCAGTGGACAGCTTCCACAAAACAACGACAGCCTTGATTCATTCATCTCCCTTCATGGATGAGTGACTCTAAGTGATGAAACCTCAATGTTTACCATCCTGGGTGGTGTCGGGTCAACCCCGCACTTAGGGGAAGGGGGGCACCCAGGCAATCAAGAGGTGGGGGACTGATGTGCGGTGCGAGTGGGGGGGAGGGGGAGGTTTGGCCAGGACACGGAATTGCTTTCCAATTTGCACTCACAGGGGGGGTGTAATTCAGTTGCAATTCTTATCCGGCGGGAGAACATAGTCTCCTAAATGAAGAAGCCCACGCCCCCCATTTACAAAATTTTGGTAATTGACCCTTTAAGGGAAACACAGGCCATGTTACCCTTACTCCGCTGTGTTGCCCTTAAAGGGATAATGGCCACAAAAGCCCGGGATCGTAGGTTGGATTCTCCACCGTTACTTCAGCCTGGGCCAGTATTCTGTAGGTCCCGAGCTTGGACTTGTGCGCTGTAAGCTGCGGCCTTTTCCGTCATATTGTTATGGGCCAGGGTTTAGGAAACTCCAAAGTATATCATGGAGTTCACCTGACCTACAACTATTTATTGATTTTGGTTACGACGAGAACAAGGGCCTGCCTTTCAGGTGTTATTCAACAGAGGCCTGAAGCACTTTTAATCCAAAACAAAGTTTATTCTACAAATTTAGTTAACATTTTTGGAAATACACACAGTGAGCATTTTTATCAATTACCAACATAAATACCCCACACAGCTACAGTACTCTATGTATAACCCTTAATAAATTCCCCCTTTAACTGTTCCAATTTGATAACAAGATCCCATAAACCAGAAACCCCTTTTCAAAGGGCTGGCCCAGCATACGGTACTCAAGAGCTGATATGGGTACTCCTGTTTCCTTTCCAAAACAGCAGGTTTGAATTTCCTCCAGAAAACAATGATTTCTTTTCAAGTTATCAAACAGTCTGGAAACAGCTTTTAAAATGCAGATAGAGAAAAAAACCTTCTTTCAACCTGTACAGAACAAAACCAGTTCAAACTCAAAGTGAAAGTAAAACCAACTCCCAGAGCCACAGCCCAGTTCCACCCACATAATAACACCACTGAAGCCATGTGATAGGACAAAAACATTTCTTAAAGGGACACTCCCAGGACACCTTCCCCCAAGAAACAAAACCCCATCAACTTCAAAGATGGTTTCATTTTTCACCTTTTCATTTTTCCATTAAGAACAATTGACAATAAATATACATTTTTTTAAACAAAAACAAAATGCAAACATTGATAATAATACAGCCTATTTTAGTTATTCTTCCACCATCGAACGTGCTTCTCTTCATCGCATTCATGACAAAGCATCGGCTATCACATTTTCTCATCCTGCCACATGTATAATTCTTAAATGAAATGGCAGTAACAATAAACTCCATCGAAACAGTCTGGCATTTTTATTCCGGAATCGCTCCTAAAACGTCAATGGATTATGATCAGTATATATAATTGTTTCAGAAGAATTGCTGATAACATAAATGTTAAAACATTGCAAAGCTAGCACCAACCTCAAAGTCTCCTTTTCAATTGTTGAATACTTCCTGTGGTGATCATTCAATTTCTTGGAAAAATATCCAGTAGGCCGCTCTCTTCCTTCATCGTCTTCTTGCAAGAGCACCGCACCTACACCCACATCGCTCGCATCGACAGCCGCTTTGAATGGTTTTGTGTAATTTGGGATGGCCAATGCAGGAGCAGTGGTTAACACAGCCATCAGGCCGTCAAATGTCTGTTCACACTCCGCTGTCCATTGAAATTTGCTATGCTTCTTCAGCAAGTCCATCAGTGGAGCAACCACACTGCTAAAGTTTGCCACAAATTTTCGGTAAAATCCACTCGTGCCCAGAAATCGCATTATTTCCCTTCGTATCGAGGGTTTTGGAAACGCCCCAATCACTTTTGTTTTCACATCCCGTGGGACCATTTGTCCCTGTCCGATTGTATGGCAAAGGAACTTGACTTAGGCTTCTCCAAATTCACTTTTGGATAGGTTTACCACAAAACCCGTCTCCTGAGATCGATCGACAAACTCCATCAGGTGCTTCAAATGTTCTTTCCATGTCTGATTAAAAATCACCAGATCATCTGTGTATAGCGCACATTTCTGTGATCATGAAACGACTTTGTTGGTTAACCATTGAAATGTGGCTGGGGTGTTTTTCATGCCAAATGCCATAACTTTGAATTGGTACATACCACCTGGAGTTACAAAAGCTGAAATCTCCTTCGCCCTTTCGGTTAAAGGTACCTGCCAGTAACCTTTAAGTAAATCCAGTTTGAAGATAAAAGCTGATTGTCCCACCTTCTCAATGCAATCCTCCGAGCGTGGGATAGAATAAGACTCTGTTCTTGTAACTGCATTAACCTTTCTATAGTCCACACACAATCGTTGGGTACTGTTAGGGGACATTTTCTGATACTGGACTATGATATAAATTATAGGTGGCTCTGTAACTACATTTTTGTTCCTATATTACTTTTGAAAAGGTACTCATTGGCTTAGATGCCTGTTTAAAAGAGGCAATTAGTAGAAATAGATAGTGCATACACAATGCTTGTTAATAGCAGAAAGGACACAAAATGGCTGTTAGCTATTATAGCAATTCTAAAGACACAAAATGGCTGAACTAGCCACATTCCTGAATAATAAGCTACAAACTGTGTAAACTACCTCATGAGAACCAGGCGTGGGTATGTATAGGAGTATTTTAACAGCCGCTGATAACAGCTTCACAGAACAAGGAATGCAATGTATCCTTAATAAGCTCAAGGTCCCCAGCTGCAGACAGGACATATCCTTATGTTAGTCTTGAGTGACTTTTGCATGAAGTTAGGGGTGGGTAAGACAACACCCACTTTAACCATATATGTGATAACTGGGATGCTAAGAAAATTGATTGACTGCATGTAATGAATTGTGATGCGAATATAGTTGATTGATTGTATGTAAATGGGAATACAACTAATTCTGCCCCTTGAATCTGCATATTAACCCAATGCGAACCTTAGCTCAAGTGAGAAAGAGGATTGCGAGGCTGCAGAGCTGCCAATATTTCTCCCAGATCTGATATAATAAACTGCTTCTTTACTCACTCAAAAAGGCCTACGTGTGAATATTTTCACTGCTAACAGTCCGATTTCATTACCATCATTATGGGTGAGCTCCATTGGCTACAACACCTTCAATTATGCCATTTTTAAGCATACTTTCAATTTCTTTTTGAACCTGTGCTAATTTTAAAGGGTTAAGTCTATATGGATGTTGTTTAATTGAAACAGCATTTCCCACATCTACATCATGTATAGCCATTTTAGTACGTCCCAAAGTATCGCCACAAATTTGCCCAGGTGATATCAGTAACTCTTTCAGGTCAGTTTGTTTTTCCACTGGAAGGTGACTCAACAATTTATCCCAATTTCTAAGAACATCCTCGTTATCCAATTTAATTTGAGGAATGTCGAATTCAGAGTCATCTGGATTTGGTTCTTCACTTTGAGTTAGAATCACTAAAACCTCCTCCTTTTGCTCTCCTTCCCATTCAAAGTATCTTTTAAGCATATTCACATGACACACACGGTAAGTTTTTCTTCTATCTGGTGTTCTTACCACATAATTCATCTCACTTAATTTCCTTTCAATCTGATAAGGTCCACAAAATCTTGCGTTTAAAGGTTCACCTACCACTGGTAACAATACTAAAACCTTATCTCCACCGGCAAAAGTACAAACATTTGCTTTCTTGTCCGCTACCCGTTTCATCGCATGCTGTGCAACTTTTAAATGTTGTCTAGCCAATTCACCTGCCTGATTTAATCGTCCCTAAAATTTGACAAATAATCCAATAATGTAATTTCAAACTGTTCACTCACCAATTTCTCCTCAATCAATTTAAGTGGTCCTCTTACCTCGTGACTAAAAATTAGTTCAAAAGGACTAAATTTGGTTGACTCATTAGGTGCATCCCTAATTGCAAACAGTACAAATGGAATTCCTTTATCCCAATCCTCGGGATAATGTTGGCAATAAGCTCTCACCATTGTCTTTAACGTCTGATGCCACCGTTCTAATGCTCCCTGCGATTCTGGATGGTATGCAGTTGATTTAAATTGTTTTATTCCTAAACTATCCATAACTTCCTTGAATAACCTTGAGGTAAAATTTGATCCTTGATCCGATTATATTTCTGTGGGTAGTCCATAACTGGTAAAGAATTTAACTAGCTCCTCCATGATCTTTTTAGCTGTAATACTGCATACTGGAATGGTCTCTGGAAACCTAGTAGACACATCCATAATAGTCAAAAGATATTGATTCCCACTTTTTGTTTTAGGAAGCGGTCCTACGCAATCAATTAAGACCCTTGTAAAAGGTTCCTCAAATGCTGGAATGGGTATTAAGGGCGCTGGTTTTATCAACGCTTGAGGTTTCCCTATCACTTGACATGGTGACATGATCGACAAAAGTTAACTACATCTTTATGTCGTCCCGGCCAATATACATGTGTTTTATATTTTAGCTTGAGTTTTCCTTGCTCCCAAATGACCTCCTGCTGGTACCTCTGTGCTACTCGCAACACCTCCTTTCTATACTCTATCGGCAATACCACTTGATGAACTTCTGCCCACTTTTCATCCGCCTGCATATGTAAAGGTCTCCATTTTCTCATTAAGACTTCATTTTTAAGGTAATAACATTCTGATATACACTCAGATTCCTCTTCTGTGTATACTTTCTGATACATCCGTTTTATTTCTATATCTTTCTGTTGTAACGCCGCCAATTTTCCTGAACTAAAACTATCCGCCTCATCCTCCACCTGTTCTTGTTCTTTTCCAACCATCTGATCAAAAATCGTTTCTGATAATTGAACTTCAACTTTATCTTCACTCTTTTATTTCTCCTCTTGTCTTAACCTGTGACTTTGCAACCTTGTTACTACACAATCCAGAAAAATCCCAGGATATTCGTCCTTCAAAAATTCAGTTGTTTGATTTTCCACTGGCTTATCAACCACAGTAGGCAACACTCCCACCGGCGATCGAGCTACATCATTACCCAAAATAAACTATATTCCTGGTCCAGATAGTTTCTCTATTACTCCTACTACCACTTCACCACTCTTCACTGGACTTTCCAACAGAAGAACTAGGAGCAGGAGTAGGCCATCTGGCCCCTCGAGCCTGCTCCACCATTCAATGAGATCATGGCTGATCTTTTATGGACTCAGCTCCACTTTCCTGCCCGAACACCATAGCTCTTTATTCCTTTAGTCTTCAAAAAACTATCTACCTTTATCTTGAAAACAATTAATGAAGGAGCCTCAACTGCTTCACTGGGTAGGGAATTCCATAGATTCACACCCTTTGGGTGAAGAAGTTCCTCCTAAACTCAATCCTAAATCTACTTCCCCTTATTTTGAGGCTATGCCCCCTAGTTCTGCTTTCATCCACCAGTGGAAACTACCTCCCCGCATCTATCCTATCTATTCCCTTCATAGTTTTATATATTTCCGTAAGATCCTTCCCCCCACCCCCCCCACCCCCAACCCCACCCCCACCCCCGCAACCTTCTAAATTCCAACAAATACAGTCCCAGTCTATTCTATCTCTCCTTGTAATCCAACCCCTTCAACTCTGGGATTAATTTTGTGAATCTCCTCTGCACACCCTCCAGGGCCAGTCCTTCTTTTCTCAGGTAAGGAGACCAAAACTGAACACAATACTCCAGGTGTGGCCTCACTAACTAACCTTATCTTATATAATGGAACATTACTCTTCTCACCTTGAATTCCATATATTACCACCTTTTCTGGCAATATTCCTCCCAAACTACATAACTCTTCATCTCTTACCATCAAAGATTGACTAGCTCCCGTATCTCTTAAAATTCTGACTCCTACACAGGAGTAAACTTTACCCACACAAGTAAATTCTTTAAAGAGATCTGGCGCCTTCTTATCAATCACCTCTTGATCAGGCTGTACAATCTTTTGCACCTCCTTCACTTAAATTGGGCTTTCCTTTAGCACTTTAACAAACCCCACTGGCTTATCCTGTTTTACCACATCAGCCTTCCCTGTGCTTTTCTTCAACCCCCAACACTGTGACTTTACATGGCCTAGTTAAAACATCTGAAACTTTTCATTTCTCTTCCACCCTCCCGGATTTCTTTTTTAATCTGAGGTACACTCTCCTTATTATCTCCCATCAGATCACCTTTACCTTTACCACTTGAGTATTTCTCATGTCCCCAGTTTCTATCCCTCACAGGCTGAAACTGATTTCGGAAACCAAGCTTTGATTTATGAACTAATTCATAATCGTCTGCCATTTCTGCTGCTAATCTCGCAGTTTTAACCCTCTGTTCCTCCACATGAGTTCTCACTACATCAGGAATTGAATTTTTAAACTCCTCCAAAATTATAATTTCTCGAGAGCTTCATACGTTTGTCTATTTTCAAAGCCCTTATTCACCTATCAAAATTATTCTGTTTGATCCTTTCAAAGTCCATTGTATGTTTGACCAGGTTCTTTCCTTGAATTTCTAAACCTTTGTCTGTCAGCTTCAGGCACTAGTTCATATGCACCCAAGATGGATTTTTTCACCTCCTCATACTTCACTAGCTCTACCTACCAACTTTGTTTGAATCAGTAATACGCACATGTCCTGTGGCCATTTCATTTGTTTAGCTACCTTCTCAAATTAAATGAAAAAGGCTTCTACCTCCTTCTTATCAAACCTTGGCAATGCTTGGACATAGTTAAATAGATCCCACCAAGCTTCCGACTATGGCGCTCTTTCTCACTATCCTCATCACTATCCTCAAACTGTACTTTGCTCTTTACATCTGCCAATTTTAACTGACTGTCACGTTTCATGGCCATTTTCTGAAGTTCAAAGTCTCTCTCTTTTTCTTTTTCCCTGATCTGTACCTCCCTTTCTCACGTGTTTTGTTCTGCTGAGGCTATTCTTTCTTTTTCCCTTTTTTCTCTCTCCTTTTCATTTTCTCTGATCTGTACCTCCCTTAGTTATCATGTTATCATGCAATCTGGAAACAGCTTTTAAAATGCAGATAGAGAAAAAAAACTTATTTTTACCTGTGCAGAACAAAACCAGTTCAAACTCAAAGCGAAAGTAAAACCAACTCCCAGAGCCACAGCCCAGCTCCACCCACACAATGACATCACTAAAGCCATGTGATAAGACAAAACCATTTCTTAAAGGGACACTCCCATGACAATTTAAGTAAAAGTGATGGTGTTGGAAGACTGATTTTTACAGATAATAAGCTTTTTTAAAATTCTTCTAGCTCTTTAAGCAGCCTCAAAAATGCAGTTTTTTTTAAATTCAAGGACATAATAGGCATCTTTTAAAAACTTTCAAATATAACTTTTTTCTTAAATTACTTTGAACGTTAAAAACATCTTAATTTTGAAACCAGCAACTGTACAGTATTACCAGTAACAAAAGGTTTTGTATCGGTTTTAAAGTTATTTCAAGCTATTTAAAATGGGCCTACTTATAGTTTCTGATTAACAACACCGACCAAAATGATTTTTGTGCTAAACTCACTTTCCGCTGTATTAATCAAACTGCACCGAGTCACCACTGTTGACATAGTAAGGACTATATACAGAAACAGTCCTTTCTTATTAAATTGCATTCTAAAATGCAGTGCAATTGTGTTGGTTCATGGAAAATATTACACTTGGCGATATACAAATCAGTTTGAGTGGAACATCAAGGAAAAAGAAACATTCTTTTCAAACCTCGAGTACTTTTTGGTTCAATTTGCTCCCGGATCAACAATTGCACCAGAGGCATAAACTCGAGACTATATTTGCACAGCTAAATGCTACTTTTAATTGAGGCCGCATGCTCAAAGCTGTGCAGTTACACTAATTATATTTAATTCTCTTTTTTATCTCTGAGACGGTGCTGCAAAGTCAAGTTGCCTGTGAGTCCTGAGCAATGAGAGCCAGCTACTGAGTGAGGGGTGCAGAAATTCCTCCCCTACCGAATAAGTAGATTTAATTATGAGGATGAAAGAGCCACAACATTTTTGCTGCAGCCTTGTGTGGTTTATTGCACAAGAAAATGAGACTCACCAACGTGAGAAATCACGGGCATTTGAAAAGCTCCTTTACAAAACGACCCAGACAAACAGACAATTCAGCACGATCAGCCGCAATTATTTTCCTCAAAGCTCCATTTGACGAGAGTAAATCTCAGTTCAACAATCACTTGAGACTCCAAAGAGAGTAATCAGAAAGGCTGTTAAAAACCTGAAGGAATAATTGTGCAATAATATCACATGAGTGGCATACCTCTTGATCAATTTTGACACCATCTAGCGTCAAATTTAAAATAATACAGAAACAAGTACTTCAGAAGTGAAGAAGAGGTGTACTCTTGGCAGAAAGGTGACGCACCACATAGTAGCTAAGTCACCAATCAGGGCGCAACATCAATTTAAACCAGAGGTTTTGGACACTTCAATCATTTTCCCCGAATCAGGGAAGGAAGAAGGAGACTAATTCAACTCCTTTTCCTGTCCCTTTGAGGCAACAGCAATCCAAACATTAATGATATTCTGGAGCCCCACGAGAACAGAATTAGCAGTGGCAAGCCGACTTTTAATTCATGAGGGCCTTGCATCTACTGCAAATGGCTGCTGTTGGTCTTTTTTAAATATATTTATTAAGTGTCTTTCATTTTAAGTAAAATAATATAAAACAATTAACCCACGTTATAATATCAAAGAACAAAATAAACCAGCAAAACGTCAAATTAACTTAACCCCACCGAACTAAACTTAACCCCTCAACAACTGACGGTAACTAGCTCTTTAGAAAAGGAATTGAGGGACTTCCGGTAGCGTCCTCGAGGAAGCAGGTCGCAGGTCGGATCGCTCCCGCCCACGATGGGCAAGCGGACCTTTTCCAACGGACTTTTTCGGAACCTGGCGACCTGAATCGGTGGAGGAGACGATAGTGAAGAGGCTCCCCCCCCCCCCCCCCCCCCCGGGGTATGGACAGCTGGACCAGAAGTGGTCAAGTGGAGCGGCAAGGGTCGAAGCGGGAGCAGTGGGGACCCCAGACTGGGCGGCGAAGCATGGCGGACGGCAGGGACCAGGGAGCGGAGGCTCACTGGCCAAGGGAGCAACAGATGGAGTTCTTCAGGAATTGCTTCGCTGAACTGAAGAGGGACACGTTGGACCCGATGAGGGCGGTAATGGACCGAATGGTCGAGACACAGGCGGTCCAAGAGAAGACGCTCAGGGAGGTCAAAGTGAAGCTCTCCAGCCAGGCGGACACGTTAACGGAGCTGGAGCATGAGGTGGAGGAGCTGAACGCCCGCCAGAGGAGGATGCAGGAGCAACTTGAAGAGCTGGGAAACAGAGCCAGGAGGCAGAATTTGAGGGTCGTTGGCCTCCTCGAGGGCTGCGAGGGATCGGCTGTGGGTGCACACGTGAAAGGTATGCTCGAGGCGCTGATGGGGCCGGAGGCCTTCCCCCGATCCCTGGAGTTGGATGGGGGGGGGGGGGGGGGGGATGGTAGAGAGAGAGGGGGCCCTGCAAAGGGGGCCCTGCACTTGGTACCTTTTGGCAGGAGATCGGGGCCTCTGATAGGGGGGGTGGGCTATGGGCTGGTTAAGGGGTTTGAAAGAGCACGATGAGCTATAAACAGGTTAATGGGTCCTTGGTGTGTGGTGGGAGGGCGGGAGACAGATAGGCGCCAAGGGCAGGGGTCAGCGTAGCTAGCGTAGGTCAGGGGGCACCAGGGAGAGTAGGAGGAGGGGCGGGCTAGGGCCAAGCGGAGGGTTGACCTGGCAGGTCAGGTCTCAGGGGGCAGGGGAGGTCCGCGGGGGGGGGGGGGGGGGGGGGGGTTGAGCCACGTTAGTTTAGTTGAACACGTGTGGCATGGGCAAACAGAGCTGACAGGGGAAGTGCCTTATTAACATGTTTATTCTTTCCCACTGTTCGTTTTCATTATGTTAAGGCTCTTTGCATTTGGCCTTTTTTCTCTCTGTAAATGTTACAAATTTGTTTTAAATCATAAATTTCAAAAAAAAAAGAAAAGGAATTGAATGTCTGCCATCTTAGGTAGACCCTTCTGCTGACCCCCTGATCGTGGACTGAACCCTCTCCAAATGTAAGAATGACATGAGGTCACCCAAGCTGAGGCACTGGGTGGAGTAGCATTCCTCCACTCAAGCAGAACTCGCCTCAGGGCTATTAACGAGGCAAAGGCGAGGACGTCATCCTTGACCCCCCTCTGGAGCACCAGCGAGTCTGACACCCCGGAAATGGCCACCTGCGGACATGGCTCCAAATCGACATTGGGTAGCTCTGACATGGCGTTGAAGAAAGAGATCCAAAAGCTTACTCACTTGGGACAAGACCAGAACATAAGAGTGTGGCCCCCACCAGACCCTGCCAAAGTCAAAGGGCGGGATTCTCCGTTGCCCAATACCAAAATCGTGTTCGGCGATCGGGCAGAGAATGGGCACCGACGCCGAAATCGGGGCCAGCGCCGGTTTGATGCCAGTCAGCCATGCTCCGCTCCCTCCAAAATGGCATCATCGTGACACTTACCGCGCGCATCACAATGCCTTTGGCACCTCTTCGCCGGCCAACTCGCGATGCTCCACCCCCGATGGACCGAGTTCTCGACTGCACGGCCTACATGTGGTCACACAAATCATGAATCCGGCGTAGCGGTTGCGGACTGTGTCCAGCGCCGCCACACCCGCCCGGGACCTGTGCCGTTGGCCGGGGGGGGCTTCTGCAAGGACTGGGGGGACTGATGGGGGTGGCCAGGGTGTGGGCTGTGTGGTTGCAGATGCCAGGTTGGGTCTGCGTGCAGCCAGCGCCATGTTGTATCGCGCGACTGCTGCAGTTCATCAGCCATGGGCGGCCCGTGACCCGGCCATTCTCTGGGCATTTGTGGCGCGGGAGGCGGGAGTTACGGTCTGCGCCGGTGCTAGCCCTTCACCTGTACCAGAGTCGGTGAGGCGTTTGCGCCGCTTGTTTTCACGTTAACCTCCTGCAGATTCTCGGTTCGAGCCGGCACTTAGCCACAGGAACGGAGAATCCAGCCCAAAATCCTCTTCAACAGGGAGGAGGGTGGTGGCAAGGGGAAAGAGGGAAAAGGTTCGAGTGAAAAATCGTGATTCTGAAGGCTGGAACCAGGGAGTTGAAATTTCTCCGACAGTTCCTTAAAGCTGGCAAACCTGCCCTCGAGAAACAGGTCCCCAAATCTCTCCAGACCCCTTCCCGTCCCATGAACTAAAAGGTGTAGTCCAAACCTGCTGGCAAAAAAGAATTGTTGCAGATAGGGGCAGCAAAGACGTGGAAGTGAGTTTGAAATGCTGTCTGAACTATTTCCAAATTCCCAGGGTGGACACCACTACCGGATTCAGGGAAAATGCAAAATCTGCTGTCTGTGGTGCATCTCCCCACTCTTAGCTTTGCAAAGGCTGCATCTTACTATCTGGTTCACTATTGAAACTAATTGAAAGGTGAGAAGTTGCTGTATTTGAAGGTTTAAAATGAACTAAACTCACTACAGAGCGTGAACTCTTGCCATCCAGTCTAAGCATCCTTTTAATGAAGCGTATTGATTGGTGCCATGTCATCATCTCATGCACAGACAAGTGTCGCGAACCGCACTGATGTTATGTCTGAGAGTATCCCAACTTGGAACACTGTTTCGTGGAGGTGTACAGATTGGTTTTTGGAATGGTGTCACCTGAAACCCCTGAGAATCAGCAGCCCAGTTGTCATGTAACAATGATTAAAGATTATTTATTAAATTGAAGGAAAGACAAATACACACAAACTGGACTGCTCTACTCAAAAACAATTCAGTATGTTGTTATGGGCCAGGGTTTAGAGAACCCCAGTGTGTATCATGGAGTTCACCTGACGCACAACTTTTAATAGATTGTGGTATGGGGAGCACACGGCCCACTCTACAGGTGTGGTACAGCAGAAATGGAAAACATTTTTTAAAGCAAAACAATGTTTATTCTATGAACTTAAGTTAACATTTTTAAAACATACCGTGAACATCTTAGCAACCATCAATTCAAATACAAGCCCCAAAGAATACAACACTAAGTAAACCTTTAAGCTTTCCTTTTTAACATCCATACGACAAAACGAAACCTCTATCAGAAGCACATCAGGTTAAAGTCACGACTGAAAACATTTATAATTCTGAATTCCCCAAATGATCAAGAGATAGTCTTTTGATGGCAGAGAGAACAGCAGTACACCGGCTTGGTCTGGCTTCAGCTCCAACACTGAAAACGAAACTGAAACACACCCTGCAGCCTGCTCAAAAACGAAAGTAAAAATCTGACAGACAGCCCAGCTCCACCCACTCTCTGACATCACTGCAGTAGTAAACACCCATTTCTTAAAGATACTCTCACGACAGATATTTATATACATACCCATTTATAAACACCCATTTCTTAAGGGCAGCACGGTAGCATTGAGGATAGCACAATTGCTTCACAGCTCCAGGGTCCCAGGTTCGATTCCGGCTTGGGTCACTGTCTGTGCGGAGTCTGCACATCCTCCCCGTGTGTGCGTGGGTTTCCTCCGGGTGCTACGGTTTCCTCCCACAGTCCAAAGATGTGCAGGTTAGGTGGATTGGCCATGATAAATTGCCCTTAGTGTCCAAAATTGCCCTTAGTGTTGGGTGGGGTTACTGGGTTATGGGGATAGGGTGGAGGTGTTGACCTTGGGTAGGGTACTCTTTCCAAGAGCCGGTGCAGACTCGATGGGCCGAATGGCCTCCTTCTGCACTGTAAATTCTATGATAACCAAATTCTATGATGAAAGGTATTCCCACATGACAATATGAATTACTAAACACACACGCAGTTTATGTAGAATGTACCCCTTGTTCCAAAATATATCTACAATCCCTGAACTCCTGAAGACGTCCCCTTTCCCCCAAACAATATCCAAATTAAATAGATCTGTAAATTAAAACCACACAACACAGGGAGGATAACCAAGACTGGGTAACATCTTTTCCTGCAAAGGTATTTCAATCGCCTTTACGAAGGTTTTCTGCACTGCCTTGGCTCAGAGTCTTAGGGGCTGTTAGATGTAAAACTTGGTCTCCAGGCTGCTAGCTGGAAACTGGCTGGTCTGCTAGCTGAAAACTGGCCTCCTTTTCCTCTGAGGGTCTTGGTAATTATACCTTTGTTCCACTTTGATTCTGCCTTCTGTGCATTTTGCTTTCTGCCCCTATCAAATTCATTAACTCTAGACATTAGCATATGTATACCTCATTGATCTCCAATCATCTAGGTAAGCTGTTTCTACTAGTAAGCAATTCACATCGGATTCTATCTAAATGTCTTCTAATCATATTACTGGGCGAGAAGCATCTCATCTGCCCTTTTAAATACTGGCTACTTCGGTTGCCAGGCAGATTTCTACCTGTTGCTGGGCAGGTCACATCCGATTATGTCTTGTTAAATTCATGTTCCTGCTGTTACTGGGCAAATCTATGACACGTACCCACCTTTTTAAAATGAAATGTCTTAATTTGAAAAATGTTTAATTTCTCAATCTTTTTCTTATTAGTTTTATCTTATTGAATATTACAACATTCAAGACATTGCATAAACAGAGAAGGTACCTCAAAAGGTTTCCCACTGATTCCACTTTTACACTCGGGGTAAAGCATCCGGTAACGGCGTTTCCTTTTCCGATCACATGAAAGATTTTTTATATAAATGGTTACAATAGCAAACTCCATCGGAATAACCGGGTGTTCCGTCCTCAGTTTTTCCAAAAATTTCAAAGGGTTATGATCGTTATATGTGATGGACTCTGTTAGGTTGCAACACAAATCTCAAAATGTTGTAATGCTAGTACCAGGCTTAACATCTCTTTCTCAATGGTCGAAAACGTCTGCTCGTGCCAATTTAATTTCCCTGAGAAATATCTCACCAGCTTCTCAAGGGCAAGGTTTTCTTTGTGTACTAACACGGCTCGTACACCAATGTTGCGAGCATCCACCGCCAGTTTAAACTGTCTATCAGAATTGGGTGTTGCTAACACTATGTTTGTAGTCAACACGGTTGTTAAATGGTTGAATGCCGTTTAGCAGTTACCCATCCAGTTTAAACTTCTTGTTCTTCTTTAAGAACTCTGTGAGTTGTGCTGCCATACTGCTAAACTTCAGTACTAACTTAGGGTAGAATCCAGGATCATGCCCAGAAATCTTGAAATCTCATTCTGGGAAGTCCCAAATAGCCTGTATGTTTGCATCTCTTGGTGCCATTTGACCATGTCCCACTATGTGTCCCAGATATGGGGTGAGATTCTCCGACCCCCCGCCGGGTTGGAGAATCGCCGGGCGCTGGCTTGAATCCCGCCCCCGTCGGTTACCAAAGTCTCCGGCACCACAGATTTGGTGGGGGCGGGAATCGCGCCGCGCCGGTTGGCGGGCCCCCCCCCACTCGATTCTCCGGCCCGGATGGGCCGAAGTCCCGCCGCTAAAATGCCTGTCCCGCCGGCGTAAATTAAACCACCTACCTTACCGGCAGGACAAGGCGGCGCGGGCGGGCTCCGGGTCCTGGGGGGGGGGCGCGGGGCAATCTGGCCCCGGGGGGTGCCCCTACGGTGGCCTGGCCCGCGATCGGGGCCCACCGATCCGCGGGTGGGCCTGTGCCGTGGGGGCACTCTTTCCCTTCCGTCTCCGCCACGGTCTCCACCATGGCGAAGGCAGAAGAGACTCCCTCCAATGCGCATGTGCGGGAATGCCGTCAGCGGCCGCTATCGCTCCCGCGCATGCGCCGCCCGGAGATGCAATTTCCGCGCCAGCTGGCGGGGCACCAAAGGCCTTTTCCGCCAGCTGGCGGGGTGGAAATTTGTCCGGCGCCGACCTAGCTCCTCAATGTTGGGTCTCGGCCCCCAAAGATGCGGAGCATTCCGCATCTTTGGGGCGGCGCGATGCCCGTCTGATTTGCGCCGTTTTGGGTGCCAGTCGGCGGACATCACGCCGTTTCCGGAGAATTTCGCCCCCTTTAGGCCTTAGCAAATTCGCTTTTTGCTACTTTTATCGCGAGATTGGCTTCTCCTAAGCAGTCGAAGAGTTCGGTCAGGTGGTGCAGATGCCCTTCCCAACTTTGGCTGAACACCACTAAGTCATCAACACATATGGCACAGTGACTCAAACCTCGAATCATTCCGTTTGTAAGTCAATGAAATGGTTAGCACTGTGGCTTCACAGCTCCAGGGTCCCAGGTTCGATTCCCGGCTTGGGTCACTGTCTGTGCGGAGTCTGCACATTCTCCCCGTGTGTGCGTGGGTTTCCTCCGGGTGCTCCGGTTTTCTCCCACAAGTCCCGAAAGACGTGCTGTTAGGTAATTTGGACATTCTGAATTCTCCCTCTGGTACCCTAACAGGCGACTAGGGGCTTTTCACAGTAACTTCATTGCAGTGTTAATGTAAGCCTACTTGTGACAATAAATATTATTATTATTATTGCAGAGACTTTCTTCATTCCGAATGGCAGAACTTTGAATTGATAAAGACCTTGGGGTGTCACAAAAGCGGAGATATCCTTTGCCCTCTCAGTCAAGGGTACTTGCCTGTTGCCCTTTTAATTTCAACCGTGCAACACTTTCAATGCAGCCTTCCAAACATGAATTAGAAAATGAATCCTTCTTAGCCATGGCATTCATCCACACACAGCCTCTTGGTTCCATCCAGTTTGGGAACCAGGACGATAGGGAGCTCAAATTACGAGAGCTCAATTCAATAATGTCATTCTTGAGCATATCATAGAAGCCCTACAGTGCAGAAGAAGGCCATTCGGCCCTTCTAGTCTGCACTGGCCCTTGGAAAGAGCACCCTACTTAAACCCATGCCTCCAGCCTAGCCCCGTAACCCAATAAACCCACCTAAGCTTTTGGACACAAAGGGCAATTTCGCACGGCCAAATCACCTAACCTACACATTTTTGGACTGTGGGAGGAAACCGGAGCACCCGGAGGAAACCCACGCAGACACGGGGAGAACGTGCAGACTCCACACAGGGATCATGTATCTCTGACCCCATTCTACCTCGTTTATTCCAGCAAATACATTTATAGGACTGTGGTAACTCTGTCAGTTCACTCCGGCTCTTATCTGAAAGATGACTTCTCCACTGGTTTAAATGGTCCAACACTTCCTCATCTTCCAACTGAGCTATAGGGAAGTCACTGTCAGAAGCTGGCCCCTCATCGTCCCCCTGCTTTGTTACTAACAAGACCTCATGCTTGCTCTCATCTCCTCTAACCCAGTATTTTTAATGTGTTGACATGGCACACTCTGTGTGATTTGCGTCTATCTGGGCTACGTCCCAGAGAGCTTACAGCGCTCAATATCCCTTCAAGGGTTCGCCTGACACAGGTAATAACACGAGCACACTCTCTCCGGTTGTAAAACTCTTGAGTCTGGGCCGATATGTCAGACCTTGTTTTCATTCCCTGCTGGGCTGTCTTTAAAGGTTTTCCGTTTGAGTCACTGCTGCAGTTCAATCAATCTCTTTGCGTTGATCATGTTTGGCTCGTTCTCATTTAGCTGGTTAAAGATGGTATCAAATAACCTGGGGCAGGATTCCCCAAACAAAGAGAAAATGCTGGAAAATCTCAGCAGGTCTGGCAGCATCTGTAGGGAGAGAAAAGAGCTAACGTTTCGAGTCCAGATGACCCTTTGTCAAAGACAGAGAAAGTGGGAAATATTTATTCTGTGGAGTGAGACTGAAAGATGAGTCATAGCCACAGAAACCCAGGGAAACCGGGTGCGCACAGCCACAGAAAGCACGGGAAAGAAGGCTATTGGCAGTCCCCAGAGAGAACAAAAGGTGTGAAAGGTCAAACTGCAGATAAACTAACATCAGAGGGTAAACTGTGACAGATGTAGATGTGGGGGGAGGGGAAGGGGAAAGCAAAGGGGAGAAAGGTGGATAAGATGGGGGGAGTGAATATATATATAAAGAAAGACAAGAGAGAAAGAAATGGTAAAAGACAGTTAAAATGAATTGGGATGAAAACAAATGGGTCGAGGTGGGGTAGAGCTAATCACCTAAAGTTGTTGAATTCGATGTTCAGGCCGGAAGGCTGTAGTGTGCCTAACCGGAAGATGAGATGGTGTTCCTCCAGTTTGCGTTGGGCTTCACTGGAACATTGTAGCAGGCCAAGGATTCTCCAGCCGTGTGTTTCTCGGTGGAGCGCCGTTTGCTGGCGGTGGGTTTCTATACTCCCACGCTTGTCAATGGGATTTCCCATTGAAGCCACCCCTCGCTGCTGTGAGACCCATGGGTGAAGGGCCGCTGCTGGCAGGAAAAGTGAATCGGAACGGCCAGAGAATTCCGGCCTTGATCTCATTGGCCTCACCCTGGACTTCCAAATCCTCCCTCTTTTGTCTTAGGTTTATGAACCTCTGATAATGTCGCCACGTAATCCAGAAGTGCTCCAGGGAGGTCTGTTTGTAATTTCTCTGTGGCAGGAATCTCCATCAGCTGTTCAACTCCAGTAGATATCACTACCAGCTGGGATCCTGCTATATCACGGTAGCACAGAGGTTAGCACAGTTGCTTCACAGCACCAGGGTCTCAGGTTCGAATCCCGGCTTGGGTCACTGTCTATGTGGAGTCAGCATGTTCTCCTCGTGGGTTTCCTCCGGGTGCTCCGGTTTCCTCCCACAGTCCAAGGATGTACAGGTTATGTGGATTGGCCATGCTAAATTGCCCTTAGTGTCCAAAAATGTTGGGTGGAGTTCCTGGAGATAGGTTGGAAGTGTCGGTTTAAATGGGGTGCTCTTTCAAAGGGCTGGTGCAGACTTGATGGGCCGAATGGCCTCCTTCTGCACTGTAACTTCTATGATTCTATGATCATGCCCTAGAATGAATTGAATGCCTACAATGCAAGGTTTCTACCACACCTACTACTACTTCCCTGTCTTCAAGCTACTCTGTAAGCCTATCTTTACTAAAGACATTCTTTACTTTTCACCGAGAATGCTGCTGACCAGCACCTTTTCCTTTAATATCCATTCAGGGCAACAAAGGTGGAGTTCCTGGGTTCCGGGGATAGGTTGGAAGTGTAGGCTTAAATGGGGAGCTCTTTCAAAGGGCTGGTGCAGACTCGATGGGCCGAATGGCCTCCTTCTGCACTGTAAATTCTATGATTCTATGATCATTCCCTAGAATGAATTGAATGTCTGCAATGCAAGGTTTCTACCACACCTACTTCTACTTTGCTGTCTTCAAGCTACTCTGTAAGCCTATCTTTACTAAAGACATTTTTTACTTTTCACCGCGAATGCTGCTGACCAGCACCTTTTCCTTTAATATCCATTCAGGGCAACAAAGGTCTTTATCCCACAACTTTAGGGATTGACGCATGCCTGTATCTCATAGATTTTGAATATTTTTCCTATTTTATCTGTCCACATGGAAATATTTTACCATGGCATACAACAACACGTCTGCCACCTACTGGTCCCTCTACCCCTATACAAGTTGCGCACACATTTTCATCCCGTGTCTGCCCCTTTACTTTGTGTACAAATCCTACTTGTTTGTCCTGTTCTCCAGCCTCTGATTTCATATTTCCTGTTTTCAGAGTTGCAACCCCAACCGCCTTTCAGTATCATCCCCGGCATACTGACTTGGTGTGGCCACGTTGATTGCAATGAAAACATCTAACCTTTGTCATGTCTTTCACCCCTCCAATAGACTCTGTTTCATTTTGGGGGGCCAGCCTCCTTGGAATTTCCAACCACCCCCTCTCTTGCTGGACTATCCTCTCTCGCACCTTCCCAGTTTCTATCTTTCTCTGATTTATAAGTGGGTCGAAAGAAAGGCTTTGGTCTATGAACCAGTTCATAGTCGTACGCAAGCTCCATGGCTTAGAAAACATAGAAAAATACAGCACAGAACAGGCCCTTCGGCCCACGATGTTGTGCCAAACTTTTGTCCGAGAATAAGAACAAATTAATCGACACCCCATCATTCTCCCGTAATCCATGTACTTATCCAATAGCCGCTTGAAGGTCCCTAATGTTTCCGACTCAACTACTTCCACAGGCAGTGCATTCCATGCCCCCACTACTCTCTAGGTAAAGAACCTACCTCTGACATCTCCCCTATATCTTCCACCATTCACCTTAAATCTATGTCCCCTTGTAATGGTTTGTTCCACCTGGGGAAAAAGTCTCTGACTGTCTACTCTATCTATTCCTCTGATCATCTTATAAACCCCCATCAAGTCACCCCTCATCCTTCTCCGTTCTAATGAGAAAAGGCTTGTCAGGCAATTCTAACTTTCTGTTCCTCAACATGAGTTCTAATCATTGTGGGCAATGAAGCTTTAAATTCCTCCAACAGAACTATCTCTCAAAGGGCATCATCAGTTTTTTCCATTTTCAATCTTCGCACCCACCTCTCAAAATGACTTTGTTTAACTTTTTGTTCAGCCTGTTTTCCTACAGCTCAAAATTTCTGTCTGTATCCCTCCGGTACCAGCTCATAAGTATCAAATATAGCTTTCTTCATTGTCCCATCATCTCCAGACAAGTTTGCATATACTTCACTAGTCCTACCTAAATGTTTAGTCTGTAAGAGTACGGTCCAACTGTCTTGTGGCCATTTCATCTGTTTAGCTATTTTCTCAAAAGCACAAAAAAAATCTCGGCATCTCTTTCATTGAATTTTGGGAGAGCTTTAACATATCTGAACATCTCCCCACTAGTTTCCCATCTAGGACCACTTCTTCCACCGTCTGCTCTAAACTTCTGGTTGCTGCTGTCTGCATGCGAAGTTGGAAGTCTCGCTCTCTCTCTGTCTCTCTCTCTCATTCTCTTCCTTCCTGTGTGGCTTGCTCCATTTCCCTTCTAAGCCCACTCACCTCTCGATCCCGTTGAAACGCTCTCTCCCATTCTCTTTCCTCTCTTTCCCTTGCTTTTTCCTGCATCTCTAACTTTTTCATTCCTGTATCTCATTGCAATTGAAGCCTCGCTCATTCATTTTCCTCACGGCTCGAAATTGTGTTTCCGGATAACCCCTCTTGTATATTTAAATGTATTCCAATGGCATCAGCCTTCTTAGCTCCTGGATGTACGACTGCGTTCAATGTATCTGCCAATTCCATCAATTTGGTTTCAGGCACACTTTTCAAACTTGCTATGGTTACATTGTCTACTTCCAGATAAGATGAAGCTAGATCACGAGCCATTTTTGCAGCCTTCTTACCTGAAGTAACACATTCTCACTTGGTTCCACTTGTTCCTCATTCTCGTTCATGGTGCAGAAGGAGCCCATGTTCATGAAATCAAAAATTCCTGACACCCAAGGATCTAAGCTTTTTAAGATCCCATACATGAGCCCCCAATTTTATCACAAACCACGCTGATGTTACCTGCGGCGGTATCCCAACTTGGAACACTGGTTTGTGGAGGTGTACAGATTTGTTTTAGGAATGGTGTGAGGTGTCACATGAAAGCCCAATGTGACTAAGCAGCCCAGCCATCTTGTAACAATTATTAAAGATTATTTATTAGATTAAAGAAAAGACAAATACACATGAACAGGACTACTGTACTCTCACTAAATTAAGTGTATGAATTACTAAACACACACACTCAGTTTATCTAGAATGTATCCCTTGTCCCAAAATATATCTGTGATCCCTGAACTCCTTAAGACGTCCCCTTTCCCGCAAACAATATCCAAATTAAATAGATCTAGAAGTTAGAACCAGATTATAGTTACCACACAATACAGGGAGGATAATCAAGTCTGGGAAACATCTTTTCCTGGTCCAGTGAAGATAGTTAAACTGCCTTTTTGAACGTTTTCTGCACTGCCTTGGCTCGAAGACTTAGAGGCTGTTGGATGTAGCACTTGGCCCCCAGTCTGCTAGCTGGAAACTGGTTTGTCTGTTTCTGATACGATTAGATGTCAACAGGCCTCCTTTTCCTCTGAGGGTCCTGGTAATTATACCTTTGTTCCACTTTGATTCTGCTTTCTGTGTATTTGGCTGTCTGCCCCGATCAAATTCCTTCACTCTGGACATTAGTCTGTGTATACCTCATTAACCTCCCAATTATCTAATAAGCTATTCTACTAATAAGCTATTCACATTGGATTCTATCTAAATGTCTTCTAACTCCATTACTGGGAGAGATGCATCCCACCTGGCCTTTTGAATATTAGCTACTGCTGTTGCGAGGCAGATTTCCACCTGTTGCTGGGCAGGCCACATCCTATTATGCCTTGTTAAATTCATGTTACTGCTGTTACTGTTACATGACACAAGTAACTGTTAAAAGTCTCATTCTGTCAAGTTTTAAGTGCTGTTGGTGATTTTCAAAGTATATTTAAAAAGTACTTCTTTGTTGAGTTATTTTTCTCTGTTTATACAATCTCTCTATCCATCTCGGTATGCTGCTTCTTGCATTTGATTTGTCATTGAATACATTTTCTTCTCAATCCTCAATTTCACAATCCTGTAATCTGATTGGTTAGGAGGTACAGGGCTGGATTCTCTGATCATGCAGCTAAGTCCGTAGGATCCGTCTGGTCTTACGACCAAAACATCGGCGCCACCCCCACGCCGATCCTCTGCCCAGTGGGAGGCTAGCAGCCACGCAGCATAGAGCGCTTTACGTGCCAATACGGATGCAGAATGGCTGGGTCCATGGCATGCACACGGTGCTGGCCTGCCAAAAAACTGTCGCCCTGTAACCAGCCTCGCCACCTCCGGACCACCTCCCACCAGTCCCCCCAGCCCCCGCCGAAGCCCCCCCCTGCCAGTGTAACAGCTCCCTGCCCCCCCCCCCCCAACTTTGGCGCCGCTGGACACACTCCGCAGCCGCCACGCGAGGTCCCCGAACGGTGTGAACGCACGCGAGCGACGCCGTCGGGGACTCGGTCCATTGGGGGCGGAGCATCAAGGAGGGCCTCAGGTGACCACCTGAAGACGTCCATGCGGCATACTCACCGAATACGCTGTTTTTGAGGGGGCGGAGAATCGCAAAAACGGCGCTGCCCCTGATTCCGGCTTGAATGTGGATTCTCCGGCTGATCGCCGAACGCCATCTTGTCCTTGCCGATTGGAGAATCCAGCCCACAATGTTTACTTTGTTCACTCAGTTCTGCAGCGAGATTATCCACTTGTGATGCAAAAAAAAATGTAAAACCTTGACGTGCAAAAGACAAGTCTAACTAATAGCAGTCACTGTTAATTTCATTCCTGCAGCAAATTATGGGCCAAATTCAGTGTGAAATGTGTAAACTATGCAATTAAAATCCTTTCTGTAGATGGTTTAGATCAAATTGGTTTTGTACATCTCAATCTTCAATTGCATAGTACCACAGAATAGTTACTGAGGATAAAGAGGCCATTCAGCCCATCATGTCTCAGCCATCCAAAAAAAGAGGAAAAAAAAGAAACTAGCTGCCCATTTTAATCCCACTTACCAGCCCCTGGTCCGTGGCCTTGCAGATTACAGCACTTTGGGTGCAGATCCTGGTACCATGTAAATGAGTTGAATGTTCCTGCCTCTGGGTGAAAGTGTTCCCTCATGACTCCTCTAATTTTTTGGGACACCTCAATTAGGTCACCCCTGAGCGTCCTCTGTTCTAAGGGAAACAGCCCTCAGCCAGTCCAATCTCTCCTCACAGCTGCATTTTTCAAGCCTTGGCAACATTCTTGTAAATCACCTCTGCACTCTCTCCAGCGCAATTGTGGGTGCGATTCTCTGGCCTCCCAGCCGCGAGCTTCTCGGCGGCGTGAGGCGTCATGCCGTTCACTGTCAGCAGGATTTTCTGTTCCTTCTGCTGTCAATGGGAATTCCCATTGAAGCCACCTCATGCTGCCGGGAAATCCGGGGGCAGGAGTCCGCTACCGGACGGACCAAAGATTCCCGCCGCCAACCAAAGGTCAGAGAATTCCGGACTATGTCCTTCCTGTAATATGGTGACCAGGGGCGTCATTCTCCGACCCCCCGCTGGGTTGGAGAATGGCCGTTGGCCGCCATGAATCCCGCCCCCGCCCCCGCCGAAGTCTCCGGTACCGGAGATTGGGCGGGGGCGGGAATCGGGCCGCGCCGGTTGGCGGGACCCCCCACTCAATTCTCCGGCCCGGATGGGCCGAAGTCCGCCCAGAAATTGCCTGTCCCGCCGGCGTAAATCAAAGCTGGTATTTACAGACGGGACCAGGCGGCGTGGGCGGGCTCCGGGGTCCTGGGGGGGGCGCGGGGCGATTGGACCCCGGGGGGTGCCCCCACGGTGGCCTGGCCCGTGATCGGGGCCCACCGATCCGCGGGCGGGCCTGTGCCGTGGGGGCACTCTTTCCCTTCCGCCTCCGCCACGGTCTCCACCATGGCGGAGGAGGAAGTGACTCTCCCCACTGCGCATGCGCGGGAAACTGTTGGCGGCCGCTGACGCTCCCGCGCATGCGCCGCATTTCCGCACCAGCTGGCGGGGCAACAAACGCCATTTCCGCCAGCTGGCGGGGCAACAAACGCCATTTCCGCCAGCTGGCGGGGCGGATTTCCCTCCGGCGTCGGCCTAGCCCCTCAATGTTGGGGCTCGGCCCCCAAAGATGCGGAGCATTCCGCACCTTTGGGCCGGCGCGATGCCCGTCTGATTGGCGCCGTTTTTGGCGCCAGTCGGCGGACATCGCGCCGTTGGGGGAGAATTTCGCCCCAGAGCTGTATACGGAATTCCAACTCGGGCCTAACTAGTGTTTTGTACAGTTAAAGAACAAAGAACAAAGAAATGTACAGCACAGGAACAGGCCCTTAGGCCCTCCAAGCCTGTGCCGACCATGCTGCCCGACTAAACTACAATCTTCTACACTTCCTGGGTCCGTATCCTTCTATTCCCATCCTATTCATATATTTGTCAAGATGCCCCTTAAATGTCCCTATCATCCCTGCTTCCACTACCTCCTCCGAGAGCGAGTTCCAGGCACCCACTACCCTCTGCGTAAAAAACTTGCCTCGTACATCTACTCTAAACCTTGCCCCTCTCACCTTAAACCTGTGCCCCCTAGTAATTGACCCCTCTACCATGGGGAAAAGCCTCTGACTATCCACTCTGTCTATGCCCCTCATAATTTTGTATACCTCTATCAGGTCTCCCCACAACCTCCTTCGTTCCAGTGAGAACAAACCGAGTTTATTCAACCGCTCCTCATAGCTAATGCCCTCCATACCAGGCAACATTCTGGTAAATCTCTTCTGCACCCTCTCTAAAGCCTCCACATCCTTCTGGTAGTGTGGCGACCAGAATTGAACACTATACTCCAAGTGTGGCCTAACTAAGGTTCTATACAGCTGCAACATGACTTGCCAATTCTTATACTCAATGCCCCGGCCAATGAAGGCAAGCATGCCGTATGCCTTCTTGACTACCTTCTCCACCTGTGTTGCCCCTTTCAATGACCTGTGGACCTGTACTCCTAGATCTCTTTGACTTTCAATACTCTTGAGGGTTCTACCATTCACTGTATATTCCCTACCTGCATTAGACCTTCCAAAATGCATTACCTCACATTTGTCCGGATTAAACTCCATCTGCCATCTCTCCGCCCAAGTCTCCAGACAATCTAAATCCTGCTGTATCCTCCGACAGTCCTCATCGCTATCCGCAATTCCACCAACCTTTGTGTCGTCTGCAAACTTACTAATCAGACCAGTTACATTTTCCTCCAAATCATTTATATATACTACAAAGAGCAAAGGTCCCAGCACTGATCCCTGTGGAACACCACTGGTCACAGCCCTCCAATTAGAAAAGCATCCCTCCATTGCTACTCTCTGCCTTCTATGGCCTAGCCAGTTCTGTATCCACCTTGCCAGCTCACCCCTGATCCCGTGTGACTTCACCTTTTGTAATAGTCTACCATGAGGGACCTTGTCAAAGGCCTTACTGAAGTCCATATAGACAACATCTACTGCCCTACCTGCATCAATCATCTTAGTGACCTCCTCGAAAAACTCTATCAAGTTGGTGAGACACGACCTCCCCTTCACAAAACCGTGCTGCCTCTCACTAATACGTCCATTTGCTTCCAAATGGGAGTAGATCCTGTCTCGAAGAATTCTCTCCAGTAATTTCCCTACCACTGAAGTTCCAACATTACATCCCAGATTTTATAATTCATACCTCATCCAATAAAGGAAAGCATTCCATTTGCTTTATTTCCCAACTTATCTCCCTGTCCTGCTACTTTCAGGGACCTGTGGACATGCAAGATCTCTCACTTCCTCAACCCCTCTGAATGTCTTCCCGCTTATTGAGTACTCCCTCACTTTGTTTGCCCTCCCCAAATGCATTACCTCACACTTTTCCAGATTGAATTCCATTTGCCACTTCTCTGCCCACTTAACCAAACTATTGATATTCATTCTGGAGTCGACAGTTGTCCCCTTCACTATCAACAACACGGGCAATTTTTGTGTCACCTGCAAATGTCTTAATCATGCCTCCCACATTTGAGTCCAAATCTTTGATATATACAACAAACAGTCAGGGCTCCAACAACAATTCTATCCTTTCTTCAGTGAAATAAATCAATTGGCATCATTGTCTATATTAAACAAAGAGGGGCTCTAACCTCCTTAAATGAATAATTCAATGATGGAATAAGTAAAATCCTATTCTGATTACACCGGGATTTTTAGTGGTTCTATAGGGATCATATTCTATATAGTATCGTGCACGAGGCACATGGGACAGGGTTGACGATAGTCCCCGTGGGTGGGTCGAGAAGTATGCACTCCCCCGTTAACTACGGGGTGGGGACTGTTGTATGTAAGGTCCGCCCGACTGGAACAGGCCTCCGTATAGAAAGGGCCGGTGTAGTCTAACCAGGTTCTGTGTGTATATACATTTCTGTTGTAAATAAACCAGTCATTTATTTTTACTCGACTAAATTCTTTAACTGCATCCATGTTTCGATTGGACTCTTAACAAGTGGCCTTGAATACTGGTATGAGGATGGATGAGAATTAAATAGCTCACAATAGAAACAACAGCAATGTCTGGTCCTGAAACTCCCAGATCACCAAATGATGGAGGATTCTCTACAATGCCCCCTCAAGGATAGCTACAGGGGTATCAACAGGACAGGAGCTCCTGCATCACCATTGGAATCAGCAGCAGGGAGGGCGAAGATCAAGAATGTCCCTGGGCAGGGAGCATCTCAAGAGGCTTTCCAACAATCTAACAAACAATGCTTGAGCACAACGAGGAATCCTCGAGAGGAGCGGTGACTGCTGCATACACCTGAGTACAAAATGGAAGAGGGGCAACTGCCTTCGAACTTCCAGTCAGCAGCCATGAAACATAAAACGTCAACTAAAATAGAAAAAAATAATCCCTACCTCTGCTATAGTCCATGAAAAACATTCCAGTTCAAGGGCCACAAAGTAAGTGAGCAGATTCATTGTAATGTGTGCAAGGGGCACAATAACATTGCACTTTGTTGAAGGTTCAGTTGTTCAAAAGCTTACTTGATGATCCATGTGCCAGTAGCACACTGAAGATGTGCGGCCAGTCAAACAAAGCTTGGATCATTGGTGGGCCTTCATTCAGGGAGTTTTAAAAATCGGAACGTGCCTCAAGCCTGTTCTGCAAGGGGAAATTGGCCTTTCGCTTTACAAAGTAGGTCCTGGGCACCTCAATTTTCCAAATGCCCGTCTTCATGGTCTCTGGGATAGAGAGAGCGCAGTAAGTTTTTGCTGTGTTGACACCTGAACGGAAACACTTTGTCGACCACCAATTCACTTCCCCGCAGCTGACGATCCAAGTGCATGCGCTGAATCAGTCTCACAGCCAAGTGGCTAAACACGTTTCACATAAAGCCCTTTTACTCTTGTACGAGGAACAAATAAAGTTGGTCTAAAAGATGCCTTAGCCAAAGCTGCACACAAGCAGGAATGACCGGGTGAATAAGGACTTACAGTGAGGCCTAGGATGAGGTTGCAGGTATGTGTGGCGGAAACCTCCGCTCTGAAGTCTAAGTTCGGTGGCGGGCGGGGCATTCAAAGTGACACCCGCTGGGCAGTGGGACTTCCGAACATGCACAACCTTCCATTATTCTGCTGATTAGTTATGCACCCGCGAGGAGCTCGGCGAATCACGTGGTGGGGTGGGCAGCACGTCACTGGCCCGCCATTACTTCATGGGGTCAAAGGTCCTGGTGCAGAGTTAAAGGGCACCCAGAATGGCCATGCCACCACTGCAGGCCGGATGTCCAGGAGAAGGAAGTAACTTGCAGCCCCACAGTTCAGTGAAGCCTCCCTGGGGATTCTCCTCCAGGCTGTCGAGGAAAGGTGGGAGCTTCTGCTTCTTCAGGTTGGGAGCAGGAGATTCTCCCATCTGATCACAGCGACCTGGGAGTAGGTCGCCGGGGTGTTCAGTGCCTGTGGGGCCTGAAACTGAACCGGCTTGCAGTGCAGGATAAGAAAGAATGATCAATTGCACTCCGCCAGGGGAAGTGAACAATAAACTGACACTTATCCGGGCATCAGGCAGTCGAAGGGTTAGAGTGTACGGGGCAGGGGGGGTCACATATGACCAACAGATGGGACATCAGACCTGAATCTTTGCCAGCCCGGGGAAGTTCTACATCTCATATAAGTTCCAGAGAAAGCAGCTTCTCAATCACTGCCCAGGTGAGCTCAGCAGCAGCAATAGGAACGCACGCCTCTGAACTGCTCAACCACCCAATGGCCCCACAATCAATTATTCTGACTTTCTGCAGGACAGGATTGCGCATACCAAACACGGGCAGGGGGCGGGGTTGACCTTTGTCCCCTTTGTAGGTTTGAGGAGGGACCACAGCGTGAGACAGTGACTGTGTCTGCGCTGAGAGCGGGATCAGACTCCCCCAGCAAACCCAGTGAGGATGCTCCCTGTGTCCAGCACCAATGTGTGGGCATTGACTACGAGTGATCTGTAATCTACGAGTCTGCTTAATCAATCACTAAATCTCCCTTTTCTCTTCCGGCTATCAGCAAGAAAAACGGAGGACAACAACCCAGACGCACCATTGCTCCTGCCCCCAGGCCACCTCTGAGGATGCACCAGCATAGTATTCACCTGTACTTGGCACAAACACAGATATATTTACCTCGAGTGTATGATCTACAGTAGGCTCGGGGCCTGTGGTAAATCACGTTATTGCATTATATGTATTGTATTGTATTGTGCATGTCTGGGCTTGTCCAGGCCGGCTCTGTCTGTGGCTTTTCCCCTTGGGCTTCTGTGTATAAAAGTGGCAAGTCTCCGCCTCTGGACCCCAGTTCGGGTCCAGAGACAGGAGGCTTGCTGTTTCGTGTATTAAAGCCTCAGTTACGTTCATCACTCGTCGTGTGTTATTGATGGTGTATCAGGGCCACAATCTGGTCAGCACATCACTGGCACGGGCTCACAGCTGGTGGAGGGAGTGACAGCTCTGGGGCGGGATTCTCTGCAGCCCTGCGCCAAAATCGCGTTTGGCGTAGGGGTGGCGAATCACCGTTCCCGGCCGGATGGCGACCGGCGCCGCTCCGGCGATTCTCCTGGTCCCAGATAATCGCTCATCCGTGGGTTTCACCCCCACAACCCAAAGATGTGCAGGTTAGGTGGATTGGCCACGCTCAATTGCCCCTTAATTGGAAAAAAATAATTGGGTACTCTAAATTTAAAAAAAAGAAAAGAATCGCTTAACCGTCAATCAAGCCGCGCGGCTGGGGGGCCATTGGCAGAGGCCCTCCCAGAGATACTCCAATCCCAACCAGCCGATTTCCCGATGGCGTGGTTCTAACTACGTACAGCCTGTCGGGACTCTCGCGCGGTGGCCGCGGACTCAGTCCGCAGCCACCCTGGTGGGGGGCGGGGGGGGGGGGGGCGGGGGATCCAGCACCAGGGGGAGCTTTATGGGCAGCCGGGGCAGCGATCAGGCTGGTCCGATGGAGGGGAGCGGGGCCGATCAGTGGGACCTTCTTTTTTGGGATGGTCCGCAGTCCCGATCTGCCATGTCGTTTGGCGCGGCCGTCGGAGGCCGCCACCGTGCGCATGCGCGGACCGGAACCGGAAGTGCTGGGGCCCGTATCCGCAGCTGTGTGAATCACGAAGGGCCCCTACTAGACCCCTGCAGATAAGTGAATAGCTCTTTCTTTCTTCCAGGAAACTGGGGAGTGAAACGCCAGCGTTTTTACGCCGGCGTGGGGACGTAGCCCCATTGTTTGAGAATCCAGCCCGAGGTATCTAACATTCACAGAAAGTCCCTGCTGAGCCCAATTCAAATGGTGAGCCTCTGGGCACAGCTCTAAAAGACATCCTGGAGATGCAGAGCTGGGCAAAGGAACATCAGACAGAGATGCCAAAGGTCACCCGCATACTGGAGCAGAGGCTGGAAGAGTTAGTCCAGTTGCTGTCTGCTGTCGTGGCTCTGGCATGCGAGCGCTTGGATGTCTCCATGGAAAGGGTGGCGGCTGCGTTGGAGATCCAGGTCCAACAGAACACAGTTTCTGCCAGATGTGCACTCGGGCCTGCACTCCATTACTCTACCTATGGGCACAGTGCAATGGTGGTTAGATGAGAGTTTGATAGGGATTCAGGCACCTACAGGGAAGAGAAGTGCAAACTAGCCATTCCAGGGGCATCAACCCTGGGCGCTCCAAGGGTGCCCTACCAGTAACCCCCATCACCTCCAACAGTTGCACTGTGGTTATTGCTGCTTGCCTCACAGCACCAGGGACCCAGGTTCAATTCTGGCCTTGGGTGACTGTGTGGAGTCTGCACGTTCTCCCTGTGTCTGCGTGGGTTTCCTCCGGGTGCTCCGGTTTCCTCCCACAGCCCAAAGATACGCAGGTTAAGTGGATAGGCCATGTTAAATTGTCCCTTAATGTCCAAAAGGTTAGGTGGGGTTATGGGGCTCCAGATACAGGGAGGGGGCATGGCCCTTGGGAGGGCGCTCTTTCGGACGGTCAGTGCAGACTCGATGGGCTGAATGGCCTCCTTCTGCATTGTAGGGATTCTATGATTAGATCATGGAGAGTATGCCCGCACCTGAGCAGGTCGGGGCATTCTGGGCTTCAGACCATCAGAGGAACCCCACCAAAGTCACCGCAGCCAACATGGTAGAGCAGTAAGCAGACTGCTTCCACCTCAACTACAGATGTCAGGACTGCACCTAGACAGAGCAGTCAGGTTAGAAAAGTGAATAAGTATTGAATGTAAACAGATGACACTGGCATACATTCGTATTCAAATGGGCAGCGCGATAGCATATGGGTGGCACGGTAGCACAGTGGTTAGCACTGTTGCTTCACAGCGCCAGGGACCCAGGTTCGATTCCCGGCTTGGGTCACTGTCTGTGCGGAGTCTGCACGTTCTCCCCCTGTCTGCGTGGGTTTCCTCCGGTTGCTCCGGTTTCCTCCCACAAGTCCCAAAAGATGTGCTGTTAGGTGAATTGGGCATTTTGAATTCTCCCTCAGTGTACCCGAACAGGTGCCGGAATGTGGCGACTAGGGGATTTTCACAGTAACTTCATTGCAGTGTTAATGAAAGCCTACTTGTGACAATAAAGATTATTATTGTTATTATCACTTATGTGAGAAATAAGAGGATGATTGGAGTGAGAGTCGGGCCGATCAGGGATAGTGGAGGGAACTTGTGCCTAGAGTCTGAAGAGATAGGGGAGGCCCTAAATGAATACTTTGCTTCAGTATTCACTAGCGAGAGGGACCTTGTTGCCCATGAAAACAGTGTGAACCGGGTTAATAGACTCGAACAGGTTGAAATTAAGAAGGAGGATGTGCTGGAGATTTTGAAAAGCATCAGGATAGATACGTCCCCTGGGCCTGACGGGATATACCCAAGGTTACTACGGGAAGCGAGGGAGGAGATTGCTGCACCGTTGGCGATGATCTTTGCTGGAGTAGTACTGGATGATTGGAGGGAGGCGAATGTTGTTCCCCTATTCAAGAAAGAGAATAGGGAAATTGTTGGGAATTACAGACCCATCAGTCTTACGTCTGTGGTGAGCAAAATATTGGAAAGGATTCTGAGAGATAGGATTTATGATTATTTAGAAAAACATAGTTTGATTAAAGATAGTCAGCATGGCTTTGTGGGGGGCAGGTCATGCCTCATAGGCCTCATTGAATTCTTTGAGGATGTGACGAGACACATTGATGAAGGTCGGGCAGTGGATGTGGTGTATATGGATTTCAGTAAGGCATTTGATAAGGTTCCCCATGGTAGGCTCAGTCAGAAAGTTTGGGGGAATGGGATACAGGGAAATTTGGCTGTCTGGATAAAGAATTGGCTGGCCGAAAGAAGACAGCAAGTGGTAGTGGATGGAAAGTATTCCGCCCGGAGGTCGGTGACTAGTGGTGCCCGCAAGGATCTGTTCTGGGACCTCTGCTCTTTGTGGTTTTCATAAATGACTTGGATGAGGAAGTGGAAGGGTGGGTTAGTAAGTTTGCCGCTGACACAAAGGTTGGTGGAGTTGTCGATAGTGTTGAGGGTTGTTGCAGGTTACAACAGGACATTGACAGGATTCAGAGCTGGGCTGAGAAATGGCAGATGGAGTTCAACCTTGATAAATGTGAAGTGATTCATTTTGGAAGGTCGAATATGATTGCTGAATACAGGGTTAAAGGCAGGATTCTTGGAAGTGGGGAGGAACAGAGGGATCTTGAGGTCCACGTACATAGATCCCTCAAAGTTGCCACCCAGGTTGATAGGGTTGTTAAGAAGGCGTATGGTGTGTTGGCTTTCATTAACAGGGGGATTGAGTTTAAGAGCCTCAAGGTTTTGCTGCAGCTTTATAAAACTCTAGTTAGACCACACTTGGAATATTGTGTCCAGTTCTGGTCGCCTCATTATAGGAAGGATGTGGATGCTTTGGAGAGGGTACAGAGGAGATTTACCAGGATGCTGCCTGGACTGGAGGGCATGTCTTATGAAGAAAGGTTGAGGGAGCGAGGGCTTTTCTCACTGGAGCGAAGAAGGCAGAGAGGTGACTTGATAGAGGTGTACAAGGTGATGAGAGGCATGTATAGAGTGGATAGCCAGAGACTTTTCCTCAGGGTGGAAATGGCTGTCACGAGGGGACATAATGTTAAGGTGATTGAGGAAGGTATAGGGGAGATGTCAGAGGTAGGTTCTTTACACAGAGAGTGGTGGGTGTGTGGAATGCACTGCCAGCGGAGGTGGTGGAGTCAGAGTCATTAGGGACATTTAAGCGACTCTTAGACAGGCACATGGACAGCAGTAAATTGAAGGGGTGTAGGTTAGGTTGATCTTAGATTAGGATAAATGGGCAGCCCAACATCATGGGCTGAAGGGCCTGTACTGTTCTATGTTCTATGTTCTCCTCATTGTTGCATCATCCATTTTCTCAAGTCAAGAACACTCACTCTGGTAACAGTAATGAACTCTGACCTGGACATGATTCATTGCACCGGTGCAATCACCTCGCGTGACTCTTGAAACCAGCTCGTTATTCCAATTGATTAGATTTGCTGCCGAGTCCTGAGCTCAATTGGCATTTTTAACCCCTGGCAGGAACCATTCAATGCTGCTTTAGACAAAGTACAGAACATTCCTTTTAAGCCAACACTGCTTTTTTCCCCCCAGATTAGCAATAAATCAGTGTCAAAATTACCAACACTCATAAAATAGCCGCACAAAATCCAATACAATTTCTTGACTACTTCGGTTACTGCTGCTAAATAATATTAGTAATACAATCCATTAAAAAACGGCGCTTCCATATAGAATCTCCTCTTCTCCAGGTAGTGAGGACCCGCCCTCCATCACAATACTGTGGAAAACATTCAGAATCTGCTTATGGTTTGACCTTGAGTACAGTAGTGTTATGGGCCAGGGCTTAGAGAACCCCAAAGTGTATCATGGAGTTCACCTGACCCACAACTATTACTAGATTGTGGTATGGGGACCACGCGGCCCACTCTACAGGTGTGGTACAGCAGAAATGGAAAAGTATTTTTTAAAGCAAAACAATGTTTATTCTATGAACTCAAGTTAACCTTTTTAAAATATATACAGTGAAAATCTTAGCAACCATTAATTCAAATACAATCCCCAAAGAATACAACACTAAGTAATCCTTAATAAATTCCCAAACAACATCCAGAAGACAAAAGACACAGGTTTAAATTCTCTAATGAGAGCAGTTATCCCTTTGAAATCACCCAAATGAACACTCTTTAGCTTGTAGAGAGATCTATGCACATCTGCTGGCTTTCACTGCAGCTGTTCTCTCGGAAAATGAAACTAAAACCTCACTCTAAACTAAAACCAAACTTTGAGCAGCCTGCTCAAAAACGAAAGTAAAACAGACAGACAGCCCAGCTCCACCCACTCTCTGACATCACTGCAGTAATAAACACCCATTTCTTAAAGGTACACCCACTACAGTTATTCTATAAAAAGCACCCATTTCTTAAAGGTACTCTCACATGACAGTAGTAGCTTTGGTAGGAGTTCCTGCAATGGCAGAATATTAGGCTGGTGAGGAAGGAAAGTTTTACCCAGAATTTCCTACAGTCAGTTATGGCATGCCATTAATTCTGGCCATTCCCATTGGCCCATCTCCGGGATGGGTATCAGGTGTCAGGAATTGTCCCCCGATCCGTCAATCCCATCTCCATTGTGGAGGTGCCCCTCACCCCACCCACCTCATTTCCATGCTAGGGAGGTGGGTTTGTGATGGAGTCATGCCCACCGACTCTGGAGGCTCTGAGAAACTGAAGACAAGTCCTGATGTGGAGGCAGGCAGATTGCGAGCCCGATATCAGGCCTGCCTCTGACATCACGGCTGTAAAGTGAGGCTGGTGCAGGGGCAGCTGATCCAGCACCGGGAAGTCATGTCTAACCCAGTACCGGGGAGTCATGTCTAACCCAGCACCGGGGAGTCATGTCTAACCCAGCACCGGGAAGTCATGTCTAACCCAGTACCGGGGAGTCATGTCTGACCCAGCACCGGGGAGTCATGTCTAACCCAGTACCGGGGAGTCATGTCTAACCCAGTACCGGGGAGTCATGTCTGACCCAGCACCGGGGAGTCATGTCTAACCCAGTACCGGGGAGTCATGTCTAACCCAGCGCCGGGGAGTCATGTCTGATCCAGCGCCGGGGAGTCATGTCTGACCCAGCACCGGGAAGTCATGTCTAACCCAGCACCGGGAAGTCATGTCTAACCCAGTACCGGGGAGTCATGTCTAACCCAGTACCGGGGAGTCATGTCTAACCCAGTACCGGGAAGTCATGTCTAACCCAGTACCGGGGAGTCATGTCTAATCCAGCGCCGGGGAGTCATGTCTAACCCAGCGCCGGGAAGTCATGTCTAACCCAGTACCGGGGAGTCATGTCTAACCCAGTACCGGGGAGTCATGTCTAACCCAGTACCGGGAAGTCATGTCTAACCCAGTACCGGGGAGTCATGTCTAATCCAGCGCCGGGGAGTCATGTCTGATCCAGCGCCGGGGAGTCATGTCTGACCCAGCACCGGGAAGTCATGTCTAACCCAGCACCGGGAAGTCATGTCTAACCCAGTACCGGGGAGTCATATCTAACCCAGTACCAGGGAGTCATGTCTAACCCAGTACCGGGAAGTCATGTCTAACCCAGTACTGGGGAGTCATGTCTAGCCCAGCACCGGGAAGTCATGTCTAACCCAGCACCGGGAAGTCATGTCTAACCCAGTACCGGGGAGTCATATCTAACCCAGTACCAGGGAGTCATGTCTAACCCAGTACTGGGGAGTCATGTCTAACCCAGCACTGGGAAGTCATGTCTAACCCAGTACCGGGGAGTCATATCTAACCCAGTACCGGGAAGTCATGTCCAACCCAGCACCGGGAAGTCATGTCTAACCCAGTACCGGGAAGTCATGTCTAACCCAGCACCGGTGGGAGTCATGTCTAACCCAGTACCGGGGAGTCATGTCTAACCCAGCACCGGGAAGTCATGTCTAACCCAGTACCGGGGAGTCATGTTTAACCCAGTACCAGGGAGGCATGTCTAACCCAGTACCGGGGAGTCATGTCCAACCCAGCGCCGGGAAGTCATGTCTAACCCAGCACCGGGAAGTCATGTCTAACCCGGCACCGGGAAGTCATGTCCAACCCAGTACCGGGGAGTCATGTCTAACCCAGCACCGGGGAGTCATGTCTGACCCAGCACCGGGAAGTCATGTCTAACCCAGCGCCGGGAAGTCATGTCTAACCCAGCGCCGGGAAGTCATGTCTAACCCAGCGCCGGGAAGTCATGTCTGACCCAGCACCGCGAAGTCATGTCTAACCCAGTACCGGGGAGTCATGTCTAACCCAGTACCGGGGAGTCATGTCTGACCCAGCACCGGGAAGTCATGTCTAACCCAGCGCCGGGTAGAACGCACACTCAGTAACCCAGACCAGCCTAATTCATAACATCAGTTCTCATCTCCATGGAGTACCTGAGGAGCTCCAGATCCCAACAAAGATAGCTGGAGGGGATGGAGACTGGCTCCCACCACATCACCTGAAAGAAGCCTAACCAGGGCTGAGGAAGTTGAGAGGCAGGCTAAGGGTCCCGAGCCACTTTTGAGACCTTCATCCTCCAGGGTTTCCCTGGCCCCTCTCTCAGAGCCAGCGTTTGTGACAGGGTTTCCCCTGCAGAGAGGCAGGGAGTGCAACCACAACACGGAGCCCCACAGGTCCTTCCATGCTGAGGGAGGCCACCGCTCTCTTCAGAGTCAGAGGGGTGAGCAGCCTGCCCGCATCTCCTCCGGGACAACAGAGGGAGCACTGCAGAGGAGTGTGTGCATTCGCAAGGCACCCCGTTGCCATGAACACTAAATGGATCAATGTAGTGTTAGATAGCCGTTCATTACTAATGTAATTTTCGACAGACATCTATTACCTGCTTAAAAGGTTGTCAATATTCATTACATTAACAGAGCAGGTTGATAGTACATCTTCAAAGGCTGAACAAGGTTCTTATCAGTTCTGATTGAGCCAGTAGACTGTTGTCCAACTCTCAGTAATGGCAGGAATATAAATCGAAACATACACGGAAAATAAAAACAGGAAAAGGCCATTCGGCCCTTCGAACCTGCTCTGCCATTCATTATGATTATGGCTGATCATCAAATTCAATACCGTGAAGATGAAAGATGTTGGCTAGGATGTCCTCCACTTGAATGTTCAGGTTTGGGTTTTGGCCGTGCATGGATTGTGCTGTGGGTGCCTCAGGTGAGTTGCTGTATTCGGAGGTCCCTAACGACAGTGGCATTCACATGGAACCCACCAATGGCTTCTGGGCCTGCTATCCGCCAATCCTTCCCTCACCACCCTCCACTTCTGATGGCTCGCCCTGTGACTCTCCTGGCTGGAGATCTGCCTCATCTTCTTCCACCCCACTCTCGAATAACGTGAGCCCATCCTCAGCATCTACCCCCTCGAAAAGCAACCCCTTTAACTGCACCATAGTTTGGAGGAAGCAGCAGACAACCACTATCCTGGAGACCCTAGCTGGTGAATATTGAAGGGCAACTCCGAAGAAGTCACGCCAGCCTTTCCAGATGCAAGGCCAGCATTTTGAACAGTGATTTCCTGGTGACATAAACAAATGGCTAACACGTTGAGGATAAATTTGTAAAAAAGGTTCCCCACCTTCTGCCTGCCCACCAACAGCCTTCATGACTCCTCACTAAGGACCTGCTGCTGAAGTCCTTCACCAAGACTGATGAAAATGTGATTTGGAAAATATTTCCCGTTGCAGGTAATGGCTCCTCTGACTTCTGTCCGAACTCGTATGTGAACCACGTCTGGTACCCGATAAATATATGCAGAGCCGGAAATGGGAGGTTAACATGGTGGATGCTAAGAGGATGTTTCCCTTCTCGGGAAGTTTAGGAGCAGGGGACACAGTTTAAAAATTAGGGGTCTTTCATTTAAGACTGAGATGAGGAAAATTTATTTTCTCAGAGGGTGTGATTTTCCCCAAAAGTTACGAAATTAATTTGTCGCGGGTTTTTCAGCGAGTTTGCCCTGGGCTCTGCCGGCAAGTTCCCCGTCGCCATTCAATGATATTTAGTCACTTTTTTGGGCCCTGGGAAGTTTCTCATTGGTTTAGCCCACACTTAGAATTTCTTTTAGCACTGGGGAGCTGAACTCAGAGATCCGGCCGCCATTTTGAAAGTGAGCTTGTGGGTCCCCCACCCATTGGATAATGTCATCCCCCACACACATGGACACAGCCCACACCCCCCAAGTGAGGACACCCGCTATGGGGTCGCAGGGGGTCCCCATTTTCAGGCCCCCCCAAGCCCCCTTGCAGCACCCCCTCCCGTCTAGGACTCTCACCCATCACCCCCTGACCTCGCGGGGGCCCCACTTACCTGCCCTGCACACCCCCACTCTTCAAACCCCCCTCCACCTTCGGCGGTGACACCCTGGCACTTGGTCACCCTTGCACTGGCACCCAGGCAATGCTCCTACCAGCTTGGCAGTGCCATCTGGGAACCGTGACAGTGCCAGGGTGGCAGTGCCAAGGAACCAGATGGTAAGTGCCAAGGTGTCCACGTTCTAGGGGAGAGCCAGGGAGCCACCCTGCACTTACCTTGATCTCCCAGGGGTCTCCGATGGCCTGTTCCACATTTGTGTGCACCAGCACTGATCGGCGCCAGGCTGCAACCTCCGTGAGTAGGCCAGAGAATCGAGGGAGGCCAGTGGATCTTGGGCAGGTAGGTTTACGATCTACGTCCACGAGCATCATTCGGCCCCGCCCATTTGGGATGGAGTTCCGACTCCAACGTCTCGCGGGACTCCGGTGAATCCCGTGAGGTGTGGAGGTTGTTGGGAGGCTCGCTGCAGGGCTCTCCCGGGATTTTCCGGCCACGTTGTGCTCTCGCTTGAGCCCAACACGGCCGGAGAATTGTGCCTGGAGAGTCTTAAAAAGGGGCTGTTTAGCACAGGGCTAAATCGCTGACCAAGGCAGGCCAGCAGCACAGTTCAATTCCCGTACCAGCCTCCCTGAACAGGCGCCGGAATGTGGCAACTAGGGGCTTTTCACAGTAACTTCATTTGAAGCCTACCTGTGACAATAAGCGATTTTCATTTTCATTTCTTTTAATCTGTGGAATTCTCTTCCACATCATGGGATGTGGGCATTGCTGGCTGGGTGTGGAAGGGAAGTTAATGAATTACCAATTTAGAAGCGTGCTGGGAATATTAACTATATTTTAACACTGCTTTTGAGCGAAAATAAGGAGGTCAAGTAATGTAAACCAAATACTGCTCAGTATGTGGTACTGGCCTTATTATGATAATAATTTGTTCTTCCGAAGGACAACAAAATGCGCACTCGAATTGTTTTTAAACCAAGGGCAAAACATTCATATTTCCTCTTGCGGATGTTCCCAAGCTTTACCTCTTCAAAGAACAAAGAACAAAGAAATGTACAGCACAGGAACAGGCCCTTCGGCCCTCCAAACCCGTGCCGACCATGCTGCCCGACTAAACTACAATCTTCAACACTTCCTGGGTCCGTATCACTCTATTCCCATCATATTCATGTATTTGTCAAGATGTCCCTTAAATGTCACTATCGTCCCTGCTTCCACCACCTCCTCCGGTAGCGAGTTCCAGGCACCCACTACCCTCTGTGTAAAACACTTGCCTCGTACATCTACTCTAAACCTTGCCCCTCTCACCTTAAACCTTTGCCCCCTAGTAATTGACCCCTCTATCCTGGGGAAAAGCCTCTGACTATCCACTCTGTCTATGCCCCTCATAATTTTGTAGACCTCTATCAGGTCACCCCTCAACCTCCTTCGTTCCAGTGAGAACAAACCGAGTTTATTCAACCGCTCCTCATAGCTAACACCCTCCATACCAGGCAACATTCTGGTAAATCTCTTCTGCACCCTCTCTAAAGCCTCCACATCCTTCTGGTAGTGTGGCGACCAGAATTGAACACTATACTCCACAAGTGTGGCCTAACAAAGTTCTATACAGCTGCAACATGACTTGCCAATTCTTATACTCAATGCCCCGGCCAATGAAGGCATGCATGCCGTATGCCTTCTTGACTACCTTATCAACCTGTGATGTCCCTTTCAGTGACCTGTGGACCTGTACTCCTAGATCTCTCTGACTTTCAATACTCTTCAATACTCTTGAGGGTTCTACCATTTACTGGATAAAGTTATTTATTTCAGCCTATAAATATAATGGTTTTTGACTGCATAACTCAGAGTGCAGTGCCTTGGCTTTGCAGCTGAAACACTCTCTCCACAAGTATATTTGTGTAAATAAATTTCCTTAAATCGAACCTCGAGGAATTTGTCTTTATTATGATTTTCACGACAAATTGGCGTAGTCGTTACAGTTTCCTTAATTTAACGTGAACCCGAAAAGAATCTCTAAACAGGACTCTCTCAGCTGAAAGGGAGAGAGCCATGGCGCAACCCCAGCTGAAAGGGGGGTCTGCGGCTCGGCAGCCTTAATTACTGGCCAGTGACTCATGCTAGGAGAGTTATCTTAATTAATAAATTAATGATAGCTGCATGGGAAGAAAAAGGTGCCTTAGAGACTAAACATTTTTTTTAAAAGACTTCGAGGTTCGTGAAAGGATAAACACCGGTGTGCACTCCCTTTAGTATTTGTAAATGATTTCCGATTTCCGCGGTTGTTGTTATTGTTATACATATGTTCTAAAGTATTTTGCAGAAGGAACGATGAGCACTAAACTCGACGCTCCCTCACAGGTCGTCCCAAAGCCTCGGTAAAGATACCCGGAGCGAGAAAGAAGGTGAACTCCTTAAAGAGAACAGATAAGGGAGTCAAAATGAGTAAGAAAATGAAAAGAAACAATCGTAAAGCAACGGAATGAGGTAGGAAAACCTATATGTCCCGCATAGGAATCTAATGAAGCTGACCCCCTCTCGGAAAAAATAACAGGGGAGTAAAAGTAAATAGAAGATTAAGGTAAAAGCGAGATTTGTCTGTTGCCGTGAGATAAGGCTAACGGTTAACTGTGATATTTGTGAGCTGTGAGAATCTCTGTGTTTTGTTTAACCAATTAATTTTAGTCAAAGCACGAAGTGGGTTGTATTTTTTTATCGTCTGTCTTTGTGAATCAGAGATTATAACTTAAGTGATTTTTGTTGAGGTTTCTCTAATGAACGGAAACATTGGAAATTACGATCAGTTTAAAAGAAAGAAAGTGCCTTTACGAATAAAAGTAATTGAATATGAATAAGTTTTTAGGCTACGTGAAAAGATGTAAATGGTAACATGCCAAGTTCTCCGCCCCTTAGATTCTGCAGGAAACATTAACCATTTCAGCAGACAGTTGATCTTTTCTGAATTGACAAAGAAAAAATATACGTCTCTAAGAATAGCTAATGCCTATAAAATCAATCATTGGAAATTGACTTAAATGTGTGCTATTCATAGCCCCCTCCCAGGGGATGTTTTGCTGCTTCTAAAATACTCTTATGGTGCATCTTTGTTTTGAAGGATGGGATCCCACCCGGCATTAATGGGGGCTGGGTTCCCAATCATGATAATCATTTGAACGAAAGAAATGAGTCCCTCGAACACTGGTTAGCAAATAGAGGGAAAGAGGCTATCATGCAAGGGGCCGAGAAGCATTTAACCCCCAGGAAGGATGTACCGCAACTAGTGACACCTGAACCTATTAGGCAGACAGACACTCTGCAAATTAGGAACGGTAATACATCGCATTGATAATGGAATGTTTATAGAACTGTCTCAAATATGAGCTCATCAGCTGAAAAATGTAATAACTTCTGAGACTGCGCCCGATCGCTTTGTGTCTGTGTTCTCTGCTGGCAGCTGAACTTTAACCCTTACAGTACCAATGTTTTTTTAAAAATTAAAAACTGCAGGAAGTCTTACAAAAGATTAATGACCCTTGGGCACAGCCATTAAAACACCTGATAGAGTCCAGATGAGAGAATATAGTGACCCATTGCACGGCTTGGTATGCTCGTGAGGATGAGCACGCATACAACTTATAAACGCAAAGTCACTTCGGACAGCAGACATCATTGCATGTCACTCCTTTTTATTTTTCGGTGTTGTGGGATTAGGAATGTTAGTACAGTTGACCTTTTTAGGATGGGTTTAACTTCAGAACCCCATTTAACATTGGCCGTAAGACATCCCGCTAAGGCAAAGCAAATTGGAGAAGTGATCAAAGAGGCCAAAGGAAAAAAGTAATACATAGGATTTATATTGAAATGGACGGACAAAATTGCCTGATAGAATTTTATGGCAAACAGGAGGGCAAAGTGACCTAGAAAGAGGAGCAATGGCCCGCTACATTTGAAAGACAACAACCTCCCCGAGAGAGCCATCATTTACTCCCTTCAATCCTGGCCCAGGTACTGCCACATCTATGGACCCAACATAAAAATCATGTTGGAAAAGTACAATCTGCCCCAATGCATAGGGTGCAGTTACAGAAGAACATTGCCCTGCCCTGCTTAAAACAATACAGGTTGGCACCGGAAACAGAAAAAGGGATAGAGGGAGTGATCAATGCACTATTACAGCAAGGGGTGCTGAAGAGAACACAAAGCCCCTGTAACACCCCTATACTCCCCATTCGAAAGGTAGGAAGACCCAACGAGTGGTGGTTTGTGCAAGATCTTTGAGCCATCAATAAAATTGTTATCACTATTGTTCCATTGGTGCCGGACATAAATGTCATTTTGTCTTCTATACCACCAACAAGGATACTTTCCCAGCCTTTTTCTCCATACCATTGCACCCGGAAGTTCAACATCTATTTGCTTTCCATATCGGAATTAACAGTATTAAAAGAGACTTGGACAAGTGCCAGTTGTCTGCAGGCTCAACATTCCCTCAATATGATGACAATTTATTGATAGCCTCAGAGGGAGGGCTAGTTTGTCAACAGAGTACCCTTTTGTTATTCTGTCACATCTGGCAGAAAGAGGGCATAGGGTCTCAATGGACAAGCTGCAATTCTGTCAGGAGACAGTCCAGTATTTGGGATTTCAGCTGCAGCAAGGACAGCGGAGGCTTGGGTCTGAAAGAATACAGGCTGTAGCAAGGGTTCCAACTCCACGCACGAGAAAGGAAACCTCGCAGTGGATACCGGACTATAGAGAGATGGACGCAGTACTGCGCAAGGCTACCCTACAGGACGCCCCTTCAGTTGTTACCTGGATCCCAGAGAGGGAGCAAGCATTTCGTAATTTGAAACAAGCCATGATTAGCGCCCCTGCCTTGGGACTTCCTAATTTCAGCAAACCCATTACTCTTTATTTGAATGAAGCAGGGAGGATTTGCAACAGGGGTCCTGGTGCAAGAGCATTGAGGGGGGAAAAGACCTCTTGCCTATTACTCGGTGGCCCTATGTGCTGTGGTAAAGGATCTGCCAAATTGCTGAAGAGCAGTAGCAGCCACAGCGACCATAGTAAAAAAAAATCAGTTTTGCTGCTGCTTAATTCATCCGTAACATAGCATTTTACTGCAGCTCGACACACTGGGTACGAAGTAATCCTCTCTTAAACCACCTTTACCTACAAGCGAGCGCCAGCTGCCAACCCTGCTACACTCTTACCCGCGCCCTCGGAAACAGAACATATGGATGATCATGACTGTTTACTATTGGTTGAAGCCACCACAACCTCTCGACCTGATTTATTGAGTCACCCACGAGAAAATCCAGACATCATCCTTCCCACCAATGGGTCAGCAAACCGACCAAATGATATGACCCTCTTGGCCGATGATGCAATAAAAACTCCATTCAAGATAGTGGAAGCTTTTGCTCTGCTTTCGGGAACATCTGCTCAAGCGGCCGAATAGTTTGCCCTTACTAAAGCATGCATTCTAGCTAAAAATAAAACAGTCAATATTTATACTGATTCCTGATCCGCTTTTGGGGTAGTACATGATTTGGGCCAGTTATGGAAAAACAGGGGATTCATAACTTCCTCCGGCCAACCTATTAAACATGCTAAATTGGTTTTAAATTTACTAGCTGCGGTTCAGCTGCCCAGCAAGATAGCCGTTTTAAAGTGTGAAGTGCATACTACCGCAGACGATGAAGTCTCATGCGGCAATAGATTTGCTGATAACATAGCAAAGGAAGGGGCTCTCAAACATCAGCCACAACTGCAAGTGGCTGCAAATGAACTTCCATCCACCATAACAGAACCAAAATTAAAACAGGCACAGGAGCAAGCCTCCCTACAGGAGCATCACTCTTGGCTAAATGCAGGTTGCTATCAAGACAATTTTGATAGATGGATAAGGGCTTTGAAAATAGACCAAACGTATGAAGCTCTCAGAGAAATTATACTTTTGGAGGAGTTTAAAAATTCAATTCCTGATGTAGTGAGAACTCATATGGAAGAACAGAGGGTTAAAACTGCGAGATTAGCAGCAGAAATGGCACATGATTATGAATTAGTTCATAAATCAAAGCTTGGTTCCAGACATCAGTTTCGGCCGGTGAGGGATAGAAACTGGGGACATGAGAAATACTCAAGTGGTAAAGGTAAAGGTGATCTGATGGGAGATAATAAGGCGAGTATACCTCAGATTAAAAAAGAAACCCAGGAGGGTGGAAAAGAAGTGAAAAGTTTCAAATGTTTTCACTGCAATAAACTAGGCCATGTGAAGTCCCAGTGTTGGTGGTTGAAGAAAAGCACTGGGAAGGTTGATGTGGTAAAACAGGATAAGACTGTGGGGTTTGTTAAAGTGGTAAAGGAAAGCCCAAGTGAAGCAAAGGAGGTGCAAAATATTGTACAGCCTGATCAAGAGGTGATTGATAAGAAGGTGCCAGATCTTTTTAAAGAATTTACTTGTGTGGGTAAAGTTTACTCATGTGTATCAGGAGGAGTAGGTAAAGAAGTCACAATTTTAACAGATACGGGAGCTAGTCAATCTTTGATGGTAAGAGATGAGGAGTTATGTAGTCTGGGAAGAATGTTACCAGAAAAGGTGGTAATATGTGGAATTCAGGGTGAGAGGACTAGTGTTCCATTATATAAGGTAAGGTTGGAAAGTCCAGCGAAGAGTGGTGAAGTGGTAGTCGGAGTAATAGAGAAATTATCTTGTCCAGGAATACAGTTTATCTTGGGTAATGATATAGCTGGATCGAAGGTGGGAGTGATGCCTACTGTGGTTGATAAGCCAGTGGAAAATCAGACAACTGAAGTGTTGAAGGACGAATATCCTGGGATTGTGATGCCAATGGGTATTAACAGTGACAGGGGAACTCATTTCACTAGCAAATTGACCAAAGCCCTAACAGAAGCCATGAGATTTGATTGGAAATTGCATATCCCATATCAGCCGCAATCCTCAGGAATGGTGGAAAGGGCGAATGGAATAATTAAAACTGCAGTTACAAAAGTGTGTCAACAAAATGGGCTGCTATGGCCAGATGGCAGACCCATAGTAATGTATGCCCTGAGAAATCTGAGAAATCGTAATACGGGTTTAACCCCATATGAGAAAATAATTGGAACACCCCATGACAACTGGAACTAAACCCCCAATGGGTCCAGCGGCAGTAGCCATAATACGGGCAGATGAGGCATCACTAAAATATGCCCAGGCCATGTGTGAAACCGCTGAAAAAAATGTTTTTAAAACAAAAACATGAAAAGGTGCAAAAGGCTCAGATGCATCCAACAGAGGGAAATACACACCCTTTAAACCTGGAGATCTAGTGTATGTGAAAGCACTAAACAAAGATTCTTTTTCTCCTAGGTGGAATGGACCCTACCAAGTGCTGCTAACAACTTGAACAGCCGTTAAAGTAAAAGAAAAGCCAGATGAGATCCACGCAACTCGTGTAAACGACATCATACGGAACTTTGAGAGTACTAGTGAGACGCTAACCTGAAGAGAATGACAGCGTTGATGTTTTTATATTATCATATTAATCCAACATCATGTAGAGGGTAAACTGCATACTAACACCTTAATATACATGTCTCACTCATACGCAGAGAGGGTAAATAAATTCAGTTGTTGGGTTTGTACACAAATTCCTAGATGCTTGGAGGAGGGCTTCCCTGTGCGACCTATCCCATTCGCCAGTAAAGAGGTAGCAGAATGGGCTCTGAGACAAAATAGTGCAGGACGTGGAGAAGATACACAGAATATGTTCGATTGGAGATTAGCTGGATACGATATGAATAGGTTTGAGGAATGGTGGGGGCCTAGGTTTAATGTAACATGTCAAACGCCCTGTTTGATCCTTCCCAATTACACTGGAGTCCCAAAGGGTAGCATATGCCTTCGGAAACATAAAACATATGGGACCTACCCAGTCGGCACAAGTCAATGTGATCAGACCTAGAATTGGCAACCCCCTATACAGCTAAAGGACCATTCATCTTTGGTTGGTCAGGGGTTGAAAATCAAACTAGTGGAGGCTCCTGGGAAGGGGATCCGATTAGACTAATGATGACTGATAGTAAAGGAAACCTGACCGCATATAACGGCACGTATTTTATCTGTGGCCATACCAGAAAATTGGGAAGGCTCCTGCTATTTGGGATAGGTAGTCCCTTATGTGCATCACATTCAGTAATTGCAGGACCATCCCCATCACAGGACGACACAAAGTATTATGACATGGGCACTAATGCTGGGAATAATGATACCACCATTAGGAATAGCCACTAAAGCATACGAACTACGCGAACTACGAGACATCCTTGAGCAGGTAGCTAATGACACTGCAGAAACTGTTAACCAGATAGAAACTGAGATGGTTGCTGTCGGAGCGGTTGCCCTGCAGAATAGAATGACTCCTGATTTCTTGTCAGCTGAAAAGGGAGGTACTTGTGCCCTGATTGGAAGTGACTGTTGCACATACATCCCTGATAACTCAGAAAAATTGATAATCTGGTGGATCACATTTGTAGAGAGGTGACAAGATTACATGAAAATGAGGGATGGGATTTTGGCTTTGGATGGTAGGATCGTCAGGACAGAGGATTGTGTTCTGGATTATAATCGCCATTGTAATCTTGATTGTCGTATGGTTACTGTTTTAATATTGCGCAAGATATTTTTATTGGACTAACACGGGAGAACAGCCCTAGCCGCCTTGCCTCCTTGCTACCGGCTCATAACACGCAGGGAACTGTCATACATCCATTCCCCTTACATTATAAACCACCCTTCTCTATGGATGACACAATAATTTACTAAAAGGTGTTGATCAAAAGATCAACAAGGAGGGAATTGTGGAAGGGAAGTTAATGAGTTACCAATTTAGAAGCATGCTGGGAATATTAACTATATTTTAACACTGCTTTTGAGCGAAAATAAGGAGGTCAAGTAATGTAAACTAAATACTGCTTAGTATGTGGTACTGGCCTTATTATGATAATAAGTTGTTCTTCCGAAGGACAGCAAAATGCGTACTCAAATTTTTTTTAAACCAAGGGCAAAACATTCATATTTCCTCTTGCGTATGTTCCCAAGCTTTATCTCTTCAAAGTTATTTATTTCAGCCTATAAATATAATGGTTTTTGACTGCATAACTCAGAGTGCAGTGCCTTGGCCTTGCAACTGAAACACTCTCTCTCCACAAGTATATTTGTGTAAATAAATTTCCTTAAATCGAACCTCGAGGAATTTGTCTTTGTTATGATTTTCACGACACTGGGCCACCATCTATTGCTCATCCCTAATTGTCCCTTGAGGGGGCAGTTCAGAGTCAACCATGTTGCTGTGGATCTGCTGTCATGTGGGCCAGACCGGGTAAGGACGGCAGGTTCCCTTCCCTAAAGTGAATCAGATGAGATTTTACGGCAATCAACAATGGTTTCATGGTCATCCCGGTTTTAATTTTTTAATTCCACGTTTTAATTAGATTCAAATTTCACCATCAGTTGTGGTAGGGTTTCAGCCCAGGTCTCTGGATTACTAGCCCAGCAGAAATATCACCACACCACTGCCAAGTTAGATTTGCGATCTACAAAAGAGTCAAGGGTGATTGCGGGGTCGCTGGGGTGGGGGTGGGTGGGGGGGGGGGGGTGGGGGGGGTGGCGGCAGGGGGGGGGGGCAGGAAAGTGGAGTTGAGCTACAAACAAATCAGCCATGATCTAATCGAATGGTGAAGCAAGTTCATCGCCTTCACTCTGAACTGAACTGCTACAGCAACTTTCTACCCGGGCAGCATGGTAGCACAAGTGAATAGCACTGTGGCTTCACAGCGCCAGGGTCACAGGTTCGATTCCCGGCTTGGGTCACTGTCTGTGCGAAGTCTGCACGTTCTCCCCGTGTCTGCGTGGGTTTCCTCTGGGTGCTCCGGTTTCCTCCCACAGTCCAAAGACGTGCAGGTTAGGTGGATTGGCCATGATAAATTGCCCTTAGTGTCCAAAAAAAGGTTAGGAGGAGTTATTGGGTTACGGGGATAGGGTGGAAGTGAGGGCTTAAATGGGTTGGTGCAGACTCAATGTGCTGAATGGCCTCCTTCTGCACTATATGTTCAATGTTCTATGTACCCATCAAACTTTTATCACAACTACTGGATCCGTTACCAGTTTAGACTAACCATTTAATTTGTTTGAAACCAGCCATAACAGCAGATGTTCCCGTAACAGCCTCCCCGAACAGGCGCCGGAATGTGGCGACTAGGAGCTTTTCACAGTAACTTCATTTGAAGCCTACTTGTGACAATAAGCGATTTTCATTTCATTTTCATTTCATGTAGTGGAGAAAATGGGGAGGGGGGGGTGAAAAAAGGGGCACTTGCTATGTATCAGAGAATCGCCACAACTTACCATCATAAGGCATCAGGTTTTGTTACAGAAGATTTCCCTTTGGAATAACATCCATTCCTGCTCTTTTTCAAAGATCCACAGATCAAATTCGAAGAGGGTTGAATGGATTGCAATGTTATTTAGATGACACACTCATCACCGGTTCGAATGAACAGGAACGCTTGGAGAATTTGGAAGCTGTACTGAAGCGGTTACAGAGCCACAGCCTGAGAGTCAAGAAGGCAAAGTGTGATTTTTACAAGTCACCCACAAATGGCCTTGGTCATATCATCGACCAAGAGGTTTACACAAAGAATCAAAACAATTGTCAGCAATCTTAGAAACACCACATCCTCAAAATCACACAATTAAGGTTGCTTTTAGGATTGATCAATTATTATGGCAAATGTGTGTCGAATTTAGCAACACGATTGAAGCCTTTACAAATGTTGCTATGTGTCAAACAGGCATGGAACTGGTCAGAAGAATGTGAGAATGCAAACAATGAAGTGAAAGAAGCTTCACTGAAGTCAGAGCTGTTGGCTCATTCCAATCCCAAGATGAAGTTGCAACTTGTTTGCGATGCCTTACCCTATGGGGTTGGTGCAATCGTCTCGCACATTGTCTTCAGGAGTGGAGTGACCGATACAATCTTATTGGACAGAAAAGAATTATGCTCAGCTGGACAAAGAAGCTTGAGCATAATTTTCAGTCTAAGAAAGTTCCACAATTACCTTTAGGGGTGTCATTTTACACTTCTGACGGATCATCAACCCTTGACTATAATCTTTGGGCCGTATAAAAGTATACCTTCCTCGGCAGCTAGTAGATTGCAAAGATGGCCATTGATACTGTCAGCACAAACTTACGATATCCATTATCACAAGTCAGAGCAACGTACAAATGCTGACGCTCTGTGACAATTGCTGTTACAAGTCAGATATGACCCACAAGAACATTTTGTCAATATTTTGTATTTCTTGCTTGTGGATCGTGGCTCTGTGACTTCATCTTAAGTTCAAAGATCTCCAAAAAACAATCCTGTGATGGGAACGGTGATGGGCTTCGTCCAAAAAAGGAACGCTGGCAGACGTTCATAAGAAAAATCCAGACCTCAAGCCCTACATGACACGAAGACTTGAGTTGACAGTGCAGGATGGAGTTCCACTGTGGGGAATACATGTGATTATTCCTCCGCCGTTGTATAGTACAGTCCTTGACCAACTGCATGAGGGACATCCTGGTGTGGTAAGGATGAATGAATTGGCACACAGTTATTTTTGGTGGCCAGGATTAGATCTCAAATCGAGGAGAAAGTTGGGCAATGCCAATTTTGTGCAAAACTAAGGAACACTCCACCATTACAACCATTACATTTGTGGGAATGGCTGACTCAGGGATGACAGAGAATACACATCAGTTATTCTGCCCCACTAGAGAGTCACAGGGTCTTAGTGATTGTTGGTGAGCCCTCAAAACGGCCAGAAGTCACAATAATGAAGTCAATGACGACTGAGCAGGCCATTGAGAAAGTAGGCAAAGTATTCACAAGATTTGGAACACCGGGGTATATTATCAGTGATAATGGTACGCAGTTTACTTCAAAGATCTTTGGGGACTACTTGAAGGGGAACGGTACACACCATATCAAACAGCAACTAATGGATTGGCTGAATGTTTTGTGCAATCATTAAAGCATCCAGTCAAAGAAACAAAGGACCAGTGGACATTATCAAGAAGCGTAAACAAATTTCTAATGTCTTACTGGAACACTGTACATGGACCACACAAAGTTCACCGGCAATGCTGCTGTTTAAGAGGAAACTATGAACACAGGGTAAAAGCAAATTACTGCCGATGCTGAAATCTGAAACCAAAGAGAAAATACTGGAAAATCTCAGCAGGTCCGGCAGCATCTATAGGGAGAGAAAAGGGCCAGCATTTCGAGTCCAGATGACCCTTTGTCAAAGCTAAAGACAGAGAAAGTGGGAAATGTTTATACTGTGGAGTGAGAATGAAAGATGAGTCATAGCCACAGAAACTGAGGGAAGCAGGGTGCTAATGGCCACAGAAAGCACGGGGAAAGAGTGCTAATGGCAGTCCCCAGAGAGGAAAAAAGGTGTGAAAGGCCAACCTGCAGAGAAACTAACATCAGAGGGTAAAATGTGACAGATGTAGATGTGGGGGGAGAGGAAGGGGAAAGCAAAGGGGAGAAAGGATAAGGAAAGGTGGATTAGATGAGGGGGTAAATACATATAAAGAAAGACAAGAGAGAAATAAATGGTGAAAGACAGTTGAAATGAAATGGGATGAAAACAAATGGGTCGAGGTGGGAGTAGAGCTAATCCGATATAGGCCCAAAACACTTATTCCAGGTTAAGCAGCGTTTCATTTGCACCTCTTCCTCTTTAGCTTTGATAAAGGGTCATCTGGACTCGAAACGTTAGCTCTTTTCTCTCCCTACAGATGCTGCCAGACCTGCAGAGATTTTCCAGCATTTTCTCTTTGGAAACTATGAACACAGTCTGATTTATTAAATCCAGCTGATACTTTAGAGATTGTCAAACGACAACAACAAGCACAAATTGCTTGGAGGGAGGAAATCTCTAAAAGCGAGCATTCAGCCAGGGAGTGAGAGTGCTTGTGAGGAACTACACCACCAATGAGGAATATGTACTGTGGCTGGTTCCCCGTTCCTGAGACTAAGTGTTCACGCAGGGTTGGATTCATGGATTTCTACGACAGCAAAACAGGCGCCACACCTGGACCAATTCAGCAATTGTTAAGGGGCTAGCACCGGCGCCACATGAAACACAATCGATTCCAATTAGAAACGGTGCCAGATTTGCGATTGACACTCAGGAGGCTGGCAAGCTGCAGCCGCATATACACATGACACCCCCACACACACCACACCAGCCAACAAGATGGCACTGGTTGGACTGGAGCGGGCCCAGAAGGCTGATGAATTGGCTGGGGTCGAGTGCACTAGGGGGGCACCTGGGAGGACACCCATATGACCCAAGGCCCTAAGTTCACAGTGGGCAGTCAGCAGCGTGCGCAGCTGCATGGCTGGCTTGCAGGCTGCGGCAATGGTGTTCCTTGCCCGTCCACCCCGACCCTACACACCACCTCCTGGCCACCCACTGCTACTCCACCCGGCCCTGGCAGAAGCCCCCCGGCCAGCAGCACAACTGTCAGCAGACTATGGCGATGTTGGACACTTTCTGCACCCTTCTCTCTCCCTCAGCAGCCACGATGCCAGTTACATGATTTTTAAAAGCACAAGTGAACCTCGTCGTCGGGAATTCGGCCCACAGGAGGCGGACAATGATGGAGGCCCTGGAAAATAATGGATCAGGCCTGCTAATAATATGCCAATGGCGTTTACTGCACGTGTGTTCTGGAACGCATTGACAGCACTATGGAGGTGGTAGAGAATTGCGATTTGGCGTGAAATCAACACCCGCCGCGATTCTCCGCCCAATCGCCTTTCCCAATCCCAGCAACGGCCGACGGAGAATCCCACCCACCAGCTATGTTCCTAATGAAGGCAGGTCCAATATCATACACCGTACAGACGGATGATGGAAGAGTTTGATGACTCCATGCTGATCAGTTACTTGCTGCACAAAGTGAATTTGCCGAAACCTCTCAAGAGGTTCTCCCCTTGGAAAATCTAGAGCGCTACATATTTGAACAGAGACGAGGGATGGTGACGAGTTCAGATTCTGAGGACTTTTCAATACCCAGAGCGCCAGATGCTGCCATAACTACTCAAGAAGTACCATCCACAGAAAGGAATGAGGACACTTCTGAGGTCGCAAGTAGTCGAGTTCAGGAAATCCAAATTCTACCAATAATGAATAGACATCCACCACAGACACTGTCTTGTTGAATTGTATGTGTACAAATAATGCAGAGTGGATCTGTAGTATAAATGTTCTTTGTTGTTGTTGCCCTAAGGAAGTAAAGAGGGAGGGGGTGATATGTACCTGGGAATACATTCCCTGCTGGTTCTGGGTCATGTGATGTGTAGCGTCGTCAGCAGTGTGTTTGCGTGGGCTTTGAGCAGGTCACCATCTTAATTAAATGAGCAACACCCTCAATACACCTCTCATCGTGTTTTACAAGAATCCAGGGTGTGGGCACTTCCGGACTTTGTCTCGTTGTGGCAACAAAGACATGGAATAGCGCCCCAATCTTTTTTAAAAATAGGTTGCTGCCGTGATGCTGTGGGGACCGACCTTGTCATTTCTTTTCCGGCTTTGTGCTGAACCGTACGGAGGAAGAAAGCCGGCTTTGGGCCTGGCAGCTTCCTCGCCACTCTGCCCGCCTGCTGAGAAAATTCCGCTCACTGTCTGGACTTCCTTTCACTGCTTCCAGTGACACCTCTGATTTCCGTCAGAAATTTCCTCTGCCAAGTCTCAGAACCGGGATTTTGGGCGTAAGTCCAGAGTCAGGTAGCTAACCCCAATTTGCTCCTGGTTCTCGGAAACCAGAGAAAATTTATCCCCATGATCTTGTCGTCCAGTGATGGACAACCTGGCCTAGTGAGTGGGCCGAATGAGTGACCCGCCTTCACTTCAGTGGGCCGCAAGACTGTTTACGAACCATGACCCCATGAATAAGATTAAATATATTTAATACACACCGAACATTTCATCATGAGGTTTGAAAATGTTTAATCGTGTATATATTCATGGAACCACCATCAACCTCAAATGGTAAAAACAAAGAGGCATTTACACTTTGGACGCAGGGGGAGTGGAGCGCGCGGCACTCACAGCCAATGTTGTGAACGATCGGCACGCACGTCGCATCATTTGCCCTCGCTTTATGTCTGTATCACTTCAGTCATACAGGTAGGAAAAAAACTACAAAGATGGAAATCAGCGGAATGTGACGACCCTGTGAGCGGGCAATGGTCGCGTGGGCCGCCTTCAGAAACCAGACAGAGGGGCGCCAGGTTGCTCACCACTGCTGTCGTCCAACTGAGGGTCATGGAATCTGAGCGTGTGCAGTGTGCACAATTTCTTGCATTTTTTAAAAAATGTTTTTATTCTCCTTTTTCACATTTTCTCCCAAATTTACACCCATCAACAATAAACAATAAGCAGTAACAAATACAATGTCAATCCCCATATCAACAACAACAATCCCATCCTCCCACTAAACACCCAAACAGCAGCCCGCATGTTAACATAAACAAATAACAAAACGGAAACAGGAATCACCCACAGTCACCATTAACACATACAGTCCCCCTCCCCCAACACTCCCAACATCCTCCCCTAATGTTCGATGTAATCCAATTCTTGAAAGTGCATAATGAATAACGGCCATGAATTGTGGAACCCCTCCATCCGTCCCCTCAGTTCAAACTTAGCCTTCTGAAGAGTTAAGAATTCCAGCAGGTCCCCCCCCCGCCATGCCAGGGCACAGGGTGGAGAGGTTGCTCTCCAACCCAACAGGGTCCGCCTTCGGGCGATCAACGAGGCGAAGGCTACAACATCTGCCTCCGCTCCCGTTTCCAACCCCGGCCGGTCCGATACACCGAATATGGCCTCCCGAGGGCCCGGGTCCAGTTTCACGGCACCACTTTAGAGATTACCCTAAAAACTCCTTCCAGTAATCCTCCAGCTTTGGATAGGGCCAAAACATATGAACGTGATTTGCGCCCCCCCCCCCCTCCCCCCACAACATTCATACACATCTTCTACGCCCTCAAAGAGCCGGCTCATCCTCGCCCTTGTGAGGTGCGCTCTATATACCACCTTCAGCTGTATCAGCCCCAACCTCACGCACGAGGTAGAGGCATTCACTCTCCGGAGCACCTCACACCAAAATTTCTCCTCCATACCCTCCCCCAACTCTCCCTCTCACTTTGCTTTGATCCCTTCCAGCGGTGCCTTCTCCTCTCCCAAAATAGCCCCGTAAACCGCCAACACTACCCCTTCTCCAGTCCCCATGTCATCAACACCTCCTCCAGCAATGTGGACGCCGGCTCTACTGGGAAGCTCTGTGTTTCCTTCCTGGCAAAGCCTCGAACCTGCATGGATCTAAATACTTCCCCCTGCTCCGGCCCATACTACGCTCCCAGCTCCTTCAATCCTGCAAACCGACCCCCAAGAAACAAATCGTTTAGTGTCCTGATTCCTTTCTCCTCCCATCCCCAAAAATTTCCATCCCACTTCCCCGGCTCAAATCTATGGTTTCCCCGAATCGGCATTTCCCTTGACCCTGCCCCCAACCCGAAGTGCTGGTGAAACTGCCTCCAAATTCTCAAAGAACAATGCAGGCATCTTTAATCTATCCAAATAATAGAACCTCTCTCTGCACCGCAAACATTTTTAAATTTAAGAACCAGTCTTACAGACGGTTATTTTGGCGACACAGTCTATCAAAAACATAAGAGACTTCCGGTGGCGGCCAAGGAGGAGTAGGTCGCACATTTGATAGCTCCCGCCTGTGACGGACTTTTGGACCTTTTTCTCCCATTTTTTCCTGGATTTTATTGGATAAATGAGTGAAGAGTGAGACAGTAAGGAGAAATCCCCCTCCAGTGTTTGGAGAATTGGTCCAGAAGTGGCCGTGTGAGAAGACAAAGTCCGACAAGGAAGACGCGAGCAGAGCTGGCAACGCGGGAAAGCATGGCGGAGAAGCAGGGCCGCGGGGAGACGGCACAGTGCTCGACGGAGCAGCTGGTGAGGTTTTTGAAGGTTGTTTCGCCAAGCTGGACCCGATCAAGGCTTCGATTGATCAGGTGGTGCAGAATCAAGAAGCCCACGGATGTGCGATCCAGGAGGTGGAGAAAAAGGTGTCCGAGGACGAGGAATACCTAACCGTGCTGGAGACCAAGGTGGAGATGATGAACGGCCGCCAGAAAAGAATGCAGGAGAAGCTGGAGGACCTGGAGAACAGGTCCAGGAGGCAGAATCCGAGAATCGCAGTGAGGGATCGGATGCGAGGGCCTATGTGACGGACATGTTGGAGAAGTTGATGGGGGCTGAGGCGTTCCCTCGGCCCCCGGAAGTGGATAGGGCGCTCAGAGCCCTCGCGACAAAGTCCCGAGCGAACAAGCTGCTGCAGGTGATGGTGGGACGTTTACACCGATTCCTGGACAAGGAACACGTTCTGCGATGGGCCAAGAAAGAACGGAGCAGCAAGTGGGGGAATTGTGAGCTGCGCATTTATCAAGACCTGGGCACGGATTTGGCCAAGAGGCTAGCTGGGTTTAATCGGGCAAAAACGGCCCTCTTTAAGAAGGGGGTGAAGTTCGGGATGTTGTACCCAGCCCGTCCGTGGGTCACACATGAGGAACGGGACTTCTACTTCGAAACACCAGACGATGTGTGGACTTTCATCAAGGAAAAAAGACTGGAGGTGAACTAAAGACACTGAATCCTTGGAGAGTATTGTAGTGCCGATTTGTTGAAAATCACTTTTGTGTTGGTTTGAATAAGTAGTGTTATGTGCAATAAGGGACTGTTTTGATGGATAAAGTTAACTTTGTCTTACTGGGAGCTGGCTGGAGGGGGTCGGTTCCTGTGGTTCTTTTTCTGTGGCTGTTTTTTCAGTTTTTTCTGATGTTTGTTTACTGGGGAATGTGATGCTTTGAATATGTTTGTCCAAGTGGGGGGAGAGGGGAGAGAACAATGGGGAAACAGACTGGTTGGTGCCATGGGTGGGAGCTATCAAGTCAGCTTGGTCAGCTGACTCACAGAAGCACAGTGGGGGGCGAGCAGATGTTAAGCTGGAGCTTGAGATGGGTGGTTGGGTTTCTCGTGCTGTTACCAGGGGGGGAGGGAGCGGGGGGCGGGGGGGAGCAGGGGGAGTACTTTGCTGACAGGGGAGGAACTGTCACTAGGAGATAAATGGGAGGTCAGGGACGGTGAATGCGTGAGGGGGGGTGGGGGGGGCTCGAGGAGGCCGGGGGCACGAGCTGGAAGCTGGCCTAAAAAGGGTTATGGCTTGTCGGCAGCGGGGGGCAGGAAACCTCCCTCCCAGGCTGATTACATGGAACGTCGGAGGGTTGAATGGGCCGGTCAAGAGGGCTCGCGTGTTTGCGCATTTGAGGGGGCTGAAGGTGGACGTGGCAATGGTACAAGGGGCACACCTAAATGTTGTAGACCAGACGAGATTGAGAAAGGGGTGCATTGGCCAAGTAGTCCATTCAGGGCTGGACTCAAAGATCAAGGGGGTAGCGATCTTGATCAGCAAACAAGTGGCATTTGAGGCAGGGAGAATCGTGTCAGACAAGGCGGGTAGGTACATAATGGTGAGTGGGAAGCTGGAGGGGGTGTGGGTGGTACTCGTGAACGTATATGCTCCGAATTGGGATGTTGTGGAATTTATGAGGCAGGTGTTAGGTAAGATCCCAGACTTAGACCTGATTATGGGAGGAGATTTTAACACAGTCATTGATCTGGAATTGGACCGGTTAAAATCCAGGACAGGGAGGAGGCAGGCCGCAGCAAAGGAATTGAAGGGGTTTATGGAACAGATGGGGGGAGTAGACCCATGGAGGTTTGCATGGCCAAGGGCTAAAGAGTTTTTTTTTTTCTCCCATGTCCACAAGGTATACTCTCGCATCGACTTTTTTGTTTTGAGCAGGACGCTAATACCGGGGTTGGTGGATACCGAGTACTCGGCAATCGCAGTGTCGGATCATGCCCAACATTGGGTGGATCTACGGGTTAGTTTGGAGAGAGGACAACGCCCACTGTGGAGACTGGATGTGGGGTTGCTGGCGGACAAAGCGATCTGTGGGCGGATGAACAAGTCCATCCAGAACTACCTGGAAACAAATGACACGGGGGAGGTCTCGGCAGGAACGACTTGGAAAGCTTTGAAGGCAGTGGTCAGAGGGGAATTAATCTCGATACGGGCCCACAGAGAAAAGGCGGAATGGGCTGAGAGGGATAGGTTAGTGGAGGAGATACTCCAGGTGGACAGGAGATACTCGGAGGCCCCGGACGCGGGGCTACTGAGGGAGCGACGGAGGTTACAGGCGGTGTTTGGGCTGTTGACTACAGGGAAAGCGGTGGAACAGTTGAGGGAGGCAAGCGGGGTGATTTCTGAGTATGGGAAAAGGCAAGCAGAATGTTAGCGCACCAGCTCAGAAAAAGGGAGGTGGCCAGGGAGATAGGGAGAGTAAAGAGTAGAGGTGGGAATACTGTCCTGGACCCAGTGGGGGTGAACGAGGTGATTAAGGGCTTTTACAGCAAATTATATGAGTCAGAATCCCCGGCTGGGGTGGAGGGGATGAGGCAGTTTTTGGGTCAGTTGAGGTTCCCGACGGTGGATGAGGGTCTGGTGGAAGGGCTGGGAGCCCCAATTGAAATTGAGGAAATAATGGAGGGGCTGGAGGGCATGCAGTTGGCAAGGCCCCGGGGCCGGACGGCTATCTGGGGGAATTCTATAAGACGTTTTCAGAGATATTGAGCCCACTGCTGATGAGGACATTTAATGAAGCAAGAGAGAAGGGAGTCCTCCCCCCAACAGTGTTGCAGGCCTCGATTTCATTGATCCTGAAACGGGAGAAGGATCCAGAGAATTGCGGTTATACAGGCCAATTTCTCTACTGAATGTGGACGCCAAACTGCTGGCTAAGATACTGGCCACAAGGATAGAGGACAGTGTCCCGGGCGTAATAGGGGAAGACCAGACGGGATTTGTAAAGGGCAGGCAACTCAAGGCCAATGTTCGAAGGCTTCTCAAAGTTATTATGATGCCCTCAGAAGGAGAGGAGGCAGAAGTGGTGGTAGCGATGGATGCGGAGAAGGCTTTTGATCGGGTGGAGTGGGATTACCTACGGGAGGCGCTGGGAAGGTTTGGGTTTGGTGAGGGCTTTATTGACTGGGTGCGGCTGCTCTATCAGGCACCAGTAGCGAGTGTGCGTACGAACCGGCTGAGGTCGGGGTATTTTCAACTGCACTGAGGGACAAGGCAAGAGTGCCCCCTCTCCTCGTTACTGTTTGCTCGCCATAGAGCCATTGGCCATGGCGTTAAGAGCCTCTAGGAACTGGAAAGGACTGGTTCCGGGTTGGGGGGGGGGGGGGGGGTGGAGCACCGGATCTCGCTTTACGCAGGTGACCTGCTCTTGTATATTTCAGACCCGTTGGAGGGGATGGGGGAGGTAATGCGGATCCTCGGGGAATTTGTGGTATAAATTGAACATGAGGATAAGCGAGATGTTCGCGATCCAGGCAAGAGGACAGGAGAAGGGACTGGGAGAGCTGCCGCTTAGAATGGTAGGAAAGAGCTTTCGGTATCTGGGAATCCAGGTGGCCCGGGAATGGGAGGCACTGCACAAGTTAAACCTATCCCGGCTCGTAGAACAAATGAAAGGGGACTTTAAGAGATGGGACGTGCTCTCGCTATCACTGGCGGGGAGGGTGCAGACCATGAAAATGATAGTACTCCCCAGGTTTCTGTTTGTCTTTTGGTGCCGCCCCATCTTCATCCTAAGGGCTTTTTTCAAGCGGGTGAATAAGGTTAATTTGGGCTTTGTGTGGGCGGGTAAAACCCCGCGAGTGAAGAAAGTGTTGCTGGAGCGCAGTCGGGGGGAGGGTGGGTTGGTGCTGCCGAACTTTTGCAATTACTACTGGGCGGCTAATATAGCCATGATTAGGAAGTGGATAGTGGGAGGGGGGGAGGTCAGTGTGGGAGCGGGTGGAGGCGGCATCATGTAAAGACACAAGTTTGGGAGCACTGATAACGGCACCTCTTCCGTTCTTGCCGGCCCAATACTCCACAAGTTCGGTGGTGGTGGCGGCTCTGAGAATCTGCGGGCAGTGGAGGAGATATAAGAGGGCAGTGGTTTGGACCCCGATTTATAAAAATCATCAGTTTGTACCGGGTTGGCTGGATGGTGGGTTCCAGAGATGGCAAAGGACAGGAATTAGGAGGATGGGGGATCTATTTATAGGTGGGAGCTTCCCCAGCTTGAATGCCTTGGAGGATAAATTTGAATTGCCAACAGGGAATGGGTTTAGGTATTTGCAGGTGCGAGACTTCTTGAGAAGGCAGGTTCCGGCCTTCCCGCTGCGACCGCCACCGGGGATACAGGACAGAGTAGTCTCCAGTACCTGGGTGGGAGAGGGGAAGGTATTGGATATTTACCAGGAGCTTTCGGAGGCGGAGGAAACTCCGGTGGAGGAGCTTAAGGGCAAGTGGGAGGACGAGCTAGGAGGAGAGGTAGAGGCAGGTCTGTGGACGGATGCCCTAAGCAGGGTTAATACATCCTCATCATGTGCCAGGCTTAGCCTGATACAATTTAAGGTAGTCCACCGGGCACACATGACAGTGGCTAGGATGCGCAAGTTTTTCGGGGTAGACGACAGGTGTGCGAGGTGCGCGGGAAGCCCAGCAAATCATGTCCATGTGTTTTGGGCATGCACAAAGCTTAGAGGGTTTTGGCAGTGTTTCGCTAAGGCAATGTCCACGGTGCTAAAAACACGGGTGGTGTCGAGTCCGGAGGTAGCGATCTTTGGAGTGTCGGAAGAGCCGGGACTGCAGGGGGCGAAAGAGGCCAACGTCTTGGCCTTTGCCTCCCTGGTAGCCCGGAGCGACGGATCTTGTTAATGTGGCGAGACTCAAAGCCCCCGAGTGTAGAGACCTGGGTTAGTGACATGGCTGGGTTTCTCAGTCTCGAGAAAATAAAGTTCGCCTTAAGAGGGTCAATGGTCGGGTTCACCCGGAGGTGGCAGCCGTTCGTCGACTTTCTCGGGGGAAATTAAAATGTCAGCAGAAGCAGTATTCCAAGGGGGGGGGGTGGGGGGGTGGGGGGGGGGGGGGGTTGACGGGGAGAGGCCGGACTACTGTTTTGTGTTTGGGGTGTGTGAAGATTGTGATGGGGGTGGGAATGTTTACGGTACCATGTTTATGTCGCTGTTATTGTTATTATTATAAAAACTTGCAAATACCCCAATAAAAAAATTTTTTTTTTTTTTAAACATAAAAGAACATGAGAAAGAAAACGCACGCACAAATTGATTTCTATTTTGGTTACACTATTTTTTTTTTAAATAAATTTTTACAGTACCCAATTCATTTTTTCTAATTAAGGGTCAGTTTAGCGTGGCCAATCCACCTAGCCTGCACATTTTTGGGTTGTGGGGGTGAAACCCGCGCAAACACGGGGGGAATGTGCAAACTCCACACGGACAGTGACCCAGAGCCGGGATCGAACCTGGGACCTCAGCGCCGTGAGGCAGCAGTGCTAACCACTGTGCCACCGTGCTGCCCTGGTTACACTATTTTTGACAAAACCCACAACTGGGAAAGTTCACATTCAATCACTTATCATTTCTTTGCAAGAATTAATTTGTTTATTTTCTGTCCGCAGATGCTCAGATATGAGGAATGGAATTAATTTCCTTGACTTTCTTGAGATTCCGGCAATGTTCATGAGAGCTGACTGGTGGTGAATTAACCTGAGGATCACCACACCCCAGGCGAGGGGCAAGGTTGAGAAGGTGGAGCCTTCATGAATAACCTCAGCTGGTGCGGGAATTGAACCCACGCTGCTGACCTGGCCTCGCTCTGCATCACGAATCAACCTTCTAGCCAAGTCAGCCCAGCCTCCCTATTATAGGCAACCTGCTGTAAATACAGAAAGGTTCATTCAAATCCCAGAACCTGTGCGTTGTTATTATAGGGCGATTAATTTAAAGATAGTACTGGCCGATATTATCCGGCCGTTTCCAACAGTGGCCGTCTTCTTCCATCCTACGTAAAACATGCCACGATGGTAGGGGGGCGGGGGAATTCCACCCAGTTATGTGAGGTTAGGAGTCAGCTGTTAGACTGTCAACCCTATCTGCAGTCCAGAAGTCTTCATCTTCAGAAATGATCTCAGCCAAGCCGTTACGCTGCCAGCCAAGTGGTGTGGGAATAATCTTTCCCACACGGAATAAAAAGGTAGAATAAAAATTTACTTTTCAATGTCGTTTCAGACTTTGGGGTCATTCAGGGGGATTTAGAATAAAATTACAGATATTCCTCTTATTTGTAGTAGGAGTTGAGTAGATGTCAAAGTTAAACAAGTGTCAGGCTCAATTAGTGTTCCCGACAGTGTTTAGTAAGCTCAATAATGGTGAGCTCTCTAGTGGGGGTATTAATTGCCTACGCCACCAGTAATGATCCTTTTGCACAATTGTACGTCCAACAAAATTACAAATTACAAAAAAAAACTGCACCGGGCTCGTTAAAAGAAAAAAGTACAAATGAGACTCTCCAAAGGGAAAAGAAAAGATCACTGGATAATCATAGAGAAAATTTGATTTAAGAAATTAATAGCACAAGGTTCGAACTAAATACATTAGCAAACAGGCTGGTGAGATATAAAGGTCACGGAATCAGTGTGTGTGTGTGTGTAAGTTTCAATAGTGATTGTGGAGATAAAAATAATCATACTGACTGTTAAATTATTCAGTGGAGAAAACAGCATCATTAATTTGAGGTTTAGTTATCGTGCATTAAACTCCACTGGGGGGAAACAAACCGAAAATGAGATGACCCAACGATAGAACACAAAATATGTTCTCAATTTAATTTCACAAGGGTTTCTCGCAAACAAGTAGTATGAATCAGTTTCTCTGGCTGGGCTCTTTAAGATGTACTGTATGTACACTGGTTGCTAGGTGTAGATTTCCACATACTTTCTATGCCGTATATCAACGTTGACTGTTTCACGTGGGTGGTAAGCTCTGATGCCATTTCTCTTCAGATTATAGTTAGACCCATGCCCACACACGTTAAATGGAATGGATTCCAGGAGGAAAGCAAGTTATTGCTGGCAACAACAAAAAAAGAGACATTTACTGTTGAAGCTTTTCATCTTGCACTCAGCAGGTCAATTCGCGAGAACACCAAATGGAAAGAGAGCAACAATTTACACTGCGTAAGAAGAGAATGTTGATTGATTGGCAAATGGACCTTGACTGGTAGAGGCATTGCCATGAAGAACGCACCAGTTGGTGGTGACTGATGGTTAACTGCCAAGCATTGTTTGAAGTTTAAACAGGCAGCTTAACTCAGATTGGTCAAGGCATTGCCCAAAGGAATGAACCAGCCTGCCTGACGATCTTAAATTGGTCCTCGCCCACGCGTCAGCGGGACGATGCTAATGGATGCAAATGGGTCCTAATGGGCGCCAGAGTCTCCGGGCCCTCGCTATTCTCTGGTGCTCTGGGCTGGGAATCACATGGGAGCAGATCACTGGTATTTACAAGTGTGGTCCTGATGGGGTTGATCTCGCCTTAGGCCAAGGAGGTAACTCCTTCAAGGGTTGCCCCTAAAGTCCACCCGATGGCCACCCTCTTCCCACAGTGCATGACATGCCTACCACTCCACCCTCCTAAAATGGGAGAGACCCCCAAGGTAGGAGACCCCCCCCCAGAAACCCCTATATAGGGAGATCTCCCCCGAGATCCCTAGATAGGGAGACCCCCACAGAGGTCTCCTCGATAGGGAGACCCCCCCCTCCCCAGGACCCCCTGAATAGGAGGAACTCCCAGATACCCCTGAATAGTGGGGCCCCCACGGAGACCCCTGAATAAATGGACTTCCCCAAGATCCCCTGAATAACGGTCATCCCACAGAGACCATCTGAAAAGGAATGATCCCCCCCCCCCCCCCGCCCCGCGCGACCCCTAAGTGAAGGGACCCCAGAAAAGAGACCCCTGTGTGGAGGTTAGAGGGCATACACCTGCTGGCTCAGACAGAGGAAACACCATGTGTCCATTCCTGGAAAGAGAAAAGCAGTGACCTGGGTTGAAACCCCTCAGATCAACTCCACGAAGAAAAATGGCTTGCAGATAAAGGTTCTCAGGGATTTAAACATGGTGGCAGAGCTTCCCACTCACAGAAATGGTGACGTCTACTTCAACAAAAGCAGTTGTCCCGAAGCTTGTTCACGTTTGTGCCATGCTTAGAGTTGTACAGTCTAGGTGCTATTTGAACTTAAATTCCAGCTGTGCGCAATTAAGACTTTAACCATACACGTAGCAGGGGCCAGTTTGATGAAGCAACTGAGGAAATTTTAATAAGCTGTAAATTAATACCCATCAAAACAGGGCATGACGTTACTTGCTTCCTGGTTCAGCCTCGGCTGCAGGTTGACACTCGGCCTCTGTTCTCCCACCATTACTTCTGCTTCCTTGTGCACAGCAGGCTCTGCAAATTTCAATTTCAAACTTGCTGTGCCCCTTGGTCAGAGAAAGCTCTTCTTATTAACTCTTTCCAAGCCACCACCCATAGTGTGATCAATGATGTTATTGCATTCTGATTGGTGCATGCTCAGTTTCCGACTTGTCCCCTGACTGGCCCTCTTAAAGGTGTCAACTACTCCTGGGACCATCCTTCTCATTATAACATTTCTGTCACTTTTATGACTTCTTGCCTAAGAATAAAAAGATGTTTTATGGTTTCTTCCTTACCCATTTATTTAGGATAGGGGGAACATGTTGTCACGCTCTCATGAACGATGCCTTGAGCTCATCATCTCATACTTTGTTTCATTTGTATTAAATCAGACACCTATCAGTGACTTTGTTTTTCCGGCCATTTGGTGGGTGATGTTTTATTCTCTTTATGGTTAATTGGAATAAGTTACCTAAATGGGGTCGTCACGGTAGCACATGGTTAGCACTGTTGCTTCACAGCGCCAGAGACTCCGGTTCAATTCCCAGTTTGGGTCACTGTCTGCGTGGAGTCTGCACGTTCTCCCCGTGTCTGCGTGGGTTTCCTCCGGGTGCTCCGGTTTCCTCCCACAAGACATGCTGTGAGGTGAATTGGACATTCTGAATTCTCCCACAGTGTACCCAACAGGTGCTGGAATGTGGCGACTAGGGGCTTTTCACAGCAACTTCATTGCAGTGTTAATGTAAGCCTACTTGTGACAATAAAGATTATTATTATTAAATTTTAAAACAAAGGCGGGAATGATGACGTTGCTTACAATCTTAAAGCAACGAAAGAAGGTTGCAAAGTGGTTAGTATTTAAACGTTATATAGAATATGTACCAAATATAAGTGCATAGCTACAGTGTTTAAAATCTCCTTAGAATGGGTGTAATGTGTGTTTTATTTGTCATAAGACAGGATATGTTGGCTGGGAACATGGATTCATCGGTCCACATGTCTCAGTCATTGATAAGTATCAGTACGTCCTGTAGAACTTCATTAAAGTGGTTACTTATCAATGTGTTTTGTTGAGAGAACTGCTCTTCCATTGTAGGTTTTTGTTGGACAGCTGTGCAAAACGTACAGTTACAGAAATTACAATCCCATGTGAAATACTTATAAAAAAGTGCTTAAAAGTGATTGGTGCGCTAAATATATCACAACACATCCAACAAATATTCCTAAGGAATGAAAGTTAAAAGAACTTTACAGCTCCAAAAATAAAAGCAAATTACTGCGGATGCTGGAATCTGAAACAAGAACAGAAAACGCTGGACAATCTCAGCAGGTCTGACAGCAGCTGTGGAGAGAGAATAGAGCTAACGTTTCAAGTCTGGATGACTCTTTGACACAGAGCTCCGTTCTCTCTCCACGGATGCTGTCAGACCTGCTGAGATTGTCCAGTGTTTTCTGTTTTTTTTGTCAAGTTACAAAAGCTGTTTACAGAACTTAACCCTAGACTTACCAAATCAGTTACATACTGTGAAAAAAAGTGACTTCTTCTTTCAAACATCACAAGTTATACTGCACTAATTTAATGCACAAGGCTGAATGTTTTAACACTTGGTTTTATTTGCACCATAGGTCTTTGAGTTTTGGGATCGCAGCTGATAAATTTTAATTGCTTGGGAAGTACTTGTTCAACCTTGACATCTTGCATCACTGGCTTCTGGGTTGGTTTAGCTAAGTGGGCTAGGCAGCTGGTTTGTGATGCAGAACAAGGCCAGCAGCGCGGGTTCAATTCCCATACCAGCTTACCCAAGCAGGTGCCAGAATGTGGCGACTCGGGGCTTTTCACAATAACTTCATACTTGTGACAATAAAAGGTTATTATTATGGGCCATTTGGTTTTACTCCCTTGCCAAGTGTGAGTGTGATGCTAACAAAGATCAAGTCATTTAATGAGTTAGTGTCCCAGAATTCCATGTAAGATCATATTGGATTGGTGTACTTCAAAAATAATAATAATAATCTTTATTAGTGTCACAATTTGGCTTACATTAACACTGCAATGAAGTTACTGTGAAAATCTATTCGACTGATGCCCACAACTAAACTACAAACTATTGAAAATTATTATCCGTCTTAAACTTTTCTACAAGTAATAATATAATAATAATAATAATATTTGCTTATTGTCACATGTAGGCTTCAATGAAGTTACTGTGAAAAGCCCCTAGTCACCACATTATGGCGCCTGTTTGGGGACGCCGGTACGGGAATTGAACCCGCGCTGCTAGCATTGTTCTGCATTACAAGCCAGCTATTTAGCCCACTGTGCTAAACCAGCCCCTCAATTGTTCCTCAATTGATCAGAAGTGACAATGGCCCCGATTCAACAGTAAAGAGTTCAGTAGAATTGCAAACTACCTGGGTTCACTTAGCGGAAAATCACACCCCGTCAGTCAAAATCTAATGGAGAAGTCGAGTGATTTAGGTGTACCGTGAAAAAGTGGCACGTTCAGATACAACTGACACTAGGTGTGGAAACAAGAGCTGTATCGCTTTCTTCACAATTACCGGAGATCCAGCAGAGGGCAGTAAAGCGGAGCGGCTGGTTGGCTGTTGCGGGGGAAATTTGCATCTGTGCATTGCGGTCACTGCATCCAGAAAGTGTACCTGAGCAAGACACCCTAGGTGTTCAAGTCAAAGCAAGCATCCAGCAGAGGGCAGTAGAGTGGAGCTGCTGATTGGCTGTTGTGGAGAAAATTTGCACCTGTGCATTGCGGTCACTGCACCCAGAAAGTGTACCTGAGCAAGACACCCGAGGTGTTCAAGTCAAGGCAAGCATCCAGCAGAGGGCAGTAGAGCGGAACTGCTGATTGGCTGTTGCAGGGAAAATTTGCATCATGCATTGCGGTCACTGCATCCCGAAAGTGTACCTGAGCAAGACACCCTAGGTGTTCAAGTCAAGGCAAGCATCCAGCAGAGGGCAGTAGAGTGGAGCTGCTGATTGGCTGTTGCGGGGAAAATTTGCATCTGTGCATTGCGGTCACTGCATCCAAAAGGTGGTTTCTGGAGGAGTTGTTGTCAAGTGAAAAAAAAGTTACTGTTGAGAGTGTAAAAATGGCAGGAGATCCCAGCCCCGTGTTATGCTCCTCTTGCTCAATGTGGGTGTTCAGGGACGCGGCCGATGCCCCTGACTCCTTCATGTGCGGGAAGTGTGCCCAGCTGCAGCTCCTGATTGACCGCTTGTTGGCTCTGGAGCTGCGGGTGGACTCACTTTGGAGCATCCGCGATGTTTAGGAGATCGTGGATAGCACGTTCAGTGAGTTGGTCACACTGCAGATTAGGATTGGTAAGGGAGACAGGGAATGGGTGACCAAAAGGCAGAGAAAGAGCAGGAAGGCAGTGCAGGTGTTCCCTGCGGTCATCTCCCTCCAAAACAGGTATACCGTTTTGGATACTGTTGGAGGAGATGACTCACTAGGGGAAGGCAGTAGTAGCCAGGCTCATGGTACTGTGGCTGGCTCTGCTGCACAGAAGGGCGGGAAAAAGACTGGCAGGACTATAGTCATAGGGGATTCAATCGTAAGGGGAGTAGACAGGCGTTTCTGTGGTCGAAAACGAGACTCCCGAGTAGTATGTTGCCTCCCGGGTGCACGGGTCATGGATGTCTCAGATCGGCTGCAGGACATACTGAAGGGGGAGGGTGAACAGCCAGTTGTCATGCTGCATATAGGCACCAATGATATAGGTAAAAAATTAGATGAGGTCCGACAATCAGAATTTAGGGAGTTAGGAGATAAGTTAAAAAGTAGGACCTCAATGGTAGTAATTTCAGGATTGCTACCAGTGCCACGAGACAGTCAGAGTAGAAATTCAAGAATAGTCAGAATGAATATGTGGCTTGAGAGTTGGTACAGGAGGGAGGGGTTCAGATTTTTGGGACATTCGAACCGGTTCTGGGGTCGGTGGGACCATTACAAATCGGATGGTCTACACCTGGGCAGGACTGGAACCAATGTCTTAGGGGGTGCTTTTGCTAACACTGTTGGGGAGGTTTTAAACTAATGTGGCAGGGGGATGGAAACCAGATTAGGAAGTTAGAGGTCAGTAAAGAGGCAGCTACTAAACCCAGTGAGGTACTAGATAATAAACTCAATGTGACTAAGGGGAAGAGTAGACAGGGAAGAGATGATGAACGCAAAGGGACAGGTGGTCTGAGGTGCATTTGTTTCAATGCGAGAAGTGTAGCAGGTAAGGCAGATGAACTTAAGGCTTGGATTAGTACCTGGGAATATGATGTTATTGGTATTACTGAGACTTGGTTGAGGGAAGGGCAAGACTGGCAACTAAATATCCCAGGGTATAGATGCTTCAGGAGGGATAGAGAGGGAGGTAAAAGGGGTGGAGGAGTTGGATTACTGGTCAGAGATGATATCACAGCTGTGATTAAGGAGGGCACGATGGAGGATTCAAGCACTGAGGCAATATGGGTTGCGCTAAGAAATAGGAAGGGTGCAGTAACATTGTTGGGACTTTACAACAGGCCTCCCAAAAGCGAGCGTGAAGTAGAGGTACAAATAAGTAGACAGATTATAGAAATATGTAGGAGCAATAGGGTGGTCGTGATGGGAGATTTTAACTTCCCCAACATTGAATGGGACTCATGTGGTGTTGGAGGCGTAGATGGAGCAGAATTTATAAGGAGCATCCAGGAGAGTTTTTTCGACAGTATGTAAATAGTCCAACTCGGGAAGGGGCTATACTGGACCTGGTATTGGGGAATGATCCCGGCCAGGTGGTTGAAGTTTCAGTCAGTGATTACTTTGGGAATAGCGATCGCAATTCCTTAATTTTTAAAATACTCATGGACAAAGACGAGAGTGGTCCGAAAGGAAGAGTGCTAAATTGGGAAAAGGCCAAGTATAACAAAATTCAGCAGGGGCTAGGGAATGTGGATTGGGAGCAGCTGTTTAAGGGTAAATCCACATTTGAAATGTGGGAGTCTTTTACGGAAAGGTTGATTAGAGTGCAGGACAGACATGTCCCTGTGAAAATGAGGGATAGAAATGGCAAGATTAGGGAACTATGGATGATGGGTGGAATTGTGAGACTAGCTAAGATGAAAAAGGGAGCATACATAAGATCTAGGCTACTTAAAACTGATGAAGCTTTGGAGGAATATCGGGAAAGTAGGACAAATCTCAAATGCGCAATAAAGGGGGCTAAAAGGGGTCATGAAATATCTTTGGCTAACAGGGTTAAGGAAGATCCCAAAGCCTTTTATTCGTATGTAAGGAGCAAGAGGGTATCTGGAGAAAGGATTGGCCCACCCAAAGACAAAAGAGGGAATTTATGCGTGGAGTCAGAGGAAATGGGTGAGATTCTTAATGAGTACTTTGCATCGGTATTCACCAAGGAGAGGGACATGACGGATGTTGAGGCTAGGGATGGATGTTTAAATACTCTAGGTCAAGTGGGCATAAGGAAGGGGGAGGTTTTGGGTATTCTAAAAGGCATTAAGGTGGACAAGTCCCCAGGTCCGGATGGGATCTATCCCAGGTTACTGAGGGAAGCGAGGAACGAAATAGCTGGGGCCTTAACAGATATCTTTGCAGCATCCTTGAGCACGGGTGAGGTCCCAGAGGACTGGAGAATTGCTAATGTTGTCCCTTTGTTTAGGAAGGGTATCAGGGATAATCCAGGGAATTATAGACCTGTGAGCTTGACGTCAGTGGTAGGCAAACTGTTGGAGAAGATACTGAGGGATAGGATCTATTCACATTTGGAAGAAAATAGACTTATCAGTGATAGGCAGCATGGTTTTGTGCAGGGAAGGTCATGTCTTACAAACCTAATAGAATTCTTTGAGGAAGTGACAAATTTAATTGATGAGGGAAGGGCTGTAGATGTCATATACATGGACTTCAGTAAGGCATTTGATAAAGTTTCCCATGGCAGCTTGATGGAAAAAGAGAAGTCGTATGGGGTTCAGGGTGTACTAGCTAGATGGATAAAGAACTGGCTGGGCAACAGGAGACAGAGAATAGTGGTGGAAGGGAGTGTCTCAAAATGGAGAAAGGTGACTAGTGGTGTTCCACAGGGATCCGTGCTCGGACCACTGTTGTTTGTGATGTACAAATATGATCTGGACGATGGTATAGGTGGTCTGATTAGCAAGTTTGCAGATGATACTAAGATTGGTGGAGTTGCAGATAGCGAGGAGGACTGTCAGAGAATACAGCAAAACATAGATAGATTGGAGATTTGGGCAGAGAAATGGCAGATGGAGTTCAATCCAGGCAAATGCAAGGTGATGCATTTTGGAAGATCTAATTCAAGAGCGGACTATACGGTCAATGGAAGAGTCCTGGGCAAAATTGATGTACAGAGAGATCTGGGAGTTCAGGTCCATTTTACCCTGAAGGTGGCAACACAGGTCGATAGAGTGGTCAAGAAGGCATACAGCATGTTTGCCTTCATCGGATGGGGTGTTAAGTACAAGAGTCGGCAGGTCATGTTACAGTTGTATCGGACTTTTGTTAGGCCATATTTGGAATACTGCGTGCAGTTCTGGTCGCCACATTACCAGAAGGATGTGGATGCTTTAGAAAGGGTGCAGAGGAGGTTCACCAGGATGTTGCCTGGTATGGAGGGTGCTAGCTATGAAGAAACGTTGAGTAGATTAGGATTGTTTTCGTTGGAAAGATGGAGGTTGAGGGGGGACCTGATTGAGGTCTACAAAATTATGAGAGGTATGGACAGGGTGGATAGCAACAAGCTTTTTCCAAGAGTGGGGGTGTCAATTACAAGGGGTCACGATTTCAAGGTGAGAGGGGGAAAGTTTAAGGGAGATGTGCGTGGAACGTTTTTTACGCAGAGGGTGGTGGGTGCCTGGAACGCCTTGCCAGCGGAGGTGGGCATCATTTAAGGTGCATCTAGACAGATATATGAACGGGCGGGGAACAGAGGGAAGTAGATCCTTGGAAAATAGAAGACAGGTTTAGATAAAGGATCTGGATCGGCGCAGGCTGGGAGGGCCGAAGGGCCTGTTCCTGTGCTGTCATTTTCTTTGTTCCTTGTTCTATTACCGAGTGACTCCTCACTTGATGACTGGAAACCTCCAGCTACACTCATCTTTGCACACGCCTTCCAGAGCTACACTGCGGAGCTCATGTTCAATACATACACGAACACATTCAAGAACAGAAGGACCGAATGAAAGTAGATGAAGAGTGAAACATGGAATTTAGAGCTACCATACCTATGCCAGGAGATAAAGTGCTTGTGAACCTGCTAGAAAGCAAACAACCTGAACAACATTCATTTATTTGTTCTGATAAAAACAAAGAGACCAATGGTCACTTCTAAGCACAGTTTGCAAATCAAACGAAATGCATCATTCTTCAAAGCGCTGAAAACACAAAGCGGTGAATCCAATTCCAACATCAACATGCCAGATGAAGAGTATGAGTTAAATGAGATCACACCTGCGTTCAACGATATCCCACTTGTGAAACCATACATCATACTTAAGTGATTATGTTACAAAGTAAACTACTCTCAGTTCGCAAACAATTCTTTCATCTCATTGTATATGAATGAGTGCATTGTTAAATGAATACAAGTTCAAGTTATGCTTAGATTTATTGTTTAGGCTTCTGGAAACAAACCATTAAACACACATTTAATAACATGAGGGATGTAGCATATTGAAAATTACACTCTGTGTGCAGAGGACCCGGGTTCAATCTCGGCCGCAGGTCACTGTCCATATGGAGTTGGCACATTCTCCCCGTGTCCGCGTGGGTCTCACCCCACAACCCAAAGATCCACATAGGTGGATTGGCCACGCTAAATTGCTTCTTAATTGGAAAAAAAGATTTGGGTATGCTAAATTTAAAAAAGAAAATTACACTTCATTCTGCCCACTTAAGGCAACCATACACATGTACCAGCAGAGAGAGTCTAGAAAGAGAATAAATTAATCCATGTTTTAACAGCATATGCAGTTCTGGGGCGAAATTCTCCACAACCGGCGCGATGTCCGCCGACCGGCGCCAAAAACGGAGCGAATCAGTCCGGCATTGCGCCGCCCCAAATGTGCGGAATCCTCCGCATCTTGAGGGGCCGAGCCCTAACCTTGAGGGGCTAGGCCCGCGCCGGACTGATTTCCGCCCTGCCAGCTGGCGGGAAAGGCCTTTGGTGCCCCGCCAGCTGGCGCGGAAATGACATTGCCGGGTGGCGCATGCGCGGGAGCGTCAGCGGCCGCTCACGGCATCCCCGCGTATGCGCAGTGGAGGGGTCTCTTCCGCCTCCGCCATGGTGGAGACCGTGGTGAAGGCGGAAGGAAAAGAGTGCCCCCACGGCACAGGCCCGCCCGCAGATCAGTGGGCCCCGATCGCGGGCCAGGCCACAGTGGGGGCACCCCCCGGGGCCAGATGGCCCCGAGCCCCTCCCAGAACCCCGGAGCCCGCCCGCGCCTCCTTGTCCCGCCGTTAAGAGAGGTGGTTTAATCCATGCCGGCGGGACAGGCATTCCAGCAGCGGGACTTCGGCCCATCCTGGCCGGAGAATCGCCGGGGGGGGGCCCGCCAACCGGCGCGGTGCGATTCCCGCCCCCGCCGACTATCCGGTGCTGGAGAATTCGGCAACCAGCGGGGGCGGGATTCACGCCAGACCCTGGCGATTCTCCGACCCGGCGGGGGGTCGGAGAATCCCGCCCCTGATTCTGAATGCGTCTTACTGAATTGTACTGATTCTTCCCAAGAATGTCACAGTGAAAAGAAAGGTAAATGGGGATAGCAATGAAAATGGAATGGGAATGATAGGCCAGAAAGGCCTTTCTCACTTTCTAAATGGCTTCTATTTTGAATTGTGGTAGTTAAATAAGAACTATAGCAGAAAGTTTTAATAAATCCATAACACTTGAGGCATTTACAAGTCACAGACACAAAAGCATAAGCTGAGTTATTGATACTGTTAGCAGGAAATCTTTAACACTGCTGCACTTACATGAGGTTTAGCTCTCATTCATATCTAACGATAGCTGAATTGTATTGAAATTAAATGACAAAAAAATGGTTTTAACCAAAAAATGACATTTGGCAAATTACTAGGATTTTCCTTATGAGTTGTGCCCTCAGCAGGCTAAGGAAGGACAACTGAGGACGTGTGTTGAAAACATTCAATTTGAATACATTGTTATATTCGATATAATATGACAAAATCCAGGAAATATCCGGGCAGCATGGTAGCACAGTGGTTAGCACAGTTGCTTCACAGCTCCAGGGTCCCAGGTTCGATTCCCGGCTTGGGTCACTGTCGGTGCGGAGTCTGCACGTTCTCCCCGTGTCTGCGTCAGTTTCCTCCTGGTGCTCTGGTTTCCTCCCACAGTCCAAGGATGTGCAGGTTAGGTGGATTGGCCATGATAAATTGCCCTTAGTGTCTAAAATTGCCCTTAGAGTTGGGTGGGGTTACTGGGTTATGGGGATAGGGTGAAGGTGTGGGCTTAAGTAGGGTGCTCTTTCCAAGAGCTGGTGCATGCTCTATGGGCTGAATGGCCTCCTTCTGCACTGTAAATTGTATGATTCTATGATTAACTGAATGTCAGACTAAAGTGCTTCAAATCAATGATAAATTGCCCAGAAAATGGAGTGTGATTTGACTGAGTGAGAATCTAGGAGTTTGGTGTGGTGAGTGCAAGGCTCTTAACGGCCAATCTCTTTCTGAAAAATCTAGTCTTTTCTGCATTTAGTGTGTAACTGAAATTTACTGTGTCAGTAAAGTTTACCAGCCTTGAGCAAGGATAAACAAGCTCTACTGGAGAGCAGTTGTAATTAGTTAATTAGAGAATTAGCCGATTCTGGTTCCTGTAACTGCTACAGAGTTGACTCCTCTGAGTTTCAGGGAGTATAAATACAGGGGTCTGAGTGCAGCTTACAAATGGAGTGCATATGAACTGAATGTGAAGCAAGGAGTTTGGTGAGTGAGGGAGCTGGGGAGGTTCTCCTTTCTTTTTCTACCTTTTTCACCCTCCAGTATTTGGTTCTTACGTTGGTCCAGTGGAAGAAGATGATTGGTGAGGAACTGGTAAGTTATTCTGCTTATATTTAATAGTTTATAAAGTCAAAGTATGGCAGGGCAGCCTGGCTGAGTGTCTCCTGTGGTATGTGGGAAGTTGTGGATGCAACATATGTCCAAGACAAACATATCTGCAGGAAGTGTCACTGGTTGCAAAAGCCTGAAATCCCCAGATTTTGGAACTCTAGCAGTGGTGCAGTGACCGAGAGGCTTTGAACTACATGGATAGCACATTTAGTCAAGTGGTCATACTGCAGCTTAGGAGCGTGCAGGCAGAGAGGAAATGGGTGACTGTCAGACAATCTGAGAACCAGGCAGGTAATGTGAGTCCCCTGAGTCAATTTGTTAACTGGTTTTCCATTTTGGATATGGGTGAACATGATGATTCCTCAGGGGAGTGCAGCTAAAGCCAATTTGTGACACCATGAGTGACTCAGCTGCACAGATGGAGAGAAAGAAGGGTGGAAGGGAAATATTGATACAGAATTCATTAGTTATGGGAATGGACAGGCATATCTGCAACTGTAAATGTGACTCAAGGATGATATGTTGCCTCCCTGGTACCAGGGTCAATGATATCACAGACTGGCTGCAGGGCATGCTGAAGGGGTAGGATGCACAGCCAGAGGTCCTAGTGCACATTGGTACCAATGAGATAGGTAAGGCGAGGAATGCGTCCTGAAAGCAGATTTTAGGGAATTAAGGAAGAAAGGATACCTGTACCCCATGGGTGAATATATAAAACAGCAGTAATCTGCTCCGGGCTAATGGTTATAGAAATAGTAATAAGGCAACACTATTATACAATGCTCCTTTAATCCCACTTAGTTTACCAAATACACACAGATTATAAGATTAACACCGATTACAAAGTATATTTGATACAATGACCTCATGTAAATCTCTTTTAAGCACAAGATGATTGTGGTAAGACACATGATGATTGTGGTAAGACGCATTCCTCTCTCTGAACCCAAGTGACTGTGGATTTTTCCTCAAAATCCTCGTAGATGATTCTTATACCTTGAGCCACCTTGTCTCTCTGAACTCTGGCTTCCATGTGAGTGATTTCAAATTCCACTTTCAAAAGCCAGACTTTCAAATCTTCTTTGAAATTATGCTCTTCCATCAAGGTACCTCTTTCAGGCTTTACACCTCTCTGTTCAGGTTGAAATGAAATGAAATGAAAATTGCTTATTGTCACAAGGAGGCTTCAAATGAAGTTACTGTGAAAAGCCCCTAGTCGCCACATTCCGGTGCCTGTTCGGGGAGGCTGGTACAGGAATTGAACCATGCTGCTGGCCTGCCTTGGTCTGCTTTCAAAGCCAGTGATTTAGCCCTGTGCTTAAATGTCTTAAATGGTGTCTTAAATGCTTTTACAAACCTTTGAGGGCAAGGCACCAATTTTCACAATTATTTCAAATAATGTCTCCCAAACTATAATAAACCTAAGTACTACTGCAGATATCTTTCTGACCTCTTATAACCCAATGCCTTTCAACTCTCTGATGTTACTGAACAGTTATCTGTTCTTGCTCCCAGTTTCCTCTGTTCTTTTAATGCCAGGCTTCCTGGGAACTTCTCTTGATTTCTATAGTTTCCTTAACTAGTTGGACAACAGAGCTGTGAGAGCTGCCTTCTTTCTCACTACCTATCTCCAACTGCAATCCAATGACTAAATTAAATCTGAAAAGCTTCTCTTCCTTACAAGGCCCCAGTTGCTAAGCAACCACTGCTGGTTTATTTACTCTTCACACCATTGCTCTCTCTAAGCACAAGAGAATCACAGTTGCAATTGAAACCAAGCCCCACACATACAGACACCTTGTCCAGCATGAATCTAACTATCATTTTACCCTTCCAAGAAGCATTACATTAAATCCACTTAAAACTGTAACTTATTTCTAATGTCTACCAATACAAATCCCTTGAAACTACCTTTATTTTCCTAACAAGAGCAAGGTGCCTTGCTGCAATTGCTATTTTGTAAGACCATACATGGAGTGTTGGGTACAGTTTTGGTCTCCTAATCTAAGGAACGATATATTTGTCATAGAGGGAGTGCAACAGATGATTAACAGACAATCCATGGGATGGCTGGATTGTCTTATATGAGGAGAGGTTGAGAGCCTGTATTCATTAGAGTTTCAAAGAATGAGAGGTGATCTCAGTGAAGATTACAAAATTCCTACAGGGCGTGGCAGGGTGGATGTAGATAGAATGATTTTCCCCTGGCTGGTGAGTCCAGAACGAGAGGACAGTCTCAGAATTATAACCATAATAATCTTTATTATTGCCACAAGAAAGCTTACATTAACACTGCAATGAAGTTACTGTGAAAATCCCCTAGTTGCCACATTCCTCTGCCTGTTCGGGTACACTGAGGGAGAATTTAGAATGTCCAATTCACATAACAAGCACGTCTTTGGGACTTGTGGGAGGAAACTGGAGCACCCAGAGGAAACTTGTGCAGACTCTGTACAGACAGTGACCCAAACTGGGAATCGAACCCGGGACCCTAGTGCTGTGAAACAACAGGCACAGGCCACTTAAGACTGAGATTAGGAGGAATCTCTTCACTCAGAGGGGTGGTGAATCTTTGGAATTCTTTATCCCAGGGGGCTGTGGAAGCTCAGTCATTGAGTATGTTGAAGACAGGAATCCATAGACCTCTGGGTAATGATGACACCATTGAGGTATATGGGGATAGAGGGGCAGAATGGCCAAGAGGTGGATGAGCAGCCATGTTCAGTCTGAATGGCAAAGCAGACTCGACAGGCTGAATGTCCCACTCCTGCTCCTATGTCCTGTTAAATGTTGTGGGGAAACCATCAGTATGTACATCCGAGGAATGGAATTAATAAATTTTCCTTAATCTTTACAAACCTGTTGCCAGATCAACTTTGCTTTTGTTGTGTTTTTCTCTTCAAAATTTGATCCACAACAAACATAGAGGTATCCAGAATATAATGAATAATTCCCATCCTTATGAAACTTGAATTCTCGTTAACAGTATAAATAAATCTAAACTATAAATATCCAACTGTACAGAAAGACTTTCACAGGGAGCTCAAAACTCCCAAGTCCCAGCTATACAAAATACACAGACTACAAAATACGCAAACTACTCACATGTTGCTATTAGAGATGTTAATAAATTAAACCCAATTAACATATTTAAATTAGGTCAACTACAAAATAAATCCCCCCCTAATTACTCCAGCTGTAACTCCTATGTTTATGAAACTGAAGTGTACATTCATTATGCTAAAAGCTGTAATGCATTAATAAGTTGTTAAATATACTTAATTTGAAAACTGGTTAATTGCAAAATAGAATTCCTCTATAACTCAAACAAATGTTTCTCGTAACTGGAAAGGCAATTGACATTATACCATTGTCTTGTTCAAAATGCTGTTTGACTGAGCACAGATATCGCAGGGAAAAATTATACGTGGAATAGATTTAGCTTTCTTCAAAGACTTCCCACATGATGCAAACATGCAACCATCATGAGAAACTGATTGTGATCTGATGTGCGAATCGATGGCAATATATACAAGAGGATAAAGGTCTGTGCAGAACAATTTTAATTCGCTCCACTTGGAGAAAGAGGAAGGTGGCAGCATTAAACACGGATGGTGATACATTCACCTCTGGTTCAGAAATCGGAGGTTGAAGTCCCACTCCAGAGACTAGACCATAATATCAGTTTACTGTTACGGGAGTACAAAGAACAAAGAAAATGACAGCACAGGAACAGGCCCGTCGGCCCTCCCAGTCTGCACCGATCCAGATCCTTTATCTAAACCTGTCTTCTATTTTCCAAGGATCTACTTCCCTCTGTTCCCCACCCGTTCATATATCTGTCTTGATGCTATCATGCCCGCCTCTACCACCTCCGCTGGCAAAGCGTTCCAGGCACCCTCTACCCTCTGTGTAAAAAAACTTTCCACGCGCATCTCCCTTAAACTTTCCCTCTCTCACCTTGAAATCGTGACCCTTGTAATTGACACCCCCACTCTTGGGAAAAAGCTTGTTGCTATCCACCCTGTCCATAGTTGGCTCTTAATTTCTTGCCCGTTGTGTCTTTACTTAATTTGCTCTGTTTCTATAACCTTTGCTCTAGAGTCGCCAGCTATTTTTATACCGCCACAAGGTTCAAGTTCAAGTGCTGATCAATAACTCAACGCACCAATTAGTAAGATTCAAATCAAAACACATTTATTATACACACTCAATCACTCAATGCATAAAACTCTACTTTCTAGACTATCTCTAACACTAAAAGGCCTATACTTAGCTTCGGAACTGGCCCACCAGGTCAGGGGAACAAATGGCCTTACGTTCGATTCTGAGTCTGCAGGATTCAAAATCTGGTATGGACTGGTAGGTAGGAGCACCTATCTCGTAGCATGCATTGACTGGAAACTTACTTGGTTGATGCGGCAGCTAGGCAGGTCACTGTCAAGGGTTGTTTCGAGCTGCTGTGTGACCCTGCCAAGAAGGACGAATTGAACTTGGGGACTCTACTTTATAGTCCCCAGGGGCTTTGTGCCGTTCGGGGTGGACCCCGTATCTGGTTCCAAGTGATTGAACTAGGTTCCGATCACTTGGATCGATTTCTCCAATACTGGAGCTGTTCCCTGATCGCTGGGCGGTTCCTAAGTGGCTGGTGGCCTTCCTTTGTCTTGGCTCCTGCTGGCGCCGAGGAGTCTGGCTTGGCCTTATTTACCTTAAATGTTTCAATTGTTCCCGGGAATCGCTCATTAATATGCGGATGGTTGCTAGTTTCAGTGCTGTCTGGGTTTCTGCAAGTTCTAATACACCGGAAACTTTGCACCTGCTAGTTTTTCCTGGCTTGACTGAATTTCCCTGCATTCTTTGCGGACCTCCATTTTAAGCCGGGAAGTGGCCAACCCAGGTGGCTACACTACCTCCTTGTGATCCCTAACGCGAAGCGTGAAGGATCACATAACTGCGTCGTCTTCACTTCCTGACCCAGCGAGCCCTCTTAAATGGCCTCTACACTGACAATAACTATGCAATAAATTTTTAACTGGCAGTTCTAAGTGGCGCTATGTCTCAACAGGGACTTGCATTACAACATTTGTTTAAAATGGAACCTCTAACTATCTTCCATTAACTACACTCACTTAAACATCCAATCATACTAACTTCCTAACAATACAAAAATAATAGCAGCATTCACATTTCCCTCTGGCTTGGCAGTCAAGCTCAGAGTTGTACAATCTTTCAGTTGTCTTTATTCACAAAATGACGCCAAACGAATGTCCTTTATTGTAGATCAAGGGGTTCGGGGGCCTGGTGGAAACCGAAAACAGGGGATCTCATCCTGTATACCAGGGTGCGAGAGCGGTAGGCTCTCCTTCACCATTTTCGCATGCGGATAGTCTGCACGATGCTGCAGAATATCACCAATACTAAAAGGGCTTCAATTACGTATGAAAGGGAGTACCATGTTATAAACCTATCACACCATGATGGTACGTTGTTACTTGTCACTGGGCTCTGGGTGCTATGGGGAAGTGAATCATTGATGGCCGGGGGGTTTGGGGTCAGGGGGTTCGCATTCGCGTGTAGCCTAAAGGATCCTGCTAAGATCCAGGTGAACATGAAGGTTGTCTTCCTCTTTCTGTCTGCTTCTTTTTTCTTCCTCTGGAGTTCCTGAGGTTCCAGAGTTCTATGGACACAAGCATAATATCTGTTACTATCATTTTTAATATCTTTGTACGTTAGCATGTCTGTCTTTTAGTGCCAATTTCCCTTTATAAGAACTAGGAGCAGGAGTAGGCCACCTGGCCCCTCGAGCCTGCTCCGCCATTCAATAAGATCATGGCTGATCTTTTGTGGACTCAGCTCCACTTTCCGGCCCGAACACCATATCCCTTAATCCCTTTATTCTTCAAAAAACTATCTATCTTTATCTTAAAAACATTTAATGAAGGAGCCTCAACTGCTTCATTGGGCAAGGAATTTCATAGCTTCACAACCCTTGGGTGAAGAAGTTCCTCCTAACCTCAGTCCTAAATCTACTTCCCCTTGTTTTGAGGCTATGCCCTCTAGTTCTGCTTTCACCCGCCAGTGGAAACAACCTGCCCGCATCTATCCTATCTATTCCCTTCATAATTTTATATGTTTCTCTAAGATCCCCCCTCATCCTTCCTTCTAAATTCCAACGAGTACAGTCCCAGTCTACTCAACCTCGCCTCGTAATCCAATCCCTTCAGCTCTGGGATTAACCTAGTGAATCTCCTCTGCACACCCTCCAGCGCCAGTACGTCCTTTCTCAGGTAAGGAGACCAAAACTGAACACAATACTCCAGGTGTGGCCTCACTAACACCTTATACAATTGCAGCATAACTTCCCTAGTCTTAAATTCCATCCCGCTAGAAATGAAGGACAAAATTCCATTTGCCTTCTTAATCACCTGCTGCACCTGTAAACCAACTTTTTGCGACTCATGCACTAGCACACCCAGGTCTCTCTGCACAGCAGCATGTTTTAATATTTTATCATTTAAATAATAATCCCTTTTGCTGTTATTCCTACCAAAATGGATAACCTCACATTTGTCAACATTGTATTCCATCTGCCAGACCTTAGCCCATTCACTTAGCCTATCCAAATCCGTCTGCAGACTTCCAGTATCCTCTGCACTTCTTGCTTTACCACTTATCTTAGTGTTGTCTGCAAACTTGGACACATTGCCTGTGGTCCCCAACTCCAAATCATCTATGTAAATTGTGAACAGTTGTGGGCCCAACACTGATCCCTGAGGGACACCACTAGCTACTGATTGCCAACCAGAGAAACACCCATTAATCCCCACTCTTTGCTTTCTATTAATTAACCAATCCTCTATCCATGCTACTACTTTCCCCTTAATGCCATGCATCTTTATCTTATGCAGCAACCTTTTGTGTGGCACCTTGTCAAAGGCTTTATGGAAATCCAGATATACCACATCCATTGGCTCCCCGTTATCTACCGCACTGGTAATGTCCTCAAAAAATTCCACTAAATTAGTTAGGCACGACCTGCCCTTTATGAACCCATGCTGCGTCTGCCCAATGGGACAATTTCCATCCAGATGCCTCTCTATTTCTTCCTTGATGATAGATTCCAGCATCTTCCCTACTACCGAAGTTACGCTAACTGGCCTATAATTACCTGCTTTCTGCCTACCGTGGTGTCACGTTTGCTAATTTCCAATCCGCCGGGACCACCCCAGAGTCTAATGAATTTTGGTAAATTATCACTAGTGCATTTGCAATTTCCCTAGCCATCTCTTTTAGCACTCTGGGATGCATTCCATCAGGGCCAGGAGACTTGTCTACCTTTAGCCCCATTAGCTTGCCCATCGCTACCTCCTTGGTGATAACAATCCTCTCAAGGTCCTCACCTGTCATAGCCTCATTTCCATCAGTCACTGGCATGTTATTTGTGTCTTCCACTGTGAAGACCGATCCAAAAAACCTGTTCAGTTCCTCAGCCATTTCCTCATCTCCCATTATTAAATCTCCCTTCTCATCCTCTAAAGGACCAAATTTACCTTAGTCACTCTTTTTTGTTTTATATATTTGTAGAAACTTTTACTATCTGTTTTTATATTCTGAGCAAGTTTACACTCATAATCAATCTTACTCTGCTTTATAGCTTTTTTAGTAGCTTTCTGTTGCCCCCTAAAGAGTTCCCAGTCCTCTAGTCTCCCACTAATCTTTGCTACTTTCTATGCTTTTTCCTTCAATTTGATATTCCCTTATTTCCTTAGATATCCATGGTCGATTTTCCCTATTTCTACCGTCCTTCCTTTTTGTTGGTATAAACCTTTGCTGAGCACTGTGAAAAATCGCTTGGAAGGTTCTCCACTGTTCCTCAACTGTTTCACCATAAAGTCTTTGCTCCCAGTCTACCTTAGCTAGTTCTTCTCTGATCCCATTGTAATCTCCTTTGTTTAAGCACAAAACACTAGTGCTTGATTTTACCTTCTCACCCTCCATCTGTATTTTAAATTCGACCATATTGTGATCGCTCCTTCTGAGAGGATCCCTAACTGAGATCCTGAATCAATCCTGTCTCATTACACAGGACCAGATCTAGGACCGCTTGTTCCCTCGTAGGTTCCATTACATACTGTTCTAGGAAACTATCGCGGGTACATTCTATAAATTCCTCCTCAAGGCTGCCTTGACCGACCTGGTTAAACCAATCGACATTTAGATTAAATCCCCCATGATAACTGCTGTACCATTTCTACATGCATCAGTTATTTCTTTGTTTATTGCCTGCCCCACCATAATGTTACTATTTGGTGGCCTGTAGACTACTCCTATCAGTGACTTTTTAGCCTTACTATTCCTGATTTCCACCAAAATGGATTCAACCTTATCCTCCTTAGCACCGATGTCATCCCTTACTGTTGCCCGGATGTCATCCTTAAATAACAGAGCTGCATCACCTCCCTTACCATCCACTCTGTCCTTCCGAATAGTTTGATACCCTCGGATATTTAACTCCCAGTCGTGACCATCCTTTAACCATGTTTCAGTAATAGCCACTAAATCATAGTCATTCACGATGATTTGCGCCATCAACTCATTTACCTTATTCCGAATGCTACGAGCATTCAGGTAAAGTACACTTATGTTGGCTTTTTTACCTCTGTTCTGAATCTTAACACCTCAATCAGTAACCGCTCCTAAGTTATATTTCCTCTTAACTTTTCTCCTAATTTTCCTTGTCGTTGATCCCATATCTTCATGTAACAACCTACCACGTCGCTTACCATTAATATTTTCACTTCCCATTTTATTCCTTTTAGTATGCCTGGTCCTATTCACTGAGCTCCCCTCAGTCACTGTACCTTGTACTGTCGCCCTTTTTGATTTTTGACTATGGCTTCTCTGCCTTATACTTTCCCCCTTACTGCCTTTTTGTTTCTGTCCCTGTTTTACCACCTTCCAACTTCCTGCATCGGTTCCCATCCCCCTGCCACATTAGTTTAAACTCTCCCCAACAGCTCTAGCAAACCCCCCCCCCCCCCAGGACATCGGTTCCAGTCCTGCCCAGATGCAGACCATCCAGTTTGTACTGGTCCCACCTCCCCCAGAACCGGTTCCAATGCCCCAGGAATTTGAATCCCTCCCTCTTGCACCATCTCTCGAGCCACGCATCCATCCCATCGATCCTGACATTCCTACTCTGACTAGCTCGTGGCACTGCTAGCAATCCTGCGATTACTACCTTTGAGGTCCTACTTTTTAGTTTAACTCCTAACTCCCTGAATTCAGCTTGTAGGACCTCGTCCGGCTTTTTACCTATATCGTTGGTGCCTATCTGCACCACGACAGTTGGCTGTTCACCCTCCCCCCCCCCCCCCCAGAATGTCCTGCAGCCGCTCCGAGACATCCTTGACCCTTGCACCAGGGAGGCAACTACATCCTGGAGTCTCGATTGTGTCCGCAGAACCGCCTGTCTATTCCCCTTACAATTGAGTCCCCTATCACTCTAGCCCTGCCATTCTTCTTCCTGCCCAGCTGCGTGGCAGATCCAGCCACGTTGCCATGAACCTGGCTGCTGCTGCCTTCCCCTGGTGAGCCATCTCCCTCAACAGTATCCCAAGCGGTATATCTGTTTTGCAGGGAGTGCCAGAAGACTGGAGGATAGCAAATGTTGACCCCTTGTTCAAGAAGGGGAGTAGAGACAACCCCGGTAACTATAGACCAGTGAGCCTTACTTCTGTTGTGGGCAAAATCTTGGAAAGGTTTATAAGAGATAGGGTGTATAATCATCTGGAAAGGAATAATTTGATTAATCATAGTCAACACAGTTTCGTGAAGGGTAGGTCGTGCCTCACAAACCTTATTGAGTTCTTTGAGAAGGTGGCCAAACAGGTGGATGAGAGTAAAGCAGTTGATGTGGTGTATATGGATTTCAGTAAAGCGTTTGATAAGGTTCCCCACGGTAGGCTACTGCAGAAGCATGGGGTTCAGGGAGATTTAGCAGTTTAGATCAGAAATTGGCTGGCTGGAAGAAGACAAAGGTTGGGGGTTGAGGGAAGTGTTCAGACTGAAGTCCAGTTACTAGTGGTGTACCACAAGGATCTGTTTTGGGGCCACTGCTGTTTGTCACTTTTATAAATGACCTGGAGGAGGGCGTAGAAGGAAGGGTGAGTAAATTTGCAGATGACACTAAAGTTGGTGGAGTTATGGACAGTGCGGAAGGATGTTACAAGTTACAGAGGGACATAGATAAGCTGCAGCGCTGGGCAGAGAGGTGGCAAATGGAGTTTAATGCAGAAAAGTGAGGTGATTCATTTTGGAAGGAATAACAGGAAGACCGAGTACTGGGCTAATGGTAAGATTCTTGGCAGTGTGGCTGAGCAGAGAGATCTCGGTGTCCATGTACATAGATCCCTGAAAGTTGCCACCCAGGTTGAGAGGGTTGTTAAGAAGGCATACGGTGTGTTAGCTTTTATTGGTAGAGGGATTGAGTTTCGGAGCCATGAGATCATGTTGCAGCTGTACAAAACTCTGGTGCGGCCGCATTTGGAGTATTGCGTGCAATTCTGGTCGCCGCATTATAGGAAGGATGTGGAAGCATTGGAAAGGGTGCAGAGGAGATTTACCAGAATGTTGCCTGGTATGGAGGGAAGATCTTGTGAGGAAAGGCTGAGGGACTTGAGGCTGGTTTCGTTAGAGAGAAGAAGGTTAAGAGGTGACTTAATTGAGGCATACAAGATGATCAGAGGATTGGATAGGGTGGACAGTGAGAGCCTTTTTCCTCGGATGGTGATGTCTAGCATGAGGGGACATAGCTTTAAATTGAGGGGAGATAGATATAAGACAGATGTCAGAGGTAGGTTCTTTACTCAGAGTAGTAAGGGTGTGGAATGCCCTGCCTGCAAGAGTAGTGGACTCGCCAACACTAAGGGTATTCAAATGGTCATTGGATAGACATATGGACGATAAAGGAATAGTGTAGATGGGCTTTAGAGTGGTTTCACAGGTCAGTGCAACATCGAGGGCCGAAGGGCCTGTACTGCACTGTTATGTTCTATGACTGCAGAAGACCCTTGCACTGCCTTCCTACTCTTGCTCTGTCTTTTGGTCAACCATTTTCTATCTCCCTCAGTACCTTTCACCTGCGCTGTGAGCAACTCGCTAAACGTGCTATCCACGACGTCCTCCGCATCGCAGATGCTCCAAAGTGAGTCCATCCGCAGCTCCAGAGCTGTCAAGCGGTCTAACAGGAGCTGCAACTGGACGCACTTCTTACAGTAAAGGAGCCAAGGACAGTGGACGTGTCCCTGAGCTCCCACATCGCACACGAGGAGCATGACACGAGTCTGAGATCTCCTGCCATGTCTTAAACCTTCAGTCAACTTAAATAATTACAATTTCCCCAAAAAAATAAGTAAACAACGAAGAAAAAAAATAATAAATATACCAATGAAAAGAAAAAGAAAACAGAAACACTACTTACCAGGGATAAAAAGCACTTCCTCCCCACCCAGCTTCGAATTCCCACCTAGATTCAAATTCCCCAACTCACTCTTGGTTTTGTCTCACTCTGGCTGTAATTGGTCACCATGTGTGACTCCCTCATTTCTTTTTTAAAAACTGAATATTCGGACAAGACATCTAAGAAAATACTGCCGTACTGCGAGCCGTCTGGCAGCCTGTGTGATTTACCATCCTAGTGTTTGAGGATGTAAATAGCATAGGGAAGCAATCCTAAGGGTTGCTGAAACCAAACAAAAATATTTTGAACATAATCGAGCCAAATCGGGGTGCGTATGGGCCGCGGCGGGTAAGATTTGGATGGAATCCCCGGGTGGGACGGTGATCAATGCCGTGTGTGCTCTACCCGAGCGTAGCTGACCAGAGGGGGGTCCTCAGGCAGGGCGGAGACCAATGCCGTTTCTCCACTGCCTGAGCAACCGCCAAGAACTTGTAAGAATGTGGTCGTCGTGGGGGCTGCCTCTCGTGATTACCTTCGAATCAGGAGAGTAGTTATGATTGTTGTCTGCCGACAGACTAGTTCCTCTGAACTGTTGTCTGGGACAAACTAGATCCTCTAACAAATTTTCTGTCAACAGACTGGTTCCTCTGAACTATTGTCTGCGACAGACTTGTTCCAATAACAGCCGGGCGTCAACGGAGTGGTGGCGTGGGGCCGTGAAACTTTTGAGTTTACAAACAACACTTAACAATAACATTAACGAACAAACATTGAACAAACATGCTGCAGGTTCCATCAGAAAGGACACCGTTTCTCCCAAGCGGTTCCTTTTAAAACATCATCTGGACACCTCAGTTATCAGTTGCGAACAGGGTCGCAAAGGGGTTCTTGTTTTGGGAGTCAGACTCAAAGTCATCATCTTCTCCCAGATGCCATACTCTTGAGGGGATGAGGGTTGCTAAAGCTGCATGGTGTGACTCAGGGTCCATCTCGTCGTTTCGGACGAGCCTGTATGAATTGTCACGGTGCCAAATAGTGGTGTTCAATTCTGTGGGGACTGAGTCGGGGTCGTCATCGTAGGGTGGTGGTCTTTGGTGAGGTTTGTCAAGGAATGTGATCAGGAAGGGATCACTCGAATCGTGTTCAGATTCGTTGGGTGTGGGTCCTGTTGCATGGGGATAGTAGGGAGGCGTGCTGTGGCTATTGCCTGTGTTGCTGTCGCTGCTGCTGCTGTCTGTGGGCGTTCCGGGGCGGAGTCTAGAGATCGGGGGTGGAGTCGAGGTCGAGTCCGTGGATGGGGTGGGCGTGTTGGGGGAGGGTGGGGATATGTGGGCTGTGGGCGGGGAGTGGTCTGCTGCGTCGAGCATGACGTGGTTAGACTGCGAGCCATATGCCTTGAGCTGGTTAATATGAAACCACGCGCTCTTTCCATTGGGATACTTAATCTTATAAACGGAGGGGCTTACTTTGTCCGCAACGGAGTACGGACCCGAATACTTGGGTGACAGGAACGTGCTGGGGTTGTAAATGGAGAGCATGACCTGCTGTCCTACTTCAAACTCAGTCGCATGCACTGTCTTGTCGAAACAGGCCTTGCTCTGTTTCTTCCTGGTGCCTAATCTTACTGCGGCTGCTAGCTGAGCCATTTTTACATTCTCAACTAATTGTTTGACTGCGTTCTCGTGTGTAAGGGCCGTCACTTCGGGGCTGGTCAAGTCCAATCCTAATAAAAATTCTGCGCCTTTCATGGGGCGTCCGGTCATGAGTGTGTGGGTTGTATCCTGTGGATGTCGAAACAGTGTTATGCAAAAACATTAGTGCAAAAGGGAGGACTGAATCCCAAGTGGTGCTGTTTTGTTGGACCATTTTCCTGAGGGTTGCCTTTAGGGTCCGATTCATTCGCTCCACGATACCACTTGACTGGGGGTGGTATGCGATGTGGAATTTTGGTAATGCCACATATCGTGAGGACGTTCTTCATGACACGTCCCGTAAAATGGGAACCTTGGTTGGATTCAATGCTGCGGGGGAGTCCCCATCTTGTAAAGATGTGGTGGGTTAAAATCTTAGCGGTAGTCTTTGCTGTGTTTGTCCCAGATGGGAATGCTTCTACCCATTTTGTAAACGTGTCTATGACAACTAACACGTACTTGTGACCATTCCTGCTAGGGGGCAATGGTCCTATAAAATCAATCTGGAGGTTAGTCCAGGGGCCATTAACGGGGCGGGTGTGGCTAAGCTGAGCTTTCTTTGCATATCTGTCCGGATTGTTTTGGGCACAGATAAGGCAATTTTCAACATAGTGCGTGACGTCTTCCTTTAAATTCGGCCAGCAACAGAGCTGCCTGAGGTGGGCTGTGGTGGGGTGAATTCCCTGATGCCCATGACCATCATGGAACAAACCAATAAGCTGATTCCTGTCCTGTTCTGGAACCACATAAAGGGTGTCTTTTAGTATCACACTATCATGTGTGGTCAGTGCATTTTTAAACCTATCGTCTGGAGCTGGAAAGTTTCCTTGTAAAATCTCCTTGAGATTACTATCTTGCTTCTGAGCCTGCACTAAATCCTCGATGTTAGTCTGTGAGACCTGAACTGCATTCACTGGGGCGTTTTCGGGGGGTGGTTCCAAAAATGTCCGTGTCCGGAACCTGCTTTAGCCAGTGCGTCGGCTTTTACATTTCCAGGTGGGGAGGAACGGTGGTGACTTCGGACTTTAATGATGCCAAAAATCCTGTCCTGTGCTTTTTCCAAAATGTGCTGGAGCAATGGGGCTGAAGGGAGGGGTTTTCGGTCCGCGGAAACAAATCCTCTTGTTTTCCACAGGGGTAGGAATTCTGTGAGGCTGTTACAGACATAGAGGCTGTCCAAGTATATGTCTGCTGGGCTGGGGAAGGAATCTGGGTGATCCACAATGTATGCCACAGCTGCTAGTTCTGCCACCTGCGCGCCTAAGTGTCCTGGCAGTTTTCAGGAGATTTCTTCAAGGACGCTCCTCAACATAGATGCCGCATCCTGTAATGCGCTTCCCGTTTAATACAGTGGAAGAACCATCCACATATATTCTCAAGGGTGCGCATGTGTCTGTGTATTGGGGGCTCTGGGGTGAACTACCTATCTTTTTGGGGGGTGTTTTTGCGATAAAGGGACCTGTGTTGTGGTGCGGTGAGATGATTTCACATTCGTGGGAGGTGCCTGGGTACTGAAGGTTGTCGGCTAGGAAAATGTGGGTCTTGGTCCTTTTAACAGTGATGTCCCGTCCCTGCAAAAGAAGGGTCCATCTGGCTGCTCTGATCTGGCTTACTGTACCGTCCTTAAGTCGTCCGTCTAGTAAAAGTTGGGTGGGGGGGGGGGGTTCCGTGAGGATTGTGATGGGTTTAGTCCGGTGATGTATGAAAAATATTGAACTGCCCAGAAAACTGCGAGCAGGTGCCTTTCACAGCCCGAAAATCCCTGCTCCACAGGATCTAAAAGTCTGGAGGCGTAAGCCACGGGTCTTAACTGTTCGTGCTGTTCCTGGAGGAGCACGGCCGAAAGGGAGCGGTCGGTGCTAGCTATCTCTATAGCATAAGGGGAAAGTGGGTCTGGAACCTGTAGTGCGGGGGCTGCAATGAGGGCTCTTCTCAAAGCATCCACAGCATCCGTATGCTGCGGAAGCCATTCCCAAGGGGCTCCTTTCTTTGGGAGGTCTGAGAGGGGTGCTGCTTTGGTGGCGAAACCGTCAATATGGTTTCGGCAGTAGCCAACCAGTCCTAAAAACGATCGGAGGGCTGAAACATTCTGAGGAAGGGGCAATTTGACAATCGTGTGAATTCTTTTATGCTCGATCTCGCGTTTACCATGCGTGATAATCGTTCCCAAATATACCACTTTGTTTTCCAAAATTTGGGCCTTTTTGGGGTTCACTTTGCATCCAATTTGCTGTAGGGGTTCCAGGAGTTCGGACAGAAGCTCGATGTGCTCTGCCTTGGTGTCTGTCTGCAGTAATAGGTCGTCCACATACTGGACCAGACATTCGGGGCGAGAAAATTTTGATAAACCATTTGCCAGCTGTCGGTGGAAAATGGAGGGGGAGTTGTGGAATCCTTGTGGAAGGCATGTCCACGTGTACTGCTGACCTTTAAAAGTGAAGGCAAATTTGTATTGGCACGCTTTTGCCAATGGAATGGACCAGAATCCGTTACTTATGTCCAAAACTGTAAAATATCGTGAGTTGAGCATGGTCTCGGGACTTGTGGCTACCGTGGGGGCTGCTGCGGGGTTGACTTTATTGAGTTCCCGGTCATCGATGGTCAGTCGCCATGATCCATCGGGCTTTCTCACTGACCTAATCGGGGCATTATTAGTGGAGGCTACTGATCTAAGTACGCCTTGTTCTAATAAGCTATCAATAACTTTTGAGATTTCTCCCTCTGCCTCTTGGGGAAATCCATATTGCTTCTGGGGTCTAGGGTCAGGTCCTGTTATTTGAACCGAACCAACCACCCTGCCGCAGTCATGTTTATGACTTGCAAATGCGGCCTGTTTTTCTGAAGAACTGCCCTAACCTGTTTGTCTGCGCTAATCGTGGTCGGGTCAAACCAAAAATCGCCGACTGCGCTAATCTTATTAGCATACTCACCTACTGTGAGCATTGCGGGGGCTTTTGCTGACTTTGTCATTTTCCAGACACATTGATTTACTGGGTCAAATGAAAGGTTGTGGGGGGTTCATGAAATCAATGCCCTAAATGTGTTCTGCTGTGTGGTCCAGATCGACCAAAATTATGGGGTGTTTTGTTGTGATGTTGCCAATTTGAATGGGTACAGGGGCTGTGATGTGTCCCTGTTGTGAGTGGCCTGTGAATCCGCTGAGGGTGATAGTGGCTGTAGTGGGCCACGTGTCTTTTTAGAACATGGTGGAGGAATTAATTGTGGTGCGGAACCCTCCTGTGTCCCAGAGAAATTCGATGGGCTGACCCCGTATTTTTGCTACAACGACTGGTCGGCCGGACCTCTCCCAAAGGGTGTCGCAGACCCAAGTGGGGAAGCCCGAACACCGTCAGTCAGTTCCGTTCATGTCTGAACGGGTGCCTACACTATGTATGGGCTTTGTCCTGTTTCCATTCAGAGTGCCTGCCTGCTGGGCTCTCTGTGGCTTTCGTGGGGCATTGCACTCTCGTGCAAAGTGACCTAATTGTTCACAGTTGTAACACTCCTGTGGTTTCTGTGGGGGGTTGTTCCTACCTTCGTTCACCCATGCGGGGTTCTGGTGCGCTTTCACTGCTTGGATATCTGCCTCTGCCTGCTGTTCTTCAGGTTTCCTAATCGCGGGTTTGTTTTGGACAGATTGCTCTCAGGGGCGGGACAACCTTTTTAAAACCCATTTTTCGTTGTGCGCTTCTTCCGAGGGGTCATAATTGATACAAGCTTTTTGTCCTGTCTCTGTGGCATGGGAGATAAGGGTGCGGGTCCATTTGGCCATGTTGTCTGGGGACAAATGGGCGTGGGCTAACTCTCCGAAAACTGCTGTAAAATGTATCCACAAGCGTCCAGCAAACGCTATGGGGTGTTCTGTCGTCTTCTGCCTGCACTTATTCAGGCCTTCTACTGGGTCACCTGTTATAGCCGATCGCGTCTAGGATCGCCGTGTGCATCTCTGCAAGGTGCCTCCTCCTACATTCTGTGGGTCAGGAATGGCTGCTACAACCGAAGGGTCTAAGCTTAAAACTATGAGCTTCACTTGCTCACGCTCATCCAGGCTGTACATGGTCGCCTGCTGCTTCACTCTAGCAAAGAAGTGGTGGGGGTCTGAGGTGGGGTGGAACGGTGTGATCTTTTCGCACGCATCCCGTAATTGGGTCAAGATTAAGGGGGTGGTGTAAAGGAATTCCGCGTCTCCTTCCAATGTGACTGTGCGGTGGGTGGTTACTGGATTCATGAGTGCCTGATCTATCTGCTCTGTGGGGGGTTGGGGTGCTTTTCTCCTTTGGGGCTTTCCTTGCGCACATGTTCCCTGTACATATCTCTGCATGGTTTTGTTTAGTTCTTGCCAATCAGGGCCGTCTTCTAAATCTAATTGAGATCCAAAGGTTCTCTGAAACCCATTTTGCACTGAAAGCAAAGACTGCAGTTCCGCAATCTGCTTCTGGCATTTTGCATGATCCACTGAGCTTTGTCTGTGCTCCGTGGTGACAGCATGGAGTGCTCTTAACACTGCTTTTAGATCGCTGCACTGCCTTTGCAACACCTCTACCTGTTTCTCTGTCTCTTCTCTTACCAGGACTACACGTTGCGTGTCCTGATAGGCCTTATCGTATTGGGTTTGGAAGCTGCTTAGATGCGCTAGACCAGACTGGTGTGCCCACTTGGCATCATCCACCTCTCCGTCCTTTGCTGCCAACTTCCTTCTCAAACCTATATTCTCTCTCTCGATCTCACTAACATCGACCTTGCTCATTCGATGTCTCTTCTATCTCTTTGCGGAGCGTCCAAACGACCTCCTCTGTGCCTCGCAATTGTGCCAGACAGGACACGATTGCCATCGGCTTGCGAGCTTTTCCCAAGCTCTTCTTATGGATTTCTGACAGGTTCTCCCACCAAGTATGTCCTATACTCCCAGGTCCTGTTTCCTCATTATCACAGAATTCACTCCAAAGGGGCCATCCTTTCCCTTTGAGATATTTTCTGATCTCTTCTTCCCAAACGGGACACTGTCCTACTCTATTGCTGGTCGCTGCGACCTCTAATTCCTGGGGGTTCATAAGGCGTTCCATTGCCTTAATTGCCATTTTTCCTTTCTGAATGCTTCCTTTAAAATTTGGAACAAAGAGTACTAAAGCGGTGCTGTAAACATCATGGGTATGGCGTTCACTACTTTCCGGAATACAATCTCCCGACAGATTTTCGCAACAAAAAATCTATCAGTTTTACCTTATAGCCCTGTTAGTTACGCATGCATTAACACGCTTCCGAATTATGAGGATTGATCAGAACTGCTTGAACACTTGTGGTTTTTCTATTCCAAATTGGATTCTCAATTCAAATTTTGGGTTCTCCCGGAGTGGTTAGGCCACTTCTAAGTCGGGTCCCGTCAGAATGTCGCCAGTAAATGTTGCTAACTTTGGTTGGCTCTTAATTTCTTGCCCGTTGTATATTTACTTAATTTGCTCTGTTTCTATAACCTTTGCTCTAGAGTCGCCAGGTATCTTTATGATACCGCCACGAGGTTCAAGTTCAAGTAATGATCAATAATCAACACACCAGTTAGTAAGATTCAAATCAAAACACATTTATTATACACAGTCAATCACTACTCATGCATAAAACTCTACTTACTGGACTATCTCTAACACTAAAAGGCCTATACTTAGCTTCGGAACTGGCCCACCAGGTCAGGGGAACAAATGGCCTTTCGTTCGATTCTGAGTCTGCAGGATTCAAATTCTGGTAGCTAGGAGCACCTATCTCCTGGCGTGCGTTGACTGGAGACTTACTTGGTTGATGCGGCAGCTAGGCAGGTTACTGTCAAGGGTTGTTTCGAGCTGCTGAGTGACCCTGCCAAGAAGGACAAATTGAACTTGGGGACTCTACTTTATAGTCCCCAGGGGCTTTGTGCCGTTCAGGGCAGACCCCGTATCTGGTTCGAAGTGATTGGACTAGGTTCCGATCACTTGGATCGATTTCTCCAATACTGGAGCTGTTCCCTGATCGCTGGGCGGTTCCTAAGTCTCCGTTGGCCTTCCTTTGTTTTGGCTCCTGCTGGTGCTGAGGAGTCTGACTTGGCCTTATTCACCTTAAATGTTTCATTGTTCCTGGGGATCGCTCATTAATATGCGGATGGTTGCTAGTTTCAGTGCTGTCTGTGTTTCTGCAAGTTCTAATACACAGGAAACTTTGCACCTGCTAGTTTTTCCTGGCTTGACTGAATTTCCCTGCATTCTTTGCAGACCACCATTTTAAGTCGAGAAGTGGCCAACCCAGGCGGCTACACTATCCACCCTGTCCATACCTCACATAATTTTGTAGACCTCAATCAGGATCCCCTTCAACCTCCGTCTTTCCAACAAAAACAATCCTAATCTACTCAACCTTTCTTCATAGCTAGCACCCTCCATACCAGGCAACATTCTGGTGAACCTCCTCTGCACCCTCTCTAAAGCATCCACATCCTTCTGGTAATGTGGCGACCAGAACTGCACGCAGTATTCCAAATGTGGCCTAACCAAAGTCCTATACCACTGTAACATGACCTGCCGACTCTTGTACTCAATACCCCGTCTGATGAAGGCAAGCATGCTGTATGCCTTATTCACCACTCTGTCGACCTGTGTTGCCACATTCAGGGTACAATGGACCTGAACTCCCAGATCCCTCTGTACGTCAATTTTCCCCAGGACTCTTCCATTGACCGTATAGTCCGCTCTTGAATTAGATCTTCCAAAATGCATAACCTCGCATTTGCCTGGATTGAACTCCATCTGCCATTTCTCTGCCCAACTCTCCAATCTATCTATATTTTGCTGTATTCCCTGACAGTACCCCTCGCTATCTGCAACTCCACCAATCTTGGTATCATCTGCAAACCTGCTAATCAGACCACCTATACCTTCGTTCTGATAATTTATGTATATCACAAACAACAGTGGTCCGAGCACGGATCCCTGTGGAACACCACTCGTCACCTTTCTCCATTTTGAGACACTCCCTTCCACCACTACTCTCTGTCTCCTGTTGCCCAGCCAGTTCTTTATCCATCTAGCTAGTAAACCTTGAACCCCATACAACTTCACTTTTTCCATAAACCTGCCATGGAACCTTTATCAAAAGCCTTACTGAAGTCCATGTATATTACATCTAGAGCCGTTTCCTCATCAATTAACTTTGTCACTTCCTCAAATGATTCTATTAGGTTTATAAGACATGACCTTCCCTGCACAAAACCATGCTACCTATCACAGATAAGTCTATTTTCTTCCAAATGTGAATAGATCCTATCCCTCAGTATCTTCTCCAACAGTTAGCCTACCACTGACGTCAAGCTCACAGGTCTATAATTCCCTGGATTATCCCTGCTACCCCTCTTAAACAAAGGGACAACATTAGCAATTCTCCAGTCCTCTGGGACCACACCCGTGCTCAAGGATGCTGCAAAGATATCTGTTAAGGCCCCAGCTATTTCGTCCCTCGCTTCCCTCAGTAACCTGGGATAGATCCCATCCGGACCTGGGGACTTGTCCACCTTAATGCCTTTTAGAATACCCAAAACTTCCCCCTTCCTTATGCCGACTTGACCTAGATTATTTAAACATCCATCCCTAGCCTCAACATCTGTCATGTCCCTCTCCTTGGTGAATACTGATGCAAAGTACTCATAGAATCATAGAATCATAGAATCATAGAAGTTTACAGCATGGAAACAGGCCCTTCGGCCCAACCAGTCCATGCCGCCCAGTTTTTTTACCATTAAGCTAGTCCCAGTTGCCCGCACTTGGCCCATAACCCTCTATACCCATCTTACCCATGTAACCATCTAAATGCTTTTTGAAAGACACAATTGTACCCGCTTCTACTACTACCTCTGGCAGCCCATTCCAGACACTCACTACCCTCTGAGTGAAGAAATTGCCCCTCTGGGCCCTTCTGAATCTCTCCCCTCTCACCTTAAACCTATGCCCTCTAGTTTTAGACTCCCCTACCTTTGGGAAAAGATGTTGACTATCTACCTTATCTATGCCCCTCATTATTTTATAGACCTCTATAAGATCACCCCTAAGCCTCCTACGCTCCAGGGAAAAAAGTCCCAGTCTATCCAGCCTCTCCTTATAACTCAAACCATCAAGTCCCGGCAACATCCTAGTAAATCTTTTCTGCACTCTTTCTAGTTTAATAATATCCTTTCTATAATAGGGTGACCAGAACTGCACACAGTATTCCAAGTGTGGCCGTACCAATGTCTTGTACAACTTCAACAAGACGTCCCAACTCCTATATTCAATGTTCTGACCAATGAAACCAAGCATGCCGAATGCCTTCTTCACCACCCTGTCCACCTGCGACTCCACCTTCAAGGAGCTATGAACCTCTACTCCTAGATCTCTTTGTTCTATAACTCTCCCCAACGCCATACCATTAACTGAGTAGGTCCTGGCCTGATTCGATCTGCCAAAATGCATCACCTCACATTTATCTAAATTAAACTCCATCTGCCATTCGTCGGCCCACTGGCCTAATTGATCAAGATCCCGTTGCAATCCTAGATAACCTTCTTCACTATCCACTATGCCACCAATCTTGGTGTCATCTGCAAACTTACTAACCACCCTCTGCCTTCTGTCGTCCAGCCAATTTTGAATCCAATTGGCAACCTCACCCTGGATCCCATGAGCTTTAACCTTCTGCAACAACCTACCATGCGGTACCTTGTCAAAGGCTTTGCTAAAGTCCATGTAGACAACGTCTACTGCACTACCCTCATCTACCTTCTTGGTCACTCCCTCAAAAAACTCAATCAAATACTCATTAAGAATCTCGCCCATTTCCTCTGACTCCATGCATAAATTCCTTCTTTTGTCTTTGAGTGGGCCAATACTTTCTCTGGTTACCCTCTTGCTCCTTGTATACGAATAAAAGGCTTTGGGATTTTCCTTAACCCTGTTAGCCAAAGATATTTCATGACCCGTTTTAGCCCTCTTTATTGCGCGTTTGAGATTTGTCCTACTTTTCCGATATTCCTCCAAAGCTTCATCAGTTTTAAATAGCCTCGACCTTATGTATGCTTCCTTTTTCATCTTAGCTAGTCTCTCAATTCAACCCGTCATTCATGGTTCCCTAATCTTGCCATTTCTATCCCTCATTTTCACAGGGACATGTCTGTCCTGCACTCTAATCAACCTTTCCTTAAAAGACTCCAACATTTCAAATATGGATTTACCCTTAAACAGCTGCTCCCAATCCACATTCCCTAGCTCCTGCCAAATTTCGTTATTCTTGGCCTTTCCCCAATTTAGCACTCTTCCTTTAGGACCACTCTCGTCTTTGTCCATGAGTATTCTAAAACTTATGGAATTGTGATCGCTATTCCCAAAGTAATCACCGACTGAACCTTCAACCACCTGGCCGGGATCATTCCCCAATACCAGGTCCAGTATGGCCCCTTCCCGAGTTGGACTATTTACATACTGCTCTAAAAAACTCTCCTGGATGCCCCATTCAATGTTGGGGAAATTAAAATCTCCCATCACGACCACCCTATTGCTCCTACATTTTTCGATAATCTGTCTACATATTTGTACCTCTACTTCATGCTCGCTTTTGGGAGGCCTGTAGTAAAGTCCCAACAATGTTAGTGCACCCTTCCTATTTCTTAGCGCAACCCATATTGCCTCCGTGCTCGAATCCTCCATCGTGCCCTCCTTAATCACAGCTGTGATATCATCTCTGACCAGTAATCCAATTCCTTCACCCCTTTTGCCTCCCCCTCTATCCCTCCTGAAGCATCTATACCCTGGGATATTTAGTTGCCAGTCTTGCCCTTCCCTCAACCAAGTCTCCGTAATACCAATAACATCATATTCCCAGGTACTAATCCAAGCCCTAAATTCATCTGCCTTACCTGCTACACTTCTCACATTGAAACAAATGCACCTCAGACCACCTGTCCCTTTGCGTTCATCATCTCTTCCCTGTCTACTCTTCCCCTTAGTCACATTGAGTTTATTATCTAGTACCTTACTGGCTTTAGTTGCTGCCTCTTTACTGACCTCTAACTTCCTAATCTGGGGCGAAATTCTCCCCAAATGGCGCAATGTCCGCCGACTGGCGCCCAAAACGGCGCCAATCAGATGGGCATCGCGCCGCCCCGAAGGTGCGGAATGCTCCGCATCTTTGGGGGCCGAGCCCCAACATTGAGGGGCTAGGCCGGCGCCGGAGCGATTTCCGCCCTGCCAGCTGGCGGAAACGGCCTTTGTTGCCCCGCCAGCTGGCGCAGAAATGACATGTCAGGGCGGCGCATGCGCGGGAGCGTCAGCGGCCGCTGACAGTTTCCCGCGCATGCGCAGTGGGGAGAGTCTCTTCCGCCTCCGCCATGGTGGAGACCGTTGCGGAGGCGGAAAGGAAAGAGTGCCCCCACGGCACAGGCCCGCCCATGGATCGATGGGCCCCGATCGCGGGCCAGGCCTCCGTGGGGGCACTCCACGGGGCCAGATCGCCCCACGCCCCCCCCCCCCCAGGACCCCGGAGCCCGCCCATGCTGCCTTGTCCCGCCGGTAAATAGGTACTTTAATTTACGCCGGCGGGACAGGCAATTTATCGGCGGGACTTCGGCCCTTCCGGGCCGGAGAATCGAGCGGGGGGGCCCGCCAACCGGCGCGGCACGATTCCCGCCCCCGCCGAATATCCGGTACCGGAGACTTCGGCAACCGGCGGGGGCGGGATTCACGGCGGCCAACGGCCATTCTCCGACCCGCTGGGGGGGTCGGAGAATGACGCCCCTGGTTTTCATCCCCCTGCCACATTAGTTTAAAACCTCCCCAACAGTGTTAACAAAAGCACCCCCCAGGATTGTCCTGCATTGTCACCGGTGCTTTCCTTCAGAGCAGACATCTGCCTTCTCAAGTGGGCATAAATAGTACAAATTTCAATAATTGGGGAGTTCTCCTCTATGTCCTGGCCAATATTCATCCTTCAAACAACATACTAAAACAGATGATCTGGTCATTATCACATTGCTGTTTGTGGGAGATTGCTATGAGCATATTAGCAGCCGTGTTTCCTCCATTATAACCATGATTACACTTCAACAGTACGTCAACAGGTGAATAGTGCCATGAGACGTGTGAAAGGCTTTTTGTAAATGCATGTTCTTTATTTTCTTTCTTAACAATAGCAGGACTGGCCAGAGTCGGAGGATGGCTACGCTTAGCCATCCTGCAACAAAGTTGGAAAACGGAACACTCCGAAGTTAAAATCCCATGTTTAAAATCCTTATGAACCTGAAGAATCAAAAAGTGATGCAAGAATTGTAAATAGGTTAAATAATATGGCAAAGATGCTTTTAAAATCAGTCAACCTTTTCTACACCATAATACACAGCAATATGGATATCAAATTGAGCTCTCCAAGAAGTGTCTTTGCTTGGTTTGTTTATTGGAGGGGGGGTGGAAAGAGTGGGGGGAAGGAGTCAGGGAGGGGGACTCGGGGGGTGGGGGGGCACTCGAGGGAAGAGGGACTTGGAGGAGGGAAGGGGTGAGTCGGAGGGAAAGGGCGAGCCAGGGGAAAGGGTGAGTCAAGGGGGGCGGTGGGTCCACAGTAGGGGGGGGGGAGTCAGCGGAACAGTTGGGGTGGAGTCGGGGGTGACTGGCAGGAAGCAAGATCAGTCAGGCTTTGCGGGGCAGGGGATTTGGGGAGGATTAAGTCCGGTCTTGATCAGGGTGGGGGAAAGGTTGGCAGTTAGGCCTTAGTGGAGGGATGGGGAGGTGTTGAGGTCAGCAACAAGGGGGAGTGGGGGAGTTCCCATGGAAGGGGTTGCAGAACATTCCCGTTGAGTGTGAGAATCAGAGAGGGGGGTTGGAGAGTCCTGTGGGAGCTGGGCAGTTGGCAGAGTGGGGGGGGGAGTGGTCGGGTGGTAGGAGTAATCCCATGTGTGAGTGGGGGGGGGGGGGGGGGGGATCCTGTGGGGTCGAGGGGGAGTGTCCTGGAGGCGGCCATGTGGGTCCAGTAGTTACCCAGAAGTTGGTAGTAGTTTTGAACCTCACTTTTTTCTGGGTAACTGTTGGTGCAACACAGTTGGAACCATCTAAAGTTTGAAATTTAATCACATTTTCGGATGGTTTCCAGTGCTCGGCAACAGCCCATTGGACGTTTACACTTTCTGGGCAATTATTGTGCAATCTGGGGGCAGGATATTCCCAAGCCCACTGGGTTACCCCCCCCTCCCCCCAGCTACCCCACCCCCTTGAAGTTTTGAAGTTACATCCCAACGTCTTCATAGAAATCTCAGACCCATAAACTGAACACCCTGTAAACCATTTGTGGGTTTATAAAGTAAAATGTTTCGAAGGGCATAAACTGTGCGCATAACATGTGCAAATGAAGTGATGAAATGGCAGAAGCAAAGGTTAACCTTCAAAATCCATGTGATTAAAATACCCTCTGGCCAATTATTTGCTTTGTATGCTTCATAGAAATTAAATTTCAATTGTCTCCAGGGCATCTTTGACTGAGGATGTCTAATGAGTAATGAATAATATCTCATTATTCAAATATTTTTGTTTTAAAAATTGATAAATTCAACCAGGTGAAATATTGGCAGCGTAAAAGCATGCTGATGTAACTGAATCATTCAAATTCAGGATTTGTCCTTTGTCCTATTTTGTTCAATGTATGTTCATGAGGTGTTTGCTTGATAAACTAATGTGGGATTTTCGAACTATGTTCATTGACATCGCCTTAGGCAACCATTTCCAAATAACATATCCATAAGATGACATTACAAAATTATGTGTGGCCTTTGACTACATGTATTCCAATTTGATAAGCATTATTGGAATTATAAGGACAAATTCTACACTGTTAACTGGAGAGAAATTAGGCTATAGTGAAAATGCAAGATGCATCTTTCAAAAAAATATTCCAAGGTGAACATTTGTTTTGGCTGTTTTCAGATCTGAAACAGGCAGTAAGTACACTGGGAACATGCACCAGAGGCCAAAGGTGCAAGCTTCACCCACGATTGGGCCTCAGGCCTTATTACCAGTGGCATAAGGACACAGTGGGGATTGTTGCCTCTCCAGCTGTGGCCCTCTGGTAGGTTTTAGGAGGGAAAAGGGAGACTAGCTGCAAGGTGGCAGAGGAAGGTGAAATCAGGGGGAGACATAGGACAACCGGGAGGAGCACAACCGGTAACAGTCTGGGAATGCTGTTGAGGCAGGAGAAACATTTTTGATGGCAGCCTCCTGTGTTCCCTTTAATGATCACTTGTTCGAATGCACATAGAGAAGCGCCTCCAGCTATCTTTACAAAGTTAAAGGCATTGTATAAATGCAAGTTGTTTTTCTGAAACATTCCGCTCAATTTCAGGAAGGGGTATAGAGTACACATTAGACCCCGTATTTTGTTAGGCAAAGGACTTAATACCCGTTTTAAGCATGAACACTGGATACTTACCTGAAGCCTTCATCAATCTGGCTGTCATAATCTGAGATTAAGCAGGTTATGGGACACTAATGAGACTGGGGGATTGATATTCCCAAAAGGTGGGGCATACGTTCCCCCACTCAGGACAGGGCACCCCCTTCTATATCCTGGATAAAACCAGAGGGCCGTGAACTGTGAGTGGCTGCTGCAGTAGAGTGACTGCTCTGTACTCTTGTTCTGCTGCATTAAACCTTTTTCGTTTGGCTCCGTGTGGAATTCTTTCTGGACCTTATAATGCTGGCAGTCGGTGTGCTCACAGTGCACGTTGGATGCTGAAGCACTGGCAGTGATGTTGTGGTATTAAGACTGGACTAGTAATCCAGAGACCCAGGGTAATGCCCTGGGGACCTGGGTTCAAATCCCACCGGGACAGCTTATGAAATTTGAATTCAATAAAAATCTGGAATTAAAAGTCTAATGACAATTAGATAAAATGTTGCATTCTTCGCCCCTGGCGTGGTGACATCCCCTGTCATTAAGACACAGTGTGCTTGCTTACTGACGACTCTATCCACGTGTGATAATAACATTGGTAAGATATGCAGTGAAGTATTTTGACAGAGAATGAAGGAAACATACACATTTTTTTCTCTTGCCCTCTGATAGTGCTCCACAAGAGCAACAGTGTATTTAAAAAGTTATAGAATTTACAGTGCAGAAGGAGGCCATTCGCCCCATCGAGTCTGCACCGGCCTTTAGAAAGAGTACCTTAGCTGAGCCCAAACCTCCACCCTATCCCCATAACCCCACTTAATCTTTTTTGGACACTTAAGGGCAATTTAGCAAAGCCAATCCACCTGTACATCTTTGGACTGTGGGATTGATTGATTGATTTGATTTGTCACATGTACCAATGTGCAGTGAAAAGTATTTTTCTGCAGCCGAGGGACAGTATGTACATAGTAGACAAAAAGAATAATCAACAGAGAACATTGACAAATGGTACATCGACAAACCGTGATTGGTTACAGTGCGGAACAAGGGGCCAAACAAAGCAAATACATGAGTAAGAGCAGCATAGGGTGTCGTGAATAGTGTTCTTACAGGGAACAGATCAGTCCGAGGGAGAGTCGTTGAGGAGTCTAGTAGCTGTGGGGAAGAAGCTGTTCCTATGTCTGGATGTGCGGGTCTTCAGACTTCTGTACCTTCTGCCTGATGGAAGGGTCTGGAAGAAGGTAATGCCTGGGTGGGAGGGGTCTCTGATAATGCTGTCTGCCTTCCTGAGGCAGCGAGAGGTGTATACAGAATCAATGTGAGTGTGGCAAGTTTGTGTGATATGTTGGGCTGAGTTCACCACACTCTGCAGTTTCTTGCGGTCTTGGACCGAGCAGTTGCCATACCAGGCTGTGATGCAGCTGGATAGGATGCTCTCTCGCACATCTGTAGAGGTTTGTGAGAGTCGATGCAGACATGCCAAATTTCTTTAGCTTCCGTAGGAAGTAGAGACGTTGTTGGGATTTCTTGACTGTTGCATCAACGTGAGTGGACGAACATGAGTGGAGGAAACTGGAACACCTGGAGGAAACCACGCAGACACTGGGAGAAGGTACAGACTCTGCACAGACAGTGACCCAAGCCGGAAATCTAACCTGGGACCCTGGAGCTGTGAAGCAACTATGCTAACCACTGTGCTTCTGTGGTAACCACTGTGCTGCATGGTAACGTCCTGCTGGAACTGCTGCTTGTTTGACAGCAATGCTTACAGCAGTGGGTATGTGGAGGGAATACCCACTGAAGCTACTGGCGGAGGATGGTATCCTTCCTTCAAAACTAAAGTGTAGCAATCACATTGAGAACACTCCAGTCCAATCCTTGTATTTTAATATTAGAAACTTTAGCCCACAATTAAAATCTTGGATTGGATTTGTTTATTGTCACGTGTACCAAAGTACAGTGAAAAGTATTTTTCTGCGTGCAGCTCAATAGATCATTAAGTACATGAAAAGAAAAGAAAATACATAATAGGGCAACACAAGTTACATAATGAAGCACACAGGGGTGTAGTTTTAATGAGGTCAGTCCATAAGAGGGTCATTTAGGAGTCTGGTGACAGTGGGGAAGTAGCTGCTTTTGAGTCTGTTCGTGCGTGTTCTCAGACTTCTGTATCTCCTGCCCGATGGAAGAAGTTGGAAGAGTGAGTAAGCCGGGTGGGAGGGGTCTTTGATTATGCTGCCTGCTTTCCCCAGGCAGCGGGAGGTGTAGATGGAGTCAATGGATGGGAGGCAGGTTCGTGTGATGGACTGGGCTGTGTTCACGACTCTCTGACGTTTCTTGCGGTCCTGGGCCGAGCAGTTGCCGTACCAGGCTATGCTGCAGCCTGATAGGATGCTTTCTATGGTGCATCTGTAAAAGTTGGTAAGAATTAATGTGGACATGCTGACTTACCTTAGTTTCCTGAGGAAGTTTAGGCACTGTTGTGCTTTCTTGTTGGTAGCGTCGATGTGGGTGGACCAGGACAGATTTTTGGAGTAACTTTCTGGCTGCAGCAAAAAAACAACTAAATCACTTAAATCATTCCTTCAAAATACTACACATATACTCTTCATCATCATTGTCATTATTATTTAAAGGTAGTTAGCTAGTTTGATTTAGCTAACCAATTGGAACCTTGCAGAAACAAAATTAATTAGATATCCTTTATCCTTGTCAAATATTGTCCGAGAAACAAGATTCACTTATGATCCGAGCAATTACTAAAATGGATATTTAGTCCATTAAGTTATATGGGCAGAACAGCTCAGATAAAAGGCTTCTGCACCAGCAGTGCTGTAGCCTTCCTGTCCTTTTCCCTTTAACACTCAACGTTCATCATAAGTTTCCAAGTTCTCCAGGTGAGGCACAAACTCACAACCTTCGGCATCCAGGGTCAAACAACCTATTAACTGATGCCACAGGCAAGACAAAACACAGCCAATCATTTTAACAAAACTATGCTCCGGTAATCAATTAAGAATGTTAATTATGAAAATGCAAGTAATTTATTACAGACTTGTCATTGAACCAGAATATATGGGAAAAGTGATGTATGTGTAATTCATTGAGCAATATCCATGATGAGTGACATTTTGAAATTGGTTTTTATGGTTTACTTAATTTTGCTTTTCAAAGTTCTCCATTTCCAGCTCTGTGAATAACTGATGTCCACTAGCTATGACCTGGACAACTTGAGTGCCGTTTGAGAAGAGTGCAACTTGAAGTTTATTTGTCCCTGTCTCCCCAAACATTATGGTAACCCGATCGATTGCAGCAGGCAAAACAAGAATGTCCATAGTTGAGTGAGGCTTCATTGCCTGGGCTGTTTAATAGGCCACCATAAAAGATGCTCTTTGGGGCCGGCACGGTGGCGTAGTGGTGAGCACTGCTGCCTCATGGCGCTGAGGACCCTGGTTCGATCCCGGGTCATTGTCTGTGTGGGGTTTGCTCATACTCCCCATGTCTGTGTGGGTCTCACCCCGCACAACCAAAAGAGATGCAGGGTAGGTGGATTGGCCACGCTAAATTGTCTTTTAATTGGAAAAATAAATTGGGTACTCAAATTTTTTAAAAAGATGCCCTTTGAGCTTGTGTAGAGATGGTTTAGACCAGCGCTTTTAAAACTTTTTCCCCCCCGGGACCCATTTTTGTCAACCGGCTGACCTTGACGGCCCATGCCGGCCGACTTTCACTATCCACACCAGTCGACCTTTGCGATGCACTCCACATTTGCTTATCTTTAATGTGAAAGGGGAGCATGCTTGGCCCTCATGATCTCACTTCGATCAGTTTCACTTGAGGGGACAATGTGCATGTCAGGTGCAGGCCACAACCATCTTCACCTTTGGGAGAACGGAAAATCCAACCTCGTACATGTAGGTCATTGTGAAGGGCAAAATGCTTATTTTACTCAGCACAGGATATTTCTGGGAGATGCAACTTGAGACTGCTGACAGCCTCATGGACTTTTGGCAAGTTTTCAATGTGCTGTCACAGGTCAGGTACAGAGGTTTAGTCTTTTTCTTTTGGAGACAACTGGAAGTTAATAACTGATTCTAGAGTCTCAACCTCAAAAGGGATGTTTCAAAATCTGGAACTCTGGGGCGAAATTCTCCGACCCCCCGCCGGGTCGGAGAATCGCCGGGGGCTGGCGTGAATCCCGCCCCCGCCGGTTGCCAAAGTCTCCGGCACCGGATATTCGGCGGGGGCGGGAGTCGCGCCGCGCCAGTTGGCGGGCCCCCCCGCTCAATTCTCCGGCCCGGATGGGCCGAAGTCCCGCCGCTAAAATGCCTGTCCCGCCGGCGTAAATTAAACCACCTACCTTACCGGCGGGACAAGGCGGCGCGGGCGGGCTCCGGGGTCCTGGGGGGGGGCGCGGGGTGATCTGGCCCTGGGGGGGTGCCCCCACGCTGGCCTGGCCCGCGATCGGGGCCCACCGACCCGCGGGCGGGCCTGTGCCGTGGGGGCACTCTTTCCCTTCCGCCTCCGCCACGGTCTCCACCATGGCGGAGGCAGAAGAGACTCCCTCCACTGCGCATGCGTGGGAAGCTGTCAGCGGCCGCTGACGCTCCCGCGCATGCGCCGCCCGGAGATGTCATTTCCGCGCCAGCTGGCGGGGCACCAAAGGCCTTTTCCGCCAGCTGGCGGGGCGGAAGTTCGTCCGGCGCCGACCTAGCCCCTCAATGTTGGGGCTCAGCCCCCAAAGATGCAGAGCATTCCGCACCTTTGGGGCGGAGCGTGCCCATCTGATTTGCGCCGTTTTGGGTGCCAGTCGGCGGACATCGCGCCGTTTCCGGAGAATTCCGCCCCACATCTGAATCTGCTGGAGAGAGCTGTTCGGGTGAGTACAGGGCACTGTGCTCTAATTTGCCAGTACTTCCCTACATATAACACACATGGGCTTTGCATCCTAATTTGAACAATTGGCAAAGCCATATCTCAAGAAATTCTTTATACTGCTTTGTTCCCAAGTTACGAAGTTTCTTCTTTGTAGGCTGTTAACCAGAGGCCCTGGAGCTCTGTACAGAGCTAACATTAGCATTGCTCTGCCCTGTACTCACCTGAGCAGCGCTCTCCAGCAGATTCAGATGTGAGATCCTGGCCAGTAGGTACACTGCCTATTTGTGACTCTGGCCATCTCTTACTTGTAAGAAAATGATTCATCTTCACAGTCCGCTTGTCTTGCTTGCTAGCAATTGGAAAATGGAAGCAGTTCTCCTCCATGATTTGACGGCAAAAGCACTTACACTTGAGTATGTGCAGGGCACGTGACCTGCTCACTGCTGCTGCTTCTGGATGTAAGGCTACACACAGCCTCATTTCCTTTTGATTTAAAAGGCAGCAGCAGCCGCCATTCACAATAAAACTGCCGGTCGAGGCCATTGGCGCTTCTCCTGCAATCGGGACTACCATGGGAATGCCGCGACTGACTGCTCTGTGATCCTGCCTGATACCTGTCCACCACCCATGGATCATGACCCATACTTTGAAAATCCCTGGTTTAGACCCTCCTGAACAATTCTCGACACTGGAAAGGCTTTTGCCTGGTCCACGTTTTGGTGGACCAGTACTAAATAGCGCCCTGGCGAAGGTTACCAGGCATCCTGGGCTGAATCTGGCGAATGCATATTTAATGGCTCATTTAAATAGGCAGATCTGGATCTTGCCCAGCAAGAACGAGATCCAGATCTCGACGTCTTGTGAGATTCCGTTGACTGTTTTATTCATTTATGCAACATGGGCGTCGCCAGTTAGGCCAGCATTATATCGCCCATCTATAGTTGCCCTTCATAAGGTGGCGGTGAGTTGCCTTCTGGAACCGCTGCAGTCCCTGAGGTGCAGGTACACCCACAGTGCTCTTAGGGAAGGAGTTCCACGAAGTTGCCCCAGCGACAGTGAAGGAATAGCGATATATTTCCAAGCCAGGATGGGGAGTGACTTGGAGGAGAACCTCCAGGTGGTGGGGTTCCCAGGTATCTGCTGCTCTTGGTCCTTGTAAATGGTAGCGGTGGATAATCGCATGAGCCTTTGGGCACCGCGAGAGGCCTCTCTCAAAATTCAACGGCCTCGTCCCGACACCAAGTCAGGCGCGACGAGGCCGCTGAGTGGCGCCCATGGTTGAGTTGTGCCCATGGTTGAGTCGTGCCCATGGTTTCCCAACATATTAACGGTCTCCAAATGTCGCTCAAGGTTATTTGACCACGTGATTTTGATGGACAGCACTTTAAGACAAATGAGGCATTTTGGTTTCTCATTGGTTTTAGCAAGAGCACTCATGAACACGTTTTGAAGAAAGCCTCATCGTGAACGATGAATATTTCAGAACACGTTTCGTACTTTCTTGTTTTTCATTTACAACTGAGCCAGATGGTTTGCTGCTGTAGGTAGAAGCTCTGCATAAAAAGATTGTCCACAGTGTAAGAAACAAGTTGCCATTGGTTGTCAGAATGACTCTCCGTTAACCCGTGGAGCTGCACAGCAGAGGGCCACGAGGTGAAGCGGGAGCTCTGGAACTGGCTCCAGGGATTCATTCCTGGATCCCCACCCCAATTGTCCAATCACAACTTCACCCCCACCCCCACTCTCTGATTGCCCAATAACAGGTCCTCCTCTTTCCATTGTTTGATTTTATTGACTCACAATGACCTCCACCAGAAACAAACAGCGGGACAATAATCCTGGGGTCAGAATCCATGTTGGCATCACACAACAGGCCCAACTTTCTAATACCGAGGTCCGTGCTGGGGATCTCATTTCAGGCGCCATGGCAATGCAACTCTGCTCATTAGAAGTTTAAACTTCCCGGATAATTATCACATGTCTGCGGGTCAGGATTGGTCCAGATGTGCAAAACAACAAACATCCCAATATGCACTGCTGTTGGCATTGGAAAATTCAGGACGTGGCCCTTAGTTTTGTACTTAACCCTGTTGGGTTCCTTTTGGACACCCTCTCGGGGGTTTCCAGGGAAAGGCGTACCCAGAAAGTGCTCCGATGTGCTAACTTCCCCTGGACACCTCCGCTGTGCTGGGAATCATCTGACAAGGCAATTTAAATTGCTAACTTCAGATGGTTCAGCCAGTTTTACACTCAGTTATTCTGAAAGACTTAAGAGGAAATAAAAGCACTTCTAACTTGTAAATATTTTAAAGACCTAGACTGATGATTGCTTTGAACCCCCTCCCCCACTCCCAAACCTCCAGTGAACCCCTGAACCCCCCACCCCGAAGACTCGCCTGTACCCCACAGTATTCCCCACCCTCAACCTATCTCACCCAACCCCCCGATACAAGCTGGACCCGCTGACCGAATCCTCGAATATCTGACACCCACCCCTTCCATGTCCAACATCCCACCCACACCAGATGCTTGACCCCCCCCCCCCCCAAAATGTCCAAACCCCCTTGTCCAACACCCCACACCCACATGTCTGGCTCCGCGCCCGCTTCCCTTCGACACATACTTTCCCCTGTTATTTTCAATGCGACCTTTAAACTCACCTGCTTTGCAGCAGTTGGTGCTGCAAAAAAAAGGGCATATCCTCCTTAGGTCTGCTTCTAGGATAGCACAGTGGTTTGCACTGGTGCTTCACAACGCCAGGGTCCCAGGCTCGATTCCCGGCTTGGGTCACTGTCTGTGCGGAGTCTGCACGTTCTCCCCACGTCTAAGTGTGTTTCCTCCGGGTGCTCCGGTTTCCTCCCAAGAGTCACGGAAGATGTACTGTTAGGTGAATTGGACATTCTGAACTCCCTCTGTGTACCCGAACAGGCGCCGGAATGTGGCGACTCGGGGCTTTTCACAGTAACTTCATTGCAATGTGAATGTAAGCCTACTTGTGACAATAATAAAGATTATTATTTTAGAATCGGAGGTTGGAGCCGGGGATCTGCTGAATCAGGAAAGTCGGGCAAGACCAGCTCTAAGCGCAGGTAAGTGTGCGCAGGGTGGCAATTCGTACTGCTTCAAAACACATCATACAATATCTGTAAATTATTCTCATTACACAAATTAAATGACAATGAGCATATTTGCTCATGTGTGTCAATGATAAAATCTGCTTCAAAGTATCTCATACAATGCTGGTGGTTTAAGGGCTTTAAAATGATAAGTGGCAGAATTATTTACGTTGATGGTACCTACCCCCTAATAATGGAATCAGCAAATGTTTTAAGTTCATCAGTAATAACTATGCCAAATGTGACATAAATACCGCTCAGACAAGCTGTGACTTGGAGGTGGTGAAAATTGCCCAAACGTGGAAAATAAGGCCAATAATGGCATGCTAACAATAGCATAATTTAAAAATACCCCCAAAACATTGGGCAGGATCTGGAGCTTTGGGTCAGCGGTCTGACTTTGGGGAGAAATGAGCCTTGCATCTTGGGAGGGGTGGGGGAAATCAGTCACCTGGCAGTGATTTTCTCCAAATTGGCCAATTAGTGGCCAAAGGACAGAGCCGCTATTCAATTAAAGATGGCGGATGAACTCTGAAAGCTTGAGGGCCGTTAGGACAGACTGTTGGGAGCTTATCCGGCAAAGCTCCAGCTCCTGAAATATAAATAGTTCTGTGCAAGAACAGATTGGCTTCTGTCAATATCTGTTGCTGAAATTGAACCATATCATAGTATCATAGAATTTACAGTGCAGAAGGAGGCCGTTCGGCCCATCGAGTCTGCACCGGCTCTTGGAAAGAGCACCCTACCCAAGGTCCACACCTCCACCCTATCCCCATAACCCAGTAACCCAGTAACCCCACCCTACACTACACTAAGGGCAATTTTGGACACTATGGGCAATTTATCATGGCCAATCCACCTAACCCGCACATCTTTGGACGGTGGGAGGAAACCGGAGCACCCGGAGGAAACCCACGCACACACGGGGAGGATGTGCAGACTCCGCACAGACAGTGACACAAGCCGGAATCGAACCTGGGACCCTGGAGCTGTGAAGCATTTGTGCTATCCACAATGCTACCGTGCTGCCCCACGGCAGCATATATAGCATATATAGGGCTGGATTCTCTGATTTGCAGACAAAAGTGCTGACGCTGGCGAGGGAACAGTGGTGTTTTACACCAGAAAAAAACGGCACAACAGCTGCACTGATCCTCTGCCCAGGGCTAGCAGCCTCGCGGCATCAAGCCCCAGGCTTTACCTGCGGATACGGCCGGAGACTTGCCAGGTCCGTGGCTGCACATGCGCATGGCGGCGGCCTGCAAAATGGACCTGGTCTGCCACATACTGTACCCCAGTAACCCTCCTCGGCCTCGGCCCACAGCCGCCACATGGGGTCCAAGAAAAGAAAAAGCATGAGTGACCTATGCCATCGGGAACTTGGCCCATCGGGGGCGGAGCTTCAGGGAGGGCCTCGGGTGACGTCCTGAGGCCGTCCGTACAATGTGTGGCATGTTCCCCAAGTAAGCCTTTTTTCAGGGGGTGGAGCATCACAAGGGGTGCTGCCCCCCCCCCCCGATTTTGGCACAAACAGGGAATCAACGGACGATCGCCGAACACTATTTCGGCGACCAGAGAATCCCACCCATGGTCTTGTATACAATAAGAAAAGGATTTAAGTTGATTCCTTATAAATAAATGAGGGCCAATAGGAGGGCTGTTGGCTCAGAAAGAGCAGCTACCTACAGTTCAGGTATGAGCGAGAGTGTGCGTCTTCAACTTGGGAGCTCTCTCTGTAACTTTTAAAATGTAACTTCAGCAGCCAGGCCAGCATTATGGAGGAGCAACCCTTCCACCAATTGGTCCGTGGCCAGTAAGGTGGGGAACAGTCTCAAAGCCTGCCTGGAGCTCTACATCTCCCCCCCAGCCCCCCCCCCCCCCCGCCCCCCCACCGGCCTGCTGCAGATGACCGAGTTTCCCACCCCCACAACCTTGGCGGGAGCATAGCCCTAGCTGGCCTCTGAAAATAGATTTCATTGATCAGTAGCTTCCCTTCCACCCCCTCATCCCATATCCAAGAAAATGGCCCGGGGGAGGGTGGGTGAGGGGGTGCCATAAAACCGGCATGCTGGCCGGCAGGTATTGTGCACCACCTGCCTCCGTCCGGCACCCAATCCGTGGGCAAAAATCCAGCCCCTCGTTGCTTTAAGTGTAATGGTGGAATTTTCTCCCCAGCGTTATTTCCAAGCCAATATCTTCAAGTGCTGTCCTCGCCCGCCAGTTGACATTAAAACTAGCGCGGAAGTTTTCTTTGGCGAATAGGGCACAGTAATTGATTGATGCAGCAGTTCAAGGGTCGAAGGCAACTGCTCCAAGACCCAGTCTTGACAAGTTACAGAAAGCAAGCTGGCAATCAAATAGCAATCAATATCATCTACTCCTGCTGACTGCTCACCTCATGCTAAACCAGAATGAATCCCATTTTGTGTTATATACTGCAGGTCCATACATGTGCCTGAAAAGGTGTCTGCTAACTGCTCACAGCTTATCTTTCACACTGTGACATTTAATGGAACAAAAAAAACATTACTAGGTATCCTGTCTGTAGGACGGTATCATGTTATTACACAATTAGATTTTTTAAATTTGCACCATATACAAAAAAGTACTTTACAAATGTTTCCAGTGGTCAATTAAAATGCAGCCTTTAATTCATCTGTGGAAAATCTCGGTAATTTCCAGTGTATCAATCTCTAGATACCACGTGTAACGTGTCACAGTAAGCATATGCTTGACTCTAACAGCTCCTTACTGCAATTGCATAAACAGAAAAATAGGTAAATGCTGCAGATTATTCGTTTAAACAAGCGGGAGGGGAAAAAAAAAAAGCTATTTACACGAGCTAACTAGGGGGGTGGCTCTCGCGACCCTCTGCTAATACATACTTCTCGGAAATTCCAGCTCCCAATTTACAACGCGTACACAAAGGGCCAGTTGAAACTTGTATGATGATCCAATTTGCCATAGCTCATGTTTTTTTAGTCTCTATGAAACTGCTGTGCAAGCGCAGCGGGAGGACCTCAGTCCCATCCCACAAGTCAATCAAGAGGCTTTCATTTCCTCCTGGACAGAAACGCCAGGCAGTTCTAAACATCTAATTATCATTCAGAAATACACTCGCCAGGATCACAGGGAGCACCCTATCCATATCATTCTGACTCGTCAAACTAATTATACATTCTATTTTTTTAAAAAGAAATCACAGAAGAAAGCAGGTTGAAAATAGATTTGATAACAGGATAAGTGATATTTTAGCCGGTCTATTTCTTCCAACGTGACTCTTAGCACAGATGCAAGGCACAAATCTCCAATTGCCAGGGAATCCCTCAAAAAAATTGCTAATGATCAGTGAGTTTCTCATTAGGAAATGTTTAATCCATGCTTAACTCATCAGTTGTTCAGTAATGCATTTGGCCATGGGAGTCTTTTGCCCAACAGTGGTTCAGTAAACAGGCAGTTCAGAGGCCCATGTAACCTTCTGCAGGAAAAGTAAGCAGTGGCATTGATTGAATTGATCGGCCAAGCACAGTATCCCAATGAAATTCCACTGCAAACACCTGTGCCTTACCCCAAGAAACATTATTTCCGTACAAATACTTATTTTACACATTGTTAAAAGGAACGTTGGGTTAGGATAATAAGTCCCAGCTTCATTGACCGAAACACAGTCCCAGCGGCCTTGTTTATTGTGAAAGGATTAACTAATCCCTCAGTTTTGCTTGAATGAAATGATCTGATCAGTACATTTTCTCATCCATTACAGAGTTCTAATTGCTATACTTTAAAAAAGAAAGACTGCTGGAAGTCAAGGTTGCAGTGTTACTCTGTTTTACTTCAGTGTTAAAGAGGGTAGGGTGCATCTCCACAGAGCACAAGTCTCGTGTTACAATTAGCTTACACTTTCCGTAATTAATAAAAGGAAACTGTAACCTGACTCAATAACCACATTGGTTCAATTACAAAACACCAGTTAAACATCAGGAGCAAGGGCACTAGTTTACAATTTATTTGACAAAAGATGTTGTTTAATTTAATTTATTTATTTGTACATAGGATAATAATAATCTTGTCACAATTAGGCTTACATCAACGCAGCAATTAGGTTATTGTGAAAAGCCCCTAGTTGCCACACTCCGGCGCCTATTCGGGTACACAGAGGGAGAATTCAGAATGTCCAAATGACCTAACAGCACGTCTTTCGGGACTTATGGTAGGAAACCAGAGCACCCGGAGGAAACCCACGCAGACACGGGGAGAACATGCAGACTCCGCATAGACAGTGACCCAAGTCGGGAATCGAACCTGGGACCCTGGCGCTGTGAAGCAACAGTGCTAACCACTGCTACCGTATACTTAAGTGGTAAAACGTAGTTTAAATGGTCATACCTGTTTTTTTTTGTAATTTCAGGCCAATTGGAAACTAAAATTGGAAGAATAAAAATTAAACTTGGGTTCTGCACTAAATGTGTACGCAAATCATAATTTATCATCCACACACATTTGACTTTTAACCATTCAACTATGTCAAAAAGGCAATAACTCTACATATCATTACAAAATTGTTTTATGATCATGAACATAAACCTGAGTCATTAGTCTGATCAGGCTTCAATATTCAAATATCAGTTGTACAATATTTTCCATGTCGAGAAATGTAAACATTTGTTTGAGATTTGGGAACGCCTGTCTTTCTCAGCAGACAGGAAGCATTCACAGGTTATGAAAGGAGTGGGTTATATGTAGAACAAAACGGTCATCTCATCCCTCCAATATCGGGAAGAATAATCCGGGTGTCAGAATATTCTTCGGTTTGTTTTCCACAGAGTCATTTGAGTGGAAATCTGGGCTTCGGGTGAATTTCAGTCAGTCTTTTGTTATCTGTCCAGGTTATCCTCGTATGATTTGTTTTTGCTGCTCACTCTGGCTAATCTGCCACTTTTTTTTACATTTTTGAGGGCAAATGTACGAACGTAGAAGATTTTCGCCGCATGAAGATTTTTATACCTACCAAAAAGTACATTCAATTCATGTATCCAACAGATCCAAGAATGTGGCAGTTCCTTTTGGTCATCTAATTGTTTCTATGTTTTCAGCCATTCAAACGTCAAGTTTAAAATGTGCAACTTTAACTGAGTAATAACGCGGACGTAGATAAGTAACAATGTCATATTGCAACGGCTCTACTTTTAAACTACTTGCATGTTTCAAACATCACTATCTAAGGAATTTTAGGGGAAATCATCAGTAAAGATGATTCTCTTATGAATTGCCTCCAGAATAGATTGACACCACAAGCAAAATGACATTAGGTGATGCTCCAAATATCATCTGAAGTCGCCTTCAAACTGAAAATAACAATCGCCCATGACTGGCTCAGAGTGGGAATCTCTGGCGGATTGCCATGTTCAACAGCCTTACCTTTACTTGGATTCTAAAGACCTTGGGCGGGATTCACCATTGCCCGACCCTGAGATCATAATCGGCGATCGGGCGGAGAATCCTTTCCGACACCCAAGTCGGGGGCGTCGCTGGTTTTCTAACCTCTGCCCCCTCCAAAATGGCGTCATCACGGTGCGCGCCACACGCCGTTGGAACGGCGTTAGTGCGTCACCTGAAGGCCCTCCCCCCATGCTCAGCCCCCGATGGGCTGAGTTCCCTACCGCGTGGTTGACATGTGGTCTCAGCGGTCGGGAACTCGGCGTAGCGGCTGCGGACTGTGTCCAGCGCCGCCACTCGGCAGGGTGCCATGCAGCTGGCCGGGGGGGGGGGGGGGCTTCCGTGAGGGCTGGGGGGACTGGTGGGGGGGTGGCCAGGGAGGTAGTATTTTACCGGTTGGGTCCGCGATCGCTGAAGGTTGTTGCTGTGCGCATGCGCGACTACGGACCCAGCCATTCTCCAGCCTTTTTTGCCATGGGTGCCGGGGCTTTCACCCGGCATGGTTGCTAGCCCCTCACCGGCCACGGGATCGGGGAGCCGGAGATCTGGAAACCTTCAGTACTGTTGTTGACCTCATGCATTTAATAATGAGTATCAGAGACGCAGATTCACATTTTCAATTGGGAGGCATGGCAAACACGCAGTGTGTGTGGGACACATCGAGGTTCAGCTATTGCGAACACAAAGGGGGAGCCATGGATGGAAATGGGTACAGTGCCAAACATATTTAAATAGCGGAGAATAATTCTCAACCAGAGTTACCAGTGGTGAAGTTGAGTTGGTGGGCATTTTGAGCTGCGAGTTGGAGGACTCTGGAGGAAGTATCCTTTGGGAATCATGGAATTTACAGAATTTACAGTGCAGAAGGAGGCCATTTGACCCATTGAGCCTGCACTGGCCCTCGGAAAGAGCACTCCATTTAAGCCCACTTCACCCCATCCCCGTAACCCAGTAACCCCACCTAACCTTTTTTGAACACTAAGGGTAATTTAGTATGGCCAATCCACCTATCCTGCTTATCTTTGGACTGTGGGAGGCAACCGGAGGAAACCCATGCAGACACAGGGAGGACTTGCAGACACCGCACAGACATTGACCCAAGCCACGAATCGAACCTGGGACCCTGGAGCTGTGCTATGTGCCGCCCTAATCAGAGGTGAATGAATGAGCGCCAGCAACAGGAGGTGAGATGGGAACAGCAGATTCGTCCTCCAAGTCACGAGGGGTCAAGGAAGCACAGAGAGAGGTTGGAAGGGTCAAAGGAGTGACCCTAAACATTGGGTTTGCCACTACTCAGCTACCTACAAATGACAGAGCCACAGTGCTGTTTGAGCCTGAACCTGTTCAGGTAGATAGTGCCAGACACTCCCTGGCATTCAGTGATCTGATGCCTTGAGGCCACCGTTGTTGCCCCATCCTAAAGCCATCAGGGTCACTATGGCCCTGAATGTTTAGCGCATCCAATGTATTCCAGAGATCATCGACTGACCTGGGTGGCATCTCAAGAGTTGACAGGCGAGTGCAGTCGGAGCTAACAGATGCCCTATTCTGGAGGGTGGGTGAATATATCCATTTTGATGCATATAAGCCAATGGAGGCAGAAAGGACATTTCCATGCCATCAATGATTTCCCTCAAGCCCAGGAGGTCATGTAGCCACCAGGAGTCTGACGGACCAGCCGGCCAGATTCACTCGCTGAGTGTCCAGCTGATCTGTGACCATAGAGCATGTATCTTTACGTGTGCTGTGTTCCTGGACAGCTGTCATGATTCCTTCAACCTTCCAGAGTCCCAGGTGTCGCACCTCTTCAACAGCCAGGGTCTAGGCATGCCTACTGGATAAGGTGAGGTGGCTCCTGAAGCCCATCCAGTACCCAGACACGGATTCAGAGGCTCTGCAACCAGAGCCACCTGCCAACGTGATCTGCATTGAACAGACCGTTGACATCTTGAAGAAGTGCTGCCATTGCTTTATCCAGTCAGGTGGCCCCCTCCAGTACGAACCACTCAGTGTCTCGTATTGTGATTGTTTTCTGTATGCTGAACAAAATGACCACTCAAAGCGGTCTGGGAATGGATGAAGAGAAGGACCAGGAACACCATTTGAAAGAGGAACAGGAGGATGAAGGGGGAGTTCCAGAGGTGTCTGCTGCCCAGGCATTGAAAGAAAACTGACAAGATCATCCCAGGCCTCATGGTGATCCACAGCCTCGAACATGCACAGGGGCCGCAGTAATTCAGCAACATTTCACTTGAGTGCTGCGGTGAGTGTAGAAAACCTTTATATAGATTATAAATACCTATATAATAATCTTTATTGTTACAAGTAGGCTTACATTAACACTGCAATGAGGTTACTGTGAAAAGCCCCTAGTCGCCACATTCAGGCACCTGTTCGGGTGCACTGAGGGAGAATTCAGAATTCTCAGCTGGTACGGGAATTGAACCCGCGCTGCTGGCCTTGTTCTGCATCACAAACCAGCTGTCTAGCCCACTGAGCTAAGCCAGCCACATATGCTGCAGTAATATTTGTTTTAATCCTGGTTTAACATACAGGCTGCCGGTGAATCTGCAAAAGATGCAATTAAGATGTCGTAAAAGTGAGAATCATTCATTCCAACCATGTAGTTATTTACAAAAGATACCGAATGATACTTTGTCATGGTTTCTGGAGATTCCCTGGAGAGTAAATAATTTGGGATGTCGAGCAAAGATGGCTACTCACCTCCTCGGATCCCTACAGCAGCCATTCCACCAGCTTCACGTTTTAAAAAAAAGTGTATTCATCAGCACCTGCATGACCACTTGCTCGGGAGGTGATTAGATAGGGAGTTGTTCCCGTTAATTGTATGGAGATTGGTTTTAATAGGTGATTATTGTTTTTTCGCCAAGCCACAACAAGATCCTGAATTCGCTGACCTGAGCAGGCCGGTTACATAGAAACATAGAAAATAGGAGCAGCAGGAGGAGGTCATTTGACCATTCAAACCTCCTCCGCCATTCATTATGATCAGGGCGGATCATAATGCCCGCTTACATCCACAGTGACAGGGGATCCTCATTCATGAGTGATGAGCTACGCCAGTTCCTGCTCAGCAGGGGTATCGCCTCCAGCAGAACGACGAGCTACAACCCCCGGGGAAACGGACAGGTAGAAAGGGAGAATGGGACTACATGGAGGGCCGTCCAGCTGGCCCTACGATCCAGAAATCTCCTGGCCTCACGCTGGCAAGAGGTCCTCCCTGATGCACTACATTCCATTCGCTCATTACTTTGCACTGCTACTAACAGTACTAACCAGCCCACCGGATGACCAGAGACATTTTTTTTTCACTGTTCTGTAAATATTAAAGATTGCGAATTGTATATGGTTATCCACCACCCCCGCCGGACTCAATTTTAACAGGGGGTGAATGTGGTAAACTACTGTGTTCCAAAATTAAGGGTTGTACGGTAGAACCTGCACTACAGGTTCACCTGGGCCCCTGCATGCTAGCTCCGCCCAGGAGCCAGGTTATAAATATGTGTGGCCTTCAGCTCGCAGCCATTTCGTCAGCTGCTGTAGGAGGCCACACTTCAGATACTAATAAAGCCTCAGTTTGAATTCAACTTCGCCTCCAGCCAAATTGTTCGTGCCTCAGTGGACAGTGAGGTACAGAAAGTCTCCCTCTTTCTGTGCATGTCAGCGTGCTGTTCCTGCATCCACTCAGGAGTGGTGCTGCTTGTGACTGACCAAGGGGGTGGCCACTCTCTCAATGGTGGAACTCGTGCGCTCAAATCCTCGAGCCATGATGAAGCATATGCACCGCCTGACCAGGCCTCCACAATGCCTCAGGAATCCCCAACATTCAGGAACTCACCTGCTTCTGATGCTCCAGAACGGTTCTCCATGTTTACGACACCAGAGGTTCAGTATCTTCAGCCAGTGGAGCATGGCTGTGTCTGGGCTCTATCCTCCGGTGGGGACTGTCTACAACTGACTGCTTCACTTTCCTCCTCCTGCTCACCCTTAGTGCTGCCCAACCAGTGCTCCCTGTTCTACAGTTGACTGAGTCCTAGTTGAGGTGAGCACGCTCATTGATGGTGTAGAGGTCGGATATTGAGGTCAGAGTGTGGGCGTCTCGCCCTACACCATCTGGGCAATGACATTCTGCTCCCAATCCACCACAGGCCCTGTGGGAAACACAAGAGGCTGACGACGAGATCTCGGACAACTCATCAGGTGCTTCGGCACAACCAAACCCATAGAGTCGAGGAGCAACAGCACACATTAAGCAGGAGTTCCCTCCATGCCTTTCACCCGAAGATGGAGCGATCAAATGACCCAGCTCTTCACAGCCCTCACTTTCCTCGGCCTGACTCCTTAGCAACATCACAATTTCCAGCACTATCTCCTTTACTGAGATCACAGTGTGGGCATCTAGCGCACCATCAACCATCCGATGCATTTCCCGGGAGTGGTGAGCTCTCTTTTGCAGCAGGAGGGGGAGCAAATGACATACGAGAGGTCTGACCTCACTCATTTCTTCCAACATCACACTGATAGGAGCTATTGTGTTCCTCAGTGATGTCCCCTGCTCAATTGCCTTCTACATGTGAGAGTTACTCACATCTCAGTGACGCAACTGGCCACTTTCTCTGACAATGTGACGGAGAACTTCAGTCTACTCAGCTTGCATATATACTGCTGCATACAGAGTGATAACCCTGGTACCTGGCTGGCATTTGCCATTCACTTTTCTAGTCCTCCGACACTAGACCCACATCCTTCTGGCTACTCCTGGGCGAGTGACCTCCATGGTCGCCTCCATCCAGACTCGCTTCATGACTCTAGGCATCTTTCTTCCCCCAAACATCGGGAGCAGGATCTCCCTCCTGTCGGCCACTGCCTCGGTCAATGACACAAGCGAGACATTGGATGACCTTGGTGCCATCCGTGGATGCCTACTCATGCCAGTGGTGGCCCTCTGGGCAGCCCACTACTGTATTGCCCTCAGTGAGCAGCAAAACCCAGTCACAGCTGCCATTTGCCTTTTCAAATGGGCTTCAGTCACCGGGTCCCACCCTCGGGCTCCTGGCGTCACTAATTGGGCATCGGACACACCCCCATCCAGTGAGTCCCTGTGCATATGAAAATTGTGTTGCGCCACTAACAGTGAAGTGAGGACAGGTCAGGTCCAGGAAATGATCCAAGTGCCGGGCTTCTGACCCCGAATTGAAAGCTCAGCCCCGAACAGTTTCAAATTTTAAGGAGTGCAAGTGTAAAAGTCGCACTTTCAACAGACCTCTGAACCTTCAAATCACTCCCAGCAATTAAAACAAAGCAGAAACTGATGACTAGCACAGTACAGTTCTTTAGAATGTATTCCCCCAACAATAGGATGTTCTGAGGTCGAGCAATAATCCAATAACATTATTTGAATCGGAACTAGTCATGCGGGGGAAGGGCGGAATTGGTGCTCCTAGTATCTAATGCCCACTGGGACGATAGCATAGGGATTATGTTACTGGAACAAGAATCCAGATACCCAGACTAATGATCCAAAGGCCATCAGTTCAAATCCCACCAAGAAAGCGGGGGGAATTTAAACTCAGTGTTATGGGCCAGGGCTTAGAAACTCCAAAGTGTATTATGAAACTCACCTGACCTATAACCTTTATGTTGAATCTGGCTAGGATGAGCGCAAGAGCCTTCACTTCAGGTGTGATTCATCAGACTTCCTGGGCGCTTTTATCAAAATAAAGTTTATCCTAAGAATGTAGTTAACATATATAAAACACTTAGCATGAATTTGTTATCAAGTACAAACATAAAAAAATCACACAACTGCTACAGTAATCTATGTATATAATTCTTCATGAATCCCCCTTAGCTGTTCCAATTCAATACAAAATCCAATAAAACAAAGTGCATGGCATAGCACACTGTAAACTCACTTGAATGGGACTGGTCCTTTTCCCGAGATCCAGTCTCCAACCAGCAGATTCAAAACTCCTTCCAGAAAGCAACTCTAGCTTTAAGATTACCACGGCAGTTTACCGCACCCAATGTGCTTTCAGCTCACTGGAACAGTTTTAAACTAAAACAGAGAAAGCAGGGAAACTTTCAGCAGCTTAACACAGGGCTTCGTCTTCTGCAGTCCAAACGAACAAACCCAAAAATAAAACCAAAACCCCCTCTCACCTGACAGCCACAGCCCAGCTCCACCCACAAATGACATCACTGAAGCCGTGCTGCAAGCCCTGTGGTGAATCAAAACCTTTCTTAAAGGGGCACTCACATGACACTCAGTTAATCAATAAATCTAGAATAAAAAGTTAATATTGGTCATGTTAAAAAGTTAATATATGGACCATATAATTAGTGTATTGTTCAAAAACCCATATGGTTTTACATCATTAGGGCAGCATGGTAGCACAAGTGGATAGCACTGTGGCTTCACAGCGCCAGGGTCCCAGGTTCGATTCCCTGCTGGGTCACTGTCTGTGCGGAGTCTGCACGTTCTCCCCGTGTCTGCATGGGTTTCCTCCAGGTGTTCGTGTTTCCCCCCACAGTCCAAAGATGTGCAGGTTAGGTGGATTGGCCATGATAAATTGCCCTTTGTGACCAAAAAAAGGTTAGGAGGGGTTATTGGGTTATGGGGATAGGGTGGAGGTGAGGACTTAGGCGGGTCGGTGCAGACTCGATGGGCTGAATGGCCTCCTTCTGCACTGTATGTTCTATGTTCATTAATGTCCTTCAGGGAAGGAAATCTGCTGTTGTTACCCAGTCTGGCCTATACGTGACTCCTGACGCACGGCAACCTAGTTAATTTTCCACTGCCCTCGGAGCTGGGGGAGCAGGATACCCAGAATAAAACCAGATAGACCACTTGGCATTTACCGAGACATCGGATTCAGATACAACAGAGGCCCTCCCAAACTAGTCAATCCTCATTAACATCCAAGGAGTAGCCAAAACTCGGAGAGCTGTCCGACAAGACAGGTAACAGCCTGAAAAATGCATACTCTCAGAATCCTACCTTTTAGCCAATGGTCTTCCATCGCCAGACTTGTGTATGCCCTGATCCACCACCAGGATTTGATTTGATTTATTGTCACGTCTACTGAGGTACAGTGAAAAATATTGTCCTGCTATACAGTCGAAACAGATCATTCTATACATGAAAAAACATCGGACGTACGATACATACACAATGCAAATACATAGACATAGACATCAGGTGAAGCATACAGTGTGCAGTACTACTCAGTAGGGAAGATGTGTGGAGAGATCAGTTCAATCCATAAGAGGGTCATTCAGGAGCCTGGGGCTTTTCACAGTAACTTAATTGCAATGTAAGCCTACTTGTGACAATAAAGATTATTTTTATGATAACAGCGGGGAAGAAGCTGTTTTTGAACCTGTTAGTGCGTGTTCTCAGACTTTTGTACCTCCCGATGGAAGAGTTGGGAAGAGAGAAGGACAGGCCCAGCTCCTGACTTCATTGCAGCCTTGGTCTAAACATGGACAAAGAGCTGAACTCAAGAGGTGAGGTGAAAGTGATTGTCCTTGACATCATGACAACATTTGACTGTAGTGTGGCATCAAGGAGTCTGAGTAAAATTGAGGTCCATGGAAATCAAGGGGGGAAATACTCCACTGGTTAGAATCAAACTAACACAAAGGGAGATGGTTGTGGTTTTGGAGGTCAATCATCTCAGTCCCAGGACATCGCTGCATGAGTTCCTCAGGGGAGTCTCCTAGGCCCAACCATCTTCAGCTGCTTCCTCAGTGACGTTCCTTCAATCATAAGGTCAGAAGTGGGGATGTTTGCGGATGATCACACAATGTTCAGCTCCGCTTACTACTCCTGAGATATTGAAGCAGTCTGTGTCCAGATACAGCAAGACCTGGACAACATTCAGGGTGATAAGTGGCAAGCAACGTTTGTGCCACTGAAATGCCTGGCAGTGACCATCTCCAACAAGAGTGAGACATACCACTTCCCTTGACAACCAATGTTTTTTTTTTACAGCAACAACGTTTCCTGAGGTCACATCTTTAACACAAATGACGTGCCAAGATGTATCATAGGAGCAATATTAAACTAATTTATGGGTCGGTTTAGCTCAGTTGACAGGACGGCTGGTTTGTGATGCAAACAAGGCCAACAGCGGGGGTTCAATTCCCGTACCGGCTGAGGTTATTCATGAAGGCTCCGCCTTCTCAACCTTACCCCTCGCCTGAGGTGTGGTGATCCTCAAGTTATATCACCAGCAGTCAGCTCTCCCCATCAAAGGGGAGAACAGCTATGGTCATCTGGGACTATGATGACGTTGCTTATTAAACTAATCTAACATTGAGCCGCTTCAGGAACTATTGGGTCTCATGACCAAACGCTTGTTCAAAGAGGTAGATTTTAAGGTGCGTCTTTAAGAGGTAGAGCGTAGAGATTTACAGATGGAATTCCAAAGCTTAGGGTTTGGAAGCTGAAGACACGACCTCCAATGGTGGAGCACTTCAAATCGAGGGGTGGTCACAAGGAGAGTTGTGAGGCCAGAGGAGGGTACAGATCTAAGGAGATAATGGGGAGAATGTTTAAAATGAGGCATTATTTAACCAGGGGCCGGTGAGCACCGGGGTGATGGATGAACGGAACTTGGTCCGAGTCAGGACATGGACAGAAGGGGTACAGATGATGTCAAGTTCACACAGGGTAGAACGTGGGAGGCCATCCACCGGGATGGTAACAAAGGCACGCATGAGGATTCCAGCAGCCAATTAGCTGAGGCAGGGATAGAGTCTGCTCATGGGGCAGAGTCATCATTGAATCCCCCACCAAGATCTTCGTGGGTCACCATTGATCAGGCATTTAAATGGACCAACTATGTAAATGTGGCTACAAGAGCTCAGAAGCTGGATATTCTGTGACAATCGACTCACCACTTGACTCTTCCAAAGCTTGTTGACCACCTACAAGGGACAAGCCAGCAGTGCGATGGAATACTCTCCACTTGTCTGGATGAGTGCAGCTCCTACACTACTCAAGAGGCTCGACACCTTCCAGGACAAAATAGTTGATTGGCACCCTATCCACCACCTTTCACATTCACGTCTTCCGACATTAGCACACAGTGACAGCAGCATGTACCGAACACAAGATGCACTGATGCATAAAATTATGAGAGGCTTAGATAGAAGGGACAATAAGAAACGTTTTCCCTAGTGGGGGTATCAATGGCCAGGGGGCATAGATTTAGGGTAAGGGGCAGGAGGTTTAGAGGGGATGTGAGGAAACATTTTTCACTCAGAGGAGGGAGTCAGAAACTCACTGCCTGAGAAAGTGGGGGCGGCAGAGACCCTCATAACAGAAGAAGTATTTAGAAGTGCACTTGCGATGCCAAGGCATACAAGGCTAAGTGCTGAAAAATGGGATTAGAATACATAGGTGGTTGTTTTTGACCGGCGCACTCGATGGGCCGAAGGGTCTTTTTGGTGCTGCAGACCTGTACGATTCTAACTCATCCAGGCTCCTTCGACAGCATCTTCCAAACTCACTAGCTCTATCATCTCAAAGGACAAGGACAGCAGACACATGGGAACACCACCACCAGTGAGTTCGCCTCCAAGCCACTCACCATCCTGACTTGGAAATACATCACTGTTCCTTCACTGTCAATGGACCAGTCCTGAAACATCCTCCCGAACAGCTCTACCTCCCTCTCTTCCTGCACCACATGGACTACAGGGATTTAATAAGACAGCTTACCCCACCTCTCAATGCGGGACTGTCATATGAGAGATTGACTAGGTTGGGATTGTTCTTGCTGGAGTTCAGAAGAATGAGGGGTGTTCTCATAGAGACTTATAAAATTCTAACAGGACTAGACAGGGAAGATGCAGGGAAGATGTTCCCAATGATGGGTGTGACAAGAACCAGGGGTCACAGTCTGAGGATTCAGGGTAAACCATTTCGGACAGTGATGGTGAGCCTGTGGAATTCATTACCATCGGAAGTAGTTGCTGCTAAATATATTCAAGAGGCGGCTGGATATAGCACTTGGGGAGAATGGGATCAAAGGCTATGGGGAGAAAGCAGGATTAGGCTATTAGGTTGGATGATCAGTCATGATCGTGATGAATGGCGGAGCAGGCTCGAAGGGCCAAAAGGCCTCCTCCTGCTCCTATCATCTATGTATCTATGTAGTTAGGAATGGACAATAAATGCTGGCCTTGGCAGCCCATGAACGAGTAAACATCTATTCCTTAATCAGCAATGCTTTTTCTCTTACTGGAAAGTGCTCTTCCTTGAATCTAGCTCTCTCATTCTATCCGCTTCATCATTGATGAGGGAAAATAGTGTGGGTGAGAGTAAAGAACTTGCATTTCTTTAAGATAACCGCAGAAGATCCCAAAGCACTTAACAGCTGATGAAGTGTTGTCACTGTTATGGAAGAAACACCGCAGTCAATTTGTACACAGCAGGATCCCTCAAACAGCTATGAGATAACGACCGGATAATCTGATTCTCATGATGTCGGTGATGCACGATCAATGACCACTAAAGCGAGGTTGTAGTCCAACTGAAGGCTTTAATAAGCTAGATGTTTCCCCCAGCAGCTCAGGTGCAGAATAAAGGCTGCTGGGGCGGCACGGGCTCTTATACCCCACCTTGCAGGACGGAGCTACCATACAGCTTGACTAATAGGAAACATACAATATCTACCAATGGTGTTCCAGCATTACCAGGTACCGTAATACCTCTACACAGACTACCACAGTCGGGTTGAAGGATAAACCGAGAAAGCTCCCCTACTCTTCTCGTGCAGAAGGCCACACCTCCGACAATGCAGCACTCCCTCGGTACTGACACAACAGCAACAGAAACTTATATAGCGCGCTGAAGTTTCAGTCTGGGTTTTTTTATGATCAAGTCTCTGGAAGACTTGCATCAATTTAATTACATTTTGTATTGATTTCTTTTTTATAAATGTTTTTTCTTGGGTTTGTGAACATAGTATATTTACAGTTATGTACACAGATTAAAATATATCTATATATATATATAGAAGAATAAAAACTGGTTGGATATTGTGCACTAGCTCAAAAACAGCAACTCTGTACAGTTAGCAATATTATGTTTAACACATAAGTAGGCACCTGTTTTTTTTTGGGGGGGGGGGGGGGGCTACCTGGGGAGGTACATGTACATTTGGGTGCCGGAGAAACAATTGCATTGGTTATATCCAATACAGAGAAGACAATACGGGAATGGACCTGGTGTTGGTGTTGTCACTTGCTTCTCCCGGACGGTTTTCGCTGCCATTGTTGTCGCACGTTCACCTCCACTTCGGCCGTTCGTCCCGTCTTTCGCCCGTATTTTCCTTGCTCTCTGTTACTGTATTTGCCAAGTTTGTTGTCGTTTCCCGTGCTCTCCTTCCGGCCATCATTCCCTCGCCTCTCTTCCCCCCTTCTCTGGTTCCCTTCTATTGTTTCCTCTCTCCTCCCTCTTCCACCCCCTCCACCCCACTTCCTCCTTCTCCCTTCCCCCTCTCCTGTGGTTCGCCTTTCCTTTCACTTAGGTTTAGCTGTCCCCCCCCCCCCCCCCCCCCCCCCCCGCCCCCGGGTCTATCCCTCCCTCTCAGGCCTTGGCTACTTTCCTCTGATTCTTGGCCACTTGACTATTCTTCTGCTTGTTCGTTGGCCACAAACAGGTCCTGGAACAATTGGGTGAATGGCTCCCACATTCTGTGGAAGCCGTCGTCTGACCCTCGGATGGCGAATTTGATTTTCTCCATTTGGAGAGATTCCGAGAGGTCAGACAGCCAGTCTGCAGCTTTGGGTGGTGCTGCTGACCGCCAGCCGAACAGGATTCTACGGCGGGTGATCAGGGAGGCAAAGGCAAGGATGTCCGCCCTCCTCCCCAGGAATAGATCTGGCTGCTCTAATACCTCGAAGACCGCCACTTTCGGGCATGGCTCCACCCTCATCCCCACTACTTTGGACATTGCCTCAAATAAGGCTGTCCAGTACCCCGCAAGTCTGGGGCAAGACCAGAACACGTGGGCGTGGTTGGCCGGGCCTCCTTGGTACCGCTCACATCTATCCTCCACCTCCGGGAAGAACCTACTCATTCGGGTTCTTGCTAAGTGGGTTCTATGTACCACTTTTAGTTGCGTCAGGTTGAGCCTTGCGCACATGGGGGTGGAGCTGACCCTATGCAGTGCTTTGCTCCAGAGTCCCCACCCTATTTCAATCCCCAGGTCTTCCTCCCATTTCTTTCTTGTTGCTTCCAGTACGGTGTCGGCCCTTTCTACCAGTCGCTCATACATGTTGCTACAGTTCCCTTTATCTCGGATGCTTGCGTCCAGTAACTCTTCCAGTAATGTCTGTCGTGGTGGTTGTGAGTACGTCCTTGTCTCCTTTCGTAGGAAGTTTTTGACTTGCAGGTACCTTAGCTCGTTCACCCTGGCTAGCTGGTATTTCTCCGTCAGTTTGTCCAGTGTTGCGAACCTGCCGTCCGTGTATAGGTCCCTAACTGTCAGCCTCCGTCCTGTCCCCATTTTTTAAAGGTGGCATCAGTCAGCGCTGGTGTGAATCTATGGTTGTTACAGATGGGAGCCTTGTCCGACAGTTGGTTCCAGGACTGGAGGGCGGCTATCACCACCGGGCTGGTGGAGTATTTTTTGGGTGGGGATGGGAGTGCCGCCGTGGCGAGGGCCACGTGGAGGAGGTCAGTATGGTCAGTATAAAGGCAGGGTAATCACAGTGGCACTTTAAAGGTTATGGTCTGGAACAGCTAAAACTAACACCCACTTAAGATTGCATGATTTGCACTAACAAAATGCTTTTAGGCTGGTTTACCTTTAAAAATTCACAGGTAACATGTTACATGTCAAATACCTAACCCTGAGTTTCCTAAAATACAATTACAGGTTTATGGAGAATTAAACATCAATTCCTCACTCGTGGCGCAAGCAATAAACCCACTTTCTTTTATCTCTCACGCAGGAATGCTAATTCCGTCATCAGAAGGTTAAATTACAGGTCCAGCCAAGCGAAACAGATGTGAACTTAATGGTGGTGTTGTGTGACTATAAAGGGTAAAGATTTTACTGTGCCCCCTCCTGGCCCACGTCAGCAGTGCATATCACAAAACTGTGCACTTTCTTTCACTGTAATGGGAGTCCAATATGAACCGACACCGTGTGCGAGCCAGGAGTTGGCACAGAAGACTCCTGTAACCACCCTCTTAAGTGGGAAGGAGGAAAAGGCTTGTTCTCACTGAGGCGCGATTAGAAATTGAAGCCAATGGTCGATTTTCCCGCCTCTGATGGCGCAGGGGACAGCCGTTTCAGTGAAAATTCAGAACATCGAAAATATTCTGTGAGGTGCTTTGTCTTTTCACAGTGCTGGGAGCCACATGAAAAGGTCACAAAAATATGGAAACAGAGGTGGGGCCTCTTTATCGCCACGTTTCCAAATTGATTCCACCGAAAATCTGCGTCGTTATTTGCGCCTGTTTATAAAACACAACTGCGTCTGTAACGCTGACCTCTTGACCTTGAGAAGATAAGTTTTAAAAATCTATTGACCCGAGTTTCTCGAATAATTGTGAACTTACATCGTAGCACCATAAAATCTCGGCAGTGCAGAAGGGGGCCATTCAGCCCATCGAGTCTTCACCGACCATCCGAAAGAGCACTCTACTGAGGCCCACTTCCCCCTCCCTATCCCCATAGTCCCACCTAACCTGAACATCCTTAAACACGAAGAGGCAATTTAGCATGGCCAATCCACCTAACCTGCACATATTTGGACTGTGGGATATACATGTATATGTCTTGTCACTGCCTGCCTTTTCAGTGGGGAGATTCCATCCAGCGGGACAGTCTGCTGCCCAGTCGGATGGGAATAACTTTCGGCGAAGCTGAATCACGTGCAAGTGGACTTTCTCCGACGCCAGCAGGCAAGCAGACAGAAAACATCAGAGTCCAAGGAGGCCTGTCGTTGCACTTCCAGCAGCCAAACCTCCAGATTTTGTCCATTACAGGGGGAGCGGGGAAATCTCCACTGGTTTATGCGTGGCTGGCACCTTCAATCTGTCTCACGAAACATCCATCAGATCAAGCAGCCTGCAACATTGGTGCATCATTGTACATCGGGGCCAAGTTGACTTTGTCACTTCCGAAGCCAAGTGACCAGTTTGGAGAAGGTGTTCCCCAATTGCCAAGAGTACAATTGTTCAATGCAACGCATGTGGCTGAAGGTTTTCTTTAATCAGGGAGGATTCCATTCCAGTAACATTCAGGTTGTATATAACTATCAAAATTATATTGTACGTCTGATGCTATTTCAAATGTAATCCAGGCCAGTCAACAAACACACCATTATTTCATGGAATTTTCACTGTAGCGGGCTGGATTGTGGAAAGCCCTCTCCAGCTAATAATAGCTAAAACGAGGGGGGCTATACAACATAACGATACAATAGACATACTGAAGCAAAGACTCCACTGTATGGATTAATTCATTGGTGATGTATTATGCGGTCTAATGACATACCGAATGCAATAGTGGTGTATATCTTGCTCACTATTTAATAGTAAACTAGAAGTCACCATGTAGCGAGTGCAACAGGACCACTAGCAGATCAAGAAGAGTGTGAGAATTATGGTTGAGACTCAGGGGTCATCAGTTCTCACAGCATTACAGAAAGGAAACAAACCAATGAACTTTACTCGGGAAGCATTTCAGTTAAACTACAAATTCACTACAGTACAAATATTCCGATATCATATTCCAAATGAACTGATATGCAAACCCAAAAGCTGTCATAGAATCCATAGAATTCCTACAATGCAGAAGGAAGCCATTCAGCCCATCGAGTCTGCACCAACCATCCAAAAGAGCATCCTTCCCCTACGCCCACTCCCCCGCTCTATCTCCATAACCCCACCTAACCGGACCATCTTTGGACACTAAGGGGCAATTTAGCATGGCCAATCCACCTAATCTGCACGTTTTTTGACTGTGGGAGGAAACCGGAGCACCCGGAAGAAACACAGGGAGAACGTGCAAACTCAACGGTCACCCAAGGCCGGAATTGAACCCGGGTCCCTGGAGCCGTGAAGCAGCAGTGCTAACCACTGTGCCACCCTGTCTCTGTCCTTCACCACAACCGGCTTACATCCATTCATCCATCTCCTTCCTCGTACAAATTACCGTTAATTGGCACAAATTCCGAAGACACAGAAAACACTGGGGAAACCTCAGTAGGTCCGGCAGCATCTGTGAAGGGAGAAAATAGAATTCTGGTTCTCTCTCCACAGATGCTGTCAGAGCTGCTGAGTTTTACCAGCATTTTCTCTTTTTATTTCAGATTTCCGGAGCCGCAGTATTTTACTTTTATTGACTTGATAGTGCAATAACGTTTGGTGCACTCTCAATGTAATTTACATAATGACAGAATTGTTATGGTGCAGAATGAGGGCACTTGGGCCGTCTTGTCTGCATCAGCTCACCAAACAGGCAGTATGACTTAGTGCCATTCACTCTGCCTTTACCCTGTTCTATATCTGTCTGCGTGTGGAGAATGTATCAGCATGTCTACGACAGTCGTTTTTCCAGGTTCAACACCAGTCTGATGTAGGAATGCCACGTCTGACTGATAGATGGTCACGGTAATTCCTGCAAAGGTAGTAGCTGGTTATTTGCTCCTCCTGGGTCACATGCAACAGCTGACATCAGGTTTCATTGTGTGGTGGCTGCCCCAGCCTGTCCACTTTCTTACTCTATGTACTGGGACAACTCGAGTTGGCATGGGCGTAGAGTGGGCGAGATATAGCCAGAGAAACTGTTCCCTCATCCATGCAATGCTCCTGCTGCTCGGTATGGCCCAGTATGCATTGAATCTACACGGAAGCAAGCCGTCACGGGGCTATAATTAGGTTACAGAAGCCCCCTGTCAGAATACTGTCCAGTTAATTTTAATCAGCATGGAAAATCCAGACAGACCGGACAGGTCCATTTGGCTGCTCGGGTTTCTGATAGAAATGAAGGGTAAGATATTCCCCCCCCTGTGTAGATATATACAGCAGCTGCAGCTTTACCTCCTTGATGTTATACTTATGTTATCATAGCAACATCCTCTTGGGTGCCAGTATTATCTCACAAATGCAGAATCACATGGACGTACCTTCATCACAGCAATACTAGCAAGTCCACCTGGAAAAACAACAGAGTTACACAGCAAAATCAATTTACAACGTATCCTGGTGGCTGCTGTATCACAAATCAGATTTTATCTCCATAGATCAATTTGACACCAGTGGCATTTACTGATGTGCTGGTTATACTCATCTTCCACCATATTCCACTTGATTTTAAAAAGCACTACACTGAGTGGCGAAACACATGCGGTGTATTGTGTTTACTGGACTAGTCATTTATTTTCTGTCCTCATTATCTCTCATGAGCTAAGCGATTTCACAACCAACGCATCAGATCTAAGCTCTGTAGTTCTGCTGCATCCAGTCGGGATTGGTGGTGGACAATTGAACAATTCGCTGGAGCAGGAGGCTCCGCAAATATCACCGTCCTCAATGATGGAGGATCCCAGCACGTCAGCGCAAAGGAAAAGGCTGAAGCATTCGCAACATTCGCAGGCAGAAGTGCCGAGAGGGTGATCCATCTCAGCTTCCTCTGGAGGTCCCCCAACATCAAAGATAGGCAATCAGCTGGTTTATGATGAGAACTCGACCCCTGTAAGACAGCACTCATAATAGTCCTGTCCAGCATCGCAAGCGAGCGGTGACCTAGAGCTCCAGCTCCTGCCAGTTAGCTGGCCAGGACTCCTCAGCTGGGCAAAGATGGACTCCCAAGTAGAGGAGGCTCGTCCTGGGAAGATAGGGCGAGACATTGGACAAGATCATCCTCTCAGCAGGTCCTGCCCACTGTGGGCCCCATCTCTAGGTTGAGGTGGACTACCTACTCGGCCTTCAGGAAAAACGTGACCTTTCCATACACCCCTGAGGTGGCCACAATGCCTGAAGGCAGACGTCCCCGACCATTGCATGAACACGCTTCAATGAACATAGTGAGGCGAGCATAGCCCCTTACTCCGAGCTTCCAGGTAATCAGCTGGAATGGTGATGGGTCCGAGGGAGCAGTGGAGGTCACCACTCCTGCGTAGGTGGTTTTTTGAAGGCCCCGCCACTGGTGAAGATGGAGTTTCCATCACCACAAGTCCTACTCCCCTTTCAATGTGGTCTTTGTCCTGCGAGTGATAAAAGCTGCAATGTAAAAACTGCAATCGGGAGAGGGGAGGCAAGGTGGAAACGGCATTCCCCCCTCGGAAGAGAATGGGAGGAGTGAGAGACACGGTGGGAGAAAGAGGAGGGCGGTACAGGAAGGTGGAGCACCGTAGATGGACCAACGCCGATCAAGGGAGACGCCTGCGCAGCTGGTGGGTGGGGGAGAGAGAGGAAGACAAGTCTTCAGCCCGGGGTGGGCCCAGTCGGGACAAAGTTCTAATGCCCACGCTCCCACCCTGGGATGAGCACTCCGATGGAAGGTGGCTCTCTCTGCCTGGCTGGAAAGGCAGCTGTCAGTGGATAGGGCCTGCAGCCCGGGAAGAGCTCAGCAACCACACACCCAGCCTACGGAGCCTCACTCCGATCCTTGAGGCACGCACCATGATGGAAGAAGAATAATGGTGTCCCCCTCCTTGCTGGAGAACAGTAGCCGGTGTGCAGGGCCGTGAGCCCGGGAAGTGCTCAGCAAAACGCACAAGACACCTTCCCCGTAGTCCTGTAGTCTCACTCTTGCCCTGGATTTTCTAGGGCTCCTTGATATCACACTTGGTTAAATGCTGCCTTGACGTCAAGGGCAGTCACTCTTTCCTCACCTCTGGAGTTCAGCTCTTTTGTGCATGCTTGAACCAAGCTGTCATGAGGTTAGGATCTGTGATGCTCTGGTGAAACCCAAACTGAGAGTCAGTGAGCAGGTTATTGCTGAATAAATGCTGCTTGATAGCACTGTTGATGACCCCTTCCATCACTTTACTGATGATCGAGGGTAGACTGAAAGGGTGGTAATTGGCCAGGTTGGAGGTTGTCCTGTTTCTTGTGTAGAGGACACACCTGTGTAATTTTGCACATTGCCGGGTAGATGCCAGTGTTGTAGCTGTACTGAACAGCTTGGCCAGGGCTGCGGCCAGTTCTGGAGCACAAGTCTTCAGTACTATTGCCGGAATATTGTCAGGACACATAGCCTTTGCAGTATCCAGTGCCTTCAGCCATTTCCTGTTATCACATGGCGTGAATTGAATTGGCTGAAGTTGACATCTTTGGGTCCCAGGCTCGATTCCGGCTTTGGTCACTGTCTGTGCGGAGTCTGCACATCCTCCCCGTGTGTGCGTGGGTTTCCTCCGGGTGCTCCGGTTTCCTCCCACAGTCCAAAGATGTGCAGGTTAGGTGGATTGGCCATGATAAATTGCCCTTAGTGTCCAAAATTGCCCTTAGTGTTGGGTGGGGTTACTGGGTTATGGGGATACAGTGGAGGTGTTGACCTTGGGTAGGGTGCTCTTTCCAAGAGCCGGTGCAGATTCGATGGGCCAAATGGCCTCCTTCTGCACTGTAAATTCTATGAACAGCTCTATATTAAACCAGGTGTGTTTCCGCATAAAAACCGAACGTCTACAATTTAAATCCAGAATTTGCAATGTTGAAGCAGCCAGCGAGACACGAATTTGAAAGGACACAAGAAACAGACAAGGATTTAAAAGAGGTTCCTTACAGGCCCCTCAATGTCATATATGGTACTCTGCTTTCCCCAACTTTGATGAGAAATTGCAGTGAAGAATCATCTCCCATCATTTCTCAGCCTTTTGGCTAAGGTGAGCGTGAGGTAAGTGAATGCTTGGATCTGGTATGTCTCTCTTGTGGGGACCACGAATTGGATTCAATTTGAATTGGTTTTTGGAGCAGGCAAGGAGCTGGGTTGGGGGTTTGCCCCTGTCTACAAGCTTGTAACTCTGATAAAGGAATAAACAAAAAACAAAAATCATCTGCCTACTAAAATCAAGGTGAAAACTTGCAATGCCGTCACTCATGGTGTAACATTAAAATGTTATAAGTAAAGGAATATCAGGAAGGGGTGGCAGGGTGGCTCAGTGGTTAGCACTGCTGTCTCACAGCACCAGGAACCCAGGTTCAATTCCGACACTGGGTGACTGTTTGTATGGAGTTTGCACTTTTCCCGTGTCTATGTGGGCTTCCTCCAGGTGCTCCGGTTTCCTCCCACAGACCAAAGATGTGCAGGTTAGGTGGATGCCCCTTAGTGTCGGAGATAGCGCGGGGTGTGGGCCTAGGTAGGGTGCTCTTTCAGAGGGTTGATGCTGATTCGATGAGCCAAATGGCCTCTATCTGACCTGCAGTGATTCTATGATTCTAACCTTGACCAGAATATCAATTTCTTAAATTTGAATTAATTGGTGTTCAACTTCCAGAACAGTTAACCACTCACGTTCTAGAATTGCCTAATCAAGAACAGCCTATTCCATATAATCCTGACAGAGGAGGTGGTCATTCGGCCCATCGAGTCTGTACCGATCCTTTGAAAGAGCAACCTGCAAAGGCCCACTCCCCACCCTAGCCCCGTACCCCACCTAACCTGCACATCTTTGGACTGTGAGAGGAAACCGGAGCACTCGGAGAAAATCCATGCAGACAAGGGGAGAACATGCAAACTCCAAAAAGTGACTTGTTGCTTGAAATGCACTTTACAGGGGTTCTGATGAAGTCCAGCATTTCTGTCTTCCTAACATGGCACTTACTGGACCTGCCCTTCTTGTCTGTGTTTATATTTAACTATTAAATGTTTTGTAAGCATTCAGCTCATCAAGATGAACAATTTCATTTCCAAGTGGAATGAGCTGTCACAATTGAGCAGTGTAGACCTAAACTCGCTGGAGTTTAGAAGAATGAGAGGAGATCTAATTGAGATATATAAGATGCGAAACGGGATTGACCTGGTAGATATAAAGCGGATGATTCCCCTTAGTTGGACATTATAGAATGAAAGGCCAAGGGCGGGATTCTCCGACATGGAAATTGGGAAAATTGATTGGGGGGGTGGGAGAAGCGGTTCCAATGCCGAGATTACAATTCACCATCGCCTCGACAGTGGCGTCAATTCATTCCAGAACGCCCCTACAGCAAACACCATTTGCAAATTAGCGGGCCTGACCCAGAATTCTCCTGGGCCTCCACGATTCTCTGAAGTGCATATGTTTTAATGCAAGAAATATGACAGGTAAGGCAGATGAACTGAGAGCTTGGATTAGTACTTGGAGCTATGATGTTGTTGCCATTACAGAGACCTGGTTGAGGGAAGGGCAGGATTGGCAGCTAAACGTTCCAGGATTTAGATGTTTCAGGCGGGATAGAGGGGGATGTAATAGGGGTGGCGGAGTTGCGCTGCTGGTTAGGGAGGATATCACAGCGGTACTACGGGAGGACACCTCAGAGGGCAATGAGGCTATATGGGTAGAGATCAGGAATAAGAAGGGTGCAGTCACAATGTTGGGGGTTTACTACAGGCCCCCCAACAGCCAGCGGGAGATAGAGGAGCAGATAGGTAGACAGATTTTGGAAAAGAGTAAAAACAACAGGGTTGTGGTGACGGGAGACTTCAACTTCCCCAATATTGACTGGGACTCACTTAGTGCCAGGGGCTTAGACGGGGCAGAGTTTGTAAGGATCATCCAGGAGAGCTTCTTAAAACAATATGTAGACAGTCCAACTAGGGAAGGGGCGGTACTTGACCTGGTATTGGGGAATGAGCCCGGCCAGGTGGTAGAAGTTTCAGTAGGGGAGCATTTCGGGAACAGTGACCACAATACAGTAAGTTTTAAAGTGCTGGTGGACAAGGATAAGAGTGGTCCTAGGGTGAATGTGCTAAATTGGGGGAAGGCTAATTAGAACAATATTAGGCGGGAACTGAAGAACCTAGATTGGGGGCGGATGTTTGAGGGTAAATCAACATCTGACATGTGGGAGGCTTTCAAGTGTCAGTTGAAAGGAATTCAGGACCGGCATGTTCCTGTGAGGAAGAAGGATAAATACGGCAATTTTCGGGAACCTTGGATAACGGGAAATATTGTAGGCCTCGTCAAAAAGAAAAAGGAGACATTTGTCAGGGCTAAAAGGCTGGGAACAGACAAAGCCTGTGTGGAATATAAGGAAAATAAGAAGGAACTTAAGCAAGGAGTCAGGAGGGCTAGAAGGGGTCACGAAAAGACATTGGCAAATAGGGTTAAGGAAAATCCCAAGGCTTTTTACACGTACATAAAAAGCAAGAGGGTAGCCAGGGAAAGGGTTGGCCCACTGAAGGATAGGCAAGGGAATCTATGTGTGGAGCCAGAGGAAATGGGCGAGGTACTAAATGAATACTTTGCATCAGTATTCACCAAAGAGAAGGAATTGGTAGATGTTGAGTCTGGAGAAGGGTGTGTAGATAGCCTGGGTCACATTGAGATCTAAAAAGACGAGGTGTTGGGCGTCTTGAAAAATATTAAGGTAGATAAGTCCCCAGGGCCTGATGGGACCTACCCCAGAATACTGAAGGAGGCTAGAGAGGAAATTGCTGAGGCCTTAACAGAAATCTTTGGATGCTCACTGTCTTCAGGTGATGTCCCGGAGGACTGGAGAATAGCCAATGTTGTTCCAATGTAGCAAGGATAATCCAGGGAACTACAGGCCGGTGAGCCTTACGTCAGTGGTAGGGAAATTACTGGAGAGAATTCTTCGAGACAGGATCTACTCCCATTTGGAAGCAAATGGACGTATTAGTGAGAGGCAGCATGGTTTTGTGAAGGGGAGGTCTTGTCTCACTAACTTGATAGAGTTTTTCGAGGAGATCACAAAGATGATTGATGCAGGTAGGGCAGTGGATGTTGTCTACATGGGCTTCAGTAAGGCCTTTGACAAGGTCCCTCATGGTAGGCTAGTACAAAAGGTGAAGTCACACGGGATCAGGGGTGAGCTGGCAAGGTGGATACAGAACTGGCTAGGTCATAGAAGGCAGAGAGTAGTAATGGAAGGATGCTTTTCTAATTGGAGGGCTGGGACCAGTGGTGTTCCGCAGGGATCAGTGCTGGGACCTTTGCTGTTTGTAGTATAGATAAATGATTTGGAGTGTAGCCACCTAAAATGGCTGATTCCCTATTAATTTGGCCAAAACCCGATTTAAAATGGCTAACCAAAAAGGCTGATGGGAAAAGCAACCAACAGGACACAAACGGACAGCTGCAGACAGAATAGCGTATTCGGCTCTGGGGAAGTCGGCCCAGATCGATACTCAAGACTATTAGCAGCACATCAACACAGACATCTGCAGTTTAATCGGCTATCCCCGGGAACAATTGCAACATATTAGCAACTGAATGCCAGGCCAGACCTGTCGGCACCTGCAGTGGCCGAAACAAAGACAGGTGAACGACCACCCCCCGATCGAGGAATCTCCCCATTATTGGAGCATATCGAACCCAGTGATTGGGAACAAGTCCAATCACTTGGGACTCAGGGTCAAAGGCCGCCCCGAGAGGCGGGAAGCCCCTGGGCCCTATAAAGTGAGGGGCCAAGTTCAGATCTCTCTCTCTCTCTCCCTTCTTTACCTGCTCGCAGCCTTCGCAAGAACATCGACCAGAAACAGTAAGTCTGACTCCAGCGATCGCTACCCGATAGAGACTCCTAGCCATCAACCCGTATCAGCCTTTTGAATCCCGCAGGCCAGATCCAATTCGATAAACCAATCGTTTCCCTGACCTGGTGGGCCATCTCCTAAAGTTAAGTATTGGCCAGTAGTGGTAGGTTATGATATAGATAGTAGGATTATTGTGTAAGTATTGATTGCTGTACATAATAAATGACCGTTGATTTCAATCTTACTAAGCGGTGTGCTGACTTATTAATCATAACTCGAGCTTGTACCACGTGGCGGTATCAGAAAGATACCTGGCGACTCGTGAGCAAAGGTGACATAATCAGAGCTAATAAACTAAGGCTAAAAAGAGCAACAGGAGGAAAATGTAACTGGTCTGATTAGTAAGTTTGCAGACGACACAAAGGTTGGTGGAATTGCGGATAGCGATGAGGACTGTCAGAGGATACAGCAGGATTTAGATTGTTTGGAGACTTGGGCGGAGAGATGGCAGATGGAGTTTAATCTGGACAAATGTGAGGTAATGCATTTTGGAAGGTCTAATGCATGTAGGGAATATACAGTGAATGGTAGAACGCTCAAGAGTATTGAAAAGTCAGAGAGATCGAGGTGTACAGGTCCACAGGTCACTGAAAGGGGCAACACAGGTGGAGAAGGTAGTCAAAAAGGCATACGGCATGCTTGCCTTCATTGGCCGGGGCATTGAGTATAAGAATTGGCAAGTCATGTTGCAGCTGTATAGAACCTTAGTTAGGCCACACTTGGAGTATAGTGTTCAATTCTGGTCGCCACACTACCAGAAGGATGTGGAGGCTTTAGAGAGGGTGCAGAAGAGATTTACCAGAATGTTGCCTGGTATGGAGGGCATTAGCTTTGAGGAGCGGTTTAATAAACTCGGTTTGTTCTCACTGGAACGACGGAGGTTGAGGGGCGACCTGATAGAGGTCGACAAAATTATGAGGGGCATAGACAGAGTGGATAGTCAGAGGCTTTTCCCCAGGGTAGAGGGGTCAATTAGGTTAAAGGTGTGTGGGGCAAGGTTTAGAGGAGATGTACGAGGCAAGTTTTTTACACCGAGGGTAGTGGGTGCCTGGAACTCGCTGCCGGAAGAGGTGGTGGAAGCCGGGACGATAGTGACATTTAAGGGGCATCTTGACAAATACCTGAATAGGATGGGAATAGAGGGATACGGACCAAGGAAGTGTAGAAGATTGTAGTTTAGTCGGGCAGCATGGTCGGCACGGGCTTGGAGGGCCGAAGGGCCTGTTCCTGTGCTGTACTTTTCTTTGTTCTTTGTTGTTCTTGTTCTCCGATGGGCCGAGTTCCCAACAGCGAGGTTCACTTGGGCTTTTAAAAATCGTGAAACTGCCGTTGTTGCTGATGAGGGAGAGAGAGAGGAGGTGGTACACAGAGAGAGGCGACTGTGCGCTGCCAGGCCGGACACTGGCTGAAGTGGAGGGTAGGGGGGCTGATGGGGGAAATAGGGCATGTGACCAGGGTGACCCCCGATGGATCGCTTTTATCACGGTCTGCATGGCAGCCAACTTGCAGTGCACCGGACTGACCACCCACATTGGCCCCTGGTTCTGCAGAGTGACACCGGCTGTATGGGTGCCCCCACACCCCTGCACCCCACCCTCCGTCATATCACCCCCAACCCGGCCACCAATCGCCAGCGGGGCATTAGGCAGCACACCCAGGGCAATGCCCACTCTAACCCTTACGGTGGTGCCAGACGGGGGCCACAGAGCATAGCTGGCAAGGGCAGAGCCAGCCAAAGGTACCCCTGGCATCAGAGATGGGTGCCAGGGCCAGAGGCCCCCACAGTGGCGGGCACCAAAATGGCAAGGATCTGCAGTGCCAACCAGGGGCACCATGCAGCCCGATGGGCCTGTTGGACACGGGGGTACGCACCATGTTAACATGTCAGCCTTTCACCCCCTGCAGACAATGGATATTGGAATGCAACCAGCAATGGTGGCCTTCCTGCCGGACATCGCAGCCCTGGGGGATGCCCTGCGGCTGTACGAGCTGGAGCAGCTCAAGGAGGAGGAGGAGACTGCAGCAGCGGAGTGTGCCACAGCGGAGCCTGCCCCAGAGTAACAGCAGGCAGACACCCAGGATGGAGAGCCAGCCGCCCAACAGGTCGCAGAGGAGGACGTGCCAAGGAGGCACCGCATGAGACCTCGTGCGTACCTGCAACGCCTGTCATTCGTGGACCTGCCGGACCGGGCATGCCGTCAAAGACTCCGGCTGAGTAGAGAGTCAGTGCGACATATCTGCCAGATGATGGCGCACCTGACACTGTGGAGTTATGGTGGAGGACACCCGCTCCTGATGACAGTCAAGGTGGCAGTTGCCCCAAATCTCTTCGCTACTGGATCCTTCCAGGTACCAAGTGGTACTGTGATGCACAGGTGCATCCGCACCATCACGGAAGCCCGTTATGCCCAGTCAACACAATATATCCACTTCACTATGGACTGAGCCCACCAGGTTCACCGACTGAGGGGGGGGGGGTGGGGAGCTGGCCAGGGGCATAGACACCGCATCCCATCCCCACACTTCCCCCTGCCACCCCCCGAGCCATGCCCCCAATGCAACCCCCTCCGTGATACATAACTGCCGCCCTACAGGGTGCGAGCCCTGGGTTGGCAATAACAACGGGTCTGGTCCATGGGATGGAGGAAGTTAACAACCCGCTCTGCGATGAGCACTGGTGCTCCGCATTGTATGGCTTCTGACTCCTGCCCACGGTAGCACTTTCCACCGTCCACCTGGGTGATCCCTGCATGCGAGCTGGCCATTCCATCACACGGTCCATCGGAACCCTGGGGCGACGGTGGTGGGACGGTTGGAGGGGGAAGGGGGGGAAGAGGTTGGGGAGCCCAGGCCACCCACAACATCTTCCCATTCCTCCCCCTCACCCCGTGCCCCCTCTCTGGCCAACTCAGGCCAGCCAACCCCTCACACCCATCTGATAAAGCACCAAGGCAGGTTGTAACAGTGTTAACACGTTTAATGTGCACAAATATTTACAGATAGGTCCCCTAGCCCTAAAACTAAACTGTGTCCTGCACCAACTTAACTGGTGTCTAACTTCCTGACCTTACACCACATCTAGGTGGATCCCCAGCAGGTACATCAGGATTGGAGGCGGCCTTCTGTGATTCCCACCCTGCGACCTGGGTCCCCGTTGGCAGCCATTTTCTGGGGTGGCCGGGCCTGGATGGACCTGGCTGCTGTTCGGGTGTCCCGGGTGGCATGATGCCGCCCTGTTCTGCCCACCAGGTGCATCAAGGCCAGGAAGGGGACGGGGGCGGTGTTCCAGGATCTCCCCTGCGGAAGTCACAAGCATCGCCCCATTACCTCCTCCTCCCTTGGGGTGCCCGGTGACCCCAGGGCTACTCCACGGGACAAGGGTGAGCGCAGAGCCGTCCCCTGAGGCTCCCCTGCAACCTGGTGCTGCCAGTCCTGGAGGCCCGCTCTGGTCTCGGCCAGGGTCTGCATGCCCGCGGCCATAGAGCACAGGGAGTGGACCATCTCCGTCTGGGACTGCTCCACATCATGCTGCGACTGTGCCACCACTTTCTGGGTCTGTGCCACATCAGCCAGTGACTGTGCCATCTCCCTCTGGGACTGGGCCACCTCCCTCTGTGTCTGCACAACATCAACCAGCGCCTGGACAATGCCGCCGACATTCTCAGCCGTAGCCTGCTGTGACTGGGCCATGCTCGGAGCGCTGCTGCAATTTCCAGGTGGCTCTGGCGGCTCTGTGAGACGGCAACCCATTCCTAGGCCTCGGCCAGTGCCTGCACAGAATGCTCCAGGCCTTGGATATGCTGATCCATGGCCAAAACTATCATCCCCAAAGCTTCCACCACAGACGCCACCCGTGCGGTGTTGGCTTGGGTGGCACGTATGGTCGCCAACACCTCCTTCTGCATGCAGTTGAAATCCTTGGAGTGGACCTAGGTCGGGTGCTCACCAACAACCCCTCATGTAGTCCCTGGCTGTGTGGCTGCAGCTCCGAGGTCGATGGGACTGCCCGTTCCAGAAGCCCGAAACCTGTCTGCATGGCAGCGAGTCCCTGGGGCCGGCCTGCCCTCCGACCCCTCGGGTGTTTCCTACCTCCACCTGATGCACTGGATCAGCTGTGTAGGGCACACCAAATAGTGTCCCGGGAACCTCTTCACTTAAGTGCCCAACCGAGGAGGGTGTCTCTGGGATGGTGGAGGGTGTTGGAGACAGCTGTGATGGGAAATCCGTGAACTCGGGTTCCGGGGTGCCCTCGGTCTGGTGTTGCCGGCTGACGTCCGAACTGCTCATGTCGTCAGTGCTTGGCTCACGGGGGGTGGAATCCGGCTGCGGCACTGGTTTGGGGCAGGGGGACACCAGATGGACCCGCCCCATCTCCAGCAGGTCCTGCAAGACACAAGACAAGATGCATAATTAGACCACAGACCGGGGGGCGGGGGAGGGATTGAGGGTGGGGGTGATGGTTGGCACGCATGTCACAGGGAACCGAAACTCAGCAGGGTCTCACTTCCTCGCATGCAGCCGACCTCCACCTCGGTGACATCCCGTTCCTCCGGGCCGCCGACCAAGTCCAGGGCCCTCTGCTGTGCCACAGTGAGGGGCACAGGTCCGGCGGTCCCTCTTCAGTCTTCTCCTGCTCCCAGCAGTTATTTGCGGCCATCTCCTGCGGGGCGGGGTGGGTGGAGAATGGAAAATGACAGTGTTAGACAGTCTGATGCATGCAGCCCAGGGAGTGGGCAGCTGGTGGCCTCGGTGGCCAGGGCACCCAGCCATGGCAGCCAATATGGGTACCAGCATGTGGTGCAGGGTGGGGGGTTGGATGCCCTCCTGGTTGGGCTGTGTGGGACATGGGTTATTGCCAGGGGCACAGTGCTGTTTATTCACCCTGGCCGTCCCGCGGAGGTTGTGCAGTTTCCCCCTGTACTGGTGGCCAGTCTGGATGGTGTTGCCCACAGCACTGATGGCCTCTGCCACCTGCGCCCAGGTACGATGAACTGTGCCCGTTGGCAGTCTCCTTCTGGGTCCAGCTTGTCAGCCTTACAAAACTGGCGAATCCCACATTGTTTCTTATTGGAATCGATTGTGTTCCACGTGACCCTGGAACTAGCCCCTCCATAGTTGCTGAATCGGCCCAGATGCAGCACCAATGTTACCGTCGTGGACGTCCAGGAATCCTGCCCCAGCGTCAACACTTCGTCTCAGGAACAGAAAATCCAGCCCCAGTAGTTTTGAGCTAAGGGGTGACAGATTTAAAACAGAAATGAGGAGGAATTCCTTCACTCAAAGGGTGGTGAATCTGTGGCATTTTCCACCCCAGATTGCAGTGAATGCCGGAACACAGGATAGACAGGTTTTAATTAGAGAGGTGAAGGGTTATGGAACGGCCAGGAAGGTGGAGATCAGATCAGCTATGATGGTATTGAGTGGCGGAGGGGCCTGGATTGCCTACTCCTGCTCCTAGTTCTTACGTTTTAATGTCCTCCAATACAAACTATAAGCAGCCTGAAGCTTTAACCCGACAAGGACCTTCACGACTAACCCAAAAACCGTGCCCCCCTCAAGAACCGCGCCCCAAAGGTTGCCAATTTAGCGCCAGTTTGTTTTGAATGGTGCTGGATCTTCCTAATTAATTGTGTTTGCTAACACTGGGGTAGCCGAGACACCTTGACCCACCTTCAGTGGACGACATCGAGTTTAATAGGGGTTCAAATTATTCCACTGGCTAAGTGGTAGTTAAACCCACCCCTTCAGTCCGGTCCAGAAGTGTAAAAAAAAGTCGTCAATGTCTCTGCAGACTGAGTTGGGAAGGGAAAATGCTGTCACCCAAAAATCGCATCTTTTGATTGAACAGAAATAATTGGAGTTGCAGTTGTCATATGTAAATATTCAATCCGCGACGATCGTCCTGGACTGGCGCTGTAATGTTTGTCATTTTAATTGTACACGGAGGTTGGCAAATCATTTAATGTAAAAACCCCCAAAAGGGTCCAGCATGGGTTGATTCAAGAGCCAGGAAGTACTGAGGTTTCTCACAGCCGCCAAAACGCTCCACAAACCAAAGCAAAATTCCACAGAGAGAAACTTTGTTAAAATATACCGTGAACTTTTATTTAAAGAAAGGTTATTCAGCACAAAGGCTACTATAAAGACAGCAATGTGGGTGTAAATATCTCTCTCGCGCGTTTGTTTCTTTGAAATTGCTTGTTGGGCATCAATAATTAACTTGCTTCCAGGAGTGGACGCTGCATTACAGAGAATACAGATGATAAATAAAACCCTTCCCGGGATAAAGACAATCCGAGGGAAGAGACGCGCTCGATTTTGGCTCACGATGCCGCAAGCCAAATCAAATGTAAAAAAAATGCTGCCGCCGGAATACGTAAATTCGTCACCGCCCGTTTGTTCATATAACATGTGGGATACTTATTCCAAATCAGTTCTATTGTGTCCATTTGGCCTTGCAAAAGGAGTGGAAATGTGTTTTCCAGCGGCTGGTGGATAGCTAAGCCTCCTGGTCAATGTGTTCCTCACTTCAGATGAAACCAATGCTGTGCATAATTGTGCTGTTCCCTGGGAGCCAAGACAGGAAAAATCAAAGCCTCCTAATTATTGAATGTTTCATATTTTGAATATTATTGCAACAGGATGAATGTCATCATAATGTTGGATACTTATAAAACATTAGATATAAAACAAAGTCAGGCAAGCAAATTGCAGATAAACACACATCAGAGGGCATGTTTTAGGTGAATTTTTAAGGTCGAATTTAGTGCAACTAAATCGATGCCTCGCTCGGATTTATCTCTAGCTGTCTTCAGTGCGCGAATGGTGCTTCGCTGGCGGGCTAACCTACTGGTGCTGCCATGAAGGTTGTAACAGAAGCGCGCTTCTCTCCAACCGCGACCTCTTTTTGCAGAAAAAAGAAAAATCTCAATTCTCACTTAACGCGAGCGCCCTGTTGCAATACCTTTTCAGAATCCATCAACGGTGCAAGGCACATGTTCACAGCCCACCGTCTCCAAATTCATCTCCTGACACCTAGGTACCAATGCGGGTCAAGAAACAGAAGGTTCAAACAACTATAATTAAGGGATAGCCTTTCTCACCTCCCCCCCCAAGGCGATATAATTTCTACCTATCCTTAATGGCTTGCTTATTCTGCGCAACATTTATGCTCTCTCTCCAATTTTGTAGTGTAGAGACCCGATCCTTTTTTTTTCCATATTAAACTTTCAAGCCTCCCATTTATTTAACAAAAGTCGCTGTCGTTTAAAGCTGGGGCACGAGACGTGATAATGAGTAGGCTGAGGGAAGAGAAGGTGTTAGCTCATTAAGGTAATGACTAAGACATCCCCCATTATAGCACCGAGTTCGGTTGAAAATGTGGCAATTAAAGCGCCCTACGTGAGCTTCTGGAAACTGGAGAACAAGAGAATTCGCTGTGAGGATCTGTGTTGCGTTAATGTGTGTCATGTAAATGAAGGGGAACACATCTCTGTCCCATTGCTCCTACTCCAGTCTGCAGCATGTGTTGCTGCCCAGGGCTGTACCGGGAGGGAGATTACTGCCCAGCACTGTACCGGGAGGGAGATTACTTCCCAGTGCTGTACCGGGAGGGAGATTACTGCCCAGTGCTGTACCGGGGGCGAGATTACTGCCCAGTGGTGTACCGGGAGGGAGATTACTGCCCAGTGCTGTACCGGGGGCGAGATTACTGCCCAGTGGTGTACCGGGAGGGAGATTACTGCCCAGTGCTGTACCGGGAGGGAGATTACTGCCCAGTGCTGTACCGGGAGGGAGATTACTGCCCAGCACTGTACCGGGGGGGAGATTACTGCCCAGTGTTCTACCGGGAGGGAGATTACTGCCCAGTGTTCTACCGGGAGGGAGATTACTGCCCAGTGCTGTACCGGGGGCGAGATTACTGCCCAGTGCTGTACCGGGAGGGAGATTACTGCCCAGTGCTGTACCGGGAGGGAGATTACTGCCCAGTGCTGTACCGGGAGGGAGATTACTGCCCAGCACAGTACCGGGGGGAGATTACTGCCCAGTGTTGTACCGGGAGGGAGATTACTGCCCAGTGTTGTACCGGGTGGGGGGGGGGGGGGGGGGGAGATTACTGCCCAGTGCTGTACCGGGGGCGAGATTACTGCCCAGTGCTGTACCGGGAGGGGGATTACTGCCCAGTGCTGTACCGGGTGGGGGGGGGGGGGGGGCGGGAGATTACTGCCCAGTGCTGTACCGTGGGCGAGATTACTGCCCAGTGCTGTACCGGGAGGGAGATTACTTCCCAGTGCTGTACCGGGAGGGAGATTACTGCCCAGTGCTGTACCGGGAGGGAGATTACTGCCCAGTGCTGTTCCGGGAGGGAGATTACTGCCCAGTGCTGTACCGGGGGGGGGGGGGGGGGAGATGACTGCCCAGTGCTGTACCGGGAGGGAGATTACTGCCCAGTGCTGTACCGGGAAGGAGATTACTTCCCAGTGCTGTACCGGGTGGAAAATTACTGCCCAGTGCTGTACCGGGGGGGGGGGGGGGGGGAGATTACTGCCCAGTGCTGTACCGGGGGGGAGATTACTGCCCAGTGCTGTACCGGGGGGGAGATTACTGCCCAGTGCTGTACCGGGAGGGAGCTTCCTGCCCAGTGCTGTACCGGGAGGAGATTACTTCCCAGTGCTGTACCGGGAGGGAGATTACTGCCCAGTGCTGTACCGGGAGGGAGATTACTGCCCAGTGCTGCACCGGGAGGGAGATTACTGCCCAGTGCTGTACCGGGAGGGAGATTACTGCCCAGTGCTGTACCGGGGGGGCGGGGGGAGATTACTGCCAGTGCTGTACCGGGGGGGAGATTACTGCCCAGTGCTGTACCGGGAGGGAGGTTACTGCCCAGTGCTGTACCGGGGGGGAGATTACTGCCCAGTTGCTGTACCGGGGGGGCGGGGGGAGATTACTGCCCATTGCTGTAGCGGGGGGGGGGGGGGCGGGGGGGAGATTACTGCCCAGTGCTGTACCGGGAGGGAGATTACTGCCCAGCACTGTACCGGGGGGGAGATTACTGCCCAGTGTTCTACCGGGAGGGAGATTACTGCCCAGTGCTGTACCGGGAGGGAGATTACTGCCCAGCACTGTACCGGGGGGGAGATTACTGCCCAGTGTTCTACCGGGAGGGAGATTACTGCCCAGTGCTGTACCGGGGGCGAGATTACTGCCCAGTGCTGTACCGGGAGGGAGATTACTGCCCAGTGCTGTACCGGGAGGGAGATTACTGCCCAGTGCTGTACCGGAGGGAGATTACTGCCCAGCACAGTACCGGGGGGAGATTACTGCCCAGTGTTGTACCGGGAGGGAGATTACTGCCCAGTGTTGTACCGGGTGGGGGGGGGGGGGAGATTACTGCCCAGTGCTGTACCGGGGGCGAGATTACTGCCCAGTGCTGTACCGGGAGGGGGATTACTGCCCAGTGCTGTACCGGGTGGGGGGGGGGGGGGGCGGGAGATTACTGCCCAATGCTGTACCGGGGGCGAGATTACTGCCCAGTGCTGTACCGGGAGGGAGATTACTTCCCAGTGCTGTACCGGGAGGGAGATTACTGCCCAGTGCTGTACCGGGAGGGAGATTTACTGCCCAGTGCTGTTCCGGGAGGGAGATTACTGCCCAGTGCTGTACCGGGGGGGGGGGGGGAGATGACTGCCCAGTGCTGTACCGGGAGGGAGATTACTGCCCAGTGCTGTACCGGGAAGGAGATTACTTCCCAGTGCTGTACCGGGTGGAAAATTACTGCCCAGTGCTGTACCGGGGGGGCGGGGGGGGGGGAGATTACTGCCCAGTGCTGTACCGGGGGGGAGATTACTGCCCAGTGCTGTACCGGGGGGGAGATTACTGCCCAGTGCTGTACCGGGAGGGAGCTTCCTGCCCAGTGCTGTACCGGGAGGGAGATTACTTCCCAGTGCTGTACCGGGAGGGAGATTACTGCCCAGTGCTGTACCGGAAGGGAGATTACTGCCCAGTGCTGCACCGGGAGGGAGATTACTGCCCAGTGCTGTACCGGGAGGGAGATTACTGCCCAGTGCTGTACCGGGGGGGCGGGGGGGAGATTACTGCCCAGTGCTGTACCGGGGGGGAGATTACTGCCCAGTGCTGTACCGGGAGGGAGGTTACTGCCCAGTGCTGTACCGGGGGGGAGATTACTGCCCAGTGCTGTACCGGGGGGGGCGGGGGGAGATTACTGCCCAGTGCTGTAGCGGGGGGGGGGGCGGGGGGGAGATTACTGCCCAGTGCTGTACCGGGAGGGAGATTACTTCCCCAGTGCTGTACCGGGGGGGAGATTACTGCCCAGTGCTGTACCGGGGGGGAGATTACTGCCCAGTGCTGTACCGGGGGGGCGGGGGGAGATTACTTCCCAGTGCTGTACCGGGGGGGGGGGGGGGGGGGGAGATTACTGCCAGTGCTGTACCGGGGGGGAGATTACTGCCCAGTGCTGTACCGGGAGGGAGATTACCCCCTCCTCCTCCCCTCCCCCTCCTCCTGCCCTTCCCTCCTACTCCCCTCGGTCTCCCTCCTCC